>NC_140583.1:811812226-812412226 GCF_964204655.1 Triturus cristatus | reverse complement strand
CACCCAGGGGGTCAGGAGAGACAGCGTCGGCGAGCCCCTTGCAGCAAGAGAGGATCAGATCCTGCTGGCCACGGGCAGACTACGTGGTTATTGGAATAACTTGACACACAGACTCATGCACTGGTGGTCTGGACCGGAAGTCCCGAGCGACTCCGGCCCCTTTATTTAAAGCCTTCTGGCCACGCCTGGCCAGAAGGTGATACATAGGGGTTCCGGGTTGGGGTTGGTATGCAACGAGGCGGCCAACGACTAGACCGCTACATCCCATCCCAAATCAGTCCAAACAAAACAACCCAATATCAAATTAATATACATAGTCAGTGAGCCTTTGATTTGGCTTCGGATTAGGTCTTAGATTATAACGGTGTCATTGACGTTGACTATCATCTCTCGGGCTTACCGACCCTTCTATCCCAGAGCGTTCTTCTGGCCTGAGCTCTATTGGGCTTTCCGGAGCTGCAACGTCCACACTCAGGCCAACTGTCCCATTCTGGCTTCCACCTGGTTGTTCATTGCCTTCGCCAGGACCCTCCTTGGTTATTGGTCTCTCTACTTCTGAGTTAGGCACCCTCTTGAACCAGGATATGTTTCGTGTGATGATGTCTCCATCTTTTTCCGCTGTCACCGCCGTGCCTCTCACGACTTTGACTCGCCACAGTCCTGGTTCATAGGGCGTGCAAAACTTTCCTCCGCTATGACGGTTTCTCACAAGAACAACACACCCTGGTGCCATTGGCCAAACCTGTGCTCTTCTCCGCCTACTCGCTTTTTCATTGTTGGCTGAGCTCCTTGCCTGCATGCTTGTCGGGTCATAAGGTTCAGGTTCCTAGTTCTCTGCTGTGGGAATATTGTCTCGCCTTTGGCCAGCTAGCATTAGGGACCACGGGGATATTTGAGTGGTGCAGTGTGGAGTACTACGAAATTCCCGTAGGAATCTCTGGAGTGCGACTTCCGGATCAGACTGTTCGGCCACCGATATGCGTAACACTTTGTTCAGCGTCCGCATGAACCTTTCTGCTTCTCCGTTTGCTTGCGGCCACTGCGGCGGCCACTGCGGTGGTGTTTGACGCCTAGGCGCGCCAGAAATTCCTTAAATTCATGCCCCTGGAATGGGGGCCCGTTGTCTGTTTTGACAACGTGAGGCAGTCCGAAGAGTGCGAATGTCTTGTCCAACATTGGTAGTAGGTGGTCGAACGCAGTTGACGGTAGTACTTCCACCACGGGGTATTTCGTGTATCCGTCTATCAGGACCGCGGTCACTCTCCCCGTCGGGGAAACTCCCAAAGTCGAGACTGATCCACGACCAGGGTGACGGTGCTGGCTCTTCTGTTATCACCGGAGCTGGAGTCTCCGCGCTTCCCGTGAGTTGACAGGCCCTGCACTTGCGTACAAAGTCTTCTACGTTCTCTTCTAGGTTCGGGAACCAAATCTTCTCCCTCAACCTGGCTTTCATCCGTCTGGTGCCTTGGTGACACTCATGGGCTAGGGCAGTCACTCGAGCTTGGAGGGTCAGGGGTATGACAATGCACGAGCCTCTCAACACCACTCCACTGGCTGCGTCACTTAATTCTTCATGGACTCGCCACACTTTCCCGAGGCGAGCTCGGTCTATTTCGGTCCATCCACTGATGTCATGGAGAAATCCGGTCCACGAGCCTTTCCGTATTGCCTCCAGTACTTTCTTTAAAACCTTGTCTGCCTGGGTATGGATCTCAATTTCCGACACTGTTAGGGCTTTTGGGCATGCCCACTGTGTAACCATGCTGACGAACCTCTCCGTCAGTTGCTCTTGGTCGTCGGTTTCCACTGGGGCGACAGCTGGATGCCGCGATAAGAAATCCGCTGGATTGTTAGCACCAGGTCTATAGACTAGATCAAATTGATAATGCTGGAGTTGAATTGCCCACCTTTCGATCCTTGGCGGTGGGTGAGGCGCAGTTCCTTTGAATAGTGGGACGAGCGGTTGATGATCCGTTACTACCCGGAACGGGTGTCCACTCAGATATAAATGAAAGTGGTTGCAGGCCCACTTTATGGCCAGAGCTTCCCGTTCAATTTGGGAATATCTTGTTTCTGTTGCCGTCATTGATTTGCTGGCGAATGCTAGTGGGCCCCATGTCCCCGGGTTTGTTTCTTGGGACAGCAAGGCTCCAAGGCTTACCGTGCTGGCGTCCACTACTAGTTCAGTCGGCCGTTTAGTGTCGAAGTATGCCATAGTCGTTTTTTCCAACAAAGTGGACTTCACCTTGCAGAATGCTTCCTGCTCCTCCGGGCCCCACTTCCACACGCTGTCTTTCTTGGTGAGGTTTCTCAATGGCTCTGCAACTGTTGCGAGGTTGGGTATGAATCTCCCGCAGTATGTTGCCATACCTAGAAAACTCCGAACCTCAGACGCCGTAGTTGGAGCTGGAGCTCCTTGGATTGCCTGCGATTTCCGGGGATCCACCTTGACACCCTCCTGGCTGAAAACATATCCAAAGAATTCAATACTCTTTTTGAAGAATTGACACTTCTCTTTATGGAGGGTCACTCCATGCTCCGCAAGACGTTGGAGGGTGGCCCTGAGTCGCCGGTGATGATCTTCTAGAGTCGTTGAGTGGATTGAGAGGTCATCACTGACATTTAATACCCCTTGGAGCCCGGACAAGACTTCCCGCACGGCGTTTTGGAAGATTTCGGCGGCTGACGAGATGCCAAAATGTAATCTTTTGTATCGTCTGAGCCCCAGGTGTGTTGAAAAGGTAGTTATGTACCTGCTTTCCTCCGCCAATCTCAGCTGGTGATATCCTGCATTCAGGTCTAGTTTAGAAAACCATCTGGACCCATTTAGATCAGCAAGGATATCATCCACCGTGGGTGTCAAGTGTCTTTCCCGTCTTATTGCCTGGTTCGGCATGCGTATATCTATGTTTCGGCTTTTCTGCAATTACCATGGGTGACACCCAGGGGGTGGGTCCGGTTACTTTCTCTATTACCCCTTGCTGTTCGAGCTTGATTAGCTCTTGCTCAACCAACGGCTGCAGATGAAATGGGATGCGTCTGTGTCTTAAGGCCACAGGTTTCACTGACGTGTCAACGTGCAGTCGCACTGGAGGTCGCTTCATGCTTCCTAGCCCTTTAAACATCTGTGGGAATAGCTCCAGGATATCCTCTGTTTGTAGCACTCTTACTGCATTTGCAAACATCACTAGGCTTAGATCTTCGGCGGTGTGGCTACCCACCAGGATATCCACTTCTCTGTCAACCACATGGAATGTGGTTGTCACCTCATGACTTTCTGATTTTACTTGCACAGTCATTTTCCCTTTCAACGGCAGCGGTGTCTGACTCCCATACGTGAGAATTTTCACCTTGGACGGTGTGAGTTGGGGTCTTGGACTTAGTTTCTTGTAATGTTGGCTCCCCATCACATTGACCGATACTCCGGTGTCAACTAGGGCCGTCACCTGGGACCCTGCAATCTCAATCGCACATGTCGGTTGTGGGCGTCGCTTCCGTTTTAGGTCACTTGCGAACGATATGAGGAGGCACTCCTCTTCTTCGTCAGTGGACGGGTCTTCGAGGTATGTTCTGTGTTGTGGGGACACCTTCAGCGTTCATGCCATGTTGGGTTGGGTTCTAGTTGTCTCACTGCTTTCATCGGTGGCCGTCGTCCGGCACTTCCTCTGCTCCGCATGCCCCCTCGGCACACGCTGGAGAAGTGATTAGGAATCCCGCACTTCGAGCAGGTCTTCCCTCGGGCAGGGCACTCGTTTGGGGCGTCCTCTTCTTTGCCGCAGTATCAGCATTGCGCTTGACGCGGCCGTCTCGTGGGCCATCGCCCTCTGCTGCCACGCCCTGGGGTGTAGGCTGCGTCCACCCGTTGAGTTTTCACGGCTACTGCTTGACTGGCTGTGGGCATGAGCGCCGCCTCCATCGCTGTGGATCGGACCTCGGATAAGTCATGTGACCTTGCTAGGACGAGCATATCTTCCAGGGAGATCCTAGGTTGTCGGAGAATGAGCGTTCTCAGCGGTTTGTTTCGACACCCTTGGATGAGTTGCGCGCGCACCTCTTTCACCTGATCATCTTCCGTGCACGTGCTAGCCAACTCTCTCAGGCATGCGTGGAACGCATCCATTGACTCTCCTTCTCTCTGGCGGGCTTGTCGCAACTTAAATCGTTCATAATCGGGGTTTAGTTGAGAGTCACACGCAGCGATGCCCAAAGGCGGGCGGCTGCAACGGCGCTGCAGCAAAGATGTAAACGACCAGCAGTAGAGGTGAGGGAGGCACCGCACTCACACCCTCGTCGCCATTGTTGGGCCTGCTGGTCACGGGCAGACTACGTGGTTATTAGAATAACTTGACACACAGACTCATGCACTGGTGGTCTGGACGGGAAGTCCCGAGCGACTCCGGCCCCTTTATTTAAAGCCTTCTGGCCACACCTGGCCAGAAGGTGATACATTGTGTGTAGGGGTTCTGGGTTTGGGTTTGTATGCAACGAGGCGGCCAACATCTAGACCACTACAGATCCCAGGTCAGCATTCTCCCAAGAGAGAAATGGTGCACAGACAGACTGGTGAGGGAATGTAAAGGATTACAGGTTGGGGAAGGTACACACAAGCGCTAGTGTTCTGGCCAAAAACAAATGTTAAAAAAGAGTTCGCTGCAAGTAAGAGAAATGGCCTGAAGCGAAATTAGCCATGTAACAGGGCCAGTAGCCATGGGTGTGACAAACACACCAAAAGGAGGGACGAATGGCACCAATTCATCAAACAAAATAAATGCAGTTCGAAAGGCACAGGGAGGAACCAATGAAAAGTGGTGGGCTTGCAGTGGGAGTGGGTAAAGCCCAGAGAGGGATCACGCAGAGCAGCACAAGCATGCTGACTCTAGGCTCGACCTAAAAAGAACTGGAGCCCACTAAGCAAGTTAGGCAGAGTGGGCGTGACATCACCGCATGAGACATCACCGCGTGTGATATCACAGGAAGTGACATCACAGCACATGGCATCGCATATGGCATCGCATATGCCATCACAGGAAGTGGCATCACAACCCATGACCTCACAGGAAGTGGCATCAGATCTTAAGATTTCATATGTTTTGCAGCTCTATCATGAGTACATTTGAGCGCGTAACAATATTTAACAAATTCGATTTTGCATTGGGGTTGTGCCAAAATATTGACGCAACCCAACGCAAAATCTGGGTCTCAACTTATACATTTATGTTTTTTTAAACCCTGCCACAAAGAAATTGGCAACAAGAAGAAACATGGCAGTAAATCTGTTCTGCTTAATTGGTTGTAATGTCTGTATTTTAAAATATCTTATGGGGTTAAGGCACCTGCTGCAGAGATCTTTGTGTGCCAGCTAAATCTCAGGGAATAATAATAATGGTAGGATAATTCTGGAGGATAACATATTTGCTTGAGTGGTCTGTTTTTGCCTAGTCCTAGTTTTGAATCAAAGTAGCATAGAGGGTTGATTTGTCTCCTGCACAGCACATTATGTAACACACAGATGACAGATTTTTATTTTATGTAAAGGGTTTCCTGCTTTCAAGACAGAGATCCTTTTGTTACTTGCAGTTCATAAATTGTAATACTTCTAATATAGCACAGTGAGGCATCAAAGACATGTGGCTCCTACACCTTGTAACACTCACTGTCTTATTAACACATCCTTTATATTGATGAACGCACATATGATTTATTGTCAATGTATAATCTGTACGTGTGATGTAAAGCGCTATGAGACCCTGCATTGGGATGAGTAGAGTGCACTACTCATCCCAATACAGTGTGTCAGAGCGCTTTACATCACACATATACATATTACAATTTAGATACCAGATTTTAATTTTATTTCTTTTATAGTGCTTTAGCACTACTGTAGTGCTAATAAAGAAATAAAACAAAATAGTGGTATTTAAATTGTTATTTGTGTAAATACTGGGGAGACAAACACATCCGACATTCTTACAGTGTATGCATAACTCTTATATACAGGGACTGTGAATTGATAAGATGTGCACCTTTGTTTCCCTTTCATTGCATCTAGGTGTTAGGCTCCCAATAGCTCCCAGACAGGATACCCCAGCAAAAGGAGGCCGAATGGAGTCTTTACTTCAGGCCTTTGTTATGGGTGAAGTTGGAATCTTATTAGCCCCTTCCCAACTTGCACGTTGCTGCTCAGAACAAAAACAGAAAACATGCAGGTGCTGCTGAAAGTCTCCTGGTGTCAGAAAAAAATACCACCAGGACAAGTTCAGCATAGTGGGAGAAGTAGGAAAGGAACATGACACTCTAATGAAAGCAGCCAGCTTTGCAGAGGGTATACAGTGTCTATCCTCTGTAAATAGTGGGTAGACGGCGTCTACCCATGTCTACCCTCGACTCGAGCCCTGCTTGCTCCCACATAAAACGTTCTGGTCTGCAATGCTACTAAACAGGGACATACAATTGTATGTCAGGAATGGAGGCTTAGATTATGGGTAAACTTTCTTTACTAACTTCAAAGCAGCCAAAAAAACAATTTCTTTTAGCCATGCTGTACCGCAGTGAGGCTGCTGTGCCATTTTGTTAGCAGCCAGCTATTCACCACTTTATACACCATCAGTGAACCTCCACTACACGAACAGGCCTCCAGTGAACCACCACCACACACAGTGCCAGCCAAATGCCAGTCTACACACACCTCCAGCGCGCGCGCATGCACGCACGCACGCACACACGCACACACACACACACACACACACGCTAATCTGC
This sequence comes from Triturus cristatus, assembly GCF_964204655.1. Classification (NCBI taxonomy): domain Eukaryota; kingdom Metazoa; phylum Chordata; class Amphibia; order Caudata; family Salamandridae; genus Triturus; species Triturus cristatus. The sequence goes on along the minus strand of NC_140583.1, from coordinate 812,405,470 downwards.
ACACATCGCTACCCAAATACCAGTCACATACAACTCCAGCCAAACGCCAGTCCACACCCACAAAACGCCAGTCCACACTCACCATCAGCCAAATGCCATGCATACATAACCATGATGCTCCATGTGGACTTTCACTTCTAAAACACTCTCACAATGAACAGGTTGCACACAAAAAACATACAGAATTAAATGAAAAACAGCACATTATTTTCAGGTGTGTTGTTCAAATTTAAAATAACCCACAGGAGTCATTGATGGGAAAACATCAAGGAGCAAGCTCTGTGACAGTTGCCCCAGCTGTGTGTAGTTTGTCCAGTGGCAGGAGGGGAGTGGGGGCGGGGGGAAGGACTATGGTATGGTGGGTTACGGTCTGGTGGTCACTTTATTCGCGGCAAAGCAATTATACGTGGTTTCAAATCCCAACCTCTTCTCCTGACCACTTTGTGGGGTCTAGGACCAATCGTTATGTATTATTTCTTATTTCGGCCATCATTAAAAACTAATTTGTACAATGGATTTTGAAGAGGACCCACCCGTTTTTAGTTTGTGCACAAGTTTTGTTGTCAGCTGCCTGTGTGGAGTTGCTGGCAGCGTGTGCTTAATACCGGAAGATATCTGCAGTGGCATCAACTTTATTACTAAAATCAGGAATCGGTTGAGGGACAACCCATGTTTTGCGGCTGCCCGCGGCCCACGCAGGGGGCCACCCTAAGTGGGCGGCCCCTGTAGTGCCATTTGGGCACCAGTCCACCCCTTCTCATGACGGGACTCAGGGAGGAGTCCCCCCTTTGCCTGAATCCGAAACCGGTCCCAGGATGCTTGTTTCCGGTCCAGGGAAGACATGGCTTGGCAGTTCGGGCTGGACTGTTCCCATGAGGCACTGGGTCAGACTGATTTGCATATGGACATGTCTGAACTGGGGTGGTGGAGTGAGCTAAAGAATGATGATGGATTAAACCCAGATCAGTTGACTGGGGGTGAGTGTTTGATTTGCTCAAACGCTCTGTCCATCATCCCCTTTGGTACTGCTTTGTTTGCCCTAAGTTGGCAGGGTATGCCCAGACGTGGGTCCCTTGCTCACTTTGCCACTAGATTCAAGATAGCCTGGCTGAGGAGGGTTATGAACCCGAAACTGGTCCCAGGATACTTGTTTCTGGTCCAGGGACGCCTTTGCTTGGCAGTTCGGGCTGGACTGTTCCCATGAGGCACAGGGTCAGACTGATTGGCATATGGCCATGTCTGAACTGGGGTGGTGGAGTGAGCTAAAGAATGATGATGGATTAAACCCAGATAAGTTGACTGGGGGTGAGTGTTTGATTTGCTCAAACGCTCTGTCCATCATCCCCTTTGGTACTGCTTTGTTTGCCCTAAGTTGGCAGGGTATGCCCAGACGTGGGTCCCTTGCTCACTTTGCCACTGGATTCAAGATAGCCTGGCTGAGGAGGGTTATGAACCCGAAACCGGTCCCAGGATGCTTGTTTCCGGTCCAGGGAAGACATGGCTTGGCAGTTCGGGCTGGCCTGTTCCCATGAGGCACAGGGTCAGACTGATTTGCATATGGCCATGTCTGAACTGGGGTGGTGGAGTGAGCTAAAGAATGATGATGGATTAAACCCAGATCAGTTGACTGGGAGTGAGTGTTTAATTTGCTCAAACGCTCTCTCCATCATCCCCTTTGGTACTGCTTTGTTTGCCCTAAATTGGCAGGGTATGCCCAGACATGGGTCCCTTGCTCACTTTGCCACTGGATTCAAGATAGCCTGGCTGAGGAGGGTTATGAACCCGAAACCGGTCCCAGAATGCTTGTTTCCGGTCCAGGGAAGACATGGCTTGGCAGTTCGGGCTGGACTGTTCCCATGAGGCACAGGGTCAGACTGTTTGCATTTGGCCATGTCTGAACTGGGGTGGTGGATTGAGCTAAAGAATGATGATGGATCAAACCCAGGTGCACGGATCGACATCGATTCCACCTACCCGGCCGTTCTCGCCTGATCTCCGATCCAATATTCAAGTGTCCCTTTAATCTGTACCGGACTCCAGTAAATATAATTACAAGGAACCCTATTGTACTGAACCTCTCAGTTTATTCTTCGGAGTACTGATGTTTGATTGACGCTTTATTTTCTACTCAAGTCGCCTCTTACCAATTTAAGGACCGCCTTGACGACCTCCGTTACTTTTCTTTTGATTTAGGTTTCTGCAATCATGGAGCTCCCATTTATTGCATCATTGTAATTGCTTCTATGCATGGACCTACGCCCTTTGGCACACATTGACTAAAGTGTCCTTGCAAATTTCCATTCATTGTTACCTAGAGCCCATGTATGTTTTTTTATGTGAATAATAATGCACTGGAAGACTCTAGATTCAATCTGTTCCTTCCTTGAAGTACTATAAGATTGTTGCGCCCTGACGAAGGAAGCGGGGGTCCTTGATCCCACTCAGAAACGCACGTCGGCGCTTTAGTTTCTTCTTCACTTCTATGTGTATATTTCTTTGAAATGTATTACCATTTGTCTTTATATGTTTATCTATGTTGTGTAGTATGAATGGAGTGAATGTTTGGATTGCTAATATACACAACAGAGACAGTCTTTTTGCTATGTCATTTTGCTTGTTTGTTTCTCACGTGGGCTCGCCTTTTTTGTTTTCTCTCTGATATGTATTCCATTCTGTAAAACTATAAATATATTGAAATGCATTTTAGAATTGATGTTGAAACAGTCAAAAACTAAAAAATATATTTTTGATAAATAAGATTGAACTATAAATCTGCCTCTGTGGGACATTGTTGCTATTCGTAATGGTGAAAATATTTCCCAAATTATAATTGATTTGTGAGAAGAGGTTTTCATAGTTTTTTTTTTTCCCTTGCTCACTTTGCCACTGGATTCAAGATAGCCTGGCTGAGGAGGGTTATGAACCCGAAACCGGTCCCAGGATGCTTGTTTCCGGTCCAGGGAAGACATGGCTTGGCAGTTCGGGCTGGACTGTTCCCATGAGGCACAGGGTCAGACTGATTTGCATATGGCCATGTCTGAACTGGGGTGAGGGAGTGAGCTAAGGAATGATGATGGATTAAACCCAGATCAGTTGACTGGGGGTGAGTGTTTGATTTGCTCAAACGCTCTGTCCATCATCCACTTTGGTACTGCTTTGTTTGCCCTAAGTTGGCAGGGTGTGCCCAGACGTGGGTCCCTTGCTCACTTTGCCACTGGATTCAAGATAGCCTGGCTGAGGAGGGTTATGAAGCTGAAACCGGTCCCAGGATGCTTGTTTCCGGTCCAGGGAAGACATGGCTTGGCAGTTCGGGCTGGACTGTTCCCATGAGGCACAGGGTTAGACTGTTTTGCATATGGCCATGTCTGAACTGGGGTGGTGGATTGAGCTAAAGAATGATGATGGATTAAACCCAGATCAGTTGACTGGGGGTGAGTGTTTGATTTTCTCAAATGCTCTGTCCATCATCCCCTTTGGTACTGCTTTGTTTGCCCTAAGTTGGCAGGGTATGCCCAGACGTGGGTCCCTTGCTCACTTTGCTACTGGATAATTCAAGATAGCCTGGCTGAGGAGGGTTATGAACCCGAAACCGGTCCCAGGATGCTTGTTTCCGGTCCAGGGAAGACATGGCGTTGCAGTTCGGGCTGGACTGTTCCCATGAGGCACAGGGTCAGACTGATTTGCATATGGCCATGTCTGAACTGGGGTGGTGGATTGAGCTAAAGAATGATGATGGATTAAACCCAGATCAGTTGACTGGGGGTGAGTGTTTGATTTGCTCAAACGCTCTGTCCATCATCCCCTTTGGTACTGCTTTGTTTGCCCTAAATTGGCAGGGTATGCCCAGACGTGGGTCCCTTGCTCACTTTGCCACTGGATTCAAGATAGCCTGGCTGAGGAGGGTTATGAACCCGAAACTGGTCCCAGGATGCTTGTTTCCGGTCCAGGGAAGACATGGCTTGGCAGTTCGGGCTGGACTGTTCCCATGAGGCACAGGGTCAGACTGATTTGCATATGGCCATGTCTGAACTGGGGTGGGGGAGTGAGCTAAAGAATGATGATGGATTAAACCCATATCAGTTGACTGGAGGTGAGTGTTTGATTTGCTCAAACGCTCTGTCCATCATCCCCTTTGGTACTGCCCCCTTTGCCTGTGGCACACTGGGCGCGTCATTTCCGTTCCGGTGCGACAAGAAACTCAGGAGGGTATATATGCCTCCCCCGGCCATCCTGGCGCCCTCTTTGCCCCGGACACGCCGTCTGGGAGGTCGTGCTGGTCCAATTCGTTATCGTGGGAGGTCGCTCAGGTCTACTTATACGGAGTTGAGATTAGTGGCCCGCTTAGCCCCCGCCCACAATAGAGGGCACTGCCAGGTGGTTGCACTTCCTAGCGCCCTGTTAATTCTCTTCAGCACGGCCTCCATGAAAAGGATGCCACAAGGCGCTTGGCCGACGTCGGCCATCGCCGCCCCCCACGTGTGGTCGTCTGGCTCATCGCACTTCCCCCCCATGCACGATGTTGCGATGACTGCAAGGCTGCCCGGGGGGTTGCGCAGAAGCCCCCCTAACAGGGCGGCCGCCTTAGTGCCGCATGAAGGCACTGGGGCAGCCGGTCTAGTCCCTGGGCTCAGCCAGGGAAGACGTCCGGCGAATGGATACTTCCGGCGGACGGGGGGGGGGAAGGGGTATTTAGGCTGTGCCCACCCCTTCCTTGCCCTCTTGTCCCTCTCGTCTCGCCTTGAGCAGGTCGCTGCTCGATCGTCTCGCCGTCGCTAGTTGTCCGTCGTGCGCCCTACCTCCACTACTTCCATTGGTGAGTCTGCCGGTGACCTTCCTCTCGCCCCGGCCCTGTCCCTGGGCAGTACCAGGCGACGGGGCCCTATGGTCGGAGTACCACAGGCAGGAGGGGGGGACCGAGCACGGAGTTAACCCCTATGGTCGGGTGCGGGGCGAGTCTGGGGGGGTTAAGTCCATGCCTAGGTTGGGGACGCTGGTCGTTTCTCCCACTCCCCTTCCGCTCTCGGGGCCTCCAGTTTGGTTACGGCCTGCTCGTGTGCCTCGCCAGGGTGCGACGGAGGTAACTAGGTTCGCGCTGCGGCATTGATCCTTCCACCGTTAGCGTCGGTGTATTATCCTCCTCGAGAGCGAGCAGGAGTTTGTATGGTTGTGGTCTTGGCTGCGGTGAGGCTCGGGCAGAGGATTCATGTGCCGGCTGAATATTGATTAATGTCGCAACAGGCGTTGGTTGGCTTGAAATCGCCTTTGAGGCTCACCACGTGTGCGGGTGACCGCGCTGCTCTTGGGGGGCGGCGGGCAGTTAGCTTCCCATGCTGCACCCTCGCCGGCTTGCCAGCTATGCCCGGACCTCTCCTCCATGCGCCACGGTAGTTCCGTATAGTTTGCTCCGCTGACTCATTTGCCTGGAGCTGGAGCGACAGAGTGGTCGCGGACTCTCCCCGGGAGTTGGAGCACGCATGCTCACTGCCTCCTGCCCGCTCCCCCTGCGGACCTCGGACTAGTCTGGGGACGCTGCCCTCCACCACCCCGAGAGGAACGTAGGGTCGTCGTTTGTGCGGTCGCTTGCGGTGCGAAAAGGAAGGGTTCGAGCCTCTGGTCGCGCCCTTGCAGGTGAGGTGTGTAGCCTGAAGGGCGGGGGGATTGGGCGTCAGCGTGGCCAGGCATTGTTCAGTTCTCTCCGCGGCCGACGCCGCATGTGAATTGGGATCCTGGGCTTACCTCGTGGCTTCCTCGTGCATGGGCAAAAAAAATTATCGGCGCTCGGCCTCTCGTCCGGGTCGGGTACGGGCCTCAATTTCCAGACAGCAGGCTTGTAAGACGCATCTGCTGTGCTACAGGGCGTCGCACTCACACCCCACCCCTCCGCCCCCCTGTTACGAGCGCCTCGGCAGGCCACCGGCAGGACAGCAGCTCAGTGCCCGGCCTGATTGTGTTGGGGGGATGGCGGACCGGCCTGTAATGTAGTTACTCGTGGCCCCTTGCACCAAGAATCACCCGTACACGTGGTCGTGGTGTAAGGTGTTTATTCACATACAGGAGCGCCGGCACGGAGCTCCGCGCTTGTTGAATTACGCGCTCGAACTAACTCACAAAATGGCCGCCGCCGGACATCCTGTGACGTCACGGGGCGGGCGCGCAACCACTAGACCGCTACACCACATCTCCCCGTTTATCAACACAATTACCCAACTGACTCCCCTTATAACTGGTACAGTCTTACTTGTTGTCCATGCAGTATTCTCCGAATCTCCGGGGCAGTGTGATTCTCCTTCCCCGTCTCGTGCACCTATTGGGTTCACCTGTTTTCGGAGTGGTAGTCACGCTCCGTAGGTCAGGTGTCCCCACTTCACCCTCTCTGCTTGTCTGTCCCTTCTCACTGGCCTCATTGTCCCCTCGGGCCTCTCCTTCCTGCCCTCTCTTCTCCTCACAGGTACTGAGTCGCATCTCCACCTGGGGACTCCCTTCCGCCTCTTCCGGGGAGCTCTCTCTCACTTCTCCTGGACTCTTCGCGCCTCGTGGTGTCCCTGCTGGTGTTGCCTCCGCCGCTGTTTGCTCCCCCACGGGTGAGCACCTTGCCATGCGGTCCTGTGACCATACTTTTCCGTCACTGAGCAGTGCCGATCGTGAGTACGGCTCCAGCACTTGGAACGGCGGGGTGAACTTACTGTCCCCCTTTTTCTTCAGGGTGGGTAGCCTGACTCTCACCCACTCTCCTTTTTCCAGGGCAACCTCTTATTTATATTTATTTATTTATTTTGACATTTGTAAAGCGCGAAACGAAGGCCCGTGGGCATCTCGGCGCTAAGTAACTGCAATGTTTAGCCAGAAGGAACTGGGAGATCAATGATTAAAAAGCCAGGTTTTGAGGTTTTTTCGGAAGGACCAGAGGGACGTGCTGGTCTTGATGAAATGAGGCAGTGTGTTCCACAATTTTGGAGCAGCCACCAGAAATCTTCTGTCACCCCAGTTGACAGATTTAGTTCGGGGGATCACCAGATCCAGAGAGCTGGAAGAGCGCAGTGCTCTGGATGGACAGTAGGGGGTAAGGTTCTGAGTGAAGAACGCTGGGACAGCGTTGTGTAAAGCCTTATATACCAGGCACAAGGTATTAAACATGATCCTCTTCCTCACCGGAAGCCAATGAAGTTGTTTCAATGTGGGTAAGACCGGATGGAATTTGGGGATTCGCCCTAGGAGCCTGGCGGCCGCGTTCTGTATGGACTGCATTTTTGTTAACACTCTCTCCTGGGCCCCTAGAAACAAAGCGTTACAATAGTCTAGGGCGGAGAGCACCAGGGAGCTTACCAGCGTTTTCGCCATGTTTTCGGGTAAGAAGGGCAGAATTTTTTTGATGAGCCTAAGTTTATGAAAGGCTGAAGAGGATATCTGATTGGCGTGTGGTAGGAAGTTCAGACGGTTGTCAAACATAACTCCCAGGTTCCTCACTTTATCAACCGGGACTGGGGGCTGGCCCATGGATGACGGCCACCAACGGGGGGACCACTCCGGAGAGAGATTGCCGAAGATTACAACCTCCGATTTGTCGGAGTTTAGCTTCAGACAATTGTGTGACATCCAGTTCCCGATGGCTGACATGCCCTGATTGAACATGTTGGCTTTCTGAAGGCCGTCATTTTTGACGGCTAGGACCAGTTGAGTGTCATCAGCGTATGAAGTAATGCTCATCCCATGTGCCCTGATGACATCGGCAAGGTCCGACACATAGATGTTAAATAGTGTCGGACTAAGGGATGAGCCTTGGGGAACTCCACACGGTAGTGACAGGGGGGAGGATTCAAAAGGTCCCACCGTGACGACCTGGGTCCTGTTGGCCAGGAAGGAGGCAAGAAGATTTTTGGCGTTACCTTGGATGCCTATGCTCTCGACACGGTCGACCAAGGTGGTATGGTCGACCGTGTCAAAGGCCGCCGACAGGTCTAATAATATCAGGACGGCAGTACCTCCCGCATCCCGGATAAATCTGATGTCATCCGCCGCTTTGACCAAGGCCGTCTCGGTTCCGTGGAAGCGACGGAAGCCGAACTGTGATTCATCTAGGCATTTGTTATCCTCGATGAAGGAGGAGAGTTGGGCATTCATAATTTTTTCCACAATTTTTGCTAATAGTGGGAGACTGGCGATGGGGCGGTAGCTTTTGGGTTCATCTTTATTAAGGGTAGATTTTTTGAGCAACGGTTTTATTAGGGTTTTCTTTAGTGTCTCGGGGTAGATGCCGGTGCTAAACATGGAGTTGCAGATATTGGTTATGGAGGGTAGGACTACATCCATGATAGGTCTCAAGACCTTCAAGGGACAGGGGTCGAGGGCCGATCCCGATTTGATGGTGGATATCGTTTTTAGCACCTGCGGGCACGTGACCTCACTGAACTGCGAGAGAATAGGTCCTTCAGATTGAATAGATGGGCTGTGGAAGAGAGTGACGTTATTGGCGAAAACCCTGTAAATGTCATCCACTTTGCTGAAGAAGAACTTAGATAAAGCGTCGCAAAGAGTTTGGGACGGGGGAGGTGTAAGATCCACAGAGAAACCGGCCAATTGTTTGGTGGTATCATATAGACATTTATTGGAGTTTTGTGCTGTTTCAATTTTATTGCAATAATACTTTTTTTTGCATCCAAGATAAGATGTTTGTATTTTGCTACTGACTCTTTATATAAGAGTTTGGCTTCGGGTGTGTAGTCCTTCCGCCAATGTCTCTCTCTATTTCGGCACTGTTGTTTTTGGGTGCGCAGTTCCTCTGAGTACCACGGGGCCGAAGGGGTAGATCTATTGCGTGACCGTTGTTTAAGTGGGACCAGATCTTTTGTTGCTGAGCTCACCCAGTTGTAAAATTGGGACGTAGCGTTATTGGGGTCCGTAGATAACGTAGGGAGGGTATCATTAAGCACGGTTTCCAGCCTGCGTACATCTAAATCATCCCATGCCAGATAGGGGAGACAGGAATTAGGGTGGGGCTTGTCGACCAGGGGGTCGCCCACTGGAAGTGAAGCCAGGATGAGATGGTGATCCGACCAAATTAGAGGGAGTATTTCTGTAAGTTTGAGGCCCGAGGCATTAGAAAAAATGCCATCTAGTGTGTGCCCTCCTTCATGCGTGGGGGAATGAACCAAAGGGGATAGACCAAAAGTGGACATGTCAGCTAAAAACGTGGCTGTGTCAGGATTGTCGGGCACATCAAAATGGAAATTAAAATCACCTAAAATGGTGAAGGAGTTCTCCAGTGCGGATGTTTCCAGGAAGGATCTATGAGCCCCCAGGAAGTCACACCTAGGTCCCGGTGGTCGATAAAGGAGGATCCCTTTAAAGGTATAGGAAGGGGTCAGTTTTATTGCGAATTCTAAGGCTTCGCAAGAAGTCTGAGAAATTTGTGTGTGCCTTACAATGTAGGTGTCTCGGGCAATGATAGCAATGCCGCCACCTAATAGCTCCCCAGCGCGTGAGCAGCGTCGCTGAGGGAAGAAAATGAACCGGAGCCTCGGCGAATTAGTCTCGCCTGGGTGGGGGGGCGGGAATATAAAACAGAACCTGGTTAAAATAATTACAAAGGTTAAAAACGACTATGGTAGTCAGTCGTTTTAAATCATCCAAAAATACACAGAGCAAACCTCCGGCTTCCGCCTCAGAGGGAAAACATTGACATTTCGTGTCGTGTGCTCTGTCATAGTGCTCCGTGTATGCTGCTTGTGCCTTCTCCCAATTTTTTTGCACTACTGCCGGGGACCAATGGCTCTGAACGGTGAGGCGCTTCCAGGCAACATTGTCTTTCGTGAAGGGTTCTCGTCCCCTCAGTACCCGGAAAGGGCTGTACCCCGTTGCAGTGGGGGTGATCCGATAGGCCCACATCAGCCTTTTCAATTCTTTTTCCCAGTCCTTCCCTTGGCTGATTGCTGCTTGAACGGACCCCATGATCACTCTGTTGAATCTTTCCGCCGCGCCGTTCCCGGCTGGATGGTAGATGGGGGTGTGCCGGATGGTGATTCCGTTTCGGTCCATGAATGTTTCCCATTTGCTGGAGGTGAATTGCGGGCCGTTGTCGCTCAGGATCCCTTTGGGTATACCTTCCCTTATGAAGATGTCTGTCAGGAACTCCAGAATCGTCTCCGTCTCCGCGTTGTCTGCCACATGGACTTCCGGACATTTGGAATATCGGTCTACCACTACGGTGACGTATTTCTGGATGTCGTCCGCATCTGTAATGGGTCCTAGGACGTCGATGGAGATCTCCTCCCACGGGTTGTCCGGGCATGCGAACTTGCCCAGAGGCGGTCTTAACATCTTTTGAGTCTTGTCTGCATTGCTGCAGTGCTCGCACCCCCGCACATGTCGTTCTATTGCTAGGTCCATACCCGGCCACCAGTAGTCCTCCTTGGCTCTTCCCTTGGTCTTTACAATGCCCAGGTGGCCTTCATGGGTGATGGCTAATATGCGTTGTCTCAATGAGTGTGGAGGAACCACTTTGTTGCCGCGCAGCAAGAACCCTGGCCTCTCTCCTAGGGACAGTTCTTCCTTCACCTCCCAGAACTGTTTGAGCTCCTCACTCAACAATCTCTTCTCGGGCCATCCGTTTGTCACGTACGCCTTGACTGCATTCAACTTCTCGTCATTCCCGTACTCCTCTTCCCATTCTTGAGCGCTTATTGCTCTTTCGGGGTCGCCGGTAAATGCTACCGCATATCCTTCCCAACTGCCTTCCTCTTGGGTTTCTGCGTTTTCTTTAGCCGCTGCTCTGCTCAGGAAGTCCGCCACTTGGTTTCGGTGGCCTGGTAGGTATTCCACGTCATAGACGTAATCCAATAACCTGAGCGTCAACTTCGCGATTCTTGGCGTGGCGTGCTTGTGACCTCCCGATGTAAGGACCTTCACAAGCGGCTTGTGGTCAGTGCGTAGCAGGAACCGACCGCCCCATAGGAATTGCCGGAACCTCTCCATCGCCCACACCGCTGCTAGCATCTCCTTTTCGATAACGCTGAACTTGCTTTCGTTCGGTGCTAACGCCCGCGATGCAAAGCTGATCGTGGTTATCTCTCCATCCGCCGTCTTTTGTATCAGGACTGCTCCCAATCCCCGATCACTGGCATCTGTCCTCAGCATGGTGGGGGCTTCCGGATCGTATCCGTGAATCGGCACTGCCTCACTGATGTTCTTTTTCACCTCCTCGAATTCCCGCTGATGTTCTTCCGTCCATAGGAAGGTGGACTTGTTTTTGAGGAGTGACCTCATTAAGTGGGTTTTGGAGGCAAAATGGGCTACGAACTTGCTATAAAACTCCGCCATACCCAGAAATGTCCTTACGTCTTCTTTGCTCGATGGTGAGGGCGCTTCCCTGATTGCAGCGACATTAGATGACTTGGGTTCTATGCCGTGCTTGCTTATTTCGTGGCCCAGGTATGTGACGGTGTTCAACCCGAACTTGCATTTGTCCCATTGGGCGGTTAGCCCGTTCTGCTTCAGTACTGCTAAGACTTCTGCCAGTCTCCTGTCATGCTCTTCTCGGGTGGCTCCCATAACCAAGATGTCATCCTGAAAGTATTGGATGCCTGCCTTCCTGTGGAATAGCTTGTGCATCAACTTCTGGAAGACTGCAGCCGCGGACGCGAGTCCGAACGGCATCCTCAGAAATTTGTAGCACCCGAACGGCGTTATGAACGATGTTAGGTGGTTGCACGACTTCTGCAGGGCGATCTGGTGGTAGGCAGATGTGAGGTCCACCGTGGAGAACCACTGCGCTCCTTGAGTCTTTGCTAGCATCTCGTTTATCCGGGGCAGCGGGAACTTGTCGACAACAATGTTCTTATTCAACTCTCTAAGGTCGACGCACAGTCTCACCTTCCCGTTGGGCTTCTGCGCTACGACTAAGGGAGTCAACCATTCTGCATTGTCTATCGCCTCGATCACGCCATTGTCCTCTAACCTTTGTAGCTCTTCCTGTACCGCACTTCGCACGCGGAACGGTATGTTGCGCACCTTGTGGGACACCGGCTGTGCTCCCGCTCTTAGTTGGATCTTGTGCGTGAACTTCGCCATACGACCGATAGTGTCTTTGAATACTTCAGGGAAATCTTCCTTCCATCGTCGTCCTTCGGTGTCTAGGCCCTCGTCCATAATGAGGACTTGCACATGTCCACCCGGGTTCAACTTGATGCCTAACGCACCTTGGTCTCTCCAGCCCAACACCGACGGCCCTTTCTCCGCCACATACAGCTTTCCTTCACATGTGCGGCCTCGGAAGTCAAAGGTGAGCGGGCAGTACCCTACCATGGGTATCGGTTCTCCAGTGAAGGTTACAGGATGGATGTCAGTTGGCCTCAAGTAGTAGGTCGTGCTCGGTGCAAAGTCTTCTTCCCATATCCTCCTTTGTATGATTGTGTAGGGCGACCCTGAGTCGGCCACCATGGTGGTTCGTATTCCTCCAATCTTCATTTCGCACCTGGGTTTCTTGTCTGTCACGCCCTCTATGCCCAACACCTGATCTTCTACAATCAGGATCTCATCCTCCTCCACTCCATCTCCTTCTTCTTCTTCTTCTCGTATCCCCTGGGCTACGAACTTCACTTCTTGCCTTTGAGACTTCCTCCTGCACACTTTTTCGTAGTGTCCTATGAGTCCGCAATACAGGCATTTGGCGCCAAACACCGGGCAGCCTTTGTCGCTGGCTGCGTGGGTGTTGCTGCCGCACCTGTAGCAGGCCGTCTTGGTACCTTGCCTTTGTCCTTGCACTCTTGGTGTCCTGGCGTTAAATCGTCTGTTCGATCGTGTGCCTTGCTGCCACCCTGGCTGTTTGTTGTCTGTCGCCCTCCGGTCTTCCACCTTGCACACCGTCTGTCCTGGGAGACTCTCGCGTTTGGCTGCCTCCGCACATCTTCGGGACAGTTCCGCCTTCTTCACTAGGGCAACAACAGTTTTCAGTGGTGCGTCACCATTCGTCCATAGTTTCTCCTGGATACTCGTGTTCACCGTGTGCATTATGATCTGGTCCCTTATCAGGTCTTCCTGGAGGGTGCCGAACTTACACGTTAGAGCCAGTTTTTGTAGAGCTGCCACGTATTCGACGACTGTTTCGTTCCTGCTCTGTTTCCGATGGTAAAAGTTGTACCTGTCAATCGCTGTACACACCACCGGCCGATAGTGAGCATCCAGATCATCTAACGCGTGTTGAAACACGTCGTCGCTTGCCGCCGATCTGTCTTCTTTCACCAAGTCCTGGTACACTCGTTGCCCTGCCGGGCCCAGGTTGTGTAGGATGATCTTCTTCCGTCGTGAACTCGTATATGGAGTGTCACTCTCCTCTTCCAGCGCCGCGAGGTAGTTTACAAAGTACTTCTTCCAGTCATCCCACGGCATCTCTGGCTCACCTGGCTTGGCCAAGAACGGTACCGGGTTTGCTAAGGAGCACATCTGGGAGGACATCTTCTTCCTACTGCTTGGACGGCCTCCTGCGGTTGTGGGCGCGTTCGTTGTCTCGTCCACCCCACCGTCGCTGCTCACGCCGTTGTCCTCCTGGCCGGAATCGCCCCCTTCCGCGGGACTGCTGCCTGCCTCCTCCAGGGTGCAGGTGTCACTCTCCTTGGACGTGGCCAGTACCTCGCGGTGCTGCCCCCTAGGTATGCCACTCCACTGCGTGGCCTCCCCTGTCGGCGCACGACGAATGGCGCTATCCGGGAGCGTTTATGCGCCTGTGCTGGTGAGCGCTACTCCGTTGTGCTGCCGCGCTCCTGCGGCTCACGAGGTCGACTGCTGCTGGGCTACAGCTGCTGAGGGTTCGGGGCGGGGTGCCTCGTAAGCCCCCTACGGATCACCAACTCGTCGCCATTGTAATGTAGTTACTCGTGGCCCTTTGCACCAAGAATCACCCGTACACGTGGTCGTGGTGTAAGGTGTTTATTCACATACAGGAGCGCCAGCACGGAGCTCCGCGCTTGTTGAATTACGCGCTCGAACTAACTCACAAAATGGCCGCCGCCGGACATCCTGTGACGTCACGGGGCGGGCGCGCAACCACTAGACCGCTACACCACACGCCCGGTGCACCTGACCGAGAAGAGTTGGCCTAACGGTTAGGGCGGTCGACCTCCAGACGACCTCCGCGATCGAGCCACGGCAATGACGCGGATCATCCCGTGATTCTGGGCAATTCACTTAATCTCCCCGTGCCAAGCATATATGATGAATGTGTCCTCATGTAACGTAACCGGTGCTATGTAAAGGGCTATCCGATGCCGGGTCAAGTTCTCGCTATAAAAATCGGAAGAAAAATAAATAAATAAAAACAACACCTTGGCTGGTTACACCATTCACGGACGATGGATTTTAGGCACTGAGCGAAGGGGGTTCTAGTATCAGTTATTAAATCAGCTAGGCTTTGCATCCGGCCACCCCCGCCCCCCCAACCATGCTCGCGGGTGCGGTGGGGTCTTACTATTCACTCAGCATGGGGCAGAGCGGGGTTGGGGGGGGCAAGCACCTGCAGGATGTAGCTGCACGGAGTGGGTGGCCCCATTTGCGGGGGGCATCGGTCCTTGCTTTGTTGGGTGAGCGAACTTTTAGTGCGTATTTAGCGCCAGGCTACCTACGGGTGCACGTGCGCTCGTTATGTTAGGTTATGGCTTGGGGACAAGGCAGGGTATAACAGCAATTCCAGTGCGGGCTATCTGCCTGCCACTAGTCACGGCGGTCGGTCTCTCACACCGAACCTCCTCCAGTGGGGAGAGGATGTCATGTGCGGCGCACCTCCAATAGCAAAGTTAGTTGCGAGGGGGGGCCAGCGTAGTATGAGCCCGTGAGAGGCTCCCTCCCCCGATTCCTCCCCTAACCGCGTTTTTGGTTGCTGGGTGGAGGGCGGGGGTGTAGTGCGGCAAGCGCGTGGCTACCCCCTGTGCGGTGAGCAGTGCCGCACGACTCCGGGCGCCCCGTTAGTCCTACGGGCGGTTGTGGGTCTGAGCAACCGGGGGCTGCCAGCATACGCTCCGCCCACCTCTTTCGGGGGGGGGGGCGTGAGTAAGCACGTGGACTGGTGGTCCACGGATGTGAGGGGGTGCCATGGTGTAATTTAGGCTTATCAGACGGGCAGGCTGCTAGGGGTTGGCCTGCCCTGGGATCGCATCGCCCGTAAGATAACCCACCATGTTTGCATATTGGTTATGCTAATAAACCTGCAGCAAAATTTCTCCACTTACAAAAAGTGTTGTGTGGTTTATTTATGTATTTACTATGTGTTATGTGACAACAGTTGCCGATATTGGCACTAAGAGCAGTGCAGAGGAGCGCTCGTCACGAGCCTGTCACCTCTAGTTACAGCAGTTTGATCATGGCTTGAGGCTGTTACTCCACAGAGCGTTTGCAACTGTGTGTGTAGTGCTGCGTTTGGAGGCACCTAGCTGCGCAGCGGGCCCAAGGGCTAGACTCGCAACTGCGGGTCGGCTGCAGCTGCCATGCGTTGAACTGGCGTGGCATTGCTGTGAGGCGTGGGTCTCTGCACCGCGTTGTGCGTGGTTGGGCCAGCGCCGGCTTCCTAGTCCGGTCACAATGGCTGTGGGGAGAAGAGGCAGCCTCTCGGCCTCAGCTGCCGACCTTAGCACTGAGGAACCGGGTTCATCAGACCGGTTGGATGATAAACAACCCCCTTGTTTAATGGAGCCATCATGATCGCATGAAGGAAAGAGCTGGGGCTTAATGTCTGCGCATTAGGTACATCAGCCCTGGTATTTTCAAATCTGCTGTGCCCCTCGTCCGGGCGTGCATCCCCGTGGGGTCCCTTCCCTCACAGAACTCCTCAGGATTGAGGGGCAGCGGTTGTGTTGACCGGGTCGGGTGAGGGATGTCCCATGCCGGGCAACCCTCCTCCCCCCATGAACTCAAAACATGGGGCCACGCAATCTCCAACCAGAACGAGTCCCCGCTTGACACGCTGGCTGTCCAGCTGGGCCGTAGTCCTCGACGCCGTCGTGGTGGTAAGTCTGGCTTTACCCTCCCCAGCCCTCATTCCCACATCCCTGCCCAGGGTCCGCTTGCGGGTTGGGCACAGAGGGTTTGCACTGCTGCTCACGGACGGTGTAGGTGCACTGGGCTCGGGTTGCCCCCCCTTTTTGTCCTGCAAAGGAGAGGTGCTTGCCTTGCCCCCAGTGGTGGGGCGGGCATCAGTGGTTGCGGGGTCTCTTCGCTGTGTATCGCAAGCGTTGTCAGGCGGGGGGTACCACTGCGTCTGACCAGGACACTCCGGCAGCATTTCAGGAGCTGCGCGGTTCTTAGCGCTACGAGCCTGGAGGCGCCGCGGTGACAGTTCTGGCGGGTGTAGGCTATCATTCGGGCAAGGTGGAGCGGCGGAGCTTGTCCTTTGCCAGCCAGGCTGAGGAGGGGTGAACTAAGTGTTCGCCCACTATCGCGTTGTACCAGCCTGAGGGGAGGCGCGGCTTAGGGCATCGGCTGTATTGAGGGAGGGGGACTTCAAGAGTTGCAGAATCGGTTGGCGCCTCCCCTGGGCCCTAGTCATGGCTGAACTTGCCCTTGATACTGGTGACAATACTGGGGGCAACCCGGAAGAAGCAACTGGGTGCGTGGCTTTGGACACAAACTGCAGATCAGCCATGAGGGGGCCGAAGGAGGGTCCGGGCCCTCTCGCTTTGCGTTGGTCACGTCGGGGCACCGTCTCAGCAGTCCGTTAAGACAGCAGCAGCGCAAATGATCAATTGTCACACTATGTCGCACCCGACACGGGTTTGCATGCAGGGGCTGCAAGCGGGTTCTTAGGAAGTGTATTCAGGATCTGTGCAATGGTGCAAGGGTGGCTTGGTATGCGATTCTGGAAGGTGTGAGATGACGGGTGCAGAAATTTTATACAGGGTGGCTGAGCTAAACATCTCAGGCACAATTTTTTCTGCTACTTGCATCAGGGGTTGATATGACTGGTAGATCAGTGCTTTGCCTCAACCTGCTTAGTAATATAGGAAAATACGATTTTAATTTGCTCGTATTTTCTATGTGATTTACTTTGACAAATTGTTTCTGTTCACATGGTGGCTATATGGTTCCCAGCAGCAGTTAGGCATCTGCAAATCTTGAAGGGCGTGGGGATATAGCTCAGTGGTAGGGCGCACCCTTTGCATGTGTTGGGCCCCGGGTTCAATTGTCAGCATCTCCAGGCTTCCTTGCCATACCACCAGTGCGGTCCATACGGCAGAGATGGGGGGCCTCGCGTCGCAAGGCGATAGTTTGCGGCAGTGAGTCTGGACCTTTGGCGGCTGTTCACATGCCTCTGGTCACACCGCCTCTTGGACACGCCGTCCTCGTGTCGCGGCGCATTCTTTTACCTGCTGGCAGCGTTGGTGTTCATGCGGTGGAACAATTTCCCTGCCACTAGCTCTGCTCAGAGGCAGGTTTACTTAGGCCAGTCACAGCAAAGGTTTTGCCTCAATGTGACGGCGGTACGATCCGCGGGATAGTTTATGGCTTTTTTTTGGGCTGCAGGGCAGAGGAAAGGGCTTCGCTGTGTACAAGCTAACAAGTGACCCGTCGGGAGTGTGACCGCAGCCTGATGAACAAAATGGCACACACTTTACATAGAGCGAGGCCAGCCAACTTCACCCACCGCAGCATATCACTGCGCCATACTATGTCAGAGGCAGAGGCAGCTGATTGATTTTAATTGGAATGCCTTCTTGCAGCCACGGTGCCATTTGCGCTTGGAGACTGAAAACATGAGCACCTCGCAGTCATGCAAGTAGGGGGGGTGCCACGAGGTATCAAGGCCACCAGGTGGCACTGCGCATCCCGTGCTTTGTTGACTCGAGGGGTCTTACACTTACTCATGCAGCGCTCCAATCACTGGGGAATACGTTTTTCCTGAAGCTGGTTCTTGCGCTGGTTGATTTGTCTACAGTCTCATCTTCATTAGGGGGCCCCTACCACCACTATTTTGTTAAGTGTAAAGCTGTTATCGATACTGTTGCGAGATTGAGCCACGCAGGCCTCAAAGCGTGTGGTAAAATCTGAGCCCGCACAGGGCTAAAAACTGACATGGCCACAGACCGGTTTTAGGTGCATTTGTGAGGGGCGTTAGGTTACACTGCTTAGGTTTACAGCAGCAGTGGCGTCGTATGTTTAGCTGCCTGCTTGCAAACTGTGCCCCAGTGTCAAAACACAACGGACTACCTAACTTTGTTTCTAAAAAGGATGTTCCTTGATTAGTTTCTTTGTTGGAAAGGGGATTATATATGTAAATAATTTCTAAAAGGTGCATTGCATGTGTTAGCGAGGATTCTCCGTGCCAATTGTATGCTACTTTTAGAGGAGTTTCATATGTGATCACAGAGGCCTAATAGGTAAGACGCTGGCCTCCCGTGGCTAGGGGTTATGAGATCGCGGTACATCTGGGGTGGAAGAATGGCATTTGCATGTTCTAGCCTTTGAATTGATGAATCAGGAAACCGGCGTCGCAGGGTATGTCCATAGCCTTGCTTGACAATGACAATTACTGTTAATTTTCTGGCCGGGCTGTCAATCGCGCTATTGGGCTATTGTCGGAGCCGCCATGGTCGCAGGTTCGCCCCGTGCAGGCTTTTAGCCCAAAGAGGAATGCGGTCAGCACTTCAAGGGCTCAGACATCCCCCAACAATCGGCACAGTTAGGGAAAACCACACTTTTCCGCTTCACTAATCGAAGCAGGGTAATGACAGGACTGCAAGGCAATCTTGCAACAATCTCCACGTTGCCGGCAACAGAGATGCCCACAAAGGGTACGACACATTCAGAAACAAACCATTCTTACACCTTTCATTCAAAGATGTTCGGCAACCATAGATGGACATACCGCTAACTTCAATTACAGCAGACTGATTACTCAGCAGCAGTTGCATCGCTAAGCAGTTTATTTCCAAACACTGTTCGTGCTAGGAGCATGGAGATGCGTTAGTGTCAGTTGATATAGGACAAATGGGAAAGGAGGTGTGGAGTTTCAATGCAAGTGTTTTAGGTGGTCAAGGAGTTGTGTTGACTTTTGCAATATCAGAAGAGAATCTAAGGACACCAAAGCTTCCCTTGTGTTCCTCTGTCAAAGCCCAACTATGTAGATAAATGGGCAAACATTTATTTAAATGTCAATTTGTGTTAAAGGAAGGAAGTAAGTAGCAAGCCCTGCTCTGCTCAACTTTAAGAACATCTTTAATTTAAAGACATCGTGCAGTAAACATGTAAAAATATGATCGTCTCTTCAAAATTCATAAAGTATTTAATTAACTTGCAGAACTTTTTCACCTTAGTATATCACTGCATTGAAAAGTATTATTTAAAGTGAGGGTTTCAATGTTAATTTACAAACATTAATTCTTCCCTCCTCCCTGACAATAAGACCAATGGTGAGCAAGAGGTAAATCAGTTGATATGTGCACTCTTAGGGTGACCTGGGTTCCTATTATAAATAAACAACATTATAGTCTATTAAATTAAACACAGGAACAGGTTGTGTACAAGGTAATTTATTTTGAGGTCCTCTTAATTGTGATAAGGGAGAAAAAATGCTTATCATCGACAGTTCTGATGGCTTAGGGAGCGGCGAATGCTTGGTCCGCTCACATTGGCAGGTGATTTATGCGTGGGCTTAGCTTTGCATGCTACCCTGCATTGGTTTTACTGACTTGGGTGAGGCAGTGGATAGTGTTGCAAGCATGCGCTCAGGGTTGTGTCCTTCAATGCCATTATTAATCTTAAACTTGGTCAGTGTACAGGCCAAGGAATGGCGGCATGCCCTCGGGTGCTGGGGATGGTTTGTCGGTTGGCAGCTTTTCAGATGTTTGTCGCAAGCTTGCACATGCTGTTGTTCTCGCAGAATTTGGGGCAGGTTAGCATCCCCACCTTGTCTCCGCGGGGCTGGTGTGTCTTTTGGGTCATTATGATCAAGTAGAGCCATTATCGATTGGTATAGTGGGACATAGGAATGGCAGGCTAGAATCCAAGGGATTATAGAGCAAGTGTTCCGTGTTCTGCGTGAGTAAGAATGGTAGCCACCGTTCAAACTTGCATCGCTCTAAATTCAAGAGAATAGACATTTCTTTAAGTGTGAAATAGGCCCCATACAGGGCTTAGAGGGAACATTCACCTAGGCGAACCCGGACTGTGCAAACTAGTATGATTCGGGTCTGATTGAGCGCGGCAAGTGTGGGCAGTCCTTGCTGGGGTGGGAACTAAAGCCCAAAGGTCGAGCTTCAGCTTTGGCGTCATGTGCCTCTCGAAGGGAGGGCTCAAGTCCCCCGCCAGAGGCGACAGGGCCATCTTTACTACACACTCCAGTGGGGTTGCCTGTTTAATTGTGGGCTATGACCCAATTAATGCCCCTAGGCAACAGTTCTTAGAAGCATTCAGCATTCCCTCAAGTTAAGAAAGGGCAGTTGTTGGTACATAATTATCAGTGAGTGGGGTAACATGGATCGGTATTCAGTGCCATTCCGGCTACGGGAGCACACGCGCTATACAAATAGTCAATTATGTTATGCTCCACTAAGCGCGATACACAGAAAACTGTAAAAGTGGTAGTAAGGTGGGTTTGGAGATCTCTTGACTTCTGCCTGCAATGGCACACCTTGTCATGAGTTGCCTGGGCAAAGGTACGGCACTCCTGCCCGGCAGCATTGAAAACCCTTCCACTCATTAGCCTCTACCCTGGTACTGGGGATCATCCAAGTAAGGGCAAACTAGGGCTTAGTCACCCCTGAAAGGATAGGCACAAACGTGCAGAACTGGGTGTTTTTCATTGGGCACACTTCCTGTGCCTTGTGTATTCAGCCAGCTGTTTTATCTCTTCATAGAGAAGAGGGATGTGGGGTACCTAGTTGCTCTCAGCATGGCTCATTAAGGTGGGCGTAAACCGGGATGTTACCCATTAATGTCGCGACTGCACACGGTGCTAGCAGTTAAGCAAAAGGGAAGTCCCCTCAGAAGGGGCTGAACAGGCATAACTTCTGTAAGACAGGAGGGATTCATGGCAAGTACATGAGGACACACTTGCTATTATCACTTATTCCTGGTTCATCAGATAGTTCATCCTGTCAGGTGTTTTTCAGGGACACACTAGGGCATTAATGCATGAGGTGGCAAGGTAACAGGCTGTGAGGCAGTGTGGTCTCAGCAGACCCACAAAAGGGGGCTACCGCAATACATGAAACTGGGAACCTTAGATGCTAACAGTATCATTGGTAATATACACATGACCCCCCTGGTCTTGTGGGGTTTGTATGTCCCACCCTGCATTTTAAGGTGACTAGAAGGGAAGCTGAATGCGGACTTGAATTTGTGGAGGGCAATCATTCCAGGGATACCAAGGTGAACTACGTCTATAGCTGGATTGATCTCCAAGGGTCACGGGATCGAGCTTTAGTTAAAGCAAGCCACAGGGTCCGGTGCAAATGTCTGGGCAACTGCAACAGAGTATGGGCTCCCTGCTCTAAGGCCAGTGTAAGACCTGGGGTCTCCAGGCCCTAAGGGGGTAACGTGACACGAGCGGCTGTAAAGCGACCATACAACACGCACATCCACTGAAGCAAGGAACGCACACAATAAGGGACGCCACACTGTAGAGATTTATGCAAATAACTCAAGTTTATCCAAGCAGTTCGAGATAAATGTAGTTCATGGGATAACAAGGCAATTCATAACATATATATGCACTTCATGAGATATAAATTCAGTTAAGGAGATGATAATGGCAATTCACTTATGTCAGCGTTTGATCCGCCAGCACCATATTCACCAGTATGATATTCACCAGTATGATATTCACCAGTATGATAGTCACCAGTATGATATTCACCAGTATGATATTCACCAGTACCTTGTATATTTTACTCCCTGTGGTAGGGTTTGGGGAATGTAGCGCTACTCCTGGGGGTGTGCAGGGACCCAGGGCAGACCTCGCGGGCCTACCGCTTACCTTGGGACAAATCTGACGAACACTTTCAGAGCAGAGCATTAGAACATAGTGCCACTCGTAACCAGCATGCAGTGCATACTTCAGAGCAGAGCATTAGATCGTAGCGCCACTCGTAACCAGTAAGCGGCGAATACGTCAGCACTGAGCATTAGAACATAACGCTACTCGTAATCAGTAACCATGAATACTTCAGAACGGAGCATTTAGAACATATCGCTACTCGTAATCAATAGCAAGGAACACTTCAGAACGGAGCATTTAGAGCATAGCGCTTCTCGTAATCAATAGCCATGAATACGTCAGAGCGGAGCATTTAGAACAGATCGCTACTCATAATCACTAGCAAGGAATACTTCAGAACGGAGCATTTAGAGCATAGCGCTTCTCGGAATCAGTAGCAATGAGTACTTCAGAACGGAGCAGTTCACGGAGCACACCGGGGCGCTCGGAGCGAGCCTCTCGTACTCCGGTGCAGTTCGGGAGACACAAAGTTCCTGAATAGTCAGTGGGGAACAAGGGCGAATCCCTCGGAGGGGTCTCTCTGTCGTGGTGACCAGGGGACTCCCACGGAGAGGGAACCCGGGCTCAGGGTGCGGTGTGGCTCCCAGCCTGTAGGGGGTGCACCGGGGTCAGTCCCAAGCCTCCGGGCTTACCTTGCTCGACGTCGGGAAGGCGTCCACACCGGCTCCGAAGTCCGCAGGCGATCCTGTTGCGACGGGGGCCGGCCACGGCCTCACGCACCTTCACCACAGCTGCGACGGCAGGGCCCCGGGCTTCTCCTCGGGCCTCGCGACGTTGAGGGGCACTCTTCCGGCCTCCGGGCCGCAGCGGTGAGAGTGCTTCAGCCTCCACGCCACAGGGGGAGGCTCAAATTAAGCTGGGGGGCTCCGCGCTTGACGGAGCACGCTGCCGGGGATCCCAGGCTAGGTCAGGGAGCGCGGGGGTCACAGCGCTAAGACCTGGTTGATCCTCAGCGATACCACAATGGGTTAGGTAGGTAGTTTCAAGGTTCAAGCTGGACACGCAGTCTCAGCATTCAGTTCTGGCAAGTAGTTTGCTCTGGAAAGTCTTGATGGCGCAGATGTATCTGGCGCCCTTAAGGGGTTCTGTTACAGGGGGGTAGGGAGTGAGTTGGCGACTAGGTCCTTCCTAGTCAGGCTGGGCAGAGGTTCCCTGGGTCCTCCTACTGCTGGGCAAGATCAGTGGGTTTCACAGGATCCCTCACTCACTTAAGTGGCAGCACCTAAATCCTGTCACTCTCAGAGGCATAAGTCCCTGGCTAGGCCCTACCGCCTACACTCCTGCATGGATTCTCCAGCTCTGCTTTACCCCACTGGCCAACTGACTAGAAAAAGTTCCCCCTCTCACTTATGTATCCCTAGGTCAGGTGACCTCTAGCCAAGGCGGCAAAAGTAAAACCACACCTCCCTTCTAGAAGGTTCCAGCACATTCCAGGAGCTTCCCCATTCTACCTATGGGACAAAAAAGGTGGGCTGGTGTCGCAACATTCTTGTGGGGTTCCAGCCAGCTCCTGGCAGCTAGGGTGCTACTAATAAAGACCACTCTGCAGTAGCAGGGGCCTGTGGCAGCCATCTTGGGAGAAGGGAGCACCTGCACCTTAACACTGGTTGGCAATGAAAAGGCGCCCGGAGACCTAAGTCCAACATCAAAATGAGGGTGGAAAAAAATGAGGCACGATCAAAAATAAATGAGGAGACCACCCTAGGGCTGACAGGTCCAAGAGGCAGGTTTCGGGTTGCTTCAGGTAAGCACTATATTCTCTGCCCTGGTAGCCCCAGTAGATAGGCTGGTTGTGGAAGCGGTCTTCTAACAAGGGTGATGCTGTTCCACAAATTGGGGTAAAGAGTGTTAAAGCACAGAAAATAATGGAGGATTGCAACTACAGGTTGCAGGAGGTGGGAGCCTACATTAGCCTCAAGGGTAATATAGCTATGGTAAGAGTAGAGTTCCCTCCTGGGAGGCCATCACATTCCTACAGGTAATGCGAGGCAATTGCTCTTCCCGTAGAATGATAAATTGCTCCATGGGTCTTCCCAGACGCAGTTTGTCTGGATGGGATCCCCTGGAAGGAGATGGAGCAGCTCCGAACAGATTGGAGCAGAGACTGGCTGGGTAGGAGGACTCCCTAACAGCTTGGTGATCCACTTAGGAGGCTATGACCTCACTGCCATGGGTAGGGGGGCATTGTTGCAAGCAATGAAGGGACTTAGGTGAGATCAGCAAATACATGGGCCAATGTGAGCTCTAGTGGACTGAGATGATCCCCCGCAGAGTGTGGCACGGGGCTAAGTCAGAGGAGGCTGTTGAACATTCCCAAAAGAGATTGAACAGTTCAATGCGAAAGTGTTTCGACCTGATGGGTCTGGGTTTCATCAGACATAAAATGATTCAAGCTAATGTTAAAGGTTATTTTGATAAAGATGGAGTCCATCTATCACCAGTAGGGATGGATTTCTTCCTCTTGGATTTGCAGGAGGCCCTAGAAATGAGAGGTTGCAGGTGAGAAATGAGCTGTTTTGGTGGGGGGCTCTGGCGACGACGGGGGCCGCCTCCAGAGCTGTGGCGGAGTTACAGGGTGATCTGGAAGCAGATGGGTACAGAAGGGTACCTCTGCGTGGCACAATAGGAGTGCCAGAGCCAAATACCAGGAGCCCCATGGTAGGTTCCTGGAAAACCGCGTCGGCGTCCCGTTAGTCCTTCGGGCGGTTGTGGGCCTGAGCAACTGGGGTCTTGCCTTGCTACCCTCCGCCCTGAAAGGGACGTGAGTAATAAGGGACCAATGTGTCACGTGATCCGGAAAGAGGATCACCCCATAAGGTGTAGCACTGATTGGGTTTTCCACAGTGCTTGTCTCATCAGACAGGCATGGCAGCTTAGGTTGGTTACAGCTGCCTGCCCTTGGATCGCCCGTAAGATAACCCACCATATTGTATACTTTTGTATGGAATAAACCTGCAGCAATATTTTTCCAAACAAAAGTTGTGTTGTGATTTTATTTATTCAGCATGCATGCTCTTTTGTTGTTGTGGGTGGGGTGTGTTGCCAATATTGGCACAATGCGGCTGCCTGCGGCCCACTCAGGGGGCCCCCCAAAGTGGGCGGCCCCTTTAGTGCCATTTGGGCACCAGTCCTCCCCTTCTCATGACGGGACTCAGGGAGGAGTCCCCCCTTTGCCTGTGGCGTGCTGGACGCGTCATTTCCGGGGCAACGAGGAACTGGGGAGGGTATATATGCCTCCCCCGGCCATCCTGGTGCCCTCTTTGCGCCGGACACGCCGTCTCCCACCCTACCGCTTTCCCGGCATGGGGTTGGCAGGTGAAGTACATAGAACGTTGTATTGTTTTCTTTTGTCGTTGCAGGCGGAGTTACAGGGCGATCTGGAAGCAGATGGGTACAGAAGGGTACCTCTGCACGGCACAATAGGGGTGCCAGAGCCAAATACCAGGAGCCTCATGGCAGGTTCCTGGAAAACCGCGTCGACGTCCCGTTAGTTCTTCGGGTGGTTGTGGGCCTGAACAACCGGGGGCTTGCCTTGCTACGCTCCACCCTGAAAGGGGCGTGAGTAGTAAGGGACCAATGTGTCATGTGATCCGGAAAGAGGATCACCACATAAGGTGTAGCACTGATTGTGTTCTCCACAGTGCTTGGCTCATCAGGCGGGCATGGCAGCTTAGGTTGGTTACAGCTGCCTGCCCTTGGATCGCCCGTAAGATAACCCACCATATTGCATACTTTTGTATGGAATAAACCTGCAGCAATATTTTTCCCAACAAAAGTTGTGTTGTGTTTTTATTTATTCAGCATGCATGCTCTGTTGTTGTTGTGGGTGGGGTGTGTTGCCAATATTGGCACTATAAACTATTCTTCCACTGTTCCAGATTGGGGTTGCGCTGGTGGAAATTGTCGGGTTTGATGTGTGAGCCGTTTTTCTGTGATGAGATGCAGCATTGATATGGGCCGAGCGGTTTTGCCGTTGCTAGTGTGCGGCACTTGAATGGGCAGCAAGATAATATTGTAGGTGGCTCGCGCACCCATTACCATGCCCACGGGGTCGTGTGAAGATGCATGTAGGTGCTGCGGACAGTTCAGCACATCTTCATTGTTTCTAGGAGCGCAGCACATTTTACACAAGCAGGTGCCGGGAGCCAACAGGGACGTATTTTTCCTAAGTGCTGCCATCTTGTTCTTCCTCCTATTCTTCCTCTCCGATGCCGCGGCCAGCAGGGAGGGGGTGGTTCTGCACTATTCAGAGAAGTCATTGTGGGAGCGCTTCTTAAATTCAATGGCCAGTCACAAGATCTTTATCATTTTTAACTTACAGGTGGACAACATCGGTTTCTTTTTTGACTGGATGTCATTGGCAATAATCTATTGATGTGGTTCGGCACTCTTTTGTTTAAAGGACCATAATATTTCTAAATCACAGTCATACAACACAGAACTTATGATATTCCAAGAACAGTTTCAATGACTCAAATTCGTTGTTAAGTGTATTTAAAAAAATTCTTTACTCTTCTTCACAATCTTCTTCCATTACAATTAGGAGCCACAGTAGCCAATGTGTTTCGGCTAGAGGGACTTCTTCAGGGCTACAAAATACATATAAATGAGGGGGGGGAGCTTGCCTAGCTCCAAGATGGCTGCAGGCTAGCAAAGCTCTGCCGTCCTGGCAACCTCCTGCATAATCCTGCTCCCAAAATTAATGCTTTTGGGTGAACAATAGTGCTGCCGCTTTCATGCAACCGTCCCGTACAAGAATCGTCGGACTGGGCTCCGGAGTCGTACCTGTGGACCGGAGATCGCGCTGGTGGCACCCCTCGAGCCGGGCCAACAACGATGCTGAAGCCCTGTGCGTGATCGGCCTGGAGGCGATTGCCTGCCTGCGATTGCCTGCCTGCGGTCCGTGCCGATCCTGCCTCTCCACCCGGCAATTCTGACTGCGGAGCTCGCTTGGTGTGGGTCACCTGCCCGCGCAGCCTGCATGGGCTCTAATTGATGGGCGGGGAGCGTTGTCTTGGCCCCTGCTTGGGTGACCGGAGATGGTGCACCCCCTTGGAACTGTGCGGTGAGTCTGAGGGCCGCATCGGGGCTAGCCGGCTGATCTTCTCCATCTCCCCCCCCTGCTCTCTCTCCCCTTGGCGGCTGGTTTCCGTGCCCGGGGGTGTGCGGTGGGGTGTAGCGGTGGGGCGAGCCGCAAACTTTGCTTTCGGCTCCCCCCCACATGGCGGTACCTGCCTGGGTCCGGCGCTGCTCACCCTGGCTGGGTTGAAGATACGGCGCTGAAGGGAGTGGCCGTAATTGGCCGATACGCACTGTTGGAAAACCACTCCCACACTAGAAGGGGTGGTGGTGGACTTCCCGAACACACTGTGGTAGCTTGGCTCGAGTGGTCAGGAATCAGGCACCGTGCTAAGCATACAATATACCCATACAATAACCATGCGTGCATCCGTTCCAAAAACGACTCTACACCGTAAAAATTATGAAAATATCTCTCTTTATCTTTTTCTCTTAGTTGCTGATTGGAAAAATAAATAAGTCAATCACAATATACAAATTTTAAATAGTGCAGGTCAAATAAATACTGTCTGAAGATTCAATAAATAGGGGTGATCATAAATATAAAGGACATAAATATAAGTGCAGGTAATACAGGCAATTAAATATTCGGAGGCAATAAATACTGTACCAATAAATATTGTGCACCAACAAGTCCTGTGGACCAATAAATATAGTAAAGCAATAAATAGGTAAAACACAATAAATACAGTGCCCCCAATAAATAATTAAAAGTATACAGCAACACTCATGTAATCAGATCACTTTTCAATTCCTAAGGGCTGATTTGGCCCAGGCACAGCTTGTAGGGTTGTGGAAGGCTTGAGGGGGGCTACTCCCTGGCTGGGACAAGGCTGAGGCCTAAACTGAGGTAGATCAAGGGGGGAATACCAGTGCCCTGGCTTTCTCTCTCCACACAACCTCTCTAGGTTAGTCCCAGTTCACCCCTGGCACAGTCAGGTTGGTTTCAGCACCTCCCTAGCCCCTTAGAGTAGTCTCTCAGGTCTCCACAGGGCCTTAGGCGCCCTCTACTCCACTTACTGCCCTTTTTCTGATGCTCCGACGCCGCTGGAGTCGTGTCGATGCCGTGAGGCGGTTCCGGTTCGATCTCGGCGGCCTCGGCACAATGTCAGTTCTTTGACGACGCCGGTAGGCGGTTCCGGTCCGATGTCGGCGGCCTCGGTTCGATCTCGACCTCCGATTCGACGGCGTCGGGCAGTCTCTACTCGATGTCGACTTCGGGCGGCTCCGGTCCGATGGCGCTCTCGGCTTCGATGACGTCAGCCGGCCTGGCCTCGATGTCGACTTCCGGCGACTCCGGGGTGCGATCCTCACCCCCGACCTCCGGTGCTCCTCCTCTCAGGTTCCGGGCGACTCCGGAGTGCGATCCTCACTCCCGACCTCCGGTACACTTCACCTCGGTCTCCGACGACTCCGGAGGGCGGACTTCACTCCTCCGATGACGCCGCTCACTCGACCTCGGTTGACTCCCTCCTCGACCTCTGGTATTCCTCACGACCTCCGTCGGCGCCCTCTTACGACCTCAGGCGGCTCCGGGTACGACGTCTGCTTCTTCAGTCAGCGCCGCTTCTCCACCTCGGGCTCCAGGTCTCAGGCTACTCGACGCCGGACTTCAGGGAAACCAGTTTCCAGGTCAGGATCTTGCTGCTTTCTGTTTCTAAGGCCTGTTCCTGCTGTCCAGGTCCTTAGGATGAGTTTTTCTGGCTTCTTCCCACACAGGGCTACAGGCTGGGATCCATCAGTAGGGACTAGTATCAAGGGTGGGTTTATGGACCCCACTCCAGGCACAAGTTTCCACCCCTGCTGCTTCACTCCTTCCTCCTTCACTGTTGTGCTGCTCTCCCTTCACCAGTCAGGTGCCAACTGCCAGCTCCAACTGCCAACACTCTGTCTTAACCTCCCAACATTCTAAACCGCCTCCAACTGTCACAGAGTTCTGGAATGTTCTGGAAGGTGCTGGTAGGTTCCAGTGGATGCTGGTGATGTCACAGGTGGCCACCATTTTGTGCTCCAGGCCCTCAGACAGAAGTTTCAGGGGTAGCTAAAATGGCTCCCTGAATCTGTAGCAACACGAAAAAGTCTGGTGGTTCCCAAAAAGGAAAAATTCAAACAGGGTTTGAGGCAAAAGTGGGACAAAATAAATAATGATGAG
Organism: Triturus cristatus; assembly: GCF_964204655.1. Classification (NCBI taxonomy): domain Eukaryota; kingdom Metazoa; phylum Chordata; class Amphibia; order Caudata; family Salamandridae; genus Triturus; species Triturus cristatus. The sequence continues at coordinate 812,376,266 of NC_140583.1, read as the reverse complement.
GAGGGACCACCCAAAGGGCTGACAGGTCTAACACGCACCATCCGGGATTTGCGCTGCAGTGCCTGGGCTGTTGTTCTATCGAATGGAGCCACATTGGAGTCTCAGGGTGGTAATCCTGCTACCTTAATGATAGTTGTTCGTGTCCTGGGCCTGTAATGTTGGGCCCTAGGCCATCATGCTGGTGAAATGACTGACGCTGCACACATAGTTGGGGTAGTGGGGTAATGGCCACGAGCACGTGCGCTCGGCCTTTTTATTATCCTCGTCACCTGACCCAGTGACGTAGGTGGTGGGTGGGTGTATAGTGTATTACACACACATTGGAACACTAGACCGTGTCCATGCTAGGACACTACAGGGCCCACACTACATGTGCGCATCTCTGCAAGGCTAGGTCTAGTGTGACTCCCTGTCGCAGCCATACCCTTGTCTGAGCCCCTGAGAAATTCGAATTAATAAATATGCAGTCAGCTGGTACCAGGGCTGTATAGTATAGTATATGTATAGTTATGCACACTGATAACTTGCTCCTCTGGCTGGTAGAGACAGGACATTGGTTTAGCACGTGTTGGATTATTACTGGCTCGGCATAGTCTGGACATTGCTGCACTGAAAAAGCTCAATCCAAATTATCCTTCGAGCCTAGAAAGACACCAAGGCACCAGGACCCTGAAAATAACTCGTCTGACCCGGGCACCGAGGCGGGTGACACTACTGCAGAGACTGATTTAAAGCAGATTTTAGCCGACCTGCAACACAGCCTAAATAAAATTGACGGAAAAATCGATGCATTGTCCTATCATATGGACAGGATGTCAGAACAAATTGACAAGCATACAGAACGCTTAGACGCTGTGGAGCAGAGAGTGGCGGTTGCGGAGGATGCCCTGGATAGCGGCACACAGGCCCAGGCAAAAATGGACAAACCTCTACGGAGCATTCAGGCGAAAGCAGAGGATTTGGAGGCGTGCTCCAGACGGAACAACCTTCCCCTCCTGGGAGTTCCAGAGTCCACCAACATAACCAATATGGAGCATTATGTTGAACAGTTGTTGGCTATTCTTCTGGGGAGGGACACCTTCTCCACTATGTTTGCTGTGGAGCGTGCACACAGATCACTAGCTCCTAGACCTGTTCCAGGCGCTCCTCCATGCCCCATTATTGCGAAACTTTTAAATTACAGGGACCGTGACTCTGCCTTTGCAAGACGAGAGAGCTACAAGATTTGCGCCATGAAGGTATGACGATTTCTATCTACCGGCACCAGTTCGCTCCTGTGAAAAAACAGCTACGCGAACTACACTTGGAGTACAACATGTTGTATCCTGCAAAACTTAGAATCATAGTCGACGGTTCCACGCAGATTTTTGTGGACCCTAAACAGGCCCTACAATTCCTCAAAAACCACGATGGTGCTACTCGAAAAGCGAGATTTTCAGAGAGTAAGGATTCGAGCAGGTCTGACCCGGATGAACAATGAACAATAACAATGTAAGGTACTTTGGGGTTTATGACTGCATTTGCAAAGTGGTTCGCACGCTATCTCTGAATTAACGGGGCTACTGATAGCAGCAAGGTTCTCATAGATTTTTGTGATCTGATGTGATAGAGCTAGTGCCTGGATTATGGGTGGCCTCTGGGGCCACAGTCATTATGTTACTGTCTCACATGTGAACAGTTTCACTGATGTTGGTGTGTGTAGCATTTTGCCGTAGGAAGTTTTGTAATCTATGATGTTATACAGCTAGAGGCCTGATTTCCTGAATGAAGATAAGGGCAGGTATCCCTATATGGATGGGCTTGGGTGGGCGATGGGAGGTACAGCACTGGTCGGAGTTCACACTGTTGTATTTGGGTAGCATTAACTAAAACCACACATAGGTGGGTGCGCCAGGCGGTGGTTACCTCATTGTTAGTCAGCAACATCCGCCCTAGAGTGTGTTCCACACGGGGTATGCTTTGTTGTTTGTTTGTGATTGCAATGGGTAATGTTCCATTTTGGGAGAGTGGGTGGGTTCTTCGTCTGTGCATAGTTTGGGTCTGCATAGCGTGGGTGGATGGTGGGGGAAGGTGGGTGGTAAGGGAGTTAATGTTGAAGCACGACACTCAGACACTGCTTTGCCCCTCATGGGCTACATGAGAACGACTTGCTAGCCGGGCTGAAGAAGGGTGACATACCATGAAACCGGTCCCAGGATGTTTGTTTCCGGTCCAGCGAGGACCTGGCCTGGCAGTTCGGTCTGGACTGTTCCCATGGGGCACAGGGTCAAGACTGATTTGCATATGGCTGGGTCCAAACTGGGGTGGCTTAGTGGGCAAAAGAACGATGGATTTCACCCAGATCTTTTGACTGTGGGAGAATGTTTGCATTTTCAGCATTCCGTCCATCATTTGTTTGCTGTAACACTTTTCGCCCAAGTGGGATGGGTATGCCCAGACGTGGGTCCCTTACTCACTGTGCCACTGGATTCAAGCTAGCCTGGCTAAATAAGGGTGACATACCCTGAAACCGGTCCCAGGATGCTTGTTTCCGGTCCAGGGAGGACCTGGCCTGGCAGTTTGGTCTGGACTGTTCCCATGGGGCACAGGGTCAAGACTGATTTGCATATGGCTGGGTCCAAACTGGGGTGGCTTAGTGGGCAAAAGAACGATGGATTTCACCCAGATCTTTTGACTGGGAGAGAATGTTTGCATTGTCAGCATTCCGTCCATCATTTGTTTGCTATAACACTTAGTACACTGCTAGGGTTGACACGAGGGCATGGAGCTGAACAACTCACAGACTAATAACATATGGTTTCTCATTTAGAATGTCAGGGGTTTAAACAAGCATAGGAAAGCCCGTAAGGTGGTAACATACCTTAGACATCATAAAATAGATATTGGACTGCTACCGGAGTCCCCGGACAGCAAAATACTCTCACAAGGCTCAGCTGCGGACACAGGTTTCACTTCACATGCTAGAGGAGTGATGATATGGCTGAACCCCAAATCAGGTGTGATCTTCCAATGCTCGCATAAAGACCTTAATGGCAGGTATATAGTCACTAGATGCCACAAAGCGGGTCAACAAATGCTAGTGCTCAATATCTACGGCCCCAATTACGAGGAGCCTCCCTTTTATAATGCTTTGGCCTCACTGTTGATGCGGAAGGATGATGTGCCTTAATATAGATAGGTCCAAATGCCCCCCGCGCAGACAGTCAGTGACAGCCAGCACCATAATAGAGACAATTGATCAACTTTGCCTTGTCGACATCTGGAGACAGAAATTCCCGGGCAGGGCTGGGTATACTCATTATTCGGCTAGTTACAACACCTACACATGCATAGATTACTGGTTGGTCTCTAGGGCATTATTCCCACAAGTTGGCGATTGTGAAGTCCTCCTTAGAACATATTCTGACCATTCCCCAGTTATTCTTAACCTAAAGGTTGGGGTACGTGGACCGGGGCCCTTCCTCTGGTGCTTCTCCCCGTTCTCTCTTCTAGACTCCGTATTTAAGTCATAATTGGCCGAGCTCATAGAAACATATTTGGAAACTAATGTGGGGTCCATAGACAAATTTGCCACAGTTTGGGAAACCCTTAAGGTTTACATTAGGGGGATGACAATTTCTAAACATGTGGGGTGCTCCGTGCCATTCGAGACAGACTGTCTAGATTGGAGAGGGACATAGCTAGCCTTGAACAGGCCTACCAACACACTGGAGACGTTGCGATCCTCGAGGACATTAAGACTGCTCTGGAAGACTTTCATAAGACAGCAGATGTTGAGGTGAAACACCTTGGTAAATATGCTTCAGCCAGTGTATATGGGGAGGGAGACCGCGCGCGAGCCACACTTTCTAGGCTTACTCGACCCAGGAGGTAGGCTGTCGCAATATTGGAAATTATAGATGAAAGGGGAAATAGACTTACATCTCCAGGGAGGTCGCTGAGGAGTTAAGAGGTTTTACACAGACCTGTACACCACTAAAGCCACTGCAAACGAGGAGTCCATTAGGCACTATCTGGAATATATCCAAATGCCTTGGCTCTCTAATATACATAGGGAATTCCTGATGGCTCCCATGCACCCGGAGGAAATACGAGCTGCTCTTAAGATAATGCGATCAGGTAGTGCCCCAGGCTCCGATGGCCTCACTGTTATGTTTTATAAAACGTTCCAAGAGGAACTTATCCCCCATCTGACTGATCTGTATGAAGAGATGCGGAAGATGGAGAAATGCCACCAATTTTAAGGGAGACTTTGATTGAAACATTACTGAAACCTGGTAAGATGCCAAACGCCTGCTCCTCATATAGGCCACTCTCGCTTCTAAATGTTGACGCAAAGATCTTTGCGAAGATTTTGGCCAACCGCCTAGCTCCTTTGATCCCTCATTTGGTCAAGCCCGAGCAGGCGCGTTTCGTGCCGAGTCGTAGTGTTACGTATAACTTGCGCACTATTTTCAGCACAATCCAAAGAATCGATACTGCAGTGAAGGCAGTTGCAGTATTCCTCGATGTCGAGAAGGCATTTGATTCGGTTGAATGGGGATTTTTGAAGGGCGTCCTGAATAAAGTGGGGGTAGGCGAGGTGTTCCTCTGACTGATCTCAGTTTTATACATGAGACCGCGGGCCAGAGTCCGGGTAGGTAACATAGTATCAGACACTATTAAAATCTCGCGGGGCACCCTTTACGCAGTCAGAGAATATTGTTCTGACACCACTCGGCTAGTAGCCCAACACTGCAGGAGCAAAGAGTATCCCAATCCACTATCCACGCCGCAGTTGCTGCCACCCATGCATAAGTATATGAGCGATAGCTCACCAAGGCGCCGGGAGAAGGTGGAGGAAACCAAGGAAAAGAAAAACAAAATCTGGACGGTGCCTCCCTCTGTCTCTCTGCACGATTCACAATGGAATTGAAGGAAGGGACAGGAGGCCCTGAGAAGAAAGAAACCAACAAGAAACAATGTAATAAAATACTATATCCCAAAAGCAAACATACATGATCAGGTGCACATGGATGCAGGTATAACGTTCTCTTACCCCTTCCAAATGGTCGTTATGCCTTGTGAAAGATGATATACTCGAAAGAGAACTTTTCCTACTCCTTTGTCCAATCAGCAAGCGGTGAAGGATTTCTCAATGAGGAAAGGCAGTAAACATAAAAAAGGATGTCCAAAATCCCTGATCCCCAAAAAGGACACCTACTCAACACAAAAAACGTATGGGGAAAAAGACAACTTGGGCCAAAAAAAACCCCAGAAAAATAATGACCAAGGAAAGGAGAACCCGATAACTGCTGGCTTGGAAACTTCTTCGTGAAATTGCCTGATTTTCACGTAACGACGGAAACCGGTTACAAAAATACAGGAAATAGTGAAAGGAAGATGGGAACGCAGCCGTGTCACTTTACCCGTAATTCCTTAATACTTAACCAACCCTGATAAGACAACAAAAACCCCGAAAAACAGGAAAGGAAGGGAGGATATACCAGGATGTCCCAAAGAGGAAAGTCCAATGCACGAAGGCACGCATCCACTGCAGGGCAAAGAACCAACGAGGTCCACGAGCAAATCCAGGAGCAGCAGCTGGCGAAGACCTTCCGGTGACCAGAACCTGAAGAGAAACCAAGCACAGACGTCAAGCAGGCAAGGACTTACATACCCGCCGTCGACTGGCTAGATTCTCCTGATCAGGTATCAGGTATGTGGCCTCTAGAGAAAAAGAGTGGGTGGGTTAAAAGACGGCCCTAACTTACGAAATCGTCCTAAAACCCAACAGTACCTCCTCCAAAACGCCTTCCCTCCAGACGCAGGATGATGTACATGAAAAAGCCGCACCAACCGAGGAGCATGTACATTACTAGCTGGCTCCCATGTACGGTCATCAGGAGTATAGCCTCTCCAATCAACTAGATAAAATAATCTCCCTCCTCTCCTCCTGGAATCCAAAATAGCATTGACTTCAAACTCCTCGCGATCATCAATCACCACAGGGGAGGTGGAGGCAACGCTTCGGTAGTCCTAGTGTAAGGTTTCAACAAGGACGTGTGGAATACTGGATGCTTACGATAGTCATCAGATAGCTAGCAACATAGCTACAGGGTTCACCACTTTTAGAATACTAAAGGGTCCCACATACCTAGGCTGCAGTTTCCTAGTGCCTTCCAACCTCACATTCTTCGTAGCCAACCATACCATATCACCCACTGCATACGAGCGAGCAGGACACCTATGCCTGTCTGCCTGCTTCTTCATACTAAGCTTGGCGGCCAATAACTGTTCCTGAGCCTTCCCCCAAATGTCCACCAAAGCACGACTCAAGGTGTCTACTGTAGGAACCTTCCCAAAGGGTTGAATAGGGATGGCCTTAGGATGAAAACCCATCGAACAAAAAAGAAGGGGTCGTACCCAAAGCTGAATGCATGCTGTTATTATATGCAAACTCAGCCACGGGAAGTGCTGTTACCCAACTCCCTGTCAAGGAGGACAATAGACGTTGTATGTACTGTTCCATTGTCAGATGAGACTCCAACCACTCACCTGAATGCCCAGGAAGATTTGCAGGGGCGATGCTAGATCCCCAATCCTCTTGGAACAATTCTCAAAGCTACTGGAGGAACAGCAGGCTTGGCAATTGTCCCAAAAGGGAAGGGGATTGGGAAGACAAGAGAGAAAAGAGAAAACACCGCAATCATCTGCCACCTGGACCAGCCAGGATCCGAGTTCTTGTGAGCAGGTGTTATGTGTGTATCTTCTTTCTGTAAACAATAAGCGGAATATGCTTAGACATCAATAAAACAGAATTAGCTGTAAAAGAGAATCAAGCTGCGCCTAGAATTACCTTAATAATAACTGTTGATGCACAGTAAATCTCTCTGTTGCTTGGAATTGACTGTGTTGACAAATTACGCTTTTGCTCTTAAAGAACTATTGACTGTTAAAGGGAAATATAAATACACAATAAGTACATGCAATGATTTCAAAGACCTTTGGTTAATTGAATTCCTGAAATACGGCCCACTACTAATATAAGAAACATACCTAAACTAACAAACCACTTCTCAAACATGGGGGGTCAAGGTTCATCAAGGATTCCACATCGTGACTGAGTTCGAAGGAAATGTGCAAACAGTGTTCATTGGAACTTCACATAAAATGTTATTCAGTTTGGTTATTTTCTTATTCAACAAAAGCTTAAAATCATTTAACAATACTGGAGAGACTTGCTTCACAATGTCCTGAACAAACTCTCTTTTTAGGGCCTTGATTTATGGCCTTTCATAGCCTTGAAAGTCTGGAGTGCCTCGTGTTAATTTCCTTTTAAATAGCCTCGCGCGCATGCATTCCAACTCCTGGCACTGAAAATCTCAAGCTTGTCTAATGCAGAGCTCGTTCTTTAAACAACACGAAGATTACTTCACATGCGTTTTCAAATACAGAGCTTTTAAACATGTCACTTAGCTTGCTGTTCCTTGTGAGATTCGTTTGATTGAAGATGGCCTGAGGATTTCTGCATTCTTTTCTTCAAGAGTCTCAGCGCTGTCCTTCTTCGTCCTCATATGAAGAAACAAAAAGGCAAGCACCCTTGCGTGTAGGGTGTGACTATTTATAGCTGCAGCAAGGGTGTGGTCCATACGTTTGTCACGTATTATTCTCAAGCGTGACTTTGATTTCCTGGCAATAGTGTTCATACTTGAAAACCAAACAAGCATTGCCAAAAACAAATATTAAACCAAACAAGCATTGCTAAGAATACATGTTGGAACGTGATTAGTAATAACAGAAACATATCCTAAATCACAGAAATATGATTAAAATAGACCCCAGAAGGATGTTGGCAAATGACACAGGTATGGTGGGAGTTCTGAACATGAGAATTCCTAACATCCATCATCTGATTTGTTCGTTCAGTTTGCCCATCCATCTGTGGATGATAGACAGAGGACTATCGCAACTCCATCTTCTGCGAAGAGCACAACTCTGTCCAAAAATTGGATATAAACTGTGCCTCCCTATTTGACACGTTGGCAGAGGGCAAGCCGTGCAACCTCAACGCATGTGCTATGAAGATAACAGCCAATTCTCTAGCTGTAGGCACCTTAGGTAACGGAATAAAATGAGCTGTCTTGGTAAACAAATCTACCACCATCAATATGGTTGTTTACTCTGCTTCCAAAGGAAGATCCGTGACGAAATCCATACTAATAGTATGCCAGGGGGTAGGAGACACAGGCAAGGGGTGCAATAACCCAGAAGGGCGTGTATGCAAAGACTTACTAACAGCACAAACAGGACAAGATGCCAGAAAGTCATCCATAGAGACACACCCCACTATCTTACCCGCTGAGATCAAAGGCCTAACGTCCAAAACGACACCTCTTCAAGGGGGCCCACATGAATACGAGACAGCGCATCTGATTTAACTTGCTGTGTAGCAGGTCTATATGTGATGGTAAAATCGTATTCACTAAAAAACAATACCCATCTCATCTGTCTCTGGGTTAAAGCCCTTGCAGTGCGAAAGAACTCCAGGTTTTTATTTAATCTGTATAGATCGTGATAGGATGTCTAGCACCCCATAAATGATGACGCCACTCCTCAAATGACAATTTAATTGCCAACAACTCCCTTTCGGCCACTGTATAATTTTGCTCAGCTGGCAAAATGTTTTTAGAATAAAATGCCAGAGGGTGGATCAAACCCGTATCAACATCCCTTTGGGACAATACCCCTCCCACAGCATTTAGGAAGCATCAGCCTTCACGTAAAAAGGCAGGGCCGGATCCGGATCCAGATGCATAAGAACAGGGGCTGTGGTAAACTTGGCTATCAACTGCTGTAATGCAGATTGAGCTGCAGAAGACCAAAGAAAAGGTACTCCCTTCCTTAAGAGGACTGTCATGGGCATTCTAATATGTGAAAAATGGGAGATAAAATGCTCATAGAAATTAGCGAACCCTAGGAGAACCTGGACATCCTTAACACAAGTAGGAGAAGGCCAAGCAACAATAGCCTACATTTTACGAGGGTTCATCTTGATGCCATCACAAGGAATAAGAAAACCTAATAAATCCACACAGGACGCACTGCACTTAAATGTTTCCAATTTCACAAATAAACGATGTTCTCGTAGTTTCTATAACACCTGTGATACATGGTGTTCATGCTCCTCAGTTATCTTTGAGAAGATTAAAATATCGTCAATATAGACAATCACACTCACATCCAGATACTCCCGCAAAACTTTATTAATAAAAAACCGAAAAGCAGCAGGGGCATTACATAAACCAAAAGGCATAATGCAATACTCAAATAAACCACATTTTGTACGAAACACGGTTTTCCATTTGTCTCCCTTACGGACGCGAATGAGATGGTAGGCGCCCCTTAAATCGAGTTTCGTAAAAACAGTAGCATGCTTTAATTGATCCAGTAAATCTGGTATCAAGGGAAGTGGATACTTGTTTTTAATTGTCACCTTATTGAGCGCTCTATAATCCACACATGCGCGAAGATCTCCTTCCTTCTTAGGGATGATAAAGATGGAAGATGACACTCGTGAGGAAGATGGCGGTATAAAACCAGATGGCAACATTTCATCAATATATACCCGCAAGTGCCGCTCTTCTGGTTCAGACAACGCATATATGCGACTACATGGCAATGTAGCACCAGGCATCAAATCGATACGACAATCGAAAGACCTGTGGGGAGGCAACTCACTAGCCTGCACTTCATCAAAAACCTCACTATATTCCACATGAGAAGAAGGAACATCACTATGGTCTCCACAAGTGCCCAATGCACAGGTTAAAGGCACAACCCAATCTGTCGCTTCTTAATAACAATGTTGTAAACAATGTTCAGAGCCTAACATAACAGTCCGCCAGACCCAAATGATCCTAGGGTTGTGTATCTGCAGCCGAGGCTCTCCAAGTATGACCCCAAAAGAAGGAGCATCTATAATGTCAAAGCTAATAGTTCTGAGTACCCATTGTCACATAGTAACAAAAGAGGTTCTGTTTGCCGAATTATTGACCCAGAGGATAGTTCTGTCCCATCAATTGCTCTTACTGGTTCAGGCTGTTCTTTATACACACACAGAACATTCAATTATCAGCTAACCGTATGACCATAAAATTTCCAATAGCCCCGGAATCAAGTAACAACGACATAGTAGACCTGCTGCTGTTAGTTAACACCAAACGCACCGTAATAGTGAAATGTCATGGGACCCTTTGAACAGCCCCTGGGACAACATACGAGTTGCTACAGATGACTTCTTCAGAAGATAACCCACCAACTTCTTTTCTAACAAAAGCCACTGCTTTACTTGTAGAAAAACTAGATGGTTTCACGGGACATTCACAAGCGTAATGCCCGCTCTTCCCACAATACCGGCACAGATTTTGAGAACGCCGTCTTCCCTTCTCTTCGTTTGTCAAAGGACTTTTTACCACACCAATCTGCATAGGTTCAAGCAATTGTTTGGACTCAATATTATCCTTTGACTCCCCTCTGACGACTACCACACGAGATGCCTGAAATCGATTCCTCTCACCCTTTCTTTCAGACAACCGATGATTCAGCTTCACCACCAAATCAATAAATTTGGTACAATCGTCTGGGGGTTAACTACCTGGGATACCACATCCTTTAACTCTTCACACAACCCCTGATAAAATATAGAAGTTGTTTTCGCTAGGGGCCAGTGTGTTTCTGAAACAAGACGGTTAAGGAAGAAATGTATGTTAAGAGATCCTGTTTCCCTTGTCTCAGGTTGAGCAATTTCGTTTCACTAGCCTGCATAAAGGCATGCTTCACAAAGAGACAACACATTTGCTCTTTAAATGCTGGTAAATTATACAAAACGGGGCATCCCCATCCACCAGAGGAACAGCCCACATAGCTGCGGTACCTGCTAAATAAAAAATTACAAACGCAACATTAGCTGAGTCGTCTGGAAATGCAGTGGGACAGCACGTAAAGTGCAAATGACACTGGTTCGTGAAAATCCCAAATTTATTACAATCCCCAGAAAACCTTTCTGGAACAGCCAAAGGAACCGGAACCGGAGTGGTAACAGTAATGGCTACAGGCGTAACACCACTGGCCCCCTGACTAGCTATCCAGTCAAACTGAAAGGTCGCCGGTTGTACTATTGGTCCCTGCACTTTAGATGAAGGAACTGACCCCTTCCCCCAGGGATGTTCCCTGGCTCTAAAAGCGTTTATTTCCTGATGTAACCCATGATTCTCCTGCCTCAATTCCTGAACTTTGGCCTGAAGGGTAGTAAGAGCAGCCATCAAATCCTGCCCCCCCTCTACCTCCATCATCTACTGACATTGGGTTTATGCCCTCCTGCTCCATCTTCACTCGCATAGTATCCCAACACTGCAGGAGCGAAAGGTTCCCAACCCGCTACCCATGCTGCAGTTGCTGCCACCCATGTATAAGTATAAGGGCGATAGCTCACCAAAGCGTCGGGAGAAGGTGGGGGAAACAGGGAAAAGAAAAACATTATCTGGATGGTGCCTCCCTCTGTCTCTCTGCACGATCCACAATGGGATAGAAGGAAGGGACAGGAGGCCCTGAGAAGAAAGGAACCAACAAGAAACAATGTAATAAAATACTATATCCCAAAAGCAAACCTACATGATCAGGTGCACATGGATGCACGTATAAAGTTCACTTACCCCTTCCAAATGGTCGTGTTGCCTTGTGAGAGATGATATGCTCGAAAGAGAACTCTTCCTACTCCTTTGTCCAATCAGGAAGCGGTGAAGGATTTCTCCATGAGGAAAGGCAGTAAACCTAAACAAGCATTTGCAATGCAATAGGTCTTGCATTTATAAGAGTTTGAGCTATTGGCATTGTAAAATTACAATGCCTTTTATTTATGTTTTGGTTTTAAAACAAATAAAAGGCATTGTCATTTACAATGTTAGTAGCATAAACTCGCATAAAAGCAGTGTGTGGAGTGCAGCAGTGTGCAGCGTGCAGCAGTGTGCGGCGTGCAGCAGTGTGTGGCATGCAGCAGTGTGAGGCGTGCAGCAGTGTGAGGCGTGCAGCAGTGTGCGGCGTGCAGCAGTGTGTGGCATGCAGCAGTGTGTGGCGTGCAGCAGTGTGCGGCGTGCAGCAGTGTGTGGCGTACAGCAGTGTTTTGTGTAGCAGTGTGAGGCATGCCACTGTGTGGTGTGCAGCGGCGTGCAGCAGTGTGCGGCGTGCAGCAGTGTGCTGCGTGCAGCAGTGTCATGCAGCATGCAGCAGTGAGTATTGCAGCAGTGTGCAGCAGTGTGTGGCGTGCAGCAGTGTGCGGCGTGCAGCAGTGTGTGCCGTGCAGCAGTGTGTGGAGTGCAGCAGTGTGCGGCATGCAGCAGTGTGCGGCGTGCAGCAGTGTGTGGCGTGCAGCAGTGTGCTGCGTGCAGCAGTGTGTGGCGTGCAGCAGTGAGTGGCGTGCAGCAGTGTGTGGCGTGCAGCGGCATGCAGCAGTGTGTGGCGTGCAGCAGTGTGTGGAGTGCAGCAGTGTGCGGCGTGCAGCAGTGTGCGGCGTGCAGCTGTGTGCGGCGTGCAGCAGTGTGCGGCGTGCAGCAGTGTGAGGCATGCAGCAGTGTGTGGCATGCAGCAGTGTGTGGCGTGCAGCAGTGCGGTGTGCAGCAGTGTGTGGCGTGCAGCAGTGTTTCGTGTAGCAGTGTGAGGCATGCAGCACTGTGTGGCGTGCAGCGGCGTGCAGCAGTGTGAGGCATGCAGCAGTGTGCTGCGTGCAGCAGTGTCGTGCAGCATGCAGCAGTGAGTAATGCAGCAGTGTGCAGCAGTGTGTGGTTTGCAGCAGTGTGCGGCGTGCAGCAGTGTGTGGCGTGCAGCACAGTTTCGTGCAGCATTGTGCGACGTGCAGCGGTATGTGGCGTGCAGCAGTGTGTGGCGTGTAGCAGTGTGTGGCGTGCAGCAGTGTGCGGCTTGCAGCAGTGTGTAGCGTGCAGCAGTGTTTCGTGTAGCAGTGTGAGGCATGCAGCACTGTGTGGCGTGCAGCAGTGTGCAGCAGTGTGCGGCGTGCAGCAGTGTGCTGCGTGCAGCAGTGTCATGCAGCAGTGAGTAATGCAGCAGTGTGCAGCATGCAGCAGTGTGTGCCGTGCAGCAGTGTGTGGCGTGCAGCAGTGTGTGGTGTGCAGCAGTGTTTCGTGTAGCAGTGTGCGACGTGCAGCAGTGTGCAGCGTGCAGCAGTGTGAGGCGTGCAGCAGTGTGCGGCGTGCAGCAGTGTGAGGCCTACAGCAGTGTTTGGCGTGCAGCAGTGTTTGGCGTGCAGCAGTGTGTGGCGTGCAGCAGTGTGTGGCGTGCAGCTGTGTGAGGCTGCACGCCACACACAGTGTGCGGCGTGCAGCAGTGTGCTGCGTGCAGCAGTGTCGTGCAGCAGTGCGGCGTGCAGCAGTGTGTGGCGTGCAGCAGTGTTTCGTGTAGCAGTGTGAGGCATGCAGCACTGTGTGGCGTGCAGCGGCGTGCAGCAGTGTGCGGCGTGCAGCAGTGTGCTGTGTGCAGCAGTGTCGTGCAGCATGCAGCAGTGAGTAATGCAGCAGTGTGCAGCAGTGTGCGGCGTGCAGCAGTGTGTGCTGTGCAGCAGTGTGTGGCATGCAGCACAGTTTCGTGCAGCATTGTGCGACGTGCAGCAGTGTGTGGCGTGCAGCAGTGTGTGGCGTGCAGCAGTGTGTGGCGTGCAGCAGTGTTTCGTGTCGCAGTGTGCAGCGTGCAGCAGTGTGTGGCATGCAGCAGTGTGTGGCGTGCAGCGGTATTCAGCAGTGTGTGTCGTGCAGCAATGTGTGGCGTGCAGCAGTGTGTGGCGTGTAGCAGTGTGTGGCGTGCAGCAGTGTGCGGCTGGCAGCAGTGTGTGGCGTGCAGCAGTGTTTCGTGTAGCAGTGTGAGGCATGCAGCACTGTGTGGCGTGCACCGGCGTGCAGCAGTGTGCGGCGTGCAGCAGTGTGCTGCGTGCAGCAGTGTCATGCAGCAGTGAGTAATGCAGCAGTGTGCAGCAGTGTGTGGCGTGCAGCAGTGTGCGGCGTGCAGCAGTGTGTGCCGTGCAGCAGTGTGTGCCGTGCAGCAGTGTGTGGCGTGCAGCAGTGTTTTGTGTAGCAGTGTGCGGCATGCAGGTGTGGCGTGCAGCAGTGTGCGGCTGGCAGCAGTGTGTGGCGTGCAGCAGTGTTTCGTGTAGCAGTGTGAGGCATGCAGCACTGTGTGGCGTGCACCGGCGTGCAGCAGTGTGCGGCGTGCAGCAGTGTGCTGCGTGCAGCAGTGTCATGCAGCAGTGAGTAATGCAGCAGTGTGCAGCAGTGTGTGGCGTGCAGCAGTGTGCGGCGTGCAGCAGTGTGTGCCGTGCAGCAGTGTGTGCCGTGCAGCAGTGTGTGGCGTGCAGCAGTGTTTTGTGTAGCAGTGTGCGGCATGCAGCAGTGTGCAGTGTGCAGCAGTGTGAGGCGTGCAGCAGTGTGCGGCGTGCAGCAGTGTGCGGCGTGCAGCAGTGTGTGGCGTGCAGCAGTGTGTGGCGTGCAGCAGTGTGTGGCGTGCAGCAGTGTGAGGCATGCAGCAGTGCGGCGTGCAGCAGTGTGTGGCGTGCAGCAGTGTTTCGTGTAGCAGTGTGAGGCATGCAGCACTGTGTGGCGTGCAGCGGCGTGCAGCAGTGTGCGGCGTGCAGCAGTGTGCTGCATGCAGCAGTGTCGTGCAGCATGCAGCAGTGAGTAATGCAGCAGTGTGCAGCAGTGTGCGACGTGCAGCAGTGTGTGCCGTGCAGCAGTGTGTGGCATGCAGCACAGTTTTGTGCAGAATTGTGCGACGTGCAGCAGTGTGTGGCGTGCAGCAGTGTGTGGCGTGCAGCAGTGTGTGGCGTGCAGCAGTGTTTCGTGTAGCAGTGTGCAGCGTGCAGCAGTGTGTGGCATGCAGCAGTGTGTGGCGTGCAGCGGCATTCAGCAGTGTGTGGCGTGCAGCAGTGTGTGGCGTGCAGCAGTGTGTGGCGTGTAGCAGTGTGTGGCGTGCAGCAGTGTGCGGCTGGCAGCAGTGTGTGGCGTGCAGCAGTGTTTCGTGTAGCAGTGTGAGGCATGCAGCACTGTGTGGTGTGCAGCGGCGTGCAGCAGTGTGCGGCGTGCAGCAGTGTGCTGCGTGCAGCAGTGTCATGCAGCAGTGAGTAATGCAGCAGTGTGCAGCACTGTGTGGCGTGCAGCAGTGTGCGACGTGCAGCAGTGTGTGCCGTGCAGCAGTGTGTGGCGTGCAGCAGTGTGTGGCGTGCAGCAGTGTTTTGTGTAGCAGTGTGCGGCGTGCAGCAGTGTGCAGTGTGCAGCAGTGTGAGGCGTGCAGCAGTGTGCGGCGTGCAGCAGTGTGAGGCGTGCAGCAGTGTGAGCCATGCAGCAGTGTGTGGCGTGCAGCAGTGTGTGGCGTGCAGCAGTGTGTGGCGTGCAGCAGTGTGAGGCGTGCAGCAGTGTAAGGCGTGCAGCAGTGTTTTGTGTAGCAGTGTGAGGCATGCAGCAGTGTGCGGCGTGCAGCAGTGTGTGGCGTGCAGCAGTGTGTAATGCAGCAGTGTGTAATGCAGCAGTGTGCGTAGCAGTGTGTGGCGTGCGGTAGTGTGCGGCATGCAGCAGTGTGCGGCGTGCAGCAGTGAGCGGCGTGCAGCAGTGTGTGGCGTGCAGCAGTGTGTGGTGTGCAGCAGTGTGTGGCGTGGTTTGTAAACAACAAGAAAAGCGGACATCAAAGGAAGGGTAGGAGGGAACGAGCAGATGGGGTGTGAGTTATAACGAAAGTTAATTGTTGTAAGAGGGGATGCAGGAAGTGAGGCCGAGCGCGCGCTGGCGAAAGCAGTCTGCTGCTTTCAAGTCCAATGCCAGATGCCAGCTTTGCGCTTGAATGCCTCACATGCACTGGCCATAAACCGCATTCCTAAGGTCTTGTGCCCCTTACTAAATCTCTCTGAATGCGTGAGGCGGCGCACGCGCATGCAGTAGCTGGTGGCAAATGGAATGCGCGTGGTTGTGCGCGTAACCGCCACCCGATCCGCCTGGGAAGCCTTTGGGAGCATTTTCTGAAGCCCCTACATAAGTCTCGCTGTGCGATCGCTTACGTGATAGCCAGGCGAGACCTAGGAAGGATGTCCAAAATCCCTGATCCCCAAAAAGGACACCTACTCAACACAAAAAAAACATAGGGGCAAAAAGATAACCTGGGCCAAGAAAAACCAGAAAAACAATCACCAAGTAAAGGAGTACCTGATAACTGCTGGCTTGGAAACTTCTTCGTGAAATTGCCCGATTTTCACTTAACGAGGAAATAGTGAAAGGAAGACGGGAACGCAGCCGTGTTTCTTCATCCGTACTTCCTTAATACTTAACCAAGCCTGATAAGACAACAAAAACCCCCCAAAACAGGAAAGGAAGGGAGGATATACTAGGATGTCCCAACGCGGGTCCCAAAGAGGAAGTCCAATGCCCAAAGGCACGCATCCACTGCCGGGCAAGGAACCAACGATGTCCACAAGTGTATCCAGTAGCAGTAGCCGATGAAGACCTTCCGGTGACCAGAACCGGAAGAGAAACCAAGCACAGATGTCAAGCAGGCAAGGACTTACATACTCGCAGTCGACTGGCTAGATTCTCGCACAAGTGCATCAGATCAGGTGTGTGGCATCTAGAGAAAAAGAGTGGGTGGGTTAAAAGATGGCCCTAACTTACTAAATCATCCTAAAAGCCAACAGTACCTCCCCCCAAACGCCTCCCCACTAGACGCGGTTTACCAGGATGACGTACATGAAAAAGCCGCACCAACCGAGGAGCATGTACATTACTAGCTGGCTCCCATGTATTGTCATCAGGAGTATAGCCTCTCCAATCCACTAGATAAAATAATCTCCCTCGTCTCCTCCTGGAATCCAAAATAGCGTTGACTTCAAACTACTTGTGATCATCAATCACCACAGGTAGAGGTGGAGACAATGCTTGGGTAGTCCTTGTGTAAGGTTTCAACAAGGACGAGTGGAATACTGGATAAATATGATAGTCATCAGGTAAAGCTAGCTTCATAGCTACAAGGTTCACCACTTTTAGAATACTAAAGGGTCCCACATACCTAGGCTGCAGTTTCCTAGGGCCTTCCAACCTCAAGTTCTTCGTAGCCAACCATACCATATCACCCACTGCATACGAGAGAGCAGGACACCTATGCCTGTCTGCCTGCTTCTTCATACTAAGCTTGGCGGCCAATAACTGCTCCTGAGCCTTCCCGCAAATGTTCACCAAAGCAAGACTCGAGGTGTCTACTGCAGGAACCCTCCCAGGGGGTTGAATAGGGATGGCCTTAGGATGAAAACCCATCAAACAAAAAAAGGGGTCATACTCAAAGCTGAATGTATGTTGTTATTATATGCAAACTCAGCCACAGGAAGTGCTGTTACCCAACTCCCTGTCAAGGAGGACAGTAGACATTGTATGTACTGTTTCATCGTCTGATTTGTTTGTTCCGTTTGCCTATCTGTCTGTGGATGATAGGCAGAGGACAATCGCAACTCCATCTTCAGTGAAGAGCACAACTCTGTCCAAAAATGGGATATAAACTGTGCTTCCCCTATCTGACAAGATGGCAGAGGGCAAGACGTGCATCCTCAACACATGTGCTATGAAGATGAAGATAACAGCCAATTCTCAAGCTGTAGGCACCTTAGGTAACGGGATAAAATGATCTGTCTTGGTAAACAAATCTACCACCACCAATATGGTTGTATACCCTGCTTCCAAAGGCAGATCCGTGACGAAATCCATACTAATAGTATGCCAGGGGGTAGGAGGCACAGGTAAGGGGTGTAATAACTCAGAAGGGTGTGTATGTGAAGACTTACTAACAGCACAAACATGACAAGATGCCACAAACACCTGAACATCATGACCTACTTGTAGAGATGAGGTGGTCTAGTAGCTGGTGTGGGCGGAGCAGAGTGGGTGGAGGAAGGAAGGTATGGGCGGGGACAGGAAGGGGCGGAGAAAGGGGATAGCCAGGCAGTCGAGTGTAGGGCTATGCTGGTGTAAGGACTTGAGAATAAAGTGTCCTGAATAGAACCCTTCGTGTCTGTCCTTATTGATGCCCTTAGGACATGACAGCTGGCGACGAGGGTGGGATCGAGCTAGCTGCTCTCCCCGGAACATCAGCACACTAGCGAGTCCGGTGAAGGGCTGGTCAAGAAAACCAGCGGAAGCGCCGCCACTCGCGACACACCCGAAGCGTGTGAAAGCCCCGCAACAGAAAAGAACAGGATCGCGAGGCGCGCCCTGCCTGAGGAGAAGCCGGCACCAGGAACGGCAGGAAGGGAAGCGACGACGCTGACGCGCGCGTCCCCTGAGGCAGATTGGAGCAGTGAGCGCGAAGAGAGACCCCGCCCGCCTACCTGCTGCCGAACAGTGAGTGAAGCGGATGATGAGAGGGGCCGCCTGAGCAGCGCGCAGTCCTGAAATGAATGGAGTGAGAGCCCGGCACCACGTGTGGTATCTACGCGCGTTATTCAGCCGGCGGCCATCTTGAAGTCAGGCGGATTTCCAGACGCCCCATACAAGTAGACCCGGGCGGCCATTTTGAAGTCAGGCAAAGCTGAAATTTAAACAAGCACAGGCTAATACAAAAAAAAAAAAGGGAAACGAGGAACATACCTGAATATAGCTTGCAAGATTCCACGTAGGATTCCCTGGGCCTGCTTTGCGCCGACGCTGCGCACATCGCACGTGCACCACGATGTCGAACCACGGATCCCCTGCTCAGTCTCCAGCGCGCCAGGATGCGAAGCCGATCATCATGGGGCTGTCGCACCTGCGCCCCCCAGAACCATTAGCGCTCGTGGTTGGGAGCAGCATGGGCCCTCGCTGGGAAGAGTGGATTGAGGACTTTGAGGACTACATCAAGGGCTCGAAGGTGATAGGGGATGAAGATCAAATGATCGCACTTCGGAACCTCGTGGGCAAGGACATCAGCAAGATGATAAAGGAACTTCCTGCCGCAGACGCGGGAACGTATGCAAACGTGCGTGCAGCACTGGATCGGAAGTTTGTGCACAAGAAGAACGTAGATTACGAACGTTACGTGTTCCAAAGAGCGCGACAAGATAAGGATGAGGTCATGGGCTCATACATCACAAGGCTGCGGCGACTGGCGCGTCACTGTGAATTCGACAAGTTCTCGACGGACGACGCCATACGCCTGCGGGTGATCGACGGTTGCCAGTCAGAGACGCTACGCAGGAAGCTACTAAAAAAGAGCCACACATTGGATGAAATAGAAGAGATCACAAGGCTCCATGATCAGACGGAAGAACAAGCCAAGACCATGGAGGCAGGACGCGTGGATCGCAAGGAGGTAGTGTGTCAAGTGCGCACCGACCGCCCTCGCCGGGGGTCGAAAGAACGGGAACGACAAGCACGGCCGCCATCGAGACACCCCCGTCGCTCTGGCCATCGGCGGCCTGACTCGGGGAAGAGAAGCCGGCGTCAAGACTATGGGAAGAAGGCGCCGTTGAGAAGATGCTACCGTTGTGGATACGACTTCCCACACATCGGGGCGTGCCCGGCCCTGGGACAGAAATGCCACAAGTGTGGTCGCAACAATCATTTTGAGACAATGTGCGGGGACTACCGCCGGGAGAAGGAAAAAGCCTCCACGAGGTCACCAAGAGGCGAGACGCGCCGTCATCACGCGCGTGCGGTACGAGACCGCCGGAAGTCCTCCTCCAAGTCCTCTCAGTCCAGCAGGGAGTCGCGGTCCTCACGGTGGTCTAGAAGGTCACCATCCAGAGACTCCGAATCACTTTCAAGTGAACATGAGTACTCCGTTGAATATGCCAACATGATCGCCGATCCAGACCAACTAAAAAAATACCCTCGGCTGGACATCAGCGTTGGCACGCATCCTACGAAGTTCGTGATGGACAGTGGCGCATCCCTCAACTACATCCCAGTGACGGAATACAAAAAGATGAACCCTCGACCTCGGCTCAGTCCCGCACATGTGCGTGTCTACACCTGGATGTCCAGGAAGCCACTCCCTTGCCTTGGGAAGTTTTCCACGACACTGAGGCATCAAACAACATCTATTCCGGCTGTAATTCACGTCATCGAGGGACCGGAAGCTGACTGTCTCCTCAGTCTCCCGACTGCTGAACGGCTGAAGTTGGTGGAAATCCTGTACCGCGTCACCAGTGACAATGACACCATTCACAAGTTCCCGAGGCTGTTCTCCGGACTCGGAAAAATGAACAGGGGCCAGATCCGCCTCCACATAAATGACCAGGTCCGCCCGGTTGCCCAACACCCGCGGAAGGTACCGTTCCACCTCCAGCAAGCGGTGGAGGAGGAGCTGCAGGATCTGCTGGACGCCGACATCATCGAACGGACAGAGGGCGCCACACCGTGGGTTTCTCCAGTCGTGATAGTACCGAAGAAAGGAACACCAGGGAAAGTACGACTCTGTGTGGACATGAGAATGCCCAATACCGCCATTGAGAGAGAGCGTCATCCGGGACCCCACTTAAGTGACATGATCGCCGCCCTAAATGGGGCGAGGGTGTTTTCCAAGCTGGACTTAAACAAAGGCTACCATCAGCTGGAACTACACGAGAGTTCCCGCTATATCACGACGTTTGCAACACATCTGGGGTTGTTCAGATACAAGAGACTGAACTTTGGCATTTCATCAGCCGCGGAAATATTCCAAGAAGCCATCCGGCAAACGATACATCACATCCCAAATACGCTGAACTACAGCGATGACATTCTCGTCTACGGGGCAACACTCCAAATCCACGACACGGCCTTAGACAGGGTCTGTCATGCTCTACTGGAAGCCAACCTCACACTCAACAGGGAGAAATGCGAGTTCCATCAGTCGCAACTGAAATTCTTTGGCCACATCTTTTCAGGAGCCGGAATGCAACCAGACCCTGACAAAGTGAGTACTCTGAACAGCACCAAGAGTCCACTTGACGTCAGTGACGTGCGGTCGTTCCTCGGCATGGCGAGTTACTGCTCAAGATATATTAAGGACTATGCCACCATCAGTCACCCACTTCGCACTCTCACCAAACAGGGGCAGGCATTTGAGTGGACCCCTGAATGCGAGCAAGCATTCCAGGACATAAAGAAAGCTGTGGGCACAGTGGAAAGCCTGGCCTATTTCAGCCCGGATCGCAAGACCGAAATAACAGTGGACGCGAGCCCCGTCGGGCTGGGAGCCATCCTGGCTCAATATGACAAGGACACGGACCACCGCCACATTGTGGCGCACGCCAGCCGGAGCCTCTCCGACACGGAGAAGGCCTACTCCCAACCGGAAAAGGAGAGCCTTGCGGTCGTGTGGGCGTGTGAGCACTTTCACGTGTTCATCTACGGGAAGCATTTCACCATGGTAACAGACCACCAGGCGCTCGTCACAATCTATGGCAACCCCAGGTCCAAAATGCCACCACGCATCGAGAGGTGGGGACTCCGTCTGCAGGAATACACGTTCACAATCGTGCACAAGCCAGGGAAGGCTGCCAACCCGGCCGACTACATGTCGCGCCACCCGGAAGACTCGCAGCGACTCACACCGTCCATGGCAGACGAATATATCCACTTTGTGGTGGACCACGCGCGACCGCCTGCAGTCCCCCTAGAGGCCATCCTGGACGCCACCCAGCAAGACACCATGCTACAACAGGTGATCCGAAGGGTCCGAACCAACAGGTGGCGGCACGAAGAGCCGGAGGACGGGAGGGGTGACAGCACAAAGCGTCAGGAGTGGCAAGCGTTCCGGAATGTGTGCGAAGAACTATCTGTCACGCCCGATGGCCTACTGTTACGGGACAACCGAATTGTAATACCCCAGCAACTGAGACAGGGAGTCGTCAACCTGGCACACGAAAGCCATCGAGGAGTAGTCACGACGAAAAGAGCACTTCGTGAACGTGTCTGGTTCCCCTTCCTTGACAAGATGGTAGAGAACACTCTGAAAGACTGTCTGCAGTGTCAAGTGGTAAGGCAAGGAGACCCGCCAGCACCACTTCAGATGACGCCCCTGCCACCAGGAGTATGGCAAGAACTGGCCATGGATTTCTACGGCCCCATGCCGTCGGGCAAGTACGTGTTAGTCATAATAGATGAATATTCGCGGTTTCCCATCGCCCGGTTCGTCCCATCCACCAACGCGGCTGCCACGCTTACCATCCTGGATGAAGTCTTTGCAGCATGGGGCATACCCGCTGAGGTGAAAACAGACAATGGGCCCCCTTTCAATGGCCGGGAGTTCAGTGACTTCCTGACGCTCATGAATGTGCGACACCGACGGATAACACCACTATGGCCGCAGGCCAACGGCACCGCGGAAAGATTCATGGCCACTCTCAAAAAGACATTCCAACAGGCTGCTCTAGACAAGAGAGACCCGCAAGCAGCCCTCAATGATGTGCTCCGAGCCTATCGGACGACACCGCATGCTACCACCGGCAAATGCCCGGCCACACTCATGCTGGGACGCCCAGTCCGGACACGGATACCCACCTGGGAGGGGGCACTACGACCCATTTCGCCCAGCCGCATCCATCGGGAAGTGGAAGCCACCGACAAAGCTCGCAAAGAAAGCATGAAGGCATACGCGGATGGCAGAAGACGTGCTCGGTCCCTCTCATTCCACGAGGGAGACTGCGTGGTCGTCAAGCAGGAGCAGTGCAAGAAGACGGATAGCAGGTTCAGAGCGGAACCTCTAACGGTCACCCGACAAAGAGGTACCATGCTGACAGCGGAGTCAGACAACAGGCGTGTAACAAGAAATGTGTCCCACTTTCAGAAGTGCAGCCCGGGCCTACAAGAGACACTTGAGTCGCGAGTGACATTGTCAGGAACTCGACAGTTCGAAGCACAGAGCGACGGTGATGGCCACCTGGGACAGATATCCGGCGCCGACACCGCCGCAGTGCCTGAAGGCCGCACACTCAGACCACGACAAACAATCCGCCAGCCCAAGCGGCTGATTGAAGAAATGTAACTCGTGGTGACTCATTTCTTGCTAACAAAGGGGGAGATGTAGAGATGAGGTGGTCTAGTAGCTGGTGTGGGCGGAGCAGAGTGGGTGGAGGAAGGAAGGTATGGGCGGGGACAGGAAGGGGCGGAGAAAGGGGATAGCCAGGCAGTCGAGTGTAGGGCTATGCTGGTGTAAGGACTTGAGAATAAAGTGTCCTGAATAGAACCCTTCGTGTCTGTCCTTATTGATGCCCTTAGGACATGACACTACTGTATCCCACCAAAATCACCATAAACAAAACTCCTTGGTCTTATTCTTTCCTGGATGTCCGACTAGAGAAGAGGAATGACACCAGGTCAGCACTTGCTTCCTCAACTCAGGTGGTATAAATAGCCGTCCATCATGGTATAACAAAACAATCCATCCTGCAACTTAAACATTGGATTGGTCAACCATGGAGTCAGATCCAGACAAGAAACAATGTTATAAAATACTATATCACAAAAGCAAACATACATGATCAGGTGCACATGGATGCAGGTATAACGTTCTCTTACCCCTTCCAAATGGTCGTGTTGCCTTGTGAGAGATGATATACTCCTTTGTCCAATCAGGAAGCGGTGAAGGATTTCTCCATAAGGAAAGGCAGTAAACATAAAAAAGGATGTCCTAAATCCCTGCTCCCCAAAAAGGACACCTACTCAACACAAAAAACGTAGGGGGAAAAAGACAACGATGGCGAAAAAAAACCCAGAAAAACAATGACCAAGGAAAGGAGAACCCGATAACTGCTGGCAAAGGAAACTTCTTTGTGAAACGTCGTAGACCGGTTACAAAAATATAGGAAATAGTGAAAGGAAGACGGGAACGCAGGCGCGTTACTTCACCCGTACTTCCTTAATACTTAACCAAGCCTGATAAGACTACTAAACCCCTGAAAAACAGGGGAGGATATACCAGAATTTCCCAACGCGGGACGCAAAGAGAAAGTCCAATGCACAAAGGCACGCATCCACTGCCGGGCAAGGAACCAACGAAGTCAACGAGCGTATCCAGGAGTAGCAGCCGGCGAAGACCTTCCGGTGACCAGAAGCAGAAGTGAAACCAAGCTCAGACATCAAGCAGGCAAGGACTTATATACCCGCCATCAACTGGCTAGATTCTCCAGCAAGCTCACCCGATCAGGTATGTGGCCTCTAGAGAAAAAGAGTGGGTGGGTTAAAAGACGGCCCTAACTTACTAAATCATCCTAAAACTCAACAAAAATCATCATCACAGAGCCATCCATTCGCTTATAGTGTCAGCATACGCTGAGAATACTTTAATCTATGTCCGTGAGCCGGAGGGGAATCTTGAGCCAGTCCTTGCTGAGGTCATGTAGTTTGGACAGGTTGCGGGGCTACGTATTAATTGGTACAAATCGATTATGTTTCCCATGACACCGTGCACTCCTCAGGTGCAGCTTGAGCTCCCTTTGCAATTGTCCACTGACCCAATTAGGTATCTGGGGGTCCAAATTCATACTAATGCCGAGATGGTCCTGGCTGAAAACTATGGTAGGGCGATATCCCGGCTCGAGGACGATGTTAATAAATGGATTAAACTCCCCCTCTCTCTAATAGGGCGTATATATTCGATGAAAATGGTGGTGTTGCCCCGATTTTTCTTTCTTTTCACGAATGTACCCATAACCCTTCCAACTCGCACGCATAATATTCTTAAATCCTTAATGATTAGACTGGCATGGGCAAGTAAACAGCGGTCGGTTGGGAAACTCTGAGTCTGCCCTACTCTGTTGGGGGGCTAAATGCCCCTAACCTGGAGCTTTACTATAGAGTGGCACAAGCCTTGCATGCGCATGGCTGGATACATGGTCCAGAGGACATCCTGCACCATCGCATTGAAAGGGTAGTGGCCGACCCGATCCCTCTATCACACCTTATTTTCTATATGCTCAATCGCAGACACGGAGTCCTGGACTCAGTACACACCGCTATACACGCTTGGAAATGCCTCTTAGAAAACATGCTGTAGCACTCCTATACTCTCTTTTAATCCCGATACAATGGTGCAAATGGTTCCCGACAGGGACTGAGCCTGAGGTCACCAAAGCACTGCAGACACTGGGTATTAATAAACTGGGGGATTTCTTCGATGAAGGGGTGGTTTACAGGTGGAAGGATCTCCCGAAGGATGAGGGGTCCTCCACTGTGCTCGACCAGTTCCAATTCCTTAGGGCTCGACACGCATGGCGCAAAATGTTTGGGGATGACTTGCATGAGCCCGAAGCTTTGCCCGCTCTGACGTATGCCTTGCAGACTGGTTCCCCCCCGAAAGTTGGTGACCAGGTTGTATGGGCTACTACAAGATCAGAAAAAGTCACTGTTGTCTAAGGCTAGCCTAGGATGGCAGAGGGATCTAAACATAATTATCAATGACAAAATGTGGCAATATTGTTGTTCAGTCACCAAGAGTATTTCCTTAAATAGTAGACTTAGACTTGCGCACTTCAAATTCATTAATAGAGTGTAATATAAACCAGAGAAACTTCGTAGATATGGTTTAAGAGACATGGATGTCTGCGACAGGTGTCCAGAGCTGACGGACGGTTTTATACATATTGCTTGGTATTGTCTGAAGATCCTTGCCTATTGGGAGAATATATTTCTAAGGTTGAGTAAGATTACTGGACGCACCCTAAGCCCTGACCTGGTGCTGGCTCTACTTGGTCTAGATAAGGACATAGACAAAGAGATCAGAAAGCTTGTAGACTTTGGTATGATGATTGCTAAACGCCGGGTTGCCATGAGATGGGTTAGAGGTCCCACACCTATGTTAAAGGAATGGGCTGCTGATATGCTCTACTGTAATACTCAATCCGATGTGTACAGCGAATTGTTACCACCCCAAAGTAGGCCTAAAAGCTTCTGGGGGCTCTATCAAAACTATCTAGTGGGGAAGGAAACGGGTGAAACTAAGGGCGGGAATAAACCTGTATACTGCTTCTAACTATTGTTATATAGCATTAGCCGAACTATTAATATGTCATATTCAATAATTGCACAGCTTGAATGTATGAGTCGTGACTTTGATTCACCTCTGGACTTATATGCTGTGCTGTCATATTTTTTTTCATTATTCATCTGACAGGTATTTTGCTTTTGCTTTATGGGATTTTTCTCGCCACAATACTGGATAACATTTAGTCTCCTAACGATATGGCTGTAATTGTAACTACGTAAGCTATTGTATGTACCACCCTTGTAGGGTGCCTGGTTGTGCTGCTTCTTGTTATGCTGTTGTGTAAAACCAATAAATAAATTTAAAAAATACATATAAATACAAAAGGACTTATTTACAATATATACAACCATATCTCGTCATATCACAAATCAAACAGACACTTAAATCTAATCATACAATGCATTAAACAAACAGTTAAAAGCCCATTGCATATTGGGTTGTAAATTTCATATTTCACGTCATAGACATAGGCAGCTTGGTTGATAAAATCTTATTCCTTTAATCCAACAAAATTGTCTATATTGATTCCAGTTTCAACATCATGGTTTTACCATCTTATCATTTAGTAATTAGAGTGAGTACATGGATGGAGCTATTTCTATTGGCATATTTATAATATTCGTATACCTCCATTTGAAAGCTGTTTTTGTTGAGGATTTTAGATTCAAACGTGTTTTGCCAATTTCCTTGAGAAAAGCTTATTTCTTGGATCCTACAGAAAGTTAGAGTTAGAGAGGCCATTATTCGGAATTCATCATTTAACTTTCATTAATACAAATTGGTGACTTTGTAGAGGATGCAATAGGAGAGAGAGATAACATGAGGGTTAAGAATATTTACTATTCATACCTGTGGTACATGGGAGTTCTCACAAGGGACCACTTTAAAATTGGCAAAGCTGATCGTTACAGCTTACAGATGTATTTCTTATGACCTATTAGAGAAAGGTTTTGATATCATAATTTTTCTAGTTACTGAATTTGTCCAGACTGCTTAATATATATGCAATCATGGACATTTGCTATGAGTGACCATTATCTCTTCTAGAGCATATAGTTGGTGAAGCTCCATATATCAGTTCTAGGATAAGTAACATTCAGATGTGTTTGCTTGCTCCCGTAAAACCTAATCCAAAACTTCATATGTACTGAGACAATGAAGAAATCATGCCATTATTCCACACGCATATAGCCCAATCGGTCAGTGAAGTGATTTTATAAAGAAACATATGTTCTAATTCACTAGTCTGTGCGCATAACCAAGCTAAATTCACAGAAATATGGAGACTGATTTATGTTAATGTTCCACAGATAAAGACAGTAGTAATACCGCCTTATGTCATGGACACAAGAGGATATACATGCCCGGCCAATTTGACTTAGAATCCCATTTTAGGAGACGAAATAGTATAAACTGGACTGTCACATCTATCAGACAGGTCCCAAGACAAGGATTAGAATAAATCCGATGTGTTTCAGACAAAAGGTTAAGTAACCGGGTCCATGATTTAATGCCGGGCCAAACATAAGTACTTTGTAACGTGTCTAAAACAACAGTGTGGCATCACAGGTAACGATATAAATTGTAAAAAATATAAGACAAGTGAAATGTAAATATTCTATAGCGCATCCATATTTCAGATTGAAATTACTCCTGGCCCTTGTTTGGATTGAAATGAACACTTATCATTATATGGGTGCAGAATAATTCAAAATAATATGGCATCTTAAAGGCAGCAAAGTTGCAAGGTAAGTAAATGGGAGACACACTGTGCATAAGTGTTATCATATTACAAATTTATATTCCCAAAATATGGATTTTCAAAAACATTTGATGCAAGCTATGATATACATTAATCGTTATTGAGTGCAGAGCCTACTCCTAACATTCTCTATAAAGTTTAAGACAATGATATTACGTAGTGGAACAGTAATATATTATGTGCTTATATTTCAAAAAGGAAATATTAAATGCTTATATGTCCAGAATACAACTGCTGTAGGATGGCAAATTCGAACTGCAAAGTGTACTTGACATTGTTTATGGGCAAAGTCAGCCACACAAATTCAGTGGCTTATTCAATGCAACAAAGTTGTATGAGGCATAGGTATAAGTGTCTTGATTTGTAAACATGAGATATATCAGGTACCTACATTTTAGGAGTACAATTGCTCGAACATGAAGAGGGGCTGCGATGTGTACCAGAGTGAAAGCCGAGTCAATGTATTCACTCGGTTTAAATAGCCCGCTTTTGCCGGCACTCCGGATCACAATGCAGTGTAGATAGGAAGCTCACACGAAAAGTATTGTGGCGCCATGTTTGAACAGAGGTTAAGGAGCTCCATTTCTATGTTTTGCCAAGCTCTCTCCTCCATGCTTTCACACAGAGTTCTGAACATCTAAATTATAAAGGTAGAATCAGTGTATAAAAGATAAGATACATATTTAGAAGAGATAACCGAACTAATGGTTGGTGCTGCGTTTATAGAGAAAATGTCTAAGTGCTTCCAACCCACAATTCATCTTAGTACATGTGTAGAGACTTTCCACATTCAAAGTCACAAAGATAAGGTCATCACTATCCCATTGAAAATCCTCCAGTTCACACAATACGTCTTTGCTGTCCTTCAAATACAAGGGGAGATTTTTTACAATGGGCTGCAAAACGCTGTCAACATATTCAGCCATGTGTTCCGTAGGTGCACCATTGCCGGATATGATCGGTCTTCCTGGTGGGAATTCGCCCCCTTTATGGATCTTCGGCAAGATGTAAATAGAGGGATATCTTGAATGGTGTGCTTGTAAATATTTGTACTCCCGATCATTTAACATTTTAACTGTTTGTATGAATAGATTTAAGCGTCTGTATAATTTGTGATATGACTAGATTTGATTGTACATATTGGAAATAAGTCCTTTTGAATTTATATGTATTTTGTTGCTCTAAAGAAGTCCCTCTGGATGAAACGCATTGGCTACTATGGCTCTTAATTTTAACGGAAGAAGATTGTGAACAAGAATAAAGAATTTTTCAAAATATACTTAAAAAAGAATTTGAGTCATTAAAACTGCTCTTGGAATATCATGAGTTCTGTGTTGTATGACTGTTATTTAGAGATATTATGGTCCTTCAAACAAAAGAGTGCTGAACCACATCAACAGATTATTGCTGGAAATTTCTTCCACTTGAAAGTTGAAAGGGGTTGAACTTTTGGTTCTGTGCACCATTATGAGTTTTTAATGACCTCTCCCATGGTAGGGCTAGGTGCGGTAGAATATTGCCTCAACCTCTTTTGTATATATATTTTTTGGATGTCATTGGCAGTTTGGGTGAGAGGCTCATCTCTCTTGAGCAATACATCACGTTGTATGGTCAAGGTGTCTTTTATCTTAATGAAAATATTTTACTGCTAGAACACACTGTTGCTTCTACGGGAGAGGTTAAGTTCACCATCTTGGTGTACCCGGTGTCGAGTTTGGACGAGCAATTCAGTTTGACACTGTTGTAGGGCTTTCATATTTGTCTGAGTGTTCCCTGATCTGCTTGAGGGTATACAGTGAATTATCTCAAGCTACTCTGGAGTTGAGAGATATTTCAAGTGAGGAGTTGCTCACCGGAGTGAAGCACTGGCCTCCATTGTGAGAATGAATGTTGTAGTGCTAATTTAATTTGAAATGTTTAATGCTGTACAGTTGGATTAGTGCGTCTATTGCTGCATTTTTCTCCTGGCGTGCATTTGTAGAACGCTTTGATTATTTGTCCATGTTGTCATCAGGGGATGTTGTACTTAATAACTTGTCTGTTATTGTTGGTAAACTAGTTTTCCGTGTGTGGGAATTATTACTGTGATTCTGCTATTTTAAAGGGTTTCATGTAATAGTATGAATTACTACCTGTGCACAAGTTCTTGTGCGTGGAATCATCACCTTTAATATTGTCATGTTGGATTGATTTTTTAGTTTATTGGTATGCAAGTCTTTCCTGTGCCTGTGATTTTCTACCGTGTTTTTGCTATATTATAAGGCTTCCTGTGACAGTGTGAATTCCTACCAGTGCGCAAGTTTCTGGCGCTTGGAATTGTACTGTATTACTGTCATATCATTTATTGCTTTTACACTAGATGCCCTGGTTTGAGGGATGATGTGTGGGTGGGAAGTTGGCCATTGCTTACTGTTTCTTGAGATGCACATTGCTTGAAGAAAGGTGTGGGGCATCACACTAGATGCCCAGGTAGGAGGGATGACGTGTGGATTGGACGTCACACATTTATTACTGTTTCTTGAGATGCCCTTTGCTTGGGGTAAGGTGTGTGGCATGGAAGTCACCCTTTGCTTGCGTGCTGCATTTTCACTAGATGCTCTGGTTTGAAGGATGATGTGTGGGGTGTATTCACCCATTTTTTCTATGGTAGGTTAGTGTTCTTCTTTTGGGTGTAGGCGATGTTGTTGTTGTCTAATGTTTGCGATAGTGCTTTGGTGGTGTTTGTGTGGTGTCGCTGTGGATTTGGTGTGCTGTGCTACTGTGTTCTTGGTTTCTGTGTTATTCCTCATTTCATGCTGGTCTGGCCAGCTGGTGTGGTTTGGTGGTTGTAACGGCATACGGCATTGGCATGTTTTTCTCAGGGGGCGTCTCCATGGGGTGTGTGTGTGTTGTGGAGTTTGTTGGATGTTTCTGCAGTGTGTGTGTGTTGTGGTGTGCATGAAGGGGATATATTGTATATGTATGTATATATATATATATTCACTGAAAAAACCATAGGTTTCACACATGTTATAGTTAGGAATTAGCATTTAAAAAACCTTGCAAATTCAGTGAAAAAACCAAAGGTTTCACACATGTTATAGTTAGCTGGACATTTCACTCGTAAAAAAACAATGAAATTCCCCCGTTATAGTTAGTTCAGCTAACTATAACTCACGCGCCCGCAATGCACTGCTGATGACGTCACATATTACATCACTCATGACATGGTCACTGACATCACTCATGACATCACTGATGACATCTCAAATGACATCACTGATGACATCACTGATGACATCATCCAGTGAATGTGTGTTTTTCTGAAAATTAAATATGTTTTATATATGTATATCTCAAGGTCAATGGAAGAATACATGGGTATACAAGTGTCTAAATGGATGCTTTGTTTTTGAAAAATGTATTGTGTTACTGACTGATTAAGTGTATCATAGTGAATACATGGCTAACTGAGTAATGTTTAAATATGAAAATATCTGTATCAGTCTCTCACTTTGTGTATAAGTGGCTGCATGGGTTGGTGAGTAGCTTCATGGGTGTCTATATAGGTTATTAGTTGTTTTTTTGAGTATCAGTCTGAGTGTCTGTATGGTTCGGTGGGGGGTATTATGTAGTGCATAGGTGCATGAATGAGTGATTCACTCTTTGTATGTGTTGAAGACAGCATGTGTGCAGGACTGTATGGGTGGATGAGTGTGTGAATGGTTGTGTTAGTGAGTGAATGACTGTCTCAATAGTGTCTTTATGAGTAACTACATATGTTTTAAACTAGTATATGTGACTATTGGTGTATATAAGTGAGTATATGTGAGAGTGAGAGATTGAAAGAGTTCCTGTATGAATAAGTATGTGTTTCTATAAGTGATTGTTTATAAGACTAAGTATGTGTAAGTTTCCGTAGAAGTAAGTGTGGTGGTGTGTGTATAACTGTATAAGCTAATAAATGTATGTTTGTTTCTTTATTAGCATGAGTGAGTATGTGTGAGTAACTCTATGGATGAGTGGCATTGTGTAACAGGATGTATAGGTGTATGAGTACATATGATGAGTGAGTGCATGTATGAGTGACTGTATAGGACTGTTGGTGAATGAGTGGATGTGTATGTGGTTCTTAGAATTACTTAAGAGGTTCTTGTAACTGGTATTGGTATGTCCATTGTTTTGAAAATTTCAGTCTCTATTTTTGAATGTGTGTATCAAAGGTTATATTAGGGGAAGAGGAGGTCTGCCACTCTATCACAAGGATGATGTCATCAGTGATGTCATCAGTGATGTCATTTGAGATGTCATCAGTGATGTCGTGAGTGATGTCAGTGACCATGTCATGAGTGATGTAATATGTGACGTCATCAGCAGTGCATTGCGGGCGCGCGAGTTATAGTTAGCTGAACTAACTATAACGGGGGAATTTCATTGGTTTTTTACGAGTGAAATGTCCAGCTAACTATAACATGTGTGAAACCTTTGGTTTTTTCACTGAATTTGCAAGGTTTTTTAAATGCTAATTCCTAACTATAACATGTGTGAAACCTATGGTTTTTTCAGTGAATTTGCAAGGTTTTTTAAATGCTAATTTCTAACTATAACGTGTGTGAAACCCATGGTTTTTTCAGTGAATTTGTATGGTTTTTTAAATGCTAATTCTTAGCTATAACATATGTGATTCCCATATTTTTTTTTATTGATTTTTTTTATTTAAACTTTTTATTCTCTTAAAACACTATGTTTTTTTTCTTTAAAATCTGCAATATTGCAAGATTTTTTTTTTTTTTTTACCAAACAGGTAAGATATATTAGTATAACTTTGAAAATATATATATTTTTTTTTTTTTTTTTTAGTGCGCGTACGGTAAGCTTACGGTAAGCGTACGGTTTACGCAATGTCCGTAATTTATCTACGCTGTTTGCGTATAGTTACGCAATTTGCGTAGCCGCGCGTACTGCGCGTGGGGCGCGTACGCATGTACGCTACACGCGCACGTTACGCGGAAGTGTTGGGGAGTGACTGTTATGCGCATGCGCGCGAGCGCGTGTCTTTTTTACGCGCATGCGTACTTTTGCCGTAAGCGCACCGTAAGCGTACGGTTGGTCATGTGATCATGAAACACAACTTTTGATTGGTTGAAACTACTTTCAGTTCTAGAACTCTCCTACACCACACAAAGTGTTTATCACTTGCCAAAAAAAAGAGTAGTAAGTGTGCTTTCAAATTGGCAAAGAAATTTCGTTTTGAAAACAGCAAAAAAAAGGCAATTTTTTTTTTGAAAAATATGTAAATATGTGTACTGTATTATAAAATGTTTTATTAAATATTAATACTTTTTTCTTTTTTTTCAGATTGAGATAGATAATTTTCGAAAACTAGAACCATTTTTAAAGCAATTAAAAAAAAATGTAAATGAATAAATATTTTTTTGAGTGGGTATGGTAAGTCAAAAATATCATGGTCCCTTTTTTCCACTTCTCCACAATCACATTTTCAGTTTTTCTTTGTAGTCTCTCAAGGACCTTGTAATGTGATAATTGATTTTTAGTGTTTTTTTAAAAAAAAAATAATAATTACGCGTACCGTACGCGTACGGTAAAAAAAAAAACAAAAAAAAGTTTTAAAAACATATATAAAAAATAGATGAAAGGTAAGGTTGGCTCTTAAAAGAGCCGTTGTGTTCATGCAGGGACAGAGGAAAGAAAGAATGGGAATATTAGACGGTACGACAAGTGTGCTGATCTATTTTATTGTTCACTAGGGAAATACTGGTCTCCCTATAACAAATTAGATCATGACAAGTGGCGCACCGTATTTCAACCCTCAGAAACCGAGGGTTAATTTCCTGAGGAGAAGAAAAAGGAGATGCTCCCCCCACAGATGAAGGGCTCACCTGACCTGCAGAAGAAGGACTCGGCACTGCAGATGATGGTCCAGGCTGAGCTGCTGTGGATGTGCTTGGTTGATTTACTGAAGGGTTACCTTCAGTAAGTCGAGCATGTGTCCTTCTGTGTACATCCTTAAGGTGTCTCATCATGGTGTGATTCCCGAAGGAATACTTCCTGTCGGGATTCCCTCTTGAAAGTACACGGCCACACAGCTTACAAGTCACTAAGGGGGCATTTACCTTTTGCTGGCCCTCTGGAAAAGAAAAATACTCCCATATGAAAGAGGTCTTTTGTTTCCTCGCTCTCTGCCTCAAGGTAGTGCTGCTAGCCTCACTCTCAGAAGGGCTCTGCTGTTCTGCCATCGTATCACAAAGACAACCCAGCTCCTTCTCCTAAGGGATCACAAGCAGAAATGAGGGGAATGGGTGTGGTGTAGGAGAGTTCTAGAACTGAAAGTAATTTCAACCAATCAAAAGTTGTGTTTCATGATCACATGACCAACCGTACGATTACGGTGCGCTTACGGCAAAAGTACGCATGCGCGTAAAAAAGACACGCGCTCGCGCGCATGCGCATAACAGTCACTCCCCAACACTTCCGCGTAACGTGCGCGTGTAGCGTAGATGCGTACGCGCCCCACGCGCAGTACGCGCGGCTACGCAAATTGCGTAACTATACGCAAACAGCGTAGATAAATTACGGACATTGCGTAAACCGTACGCTTACCGTAAGCTTACCGTACGCGCACTAAAAAAAAAATATATATATATATATATTTTCAAAGTTATACTAATATATCTTACCTGTTTGGTAAAAAAAAAAAAAAAATCTTGCAATATTGCAGATTTTAAAGAAAAAAAACATAGTGTTTTAAGAGAATAAAAAGTTTTAAAAAAAACTTGTTTTTTTTAAAAAAAACATTTAATATAAGAATTTATAAAAAAAAAAATAAAAAAAATCAATAAAAAAAAATATGGGAATCACATATGTTATAGCTAAGAATTAGCATTTAAAAAACCATACAAATTCACTGAAAAAACCATGGGTTTCACACACGTTATAGTTAGAAATTAGCATTTAAAAAACCTTGCAAATTCACTGAAAAAACCATAGGTTTCACACATGTTATAGTTAGGAATTAGCATTTAAAAAACCTTGCAAATTCAGTGAAAAAACCAAAGGTTTCACACATGTTATAGTTAGCTGGACATTTCACTCGTAAAAAACCAATGAAATTCCCCCGTTATAGTTAGTTCAGCTAACTATAACTCGCGCGCCCGCAATGCACTGCTGATGACGTCACATATTACATCACTCATGACATGGTCACTGACATCACTCATGACATCACTGATGACATCTCAAATGACATCACTGATGACATCACTGATGACATCATCCTTGTGATAGAGTGGCAGACCTCCTCTTCCCCTAATATAACCTTTGATACACACATTCAAAAATAGAGACTGAAATTTTCAAAACAATGGACATACCAATACCAGTTACAAGAACCTCTTAAGTAATTCTAAGAACCACATACACATCCACTCATTCACCAACAGTCCTATACAGTCACTCATACATGCACTCACTCATCATATGTACTCATACACCTATACATCCTGTTACACAATGCCACTCATCCATAGAGTTACTCACACATACTCACTCATGCTAATAAAGAAACAAACATACATTTATTAGCTTATACAGTTATACACACACCACCACACTTACTTCTACGGAAACTTACACATACTTAGTCTTATAAACAATCACTTATAGAAACACATACTTATTCATACAGGAACTCTTTCAATCTCTCACTCTCACATATACTCACTTATATACACCAATAGTCACATATACTAGTTTAAAACATATGTAGTTACTCATAAAGACACTATTGAGACAGTCATTCACTCACTAACACAACCATTCACACACTCATCCACCCATACAGTCCTGCACACATGCTGTCTTCAACACATACAAAGAGTGAATTACTCATTCATGCACCTATGCACTACATAATACCCCCCACCGAACCATACAGACACTCAGACTGATACTCAAAAAAACAACTAATAACCTATATAGACACCCATGAAGCTACTCACCAACCCATGCAGCCACTTATACACAAAGTGAGAGACTGATACAGATATTTTCATATTTAAACATTACTCAGTAAGCCATGTATTCACTATGATACACTTAATCAGTCAGTAACACAATACATTTTTCAAAAACAAAGCATCCATTTAGACACTTATATACCCATTTATTCTTCCATTGACCTTGAGATATACATATATAAAACATATTTAATTTTCAGAAAAACACACATTCACTGGATGATGTCATCAGTGATGTCATCAGTGATGTCATTTGAGATGTCATCAGTGATGTCATGAGTGATGTCAGTGATCATGTCATGAGTGATGTAATATGTGACGTCATCAGCAGTGCATTGCGGGCGCGCGAGTTATAGTTAGCTGAACTAACTATAACGGGGGAATTTCATTGGTTTTTTACGAGTGAAATGTCCAGCTAACTATAACATGTGTGAAACCTTTGGTTTTTTCACTGAATTTGCAAGGTTTTTTAAATGCTAATTCCTAACTATAACATGTGTGAAACCTATGGTTTTTTCAGTGAATATATATATATATATATATATATATATATATATATATATATATATATATATATATATATATATATATATATATATATATATACATATATATATATACATATATATATATATATAAATAAAATAACTGTTCCTTTCTGTTTTAAAGGGGTTGTAGGAGTGTCTCCTCTTTCTGTCTTTTAGGTTAGCAATTGTTTTTCTTAAAAAGTATGCGTTGTTGCCAAATCCCACTCGCATTTCTTTGTGTTCGGTAAAAGGGCAACAGGTGTGTTTCATCTAGTTTCCATGCATTGACCCCATGTTTGTTTCCAAATTGTATTTAAGGCTTTTTTTGTTTTATTCTGCATTGTATATTTACTGTTATTATTACTAGTTTTCATGTATGTTCTTTGATGTAACGCTTTGTTCCATTCAGTATTTGCATTTTGTGTTTTCCATTCATGTTCATTTATGTAATGCCATATTTTCCATCTACTATTGGCAATACTGTTGTGTGATTGGTAAAGGGGGAAGATGTGTTATATCTGGTGTATTGTGCTGTGCATCTTTCCTGCTGCTTTGGTCCTTGCTGCTCAACCAGTATGGATGTGCAGTATGGAATGTTGGAGTGACTGTGATGTAATGGAATGTTTGTGTGCCTGTGGGTTGAGAGTGTCAGTTGTAGTATGGGCTGAGCAGCAAGAATGCTGCTCCTGGTGGGGCTTATTATAGAGCTATGCTATGGACTAAACCAAGAGGTTAATATGAATATTATAATCATTCAACACGTTTTTGAGAGGCAACACAAATATTGTTAATACAACACATTCATCAATAAGTAGGTCGCACGGAATTAATGCTCGTGGTTCTTCTTCATTAGTCTATTCAATCTTGTGCTTTATTTTGTATGTCTCAAAAGAAGCACAGCCATTCCATCAAGTGTTTTATTTTGTATTTTTCAAAAGAAGCGCAGCCAATGCGTTTCACCTAACAAGGCTTCATCAGGGCAAAGAAGATAAATCGTACAAGGACAATAAGAAGTGAATTACTGCATGGTAAAAATTCTGCAGTATAGCCATCTATCATCCTACAACTTCAGGTGCCTGCAATGTATGGAGACGCTTGACTATGTAACTATAATCACCAGACACAGTAGAAACATAGTATGTCCTATCTAATGAACAAGTCGCTAAACTCATTGTGAATCTTTCAAGAACCTACACAGTTGGACATACCAGGGACATAGTTTGTAAGCATTGGTATATTGATTATCCTTCCCTTCCCTGCTATTACTGTTTTCCTTCCATTCCCTTCCCTTCTCTTCCAGACTTCCATATCCCTCGCCTCTCTCCTTCTCCCCCTTCCTTTCCCTTGCCTTTCCATTCCGTTCTCTTCCTTACTTTCCCATCTCTCCTCTCCACTAGTCCCCCTTAATTTTCCTTTCCTTCCTTTCCTATATCTCCTCTTCTCTCCCCTTTCTTTCCTCTTCCCTTCCCTTTCATTCCATTCCCTTCCCTACCTTTTGTCACCTCTCCTCTCCCCTTCTATCCCTGGACCTCCACCACCCTCACCTTCCCTTCCCTTTCCTTCCATTCTCTCTCAACACTATCTCTTCTGACCTTTCCCATTCATCCCCTTCCCTAGCTCTCCTCTCCTCTCCCAACCCCCCCTTCCCTATCTTTCCTGTCCTCTACACTGCCTTCCCCCCCTGCCCCTTTCTATCTGTATCTTTCCTCTCCTCTCCTCTCTCTCCTCTCCTCTCCTTTCCTATTCCCTTTCTCTCTTTTCCCATTCTCTTCCCTTGCCTTCACTTCCCTCCCCATCTTTACCTTCCTTTTCTACATTCCCTTTCCTTTCCTTTCCTACCCCTCTACTCAGTACACACAGTACACGACTACCCTTCTTTTTTACCTAGGTGTTGAGTAGCTGCCTATATGTTCTAGTCCCGGCTACAATTATGATTTGAACATCTATATTAAACACCTTCTCCCTCATCACACTGGTAGGTACTGCTCCCCAAGACATGGTCGCACAACACCCAACCACTCCCCACATCGGATTACTAATACAACGCTCTGACAACATTGTACTTCCCCATGAAGTAACTGCTGCCCATCACACCACACACAGGGGTATGACAACTTACTTACTTTTGCCTACTACCCCTCCATGAGAATAGGCCATCAATCAGGACTCTCCAGCCACTTCTGTCCTGAGCTTTTTTTTTTCAATCTGACTACAGATGTAACCCATCTCCTTGCAGTCAGCCTTGGCGCCAAGTCTTTCTTGGCCTTCCTCTTTTCCTTGGAGGGGGTTCCAGGTCAAGGCTTGAGTGGTGGTGTTTGATGCAGGCTTGTGGAGAATGTGAACTATCCAGCTCCAGCGTTCTTTCATGATTTCTTCATGAGCAGGGAGTTGTAAAGTCTGCTGCCATAGATTGTTGTTGCTGATGGTGTTTGGCCTGTGGATTTGGAGGATCTTCCTCAGACAGGTGGTGATGAAGGTCTGGACTTTGTTGGTGATGATCACTATTGTCCTCCAAGTTTCTGCTCCATACAGAAGGACCAAGTTTACATTACTGTTGAAAAGCCTGATTTTGGTTTGCAGTGTTAGGTCCTTGGAGCTCCAGATATTCTTTAGCTTAATTAAAGCACCCTTGCTTGGCCGATTCTTAACTTGATCTCATTGTTTGTGTCACTCTGCTTGTCTATGACACTGCCAAGTTAAGTGAAGGCCTCAACCTCTTCCGTTGCATAGCCTGCAAGATTGACTTTAGTTGTGCTGGCCAAGTTAGCCTTCAGAATCTTAGTTTTTACCCAGTGGATGTTGAGGCAAAGGTTTGCTGATGTGGTTGTCACATTGTCGATCTTCTCTTGCATCTGCAGATGGGTATTGGAGAGTAGGGTCTGGTCATCTATAAAGTCCAGGTCATCAAGCTGCAGCCAAGGTGTCCACTGGATCCCATTTCTTCTCCTTGCTGTGGATGAATTCATGATCCAGTCTATGGCCAGCAGACCGAGAAAGGGCGAGAGCAAACAACCCTGGTTGGCTCCTATCTTCATTTGGAAGTTTCCTTGTTATGTCGTAGACTTCTTTTGAGTTTCCATGGCTTGCTGCTTCCTGGGCGTCTGTGGCAAGACCTTCGATGAATCTTTGCTTGTCTGCTCTTAAGCTTCTCTTTGCTTCCTAGTTGGTTTTGGGTTGCTGAACCTGAGCTTTTGCTTGTTTTGCTCTTGTTCGCCTCGTGTTCACTGCAGCTTTCTTTTCTTTTCTCTCTTGGATTTTACAGAAAGTCTTGGTGGAGATTTATTTTTTATGATGGTGTTTCTTGGGGCCCACAAGCTCCTGGCAGGTTGATGTCACAGTTTCTTTGATCTTTCTCCACTAACATTTTACTGGGTCTTAGTCGTCCTCTAGTTCTTGTATGCCTTAAAAACGTGTTACTGCGTGTGACTGAGTATTTGCTGCCTTTCTGGGCATCTGTGAGGATGGTGATATTATATATCGCTGGTGTTGGTTTGTCTATTCCATCCATTATTTCTTCAGCTTTAGTCTGGCCACAACAAGGTGATTGCTTAACGCCATGTCCACACCTCTCATCACTAGTACATCCTGCAGGGACCGCCAGAATTTCTTCTGACATGATCAATTTGATTCTCTGTTGAATAGTCTGGTGACACACACATTGCCTAGTTTATTCTTTTGAGTGGGAATACACTAATGCCTATCACCAGACTGTCACCAAACTGTTCAAGGCAGAGATCTCCAAGCTTTTCACCATTCTCATTCATGTCGCCAAGGCCATGGTTGCCCATGACTTCTTCTTACCCATTGTTATCACTTCCAAACTAGGCATTGAGGTTCCCTATCAATATGGTGATATTGCTTTCAAGGCATTTCTCCTGGATGGACTGGAATCTGTTGTAACACTGTCCAATTTCCAGTTCTTTGCTGTAATTTGAAGGTGCATAGCACTAGATAACATTCATGTTGATCCTCTTTTTTTGTGCAGAAGGTCGCTGTGATGATTCTGGGACCATGTACTTCCCATGCAATCATAGTTCCGTTGGCTGCTGGCATCCGCAACAGTGCTACTTCCTGAGTGTTTAGGGTCTTCTCTTCCTCATGTCTGAATACAGGAGCATTCCTCCTGGAGCCAGTCTTTTTCTATCCAGTCTGTGTCCATCTGGTCTCGCTGATGCCAAGCAGGGCAAGGTTGTATATTTTCATCTCCCCTGTCACTTGGGTTGTCTTGTCTGTCTCATAACTGGTCCTCGTGATTCATGTCCCAATGGTGATGGTCTTGGTCGAAAGCAGGTGTATCGGCTTTGTGGCTTCCAGGGATCTCTGGCTTTCACCACAAGGTATCATAGCTCTCCTAGAAGGATATTCCTCTCTCCCTAAGGCTGTGATGTTTTTTGGTTGACCTTTCTGTAGCTATTACTTTTTACATGCTGGGTAACTAAAACCACACATAATCTACTCCTTTTGCAGATGGACTTGGGACCAGCCATGGCAGAGTTACAGGGGTATGAAGCGCTACATAATTACTACAATACAATTCAACCCGTATCCCTGTATTCATTACCCTGTGTCCATAACCCTGTGCTCTTAGCCTAGCACCCTTAAATTAAGTCTATATTCATAACTCTGTAGCCTTAGATGTGCACTTTTGGGTCTGTAACTATAATCTTGCACCATGTAGCCACAGCCCTGTGTCTATAACCCTTAGCCTTGTGTTAATAACTGCACACCTAGCCCTGCTCTTTTAACCCTATGTCCATAACCATGTACCCTTCCTTACATGTGCACCCTTTGCACTATTGCCATAACCATGCATTCTACACAATGTAGCTGTAGTTGTGTGTCCATAACTCTGTATCCTTGACCCTGCGTTCTTTACCCATAATCCTTATTCCTGTATCCATGACTGTGTTCCCTTATTACTTCAGGAATACATTTACACCCATAACCAGGCATTATGCATTAATAACCCAGCATGCTCTTTCCTGTATTGTTAACCCTGTGCCCATAATCATTGAGCTCATATGTTTAGCCCTCTTGCCATAGCCATGTATCCTGTACCCAAAACCATTAGCACTGTACCCAAAAACTTGTATCCTTAGTCCTTTAGCCATAAACATGGACCATACATCCACAACCATGTACTCTTTACCGGTTATCTTTTAACTATAGCCCTGAAACATGCATGCATAATCCTACTCTCTTAACTGTGCACAATCATCCATGTATCCTCTAGCCTGTATTATTAACCCTCTACCCATGAACCTTAATCCTGGTGTCCTGAGTGACCGACCTTCCCCTCATTACTTCACTTTTCTTCTGTCCATTCATTTCCCTTTTCCCTCTCTTTCTTATTTTTCTATTTGTCTTCTCTCCTACCCCTTCCCTTCCCTCTCTCTCCTCCACAATTTCCCTTCCCTATTGCAAATCTCCTTTCCCCTTTCATCCCCTCCACTACTCTCATGTTCCTCAGTTTGGGCTCAGCCATATGCAAATCAATCTTGACCCTGCTCAAATGGTACAGCCCGAACCTATAAATCAGGTACTCCTTAAACTGGAACACAAGTAACCCAAGACCGGTTTTGCCCTTGTTAGGGCTCATCAAACAGACATAGCTTGGTTCCAGTGGCACATTGAGCACAGGACCCATGTCTGGGCATACTTGTCACACCAAGGTCATCAAAAACAAAGTGAAGGATGCAACGCTTGAATTAATCTCAGCCACTGGCAATTGCTCGAGCCACATCCCAAACCATCGTTTTTCAACCACTATGCCACCTCATTTTGGACCTAGCCATATGCAAAGTAGTCTTGACCCTGCTCCACCTGCCTGATGAGCCCTAACAAAGATGATCCCAGTCCTGGCTTGCATGTGTTCTGGTTCAGGGAGGACCTAGCCTGGCAGTTCGGGTTGGACTGTTTCTATTGGAGCAGGCTAAAGACTGATATGCATATAGCTGTGTCCAAATTGCGGTGACAGGGTGTGGAAAAGAATCATGTGCTGGATTTTGAACATTCCTCCCATCACTTTTGTGTGTTTGATGTGCCACCCAAAGTGGCAGGAGTATACCCAGATGTGGGTACCGTGCTCACTGTACCAATGGAACCAAGCTACAACTGACTGAAGAGCCCCAATCAGATCAAAAACGGTCTTGGGTTGTTTGTGTTCTGGTTTTGGGAGGACCTAGCATGGCAGTTCAGACTGGACTGTTCCTATTGAAGCTGGGTACAAACTGAGGTGGCATGTTGGGCAAAGAAAACTGGGTTGGAATGCTACCCTGGGCGATTGCATTTGGTTAGACAAATTGCAAACATTCCTCTCATCATTCTTGTGTATTTGATGCCTAATTGTAGTTGCGGCCTCCTGCAGGGTGGGACTGGTTCGAATATTTTTTACCTGGGCTGATTTTGGTTTCTAGTGCCGCCCTGACAATTGCACTCAAGAATGCACATTTAGAAATTGGAATGTCCATTCTCAGAATGTACATCCATACAATATCAAACCAAAATCACATTTAAAGAAGGCAACTAAACATGCACGTAGAGAACGGATAAGGGCCCATATTATACATAGGGCATACTGTCCCTGTTTGTGCGACAGAACCTTTCTAAAGGTGCAAATGGCGCAAACTAGGATAGAGCTTCCTTTTATGATGAATGCCCTGACTGCAGGGCATCTGCAAACTCACACTTCAGGGAAATACAGAGTGTCTACTTCCAAGGGGCTTTGTGTTTCTTTGTGAAGGCGACAACTTGCCTGCTCTTTAAAGAGGGCCCAGAGATCCCTTTGCAGGCGGATGCAGTGAGGGACTGCAGGGGAATGTCTAGGACAGGGGTCTCCAACGAGTAGCTCGGGAGCTACTGGTAGCTCGCCAGTACCTTCAAAGTAGCTCTCTGAGGTGAAGTCAAGCCCAGTATCAAATTCAGAGAGTAGGTGCCTATTAAAGAAGGCAGCACCGATCATCTCAAAACCCTTAGAGCAGGGGTCTCCAACGAGTAGCTCGGGAGCTACTGGTAGCTCGCCAGTACCTTCAAAGTAGCTCTCTGAGGTGAAGTCAAGCCCAGTATCAAATTCAGAGAGTAGGTGCCTATTAAAGAAGGCAGCACCGATCATCTCAAAACCCTTAGAATGACAGCCAGCCAAACTTATGACAGTAACTAATACTAACACACAAACACACACTATGTCGGCTCACAGGTCCTGCTACATGATAGTCTGTATCCAATCTCAATATAATTAAGCCACAGGGAGATTGACCATGTTGTGGTCCCTCCTTTATCAGTCACAACATGTGTGTGAACAGTGCACCATCAAAAAACTATGGCAGCAGTAGCCTGAGCTGTAATCAGTGCTTACTCACCAAAGTGCGGGACTGCAGGAGTCAGAGTGAAAATGTGTCTGTTAGATGCATGATCAGCTCAAGACCCGAGGAGTGACAGCCAGCCAAACTTATGACAGTAACTAATACTAACACACAAACACACACTATGTCGGCTTACAGGTCCTGCTACATGATAGTATGTATCCAATCTCAATATAATTAAGCCACAGGGAGATTGACCATGTTGTGGTCCCTCCTTTATCAGTCACAACATGTGTGTGAACAGTGCACCATCAAAAAACTATGGCAGCAGTAGCCTGAGCTGTAATCAGTGCTTACTCA
Source organism: Triturus cristatus (assembly GCF_964204655.1). Classification (NCBI taxonomy): domain Eukaryota; kingdom Metazoa; phylum Chordata; class Amphibia; order Caudata; family Salamandridae; genus Triturus; species Triturus cristatus. Next base: position 812,332,285 of record NC_140583.1, on the reverse strand, counting down.
CCAAAGTGCGGGACTGCAGGAGTCAGAGTGAAAATGTGTCTGTTAGATGCATGATCAGCTCAAGACCCGAGGAGAACAGGGTATGATCCAGACCAGAAAAAATTCAAGAGATTCATCAACATTTATATGTGTGTCCATAATAAACACTATTGCTTCCTGAAACTATGCCTGGTGCCAAGAACTGCCAAATATATATATATGCTAAGAGTGTTATCTTTGGCATAATTGTGTCCATTCCTGGCATAAAAGTGCCAATGGCATAATAATGGTCATCCTTGACTATTTTAGTATTTGTGGTCTAGTTGTGGTATACTGGCAGCCATCATAGACCTACTAAGGGTATGACTGGTCTTTATGTACCTGTTCCTGGCATATTAATGGTCATGACTGATATATGGTCTTACCCCTGATCCGTATGGTTTCCAGCCTTGGCACAACTGTGGCCCTAGTATAATGGTGGGCATTACTGGCATAATCCAGGCATCCGTGGTGCTATGGTGAGAATCCATGGCATATGACTGTAATACCTGGTAATTCAAAGTAGTCTGTCCATATGAGGCATTTGTACATGAGAGTACATGATGAAAATGACAAGCTAATGTTTGACACTTGCATTTCTCAAAAACTGAAAACTGATATTTTAAAAGCGGTTTTAGTTTTCAAAAATGGGTTTTCTTCTGGAAAATTGAGTTTGTTTGCCCACAGTGGAAAGTGGTATTTGATAGAAAAATGTGCATTTACAGAAACTGGTGAATGATAATTCAAACTGAGCTGGGGAGACGTACTGCTGTGCTTATGTCCTTTGTGCCACTGGGCATGTCAAGATTTGAATGTTACTTCATAAGTCAAGGGGAGGCATTTAATATTGATGAACTTTTCCCCACCATTTCTGCTGGTAACCGTACTTGGTATACAGGAGTGGTAACTACTGAAAATCTTACATTGGGTGGTCATAGTGTGGTCACTATTTTACAGTTATAAAATTTGCTAGTAGCTCAGGAAGACTTTCCTTGAGCAGAAGTAGCTCTCACTACAGAAAAGGTTGGAGACTCCTGCCTTAGAGTGACAGCCAGCCAAACTTATGACAGTAACTAATACTAACACACAAACACACACTATGTCGGCTTACAGGTCCTGCTACATGATAGTCTGTATCCAATCTCAATATAATTAAGCCACAGGGAGATTGACCATGTTGTGGTCCCTCCTTTATCAGTCACAACATGTGTGTGAACAGTGCACCATCAAAAAACTATGGCAGCAGTAGCCTGAGCTGTAATCAGTGCTTACTCACCAAAGTGCGGGACTGCAGGAGTCAGAGTGAAAATGTGTCTGTTAGATGCATGATCAGCTCAAGACCCGAGGAGAACAGGGTATGATCCAGACCAGAAAAAATTCAAGAGATTCATCAACATTTATATGTGTGTCCATAATAAACACTATTGCTTACTGAAACTATGCCTGGTGCCAAGAACTGCCAAATATATATATATGCTAAGAGTGTTATCTTTGGCATAATTGTGTCCATTCCTGGCATAAAAGTGCCAATGGCATAATAATGGTCATCCTTGACTATTTTAGTATTTGTGGTCTAGTTGTGGTATACTGGCAGCCATCATAGACCTACTAAGGGTATGACTGGTCTTTATGTACCTGTTCCTGGCATATTAATGGTCATGACTGATATATGGTCTTACCCCTGATCCGTATGGTTTCCAGCCTTGGCACAACTGTGGCCCTAGTATAATGGTGGGTATTACTGGCATAATCCAGGCATCCGTGGTGCTATGGTGAGCATCCATGGCATATGACTGTAATACCTGGTAATTCAAAGTAGTCTGTCCATATGAGGCATTTGTACATGAGAGTACATGATGAAAATGACAAGCTAATGTTTGACACTTGCATTTCTCAAAAACTGAAAACTGATATTTTAAAAGCGGTTTTAGTTTTCAAAAATGGGTTTTCTTCTGGAAAATTGAGTTTGTTTGCCCACAGTGGAAAGTGGTATTTGATAGAAAAATGTGCATTTACAGAAACTGGTGAATGATAATTCAAACTGAGCTGGGGAGACGTACTGCTGTGCTTATGTCCTTTGTGCCGCTGGGCATGTCAAGATTTGAATGTTACTTCATAAGTCAAGGGGAGGCATTTAATATTGATGAACTTTTCCCCACCATTTCTGCTGGTAACCGTACTTGGTATACAGGAGTGGTAACTACTGAAAATCTTACATTGGGTGGTCATAGTGTGGTCACTATTTTACAGTTATAAAATTTGCTAGTAGCTCAGGAAGACTTTCCTTGAGCAGAAGTAGCTCTCACTACAGAAAAGGTTGGAGACTCCTGGTCTAGGATGTCCATGGGAACGCCTTTGCCCCCTCCAGAGGGCTGCTTTCATGGGGCACAAGGACAGTGCTCCACTTTTTTTTGTGGTGCACAGTTTTTTTAACATCTTTTAAAAAAAGATATTCAGTACAAATACATAATAAGAACAAAAAAGCAAGGGGAGAGAAGTTATATTTAGAAAACAGAAGTTCCGCAAGTGGACTGTAACATCTCGTATTCGTCACCGTGGGGAAATACTCAGAGCTAACTGAATAAAGTGGGGATGGAAGGGTTGGTGAAGGGGTTTGAGTGTTTGTTAGAAGTAATGGTTTGAAGGAAGAAGGTAGGTGCGCGTAGTTAAGATAAAATGCTGGGATAGAAAAAAAAGGAGGAGAAGAGTGTCCCGAGATGTACAGGGTGGGAGCTGTCTTCATTACGCAGGGTAATGACAAGATGATGGGTTAACAAAAACTTTTATATTTTTGTCTCAAAGAGGGGTTATGTAGCAAAACCAAAGGCGCTACAAAAAGAAACAAACCAACGGTGAGGCTGAGGGGAAAGGGGGAAAAGGGCAAGGCGTGATGGGAGGCCAGGGTTGTTGTGAGCAGGGGATTGTGGTCTCGTGGGGTGGGAACAAGGAGGGGAATCAGGAACCAATGGATACCAGTTAAGACCCCAAGTGCCAAGAAGTCCAGCGTATGAGAGGGAAGCCTGCCATCGGTCCAAGGGAAGGAGATCATATTTAGTGTCTTTCCAGCAATGTCGTTCATAAGCGATCCTAGGATTCTGCTATTGGGTGAGTACGGAGGCATTTACTCTCTTCCCTGTGCAGGGCTTTACTTTCCGCTGGCTGCCATTTCGGCATGGAGTATGTAGCGTTTCCTGTTACTTGTAATCGCTCCCTTAGCTAATAAAAGACCCGGGTCTTAAAAGCATGTTGTTGCTCTGCGGCGTTTCAGACGGGTAAGAAGGCCCAGTGCGCCAACCTCCCACTTCTGTTGAAAGGATACCCACGTACATGTGGAGAGTGTATGAAAGATTTGAGCCCAAAACATAAAGAAGAAAGAAAGGAACAGGTCCATGGTGTAGTGTCATGAGTCTATGTGTGGCTAGGACCCTTGTGGTTCTGGGCGGGCTCAACAGAGGAATTACGTAACTTACTTGGAGGTGTTAAGGCAGGGGTCTCCAACGAGTAGCTCGGGAGCTACTGGTAGCTCGCCAGTACCTTCAAAGTAGCTCTCTGAGGTGAAGTCAAGCCCAGTATCAAATTCAGAGAGTAGGTGCCTATTAAAGAAGGCAGCACCGATCATCTCAAAACCCTTAGAGTGACAGCCAGCCAAACTTATGACAGTAACTAATACTAACACACAAACACACACTATGTCGGCTCACAGGTCCTGCTACATGATAGTCTGTATCCAATCTCAATATAATTAAGCCACAGGGAGATTGACCATGTTGTGGTCCCTCCTTTATCAGTCACAACATGTGTGTGAACAGTGCACCATCAAAAAACTATGGCAGCAGTAGCCTGAGCTGTAATCAGTGCTTACTCACCAAAGTGCGGGACTGCAGGAGTCAGAGTGAAAATGTGTCTGTTAGATGCATGATCAGCTCAAGACCCGAGGAGTGACAGCCAGCCAAACTTATGACAGTAACTAATACTAACACACAAACACACACTATGTCGGCTTACAGGTCCTGCTACATGATAGTCTGTATCCAATCTCAATATAATTAAGCCACAGGGAGATTGACCATGTTGTGGTCCCTCCTTTATCAGTCACAACATGTGTGTGAACAGTGCACCATCAAAAAACTATGGCAGCAGTAGCCTGAGCTGTAATCAGTGCTTACTCACCAAAGTGCGGGACTGCAGGAGTCAGAGTGAAAATGTGTCTGTTAGATGCATGATCAGCTCAAGACCCGAGGAGAACAGGGTATGATCCAGACCAGAAAAAATTCAAGAGATTCATCAACATTTATATGTGTGTCCATAATAAACACTATTGCTTCCTGAAACTATGCCTGGTGCCAAGAACTGCCAAATATATATATATGCTAAGAGTGTTATCTTTGGCATAATTGTGTCCATTCCTGGCATAAAAGTGCCAATGGCATAATAATGGTCATCCTTGACTATTTTAGTATTTGTGGTCTAGTTGTGGTATACTGGCAGCCATCATAGACCTACTAAGGGTATGACTGGTCTTTATGTACCTGTTCCTGGCATATTAATGGTCATGACTGATATATGGTCTTACCCCTGATCCGTATGGTTTCCTGCCTTGGCACATCTGTGGCCCTAGTATAATGGTGGGCATTACTGGCATAATCCAGGCATCCGTGGTGCTATGGTGAGAATCCATGGCATATGACTGTAATACCTGGTAATTCAAAGTAGTCTGTCCATATGAGGCATTTGTACATGAGAGTACATGATGAAAATGACAAGCTAATGTTTGACACTTGCATTTCTCAAAAACTGAAAACTGATATTTTAAAAGCGGTTTTAGTTTTCAAAAATGGGTTTTCTTCTGGAAAATTGAGTTTGTTTGCCCACAGTGGAAAGTGGTATTTGATAGAAAAATGTGCATTTACAGAAACTGGTGAATGATAATTCAAACTGAGCTGGGGAGACGTACTGCTGTGCTTATGTCCTTTGTGCCACTGGGCATGTCAAGATTTGAATGTTACTTCATAAGTCAAGGGGAGGCATTTAATATTGATGAACTTTTCCCCACCATTTCTGCTGGTAACCGTACTTGGTATACAGGAGTGGTAACTACTGAAAATCTTACATTGGGTGGTCATAGTGTGGTCACTATTTTACAGTTATAAAATTTGCTAGTAGCTCAGGAAGACTTTCCTTGAGCAGAAGTAGCTCTCACTACAGAAAAGGTTGGAGACTCCTGCCTTAGAGTGACAGCCAGCCAAACTTATGACAGTAACTAATACTAACACACAAACACACACTATGTCGGCTTACAGGTCCTGCTACATGATAGTCTGTATCCAATCTCAATATAATTAAGCCACAGGGAGATTGACCATGTTGTGGTCCCTCCTTTATCAGTCACAACATGTGTGTGAACAGTGCACCATCAAAAAACTATGGCAGCAGTAGCCTGAGCTGTAATCAGTGCTTACTCACCAAAGTGCGGGACTGCAGGAGTCAGAGTGAAAATGTGTCTGTTAGATGCATGATCAGCTCAAGACCCGAGGAGAACAGGGTATGATCCAGACCAGAAAAAATTCAAGAGATTCATCAACATTTATATGTGTGTCCATAATAAACACTATTGCTTCCTGAAACTATGCCTGGTGCCAAGAACTGCCAAATATATATATATGCTAAGAGTGTTATCTTTGGCATAATTGTGTCCATTCCTGGCATAAAAGTGCCAATGGCATAATAATGGTCATCCTTGACTATTTTAGTATTTGTGGTCTAGTTGTGGTATACTGGCAGCCATCATAGACCTACTAAGGGTATGACTGGTCTTTATGTACCTGTTCCTGGCATATTAATGGTCATGACTGATATATGGTCTTACCCCTGATCCGTATGGTTTCCAGCCTTGGCACAACTGTGGCCCTAGTATAATGGTGGGCATTACTGGCATAATCCAGGCATCCGTGGTGCTATGGTGAGCATCCATGGCATATGACTGTAATACCTGGTAATTCAAAGTAGTCTGTCCATATGAGGCATTTGTACATGAGAGTACATGATGAAAATGACAAGCTAATGTTTGACACTTGCATTTCTCAAAAACTGAAAACTGATATTTTAAAAGCGGTTTTAGTTTTCAAAAATGGGTTTTCTTCTGGAAAATTGAGTTTGTTTGCCCACAGTGGAAAGTGGTATTTGATAGAAAAATGTGCATTTACAGAAACTGGTGAATGATAATTCAAACTGAGCTGGGGAGACGTACTGCTGTGCTTATGTCCTTTGTGCCACTGGGCATGTCAAGATTTGAATGTTACTTCATAAGTCAAGGGGAGGCATTTAATATTGATGAACTTTTCCCCACCATTTCTGCTGGTAACCGTACTTGGTATACAGGAGTGGTAACTACTGAAAACCTTACATTGGGTGGTCATAGTGTGGTCACTATTTTACAGTTATAAAATTTGCTAGTAGCTCAGGAAGACTTTCCTTGAGCAGAAGTAGCTCTCACTACAGAAAAGGTTGGAGACTCCTGTGTTAAGGTGTGGTTATTAACATTTATGACGTAATGTGAGTGCAGTGTGTGATCGTATGCTAAGGAATAAAGACGTCTGTTACAGAGCTCTGTGTGTGGCTTATTTATTTGCATGCTTCTGAGCTGGGGAGGATGCTACAATTAGCGACGAGGATGGGATACGTGCCCTGCAGAAACAAGACTGCTCTTACTGAGAGTTTGCAGCGATACAGCAAACTGCTTGTGTGTGTCACACATGACCAAATTAATGATACACAGTTCAAAGCTCAGTCAAAAGAAGGGGGACAATGGGCTTTTGGTCCAGACGTACATACCCTAATATACTGTGAAAAATAGAGTACGGAGTTCCTCGGTCGGTCATGCAACTTAAATGAAGGGGATGTATGATGAAAGGTTGGTCGGACCTCAGTGGAGGGGAATTCCTCCTTTCGGAACTAGAGCCCTCACTCACCCAGCAAGCTAGGTGTAATGCTTCATCATATGAAAAAAGAACTGTTGATGGACAGAATGCAGAACAATGTCATACATTCAACCCAGTACAGAGATCTGGGCCTAAATCCATCGTTTTTTTGCTCACCATGCCATTCCAGTTTGGACCCAGCCATATGCAAATCAGTCTTGACCCTGTGCCCAATGGGAACAGTCCAGCCCGAACTGCCAGGCCAGGTCCTCCCTGGACTGGAAACAAGCATTCTAGGAACGGTTTCGGGGTTTCACCCCTCTTCAGCCAGGATAGCTTGATTCCAGGGGCATGGAGAGCACGGGACTCACGTCTGAGCATACCCGTCCCACTCGGGGTGACAAATGCAAAAAGAACTGTTGATGGACAGAATTCAGAACAATGTCATACATTCACCCCAGTACAGAGATCTGGGCCTAAATCCATCGTTTTTTTGCTCACCATGCCATTCCAGCTTGGAACCAGCCATATGCAAATCAGTCTTGACCCTGTGCCCAATGGGAACAGTCCAGCCTGAACTGCCAGGCCAGGTCCTCCCTGGACTGGAAACAAGCATCCTAGGACCGGTATGGGCCTGCTCCTCGTCGGGTCGGCGCTGCAATACCCGATGGGCACCCATAAAGGGGCTCTTTAGCGGAGATCTTTTGTTCCTTGCCGTATAGGTGCTGTGGGTGTAAGGGGCCTAGTGTGTGTAGATGTGGAAGTGGAATCTGCAGAGTAAAACGGATGGGATTCCTCTATATAACTTTATTCAGGAAGGACCCCAGCCTGATTAAAAAAACTAAAGGAGAGGCGACAATCTGGCTATAATGTGTCAGAAACGTGCTCTACTCCTAGGTGGTCAACATGTGGCGATTCCTCAGGACCGTATGTGAAAAACTATCTACAACTAATGGTGATGTGTACAACTACATACCATACAATGGTTCTACGGGAACATTGGCCTGCAGGTTGGAAGCCAACCTATAGAGGGAACATTTTGGGAAAAAATTTCATATATTATTGCAATAATCATCATGCATCAAACAACAATTCATTAAGTACGTCCATGACCTTAATCCCCCCGCATAAGGGGTGGTGCTCGTTGACAGAGATGGGTCATTGGGAGTGAGAGGGCGTGCCTGACTCCGGGTAATGTGTGAGGTGGTGAATGGTGTGGTCGGGCCCCCCTGTTGTGATACATGGATTGGCCTCCTTCCTCCCTCATCCGTGGGCTTGGGATGGGGTTGCCCTCTGTTCCGGCTCGCGGTCCCTTCTTTCTTCCCCCCCCCCCCCCCTCCGGGAGGATGCTTCGAGTCCCCCAGACAGTGACTGCTTACTTTGTGGCATGGGTGGGTATGGAGGGTGGGCTTTGGGTGGGATTGGGGGTTTGTGAACAGTTGAGCGGTCTCCGCTCCTCCTGAACACATCTGTTCAAAGACTGGGTATGGGGAGCACATTGCTGGGACATACTGGCGACCCTCCTAGCGTGATTGTGACATTATTGTGTTATATTAGGCGCAACAGCACAACTTGAACAGATGATACACTACACCTGAATTGTATCCTGTGTTTCCGGAATAATTGCATGTTTCATGTGATGTGTAATATGTAATACCTGCATATGGAAATCCCAATAAAGTTTGTTTAAAAAAAAGAAAAAGTACGTCCATGACCTCATAATAGATCAACTAAGGTTTGATCAATGTGGCTTGATACTAATAGTTATCAATATGTGAAGGATACAAATTGTACAGTGCTATGATGGTGTGGTTGTAGCACTTCCATGACTTAAAATACAATAAAACCAGCAGGAGTGATGAATAAGGCTGTGATGGTGAGACTTAGCGAAACCTCACCTCAACTCTGTAAGATCGTGCCTTATCAATTGCAGCAGGAAAAGGACACACGTAATGTTGTGTCTAAATAAGGAGTTTAAAAGTGGTGATTAGCAGGTAAGTATGAAAACCCCTAACCAACAATTCTTGAGGCCCTGTATGGTCGCCAAACAGAGCCCTGCAGTGGCGCTGAGAGGGCAAGGCGGTGTGTATAGAAGACCGCCTGTCCTACTCAGCTAATTGAACTAGCCCCTGTATATCTTATTCTGGGGCTCAGGTGGTGGCTCGGAAAGCACTGCAGCATTAGGGTAGCCCACGCACCTAGCAATACACTGGAGGCGACACCAGATGACCGGGCCGGCAGCGGGAATCCCAGCAGGAGAGCAAATGGAAATGCGAGGCTGACATTTGGAACACCGGCCTAGGACTGAGCCGCGGCAGTGCACACCGGGCTGCACCATGCGAGAAGGCAATCCGGGCCTTGCACACAGCCCCCAGGCTTGAGGTGATCCGAGTGGTAGCGGCACCCGTGAAGCAAAGGGCTTCGGCGGCTACCACACAACAGCAAGGGAGAAAACCAAGTAAGTGAGGCAAGAGTCTGGAGGACTGGCCCAAGGCCAGATTGTGACGGCGCACATCAGGCTAACCCTTACGAGAGATACCCGGGGGCCTATCATACGGCCATCAGAACATTGCAAACTGGGTGGGTAGCCCCAGGGCCCCAAGAAGACGCCAGACACTCAGAGAGGGTGTGCCTTATACGAAGGCAGCAGCGGGGTGCGGAATTGAGGCCCCACCCAATCGTAGAGGGGGAGTTCCCCCGGGAGGCATTGCATGCTCGAGGGAGACAGGCGGAATACAGGGAGGGGAGACCCAACCATAAACTCCACATCGCGAGAGACCCCCGGCCCAAAAGTACAGGCCCCCTCTGATTGAGAGATCAGCATCGCGATGGTGCGTAACAAGGGCCCAGGCCAGGCCAACCACATCGACAAATGGGTCACGACGTGGGTGCGGGGGAACCCCCCCACTGCATGAAATGGAGGAGCAAGGGCCAGACCCCTCTCTGAAGGACATCATGAGGGCGATAACGGACCTATAAAGCACCCTTGAACCAAAATTGGACTCCGGAGCGGAGGAAGTGAACCCCCTCAGGGTGGACTTAAGGAAGCTGGCCGCAAAAACGACTACTGCCCAAGCGAATATAGGGGGCCTCCAAGCTCAGACCAAACTCCCAGAAGAGCAGGTCACTGTCCTGACGAATCAGCATACAGACATCATAGCTCGACTGGAGGACCAGGAAGGCAAGGCCCATCGTAATAACATCCGGGTGGTGGGAGTGCCGGGGGCCGAAGGGCAGTCAGTAGACCCCTTCCTGGAGGATCTGATCCTTCGCACCCTCAAGCCAACATGACTGTCCACATTCTTCTCCGTGGAGCGAGCGCACCGTGCACCGGGTCTGCATCTGGGGGCACCCCCACGCACGATTGTGGCCGCATCCTTAACTTTAGAGACAGAGATGCCATCCTGCAGTTGGCTCGAATGAGGGGGAACTCCAATATGAGAAAGACACTATCCATTTCTTTCTGGATTTTACACTCTAGGTGCAGCACCAAAGAAAAGCCTTTGATTTGGTGAAAAAGACTCCCGTGGACAGAAATCTAAAATATATGATGCTATTTCCCGCCAAGCTCAAGGTATTCCTGACGGAAAATTATACTTCTCCACATCTCCGGAAGTGGTGTGGTAATGGCTTGGCGGCTGGAGGACTGTCAGGCGAGGACGAGACCAAGAGCAATCGCCCGTCAAGAAAGATCAGCCACAGAAGAATCAGAGCTTGGCCTCCCCGCCTGGCAGATCCAACCAACGGGATCCAGATAAGTGATACCGGGGGTCCATATGACATTTCAAACCAACTATTGTTTTCGGGCTCTAGGGATATGAGATGGGATGGGGCCGAACCAGGAGGAGGGGCCCCTGGGTATTCATTTATTGGGCCTCCGTCTGGAATTGGAGACTCTGTCTGCGAATGGCTCCCTGCTAAAGGACGGCATCTACGAGACGTTCCCCTACACAGAATTGGGGTTATTGACATATTCACCCTAAGTTTCTATGCCTACTATATCGGGGGCACACTCGCTGCCCCCTTTTCACTGTTATGAAGACCTTGTTTGGGCAACAGGCACTGTGCATGTTGGGGATATAGGGGGTTGTAACTCACCAAGTAGAGATGCAGGGAGGGGGGAGTTAAGGGAATTGTTTGACTGTTATGTTTTAATGTTCTTTGCTGCTCATGACCACTATAGCCGACACACGACACATGCACTCACCAGGGTTACGGCAGGATTGACCAAGATCAAGAATGGAATCAGGTATGCCTGACACAAATAGAGGAATGGCCAACGTCTGTGTGTGGAACGTAAATGGCCTTGGGAACCAGATCAAGCGCACACTGGTCCTCCAACACATAAAACGCCACGCTCCTGATGTGGTGTTACTCCAGGAGACCCACCTAACGGGTAGCCACTATAAAGCCCTAGACCACTCTGGCTACAGGCTGGCAGCTCACTCTGGGTGTGGGCATCCTGGTGCGTAACTCCCTACCCCTTACAATTCAAGGGGTCTGGTGCGACAACACGGTATGCCGGGTGGCCCTGACAGGCAGTTGGCAGGGTCTCCCTCTTGCCCTATACTCCATGTACATACCACCCAAGCTGCACTCAGCCATACTCCTGAAGATTGGTGCCCTACTGCTGGAGCTGCTCCCAGGCACTCTCCTAGCAGGAGGTGACGTCAACGCAGTAATGGACCTAGAACTGGATCGATTGAGTGCGGCAGAGGGAAACGCTGGCAGGCGGGTTCTCCCGGACTTTCTGGCAGCAGTGTGGCTTGTAGACATATGGAGGGTCCATAACCCACAAGCAAAGCAATTCACATACTACTCGGCACGCCATGGGTCATTGTCAAGGATTGCCTACCTATTCACAGAACAGGACCAGGTTGGGAGCTTTGAAAACCCGACACAATTGGCAAGGAGTATCTCGGATCACTCTCCCGTGGGCGTTACTTTCAGGGGGCTGGCTATTAATAGGGCAGGATTCCCCAAGATAAATCCCCGGTACCTACGAGACGCTGAACTACGAGAGAAACTAGATGAGGGAGTGGATATGTACTTCAGGGAGAATGAGGGAGCGGTGGCATCTCACCAGACTCTATGGGAAGAGTTCAAGACCGTATTGCGTGGGCAGGAACAGGCACTCATTGGGGGGAAGAAGAAAGTAAGAGGCATCTAAAATCCAGACTCTGGAGCATTAAATAATGGCACTGGAACGGGAGGTGGTTGAGGGCGGGAGAACAGACCTGAGACATAGACTAACTCTGCGACAACAGGATCTATGTGCACTGGCCGACAATGCAGCACGGGCACATGCACTGGCCACGCAGTGCCGGCTGTATGACATTGGAGACAAAGCCTGTAAGCTACTGGCTTGGCTAGACATAAGCCAGAGCTTAAGAGATAAAGAAAGATCGTGAATCACGGGAATCAGGGCTGGAGGGGGCGTCCTTCACACTACCAGTGCCCAAATTGCAGAGACCTTGGTGTCCTATTACAAAAACCTATATGCCCCAGCGAGCTCAAGATCAAACCGAGATTGCGAGGAATTCCTAGCTGATTTCTCGCTCCCGACACTAACCGTGGAGATGCGTGACACCCTTGAGGCTGACCTTATGGAAGAGGAACTGTCTATGGCTCTGGGATTCCTAAGGTCCGAGAAGGCAGTAGGCCCGAATGGACTACCAGTCAAACTGTTTAAGGGCCTGGCTGCCACAATTACACAGCCAATGCTTGAAATGTTTCAGGAAGCCAGGGAATCTGGCTCACTCCCTGTAGACCAGCGCACGGCCACGAAAGTGATGATACATAAGGCAGGTAAACCCCCAGAAAGCTGCAGCTCGTACAATTTCCTTATTAAATGTTGAAGCCAAGGCGTTGGCCAAAGCACTAGCTCATAGAATATAAACAACCGCAATGGACCGCACTCTGCTAGCTCCTCCTCCGGGTCGCCCCAAGGGAAGCTGGTACTTGAAGTTCTTGAGTGGTTCACCCCAGTGGGTGCAAGTAAGTACTTGTTGAACTGATGATCTCTGATGGAGTTCTTGAGTGGTTCACCCCAGTGGGTGCAAGTAAGTACTTGTTGAACTGATGATCTCTAGACCCGATACATGTCCCGGGTTTTAAAATATCGCCCGAGACATGGCTCGGGTTTCGGGATAACTTCCCTCCTCAGTAGAGAAAATAGTTAGGGGCGGAAGAGAGGGCCGCCAAGCAACCGTCAAGGGCCTCAGTGCCCACACAGGCACGCAGGTGCGTCGTCCAGGAGCTCGTCAGCTCAAAGCTCGAGGGAGCCATTTTTATAAACAACCGCAATGGACCGCACTCCGCTAGCTCCTCCTCCGGGTCGCCCCAAGGGAAGCTGGTACTTGAAGTTCTTGAGTGGTTCACCCCAGTGGGTGCAAGTAAGTACTTGTTGAACTCATAATCTCTGATGGAGTTCTTGAGTGGTTCACCCCAGTGGGTGCAAGTAAGTACTTGTTGAACTGATGATCTCTAGACCCGATACATGTCCCGGGTTTTAAAATATCGCCCGAGACATGGCTCGGGTTTCGGGATAACTTCCATCCTCAGTAGAGAAAATAGTTAGGGGTGGAAGAGAGGGCCGCCAAGCAACCGTCAAGGGCCTCAGTGCCCACACAGCCGCAATGGACCGCACTCCGCTAGCTCCTCCTCCGGGTCGCCCCAAGGGAAGCTGGAACTTCTACTGAGCCAAGTGGCTCTTACTGATGATCAGAGGGAAGGAAGAGTGGCCCAGACATAATAGACTCTGGCTGGCTCTAGCGCCGGAGTAGCAGAGCACTACATAGCATGCAGGTGGGGACGCACATCCCCCATCAGTGACAGAGTGGGAGGCCGACCTTGATTGGTACCAACAAGCGGAAAAGGTGATATACAACAGTAGGGGTTGTAATAAAAAAATGGGAAAAAATAAAAAGAGTTTAAAAAATAATCAGGTGAGATGACCCAAGTGCAAGCACGGTGATTGTGCTTACAGAGGTGCTGCAGGGTGAGATGAAAGGTGTCCGAAAAGCCCATATTCTCAATGGCAACAGAAGGTGAAATACATGGCAGCCGCGTTCTTAAAACCATCACCGCCATTCCACACTGCCAAGCAGCAGAATTTTGGCGCTGTATGGACTACATAGATCCAGAGGTTTGATGACTTCATAGATGCCATAGAAGAAGTAGATCATCATATACTTAAAGAACGTGGCCGGTGATGGAGTAAAGACGTTCTCATGAAAATCTTGCAGACTGAAGTCGACGATGAAAGGTACATTTTCAATCAAGCCAGACAGAAAGCTGGTGAAAGGATGGATGAGTTTGTTGAGAGACTTGACATACTAACCATTGAACAAATGTTCCTGCTACTAATGCTGGCAACAACATGCTTGTCCTCAAAGACATCATTTTAACTCAGTCATGGAAGAAGAGTACTCAACCTTTTGTTGAGGATGTTGAATTTCAAAAATTAAAAAATGTACAGGATGAACAGTCCGTTACCAAGAAAGGTGTTGTATTGAGAGGCTCGAGAATCTTCATACCTGACAGCCCAAGAAAGCAAGTTATTGACCTAGACCATGAAGGACATTGTGGCATTGTAGTCGCCAAAAGAAGCCTAGGAGACAGAGTGTCGTTCCCATGCCTAAATGAGCGAGTTGAGAGGGAAGTAAAAGAGTGCCATCTTTGCAACTTCTCCCAAAGAGAAGCAGCATCCATTGACAATGTCTGACCTTCTTGAACATGCCTGGGAAAGAGTTGCAGTTGATTTCTTTCGATCTTTAGGAAATGGACATCATCTCATGGTAGTCATTGATGAATACTCATTTTTCCGTTAGTTGAGGAACTATCATCAACAACCCATGACAAGGTCATTGAACGGCTGAATGACATCTTTGCAGCGTGGGGTATCCCCTCCGTTCGTAAATCTGACAATAGTTCGCCGTTCAATAGCAAAGAATTCAAGGAGTTTCTAGTCCGGCTCAAAGTCAAGCATTAAAAGAGTACATCTCTGTGGCCCCAAGCTAATGGTATTGTGGAACGATTCATGGGTACTCTCAAAAGCATAGTTCAACGTGTATTGATGGAGGGAATTGAATTAAACCAGGACCTTTGTCAAGTCCTCTGTGCTTATCGTTCAACCCCTCACTCTACAATTGGTGAGAGTCCTGCCACATTGCTATTTGGGAGAGCTGTTAGAACTAAACTGCCATAGTGGACGACTGACCGATCTATGAATGCTGATAAGGTTCATGTCACCGACACTTCTCGGATGTGCAAAATGAAAACATATGCTGATTGGTATTGAAAAGCTCAGGAAACAGTCTTTGATGAAGGTGACTGGATCTTGGTCAAGCAGAAACAAAAGTGGAAAACAGATACTCTGTTTGTTGTCGATCCTCTGAGGGTTGAGACGTGGAAAGGACACATGGTGGCAGTGCATCGTCCCAGAAAGCCCATCACACGGGACTCATCACACTTTAAGCACCTTCCTTGACGTTCATCAGTCCCTGCAATCATGAATGAGGTGATCCCTCCTAGTGGTCCAGATCAAGCATCAGAACCTGTGCCATCTGTGCACAATCAGAGAGCATCTCAAATACCTCATACCACTCGATCTGGCAGACTAGTGCAAGCGCCTTGATGACTTATTGAAGAACTATGATGTGACTGTTGTTTATACTTTTTATTTAACAAAGGGGGAGATGTAGTTTCGTGAGACAATTTCTGCCAGGACCCTTCTGGTTCAGGGCAGACTCAACACCGGAATAACGTAACTTGCTGGGAGGATGCTACACATAGCATATGGACTAGGTCTTTGGTTCGGAGGTACATCGGGGACAAGATGTAGGAACTCCAGGGAATATTCTGTAGAGTCTGGTGGGAGAGAGATATGCTCGGTGAAGTATAAAGAATTGGATCAGTTTACATCTAGCATTACAGAAGACAGTAGGAGGGTAACGCAGGGCTCTGGACTGCTTTTTTCATGTAGGGCTTCTCCCAAACTCTGTTTCCCAAATATCACATAGACCAGTGATCTCCAGTGTTGGTCCTGGAGGGCCGAATCCATGCCAGATTTTTAGCATATGCACATTTAGATAAATGTAGTTATCTTAGAAATCTGGCATGGATCGGGCCCTCCAGGACCGACATTGGAGATCCCTGACATAGACTTTGGTGAGGTGGTGGGAGTGATTGAATTTGCGATTTGTAGAACCAAGTGATAGCTGTCCAAATAATATAAAATGTATAAGTTGGTTGATGAATTGGGGAATTCCGCCTCTGTTATCCCCAACCTGGATACATGTGCTATGAAGAAGTGAGTTAAAAATTGCCCACTGTGCAGTGCAAATTGCTCTTGCAAAGCATGAAAAGGAAGGAGGGTGCCATCTTGAAATAGGTATCCCAGAATATCCAGGCCCACAGACTGCGGTAAGTCAAGCATGGTACGTCTTAAGGAGAGACCTCGGTGAGGGATTGACAGGGTCTGGTGGCTTAGTGGACTAATGCGTCCACTGTAGGGCCTGTGTTTGACCTCATGGCCAATGGTCATATCCTGGTGGGTTCACTCAGCCTTTCATCCTTTTGAGGTCAATAAAATGAGTTGGGTAACAATAAACATCTGTTATTCAGTGCCAAGATGCCCAAGAGTGAATGTGTGCTTTACAAATACACGTTATGGATATCAGGAGCATAAGGGGTTGGGGTTTTAAAGACCAGGTGGAGTCATGTCAGACACTGTAATGGCACCCACAGTAATTTAGAGGAGGTACGAATGGGATCAGGCTTTGGGAGAACGAGTTGTAGTAATTCAGTAAGTTTGAGGGGCTCGTGATCGCCACTGGTTTCGTTCAATGCTTCATCTGTGAGCCATCTGTCCAACCATTGCAGCTGACTTGCAAGATAGTATGCCTCGAAGCTCTGAGCACCGAGGCCCCCCTGGTCAACCTTAGGGAGGCAATGACTATTCGGCGACGACTGTTAGCCCATATCAAGTCCCACAAAAGTCAGTCCAGCTCTCTGCAAAAACCATTGTGTTAGAAAGAGAGGAAGGTTAACAAAATAATAAAGGAGTCTTGGAAGCATCACCATCTTTGCGACCTGGCCCATCACCAAGAGGGTGAGCATTTGCCAGTTCGCCTCCTGGCCTCTGAGCATGGAGATACAACATTACAGATTCCCTTCCTGAAAGTCTGTGTTGTCATGGTATATATTAAACCCCAGGTATCAAACCGTTACCTTCCCGTTGCAAGGGCATGTCACCCAAAAGCGCCAGCCATGGCTGTGTCTCCCTAGTCAGTGGAAAAAGTCAAGCTTTACTGTTCTTGACTTGAAGTCCAGAGATATTATAAAGGTATTGAATATCTGAGCTATCTCCTCAAGGCCAGTGTGCTTGCCTTTCAAGTAGATGAGAACATCATAAGTGTACGACAAGATCGCATACAGTCCATTAGGAAGAGCGATACCCCACCGCTATCCTGCTCCACATATTTGGATTGCCAGATGCTCCATGTCCAGAAAAAATAATAGCCGGGTCAGCGGGCAACCCTGCAGGTACCTCTGCTGACCGCAAATAGTTCTGAGATGTAGTTCCTCACCCTAATTCTAGTGACAGGGTCTGTATACAGGATCCTTTTGAGGTGTAGGATGGTGGGGCCAAAGCCATAATGACAGAGAGTTTCAAACAGGTATTTACATTCAAGAGTATCGCGGCCTTTTCTAAATCTAGAAGTAAAACTCCTGCATTTGGATAGAGTTTGGTGGTTTCAAGATTGGAATCAGGGAGGCGTCTCTACGTGAAAAGGTAGGGTTCCTCTCTGGAGTGGCCTTATAATATTCTAAGGCGGCCATTCAGACCCATAATTTTGGAGGAGGCCAAGGCTTGTACAGCTGCCTTTATCTCTAGAGATGGTATGGGTTCGTCTAATTGGGCATGTGTTTTGAATGTGGCTTCTTACCAATAAGCCACACCCAATCCCTGCACTCCCACCTGGGAGGCAAATATACCACTGAGCATGTCTTACCACCCCTGGCACAGCAAGACTTCAACACAAAACTAACAGCTTCTTTTTGAAAAGGGGTTTTATTTAACAGAATGCAAAGACTCTATCACTTTAAGAATAAGGCTTGGGGTTTATTACATAATACTCTCTAAACAAAGGCTATCTCAGATACCAAATGCATAAGATTCAAACATATGTAGCAGACTTATAATCTAAAGACATGAATCAATAACTGAGCAAATGTATAATCTAAATGGCATGAATCAATAATTATACTGATTAATAAACAAGCAATAACTGATATTAGATACACTGGACGTCCTGCAAGAGATCAGAAGGATATATTTATATATATACACAGAAGAGGATCACTTTGGATGTGCACCTCCCACACCACAAAGAAAACACCTCAAACGATCACAGCCACTGGCTCACATCACAATGGCAATAACCACAAAACTCAATACATCACCTGATGCATACACTGCCCACTTCCGGCCCCGGGAAGTCTTCACACAGCCGAGGATCAGAGCTCGGAATTCAAACTCCCAAACTCCCACCAGACCAGTGGAGGCTCCCCTTTTTAATACAAATCCAAACATAACGAAGCTTCTAGCAAGCCTCGCGCCCTCGTTCTCATGAGAGCCCGTACCAGTCTGCTCCAAGGCCACGGCATCGGTTGATCAGGCCTTTGCTATGGCTTCGAGACGGACCATGTACATTCCTCTGATAAGAACCGGTTTTCTCTAGTCAGTAAAGTGCGAAAAACAGGAGGAAGAGCAGAACATGCCCTCCCCACTTTGCAGCTACGTGCAAGCACAGAAAATAGCTTAAAATGGAGTTAGTTAGGCCATGCACACAGAAAGGCCCAAAGCAAGGTGACATGAAAACATGTCAAAGCTAATAAATAGTAAGCACTGCCATAAAGCAAGGTAAGTCAGAAAACAGAATGACATTCACAATACAATACACATTCCTGTACAACTGCACGCCTTTCAAATGCACATCCTACACGCTCTGCTCTTAGCAAGTCTGTTCCACTCCGTAACAGCTCCCATTGAAAGACAGCAAGATTATAGGACAGAAGAGAAGCAGGCATATGCAGGACCATCCTACATTAAGGCTAGGGTAAAATAACACACTAAAATCAATTAAAATGGTGGTAGTTGGAGGTCATCATAGGGTGCCAGACTACAAAAGTGACTCTTTCACTACAGCATGGGGGGTTGGATTGATACTGGGGAGTGATACATTCCCTAAAAAGTCTTGCAGTGCCTGTGGGTATGAGTGAGAGGCAGCTGTGTATAAACTATGGTAAAATCAGGAAAAAGTGTGGCAAGTTTCCTGTTGTGAGGGAATCAGTGAGCCGAGTCATCGAGTTCCACTTTGTGGAGATCCCAGCAGGGTTCAGTCACCTCTTATCTCTCTGCCTTTATATAGCCATTCTCAACAGCAGACAAGTCAGCCTCTAGTGAGTGACAGACGCCGACAGTCATGTGTATGCAATAGCCCCAGGTGACCACTTTCATAGCCTCCCACTCCAAATCTTGCATAGAGGCAGAGCCATCATTGTTGTCAAATTATTAAATTAGATGTGATGCCAGGTCATTGCGTAAGACCGCATCCTCTAGCAGTGAAGGGGGGATTCACCAGCTTGGGATAGGAGGGCGAGTCTTCCCCAATTCAGGGTTAATAACTATGGGTTCTGGTATGATCTGTGTCTGTCTAAATAATAGGTCGCTCTGACTAGCGTGGAAATGTTGCGGGAACAGATAAAACTGTCCAGACGTACATATAAATCAAAGCATATGTGAATAAAATGAATATAGTTTAGATTGCGGATTACGAAAAAGCCAAATGTCAACAAGTGACCAGTGGTGGAGTCACTGGGTCAATGCGGTTGCGTTCACGACTTCTGGTGCCATTGGTAGGGGAGGGTAAGACCTGTCCAACAAAGTGTCAAGTAGACTATTAAAGTCTCCCCTATTAGCCAGGGAATGTGTGCCCAAAGATCCTGCGGCACAGATAATCTGGCAATGAAATCAGGTTGGTGTGTGTGTGGTGCACATATGTGGCCCATTACCAGCCAGATACCATTTAGCCTCCCCACTAAGAAATGTATCTTCCATCTAGGTCAAGAATCATCTCTTGGGCCACAAAGGGGGTCCCCGTCCTGATCCAGATGGCAGCCCATGGGCGTACATAGAGAAAAGTCGACACTTAGAAACTTTTTGGGAGAAAAAGTGTCAATGTTATCCTATGAGAAAAAATGAGTTATCGGTTTCAAGGTAAGTAATCGGTCTTTTGAGTTAGGGTTCTGGGGTTAGACTCAGGGATCTCCCAGGGTCAGTGATGCACTGTTGTTGCACCCCCAGTGGCACTAGGGCAGCTGGGTGCATAGTATTGAGGCCCAATGTTATCCTATGGAGGATAGGGGGTTCCGGTTGGTGGCTGCTGGCAAGCAGGCCACAGGGATGGTTACGCACCGCTGGGTTGGGCACACAAGGCCGTGGGGCGACGGGTGCAGGGGTGCCTTTGGACGTCGGATTTTCTTACCCACTCTGGTCGCGGTAGGGGGGGTCTCCTGGATTGAGGCTGCAGGCGTTGTCTGGAGGCTTGAGGCAGGTCAGGGGTCGCCGGATCTGGGGTCAGGATTGCCGGGGGGACCTCCTCGTGGTGTTTGTTCACTCAAACACAGGCCGGGCTCGACGGGTGCAGAGTGTGCTGGATTTGCGGTTTCTGGCTGGCACCAGAAGCTGCAGTTCAAACACGTCCGGTGTTCACGGGAGAAGCAGCTTGGAAAGTGAATGCAGGCAGGTTCTCCGGAGTTTTTGAGGTTGCTGGCTGCTGGACTGGCCGGGGTTTCGCAGGAGCAGGTTCGAGAGGAGACAGGCCTGTAGGGCTGGGGCCAAGAAGTGGGCGTCGTCCTCTTGTTAGCTCTGTACAGCTTCTCGTCCTTCTTCTTTTCTTGTGGTTGCTGGATCTGAGGAAGGAAGGTTCAGGCTGCCCCTAAATACTAAATTTAGGGGCGTTACAGGTGGGTAAAGGGCAGGGACCAATGGGTCCCTTCCCTGGGGTGGGTACACCCCCTATTCTGCCACTCTCCAGTGGGAGGGGGGCAGGAACCTGTCCCTGGTTGGCTGGGTCCCCCCATCCTCAAGATGGCAGGGACTCGAGGTTGTGCTTCACCTCGCCACCCCCACCCTAGGGGTGGAGTTGGCAGAGGTGGGCACACCTCTCTTCCTCACTTGTTTTTCCCGCCAGTTCTCCCGCCCAAAGTGGGGGGTAGAACCAGTGGGGACCAGTTGCTGAGTATAGGAAGTGGTCTGGAGAAGCTCACAAAGGCAGCAGGCCTTTGAAGCTTCCCCTGCCCATCCCAGGCGAGGGGACCTAGCACCTCGTCCCAGTATGTGCATTGTTGCAGGCCCTCGAGAGCGGATGGCCCTCGACCCAGGGGTCCAGCTACATGTCTGGTGGGTGGCAGCCTGAGCAACCACTCAGTTGGGACACTGGTTGTGGGTCGAGTTCAGGGGGCATTTCTAAAATGCCCTCTGTCGTGTGTTTTACATTGAAACCCACACTGGCATCAGTGTGGGTACAATGTGCTGAGAAGTTTGATACCAAACTTCCCAGACTTCAGTGTATCCATCATGGTACTGTGGAGTTCGTAATGATAACCTCCCAGCACCATATACTCTTTAATGGTACACTGCACTTATGTTGCAGGGATTCTGCTGATACACAGAACTATGCGAAGAACCCCAGGACCTCAGTGAATTGTGGTGTACCAGAAACTCACCTCAGAACCCAGAACCCAGTATCCGGCTAGCATAAGTGTCCCATTCGTTATCCGAGATTTAGCTCGGCGGTCCCAATGTGTAGACAACCCAGAACAAGCGACTCAGTACATACTCAGGAATGGTGGGAATCGGAAATACCTGTTCGTATATTATTCTCACATCAGTCCACAACAATAATCAACAGAGACACGTTGTAAATAAAAAGGGGTTTATTTTTATAGACCACGTGTCCTAAGATGCAGTACTTTGGCTAATACAAGCAGACAAATGATTAATATCAAAACCAGCAACATAGTTACAATACCATAGAATATAAAAGGGGTGATCATATTATAATGACAGTGGATACTACCACCTTCCCTTTACTAAGAAGCTAATATTATTATTATGCTAATAGAAGGTCTCTTAGGCTTGAATAGGGGACCCCATACCTCAAAGATCAGCTTAGTGAAATCACATCACAGGAGCATCAGGAGACTTCTCGCAGGAAGGCTCGTCTTCGGTCTGAATAATAAACATGATGTCTGTGATACTAAAAGCACTAATTTTCAGGCATTTGCAGCTGCGCGTGTGTTATGGCTAAATAGTGGGCCGATCAACCTAGAGTGAAAAACATGCATTGTGTAATACCCCAGACTGTTTGTCACACCATGTACAGACCAAGGTCGCTGCGCAGAGCTTGGGATAGTAACAACAGATCGCGCTTGTGTGAAGCAAGTCTCGAGTCAACAGTCTGTTTTAAGAAATAACATGTAAACGTAGTGCCGTGTGCAAAAGCAAAAAGATGGCTTTCTAACATCTAACGTGGTTATGCTAACTTAACAATGCCTGTACGTATTCAGAGAGAACTCACTACACGCCCCCTTGATCGAAGCACTATTTAGTAGGCAAGAAAAGAGAGAACGCAGAGTTCAGTTTCGTCAGAGCAGAACAAGGCGTAACCAATTCAAAGGTTCAGAATGAGTTAAAGTCTGAAACGAAAAAAATTGAAAAGCAACAGGGGAAACTGTGGAGTCCGGAAAAAAAAATATAATCAATTAAAAAAACTCAAAACAACCATCAGGGAGAAAATAAAAAAGTGTATATGCCGCGGCAGGGTGCTGTCCAGGAGCGACAGGCGCCAAGGACGATAGTTCAGTCAATCCATGAATGTATAGGCAGCATATGTGGCAACCGCTTCCAACAAAAAATCATTTGCAGGGCCAGCGAAAGTCTCAGCCATCCAATCCATCAACGAGAAGGAACACACGTGTTCTTCAATCAGCGGAGCTTCCAGCACGATCAGAGGGCACCCGGAATGTTCCTCCAAATAGCTCATAGCCAAGAAGTTGTAGGCAGCTGTAGAGATGTCCCAATTACCCAGGATCCCATGTGCTGCTCCACAAGCCATTATCCGGACACCAGAACAGGTCAACTCGTGAGACACTAAGGGCCTCATTAGTCGATCGAAATCCGGCACCGGAGACACCAGGCTGGTCAAGCACAAATCCAAAGGCCATTCAAAGGGGCAATCCAGGCAGTGTAGCACAGGCTGTACGCAGGTGAAGTAGCAATACCGGAAGGACAATCCATATGCCAGGCTTAATGTCGCCAATGGCAGAGTTCCATAAAAGTCAAGCATCCTATCCCGAAGAAGCTGCAGGCGGGACAGGTGCACGAGTGGCACAGATGGAGCAGCCATTTCGTAGTATGAAAAGGAAAAGCAGCACACCTGCCACTAGCGCCAGAAGTAGCGGAACACCTCCAAAGATGCTCGAGAAAAGGGAATGAAAAAAGCCCGGAACCACACCAAAAATAGTTTGGAAAGAGGTCACGAGACCCGAGCCCACAAGTTTAAAAAAATGAGCCAGGCCGGTCGTGGACGAGGCATTGAAAATAGTTTGGATCAAAGAGCCGAAATGTAGGGGGAGGTCAGTATTCAGAAGCGCCTGTACCTCTGTGCGCGTATTAGCAACGTGAAGGTCGAATGTTTCACGAGAGGAAGTCAAAGACACCTCTTTTTGGGACAATAAGGCTCTTATTCTGCTCAACTTGTTGAACTCTGCTTTCAAGGTTGGAATCGAAGGCCAGATGGAAGCATCCAGCCGCCCATGCGGGGGTGGAAAGAGAACATTATTGCAGCAGACCACTTTCTGCGAGACAGTTACAATATACGGGATTCCCACTAACATCCCACAGCAAGCTTCACTATTCAAAATCAAATAACTACCGTTAGCAAGCAGTGTGAAAGAAGGCGTAATCACAGGCACTGGGACACCCCGTAGGACGCATGCTAAATTCGGTGCTTGTACATTGCATGCGCCGTGTAATTGAATGTGCCTACATACCAAGGAATGGTCAGGTGACGTGGTACATTCCTCGCCTTCCAAATAAACCTCAGTCCCGTCCCTAGTACATCTATACGTAAAGGGGAGGGACCAAACCTCATGTATGAAAGCGGTGCCCAGCGGTTCATATCTACCCAAAGCATAATGTTTCATACAAGAAGTGAACTTAAAAAGCGCAAAAGGGAGAGTTATCAATCCGTGGACTAACCACGTAGCTGAATTGATCTCCGCTACAGAAAAAGGCAACGGTTCTAATTTTTCAATATGTAACAATGAATATGTAGCATCCTTCATGGACATAAATCGCTGCTTGTCAGTAAGGTTAAAGGGAAGAAATAACGATGTAGTGTTAAGATAGTCCCAAGGGACTCTCCCCGCCTTTAACGTCTGCAATGTCCATGCAAACTGCATAACAGAACGTAACTGGTTTTGACCATGATATAACACAGACATATCATCATGCACAATATCAACCACAGAAGAAACAATATTATCTAATGTATAAATCCTAGAAGAGAGAGTGCTAATGCTATTATCGATAACAGCTAAAACCTTCTCCATGTTTGCTTGGTCAATAGCTCTCAACCTGGAAGCTGCCTCAATCTGCGACAACTTCCAGACTTCGTTGTAAATAGCATACGCCCACCTTTTTGTTCTGCCACCCACAGGACCCTTAACAAAATCATTCAAATCTATTTTGTCATGTAATTGTGATAAATGATCTTTGACAGATGCCAAAGTGGAATGTCGCAGCCAAGATTGACATAACTTTCCCACAGAGTATGTAGTTACAGTATGTGACGACTCAAACCGAGGGTCTACGCGTTCCTGAGTATACCCCGGTTTCAGCCCCAGAAAACGTCGTTGACAGATATCTGAACTGCTTTGCCAAATTAACCAACCCTCACTATTAACTTTCGAAATATTGAAAGATGTATTTGAAACTAAGGATTGCAAAGCAGCAAGGGACAGATCTGTGTGGTTATCCCAATTGGGATAAGCGCCCAGATCTGGCACAGAAGGTGACTTTAATTGTTTAGAAGTAGCCAATCCAAAACAGGTGGTTTGGAAGATGGATGAATTTAAAAATAAAATATGATTTGGTATAAGACAGGCACGATGTTAAGCCTCTGTACCCTGTACCTGCCACGGCTTGGAACCCCAAACCGACTTTAGATCAATAGTAGCCTTCCATACATCATAACCTTTGATTGACAACTCGTCCATAAAGGACTTAGAATAAAGTAGCTTCGTGTGTGTCAGTCTAACCTTTGCGGCAGACTCAGGCAGCACCTTAAAATAAAACGCTGCCGGGTTGGAAACACTGAAATCGGTAAAATATGAATACTTGTTAACTAGTGTTTGTGAACTTCCGAATTCGGGAGTAGGACAGTGTTCCCATTGGGTAAAATTTACAAAATTTCTAAATGTATTTGCTTTATGCAGGAAATGATTGCCATAATGTTGAAAACAATACTGTTCCGCATAATTAGCCGCATTTTCGTATAAATCTTCAGCATCAAAAGCGGCATAATATTTCAAATCAGAAAACAGTGATTCAATGGCGTGTACATCCCAATCATCAGAACGTATGTTCTGCCTAACCACATCACCCATAGAAACACGAAATACATTAGGTACATTAATGACCTCTGTAGGCCCATGAATTTGGAATTTAACAGCATCCCATGCGATTCCATCCAAGACGGGCCAGGCAGTAATATTCACAAAAGTCTGGTCCCTCTTCATGATGTGGGACGAGGAGTGGGGGGCCAAAGTTCCATTGATAAGTCTAATTGTCGATCTCTCACTCAGATAGTGGCCATCCACAAGACGGAAAAAAACTATTACAAATCCAATGGACATAAACAAAAAAACACTGAAAAGCAACAGCCAAATGTATGTCCAAGGGGCAATCAAAAAATGTCTCTTAAACCAGCTGAAAAAAACTGCAATGTTCGATGGGGGGCTTGAGGGCAATGAGTCAGTGTCAAAGGAGAAACGGGACTGTCCAAGCGCCGTAGATTGTAAAACAGGTGAGGGACCACGTGTAGGATAAGCATACTCAGTCTCTTCGGGCAAACCACCAGCCGATGGTATCAACAAGGGATCAGTAACCGATTGCATCTCGATGGCAACATCAGGCAAGGTGTTAGAAGCAAGAGTCAACATTGAATTTCTTTGCATCGTCTGGCATGAAACTGCTGGAGTCACACTAAGAAGTATCGGCCACTCGCTGAAGTTTGACATTGTCAATAGAGATGTACCTGTTTTCTTTGCGACCAGGAAGTGGAGGTAAAATGACTGTTCTTGTACCCTGCACTCCAAGCACTGGAACTGGTGCACGATAAGAGGGGCCGAACTCCTTCTTGTTCTCCACCTTCTCACGGACCAGATCACCAACTCGGGGTAGCCAGCCGACTACCGGAATCTGAACTTCAGCTTCAGATGTGGAGGGCATGTGTTCCTTCGATAGAGTGTCTCTGGCTTCTTGCAGAGTCTGTAAAACAGCACAGTGATCATCTACGTCAAAGGGTGCGGTCGACGCCGCCATGTCTAGACCATCAAGGTCTGGTACAAACATTCTGATTCCGAAGAGCATCATGTACGGGGTCCGCCCACCCAGAGACCTTCTAGGGAGATTATTAAGTGCACGTTGAACGTTATACAAATGGGCTAGCCAGTTCCGGCCTGTGCCTAAAACACGGGCGGTCAATGATTGCTTTAAGTCACGGTTCATTCGCTCCACCACACTATTACCCTCAGGCCGGTAGGGGGACGAAAATTTGACTAGGACCCCCAAATTTCTCATAGCCTCCTTGTAAGCCTTAGAGACAAACGCAGGGCCCTGATCAGAATGGAAGGTACCACACGCAAAAGTTCCCACAAAGACACGCAAATCTCTGATGACAGTCCGCGAGTCAGCACTCCTTTGTGGCCATACCCACAGAAAACGTGTGCACGAATCCACTGCAACCAAGATGTACTTGTACGCAGTATCAGAAGAAAAAGGACCGCAGTGATCCAAATAAACACAACCAAATGGTTTATTGGATATGTACAACTGTGTTTGTGATGGGCGCGCAACAGTAGAAGGTTTAATCTGTTGGCAAATGTCACAATCGAGAACATAAGCGCGCGCTTGTTTATATAAACCGAACCACCAGTAACGTTGTTGTAGCAGAGATATAGTGGCTGACACTCCGGCGTGGGCTGACGCCAACCCCTCATGAGCAGCCAGAATCAGTGCGGGTCTGCAGTCCGCGTTGGGAATAATTCTGTCACCAACGTCGTTAATCCTCACTAATGGGACATTGTCAGGACTTAAATGGTAAATGTAACGAGAAGGAAAACCCTTCGGGTAATCGCCTCCCTTTTCTGTAGCAGCAATAGCTGCCAAGATGTCATCATCAATCTTACTCTTTGATCTGGTTACTGCTGCCACTAAGTATGTAGCCACTGCTGTTTTTGCTGCCTCGTCAGCCAAGCCGTTGCCGACAGCATGGACACCAAGTCGTTGGTGACCAAGAGTGTGAATTACATTCACGAGTGGGAGACGTTCTTTAAAGTCTGCCACTCGAACCCAAAGCGTTTTATGCTTAATTGTGCCACCTTTTGTGTCTCGATAATCATTCTGAGACCAGAAGTGTAAATTGTCATTATAGGACTGGACACAGTAGAATGAATCACTCACAATTAGAGTAGTGACTCGGGGATCGGCAAACTCCAGTGCAAGCACTAGAGCCCGAAGCTCCGCCAATTGCGCGGTACAATCGCCCAATGACTGCGTATGCACTGCATCAGATTGGAATTCACCATTTACGAAAGTACCTACGACAATTGCGCAAGCCGCTGAGTAGGCGTGCTTTGATCCAATTGCGGGCTGCGCAGACCCGTCAGTGTATATGACACAATGGTATTCTTCGAGCGGGCGCAAAGACAGAGGAGCCGGATGAACGAATTCATACTGCAAGAACTCTTGAGTCTGTAATGAGGCATCAAAGATGTAGGTGACGTCTGGCGACGTCAGTGTTGTGGCCCATTGTATCCACCGAGGATGCAAAGCTTTAGAATTTGGTACACTTGCCTTTGTCACCGCTTCTAAGGCGGGATAGGGTGTTACAACCAGAATCTGTTTCCCATGTGACAGTGCGCGTTCTTTAAGGATCGCCATCTGTACAGCAGTCAGAACTTTTTCGACCGCGGAAAAACGTAATTCAGCAGAGGTGTACAAGTGGGATTTGTACGCAATGGGGACTGTATCGCCCTCATTAAACGTCAAATACGTGAAACCCACGGCGCCTGGCACTATTCTTATTACCAGGTTGGTGCGGTTATCACGTGTCAGCAAATATTGTGAAGCAAGAAGGTCAGCCTGTAAAGACTGTAAAATTTTAGAATGTTCCAGCTGCCAGCTAGACTTCGAAAATGTGGGTTGTACCAAGGCGTAAAGCGGCTTGATACGCTGGGCATAATCAGGAATGTACGTACGGCCGAAATTCAGAAAGCCCAGTAGAGATTGTAATTTCTTTAGTGTCGTTGGCGCACTCAAGCATGCGCACTTCTCCAGAAAGTGGGGAGCTAACCCCTTTCCTTCATTATTGAGCTCGTAGCCCAAAAACAACACTGTATATTCCGCGATGTGAGACTTCGCAAAATTGAATTTGTAGCCATAGTCAGCAAAACTCACTACAATATTGTCGACTCGAGACAGATGCGGCAACAGCTCGTCATCCGTGAGGTAGATATCGTCAACATAGGAGTATGCCTCGGGGTCTATTCTTTCTAAGAGGGAAACCACGCGAGCGGAAAAGACGCCAGGGCTATTTTTGTAGCCCATGGCTAATCTCGTAAACTGTTTTTGTTTACCGCCCGAAGTAAACGCTGTCCACTGGCTACTCAGTGTGGACAGGTTATGGCTAAAAAAGCCATTGGAAATGTCAAGTGTCGTTTTAAATCGTTTACGCACGAGACTGTCGACTAGAGCCGAGCTATGTGTATTTTGTACCGCGCAGGTCCGGCAATGGGAGTTTAGGTGCCGGTAATCCAAAACTAAACGGTACGAGCCGTCAGGCTTCGTCACAGTGAATAAAGGGTTATTCATAGGGGACACACATGTTTCAATTACACCCTGATATTCCAATTGTTCAAGGATCGCCGCGACGTGAGGTCTAGCCTCACGACGCATGGGATATTGGGGCTGAGGCTGGGGCATAGACCGCAATGGAATCTCATGGCAGGGGGACAACCGGTCCCAACCCACCTGAGTACGATATACCGCTGGCGCAAGCGCCAGCGCCCACTCACCAGCGTACATTTCAGCTTGGTCCTTAGGCACCGTGTGCGCAAAGGACGGGAGGATTTTCTCCTCCCCTCTAGGAGCTTCCAAAATGAAGGCCGGGGGCCAATCTGCCTCCGCTAGGAGGATATCATAGGTGGTGGTCAGATTATCCCAAAAAATCCCTTTTATAGTACGTTGTATGTCACCCTCTATTAATAAGACTATTTCAAAAAGTCTATCAGGGGGAGCCACTCTGGTGTCAGCTGTTTCAACAGTAACCAATACATCAGTTGCTGTCGCCGCCAGAAATGGACGCAGAGCTTGACGGACTATGGTAATTTCCGCCGCGCTGTCTAGTAGCGTCAGCGCCCATGTCCGGTTCTGAAGCTGTGTCCGCACTATCTGAGGCATATTTTGCCGTCAGAGCCGCCACTTTCTTCTTCTGAAACGGGGGTCTTTGTCGAGCAAACTCGTCCTGCTTGCCTTTACCCTCAGTCTGTCGGGGTTGGTCACGCTGTTGTGGAGCACCCCGACCTTTGCCACCGCCTCCGCCACCAGACTGTGTAGCCGATGTTTCCTGTGAAGAACGAGGAGAGCGCGGTTCAGAAACCTGAAATCTATCAGGAGACTTAATAGTAGCACGATCTCGCAGATCATAAGTGCGTTCACTACTTGACTGTACGGGAGAGGCAGGCCGAGAGCCCTGTTTCTGCTGCTGCTTGCCCTGTTGTTTAAACGGCCACTTTTGTTTTGGAAAAAAGGGACGTTCATCCTTACCAGAAGTTCCTGCCTTACCCTGCTGCTTAGAATCGGGATTCTTGATCACAGGCTTAACTCCTAAAGAGCTACGACCCAAATCACGATATGCTTCTGCGATTATTTTAGCAAATTCCTGCGGCTTGTCCTCTTCAGCAACCTTCTTCAGTTCATTACGAACCTGAAAGTGCAACGCATCACCCTTAAGGTTTCCCATTATCATGGTAGCCACCAGGCCAAAATCTCCGAGGAGCCGCATCCCCAATTCTATCGCAGACTCCGCTCCATGGTCCTCTTGAACCTGTTTAATGATGGAGGGCAGCTGTAACATAGACGGAGTGCCGAAGCACTGCGCGTACGTCGCAGCAAAAATCTTACCCCAGGATACACAGTCATCTATATGGGGAACTAAGTCTTTAGGCAAACTAATGGTGAGGATCCTGTGTTTTTCCACAGGAGTTGTATGCGGATAAACCGCCTCTATTTGGTCAAATTTTTCAGCAAGCCAAAAAGGATAATCATCCCTTGTGAGGGGGCGCTTGCCCACAACAGAATTTACCATAACAGGACTAATGACCACCGCGTGACGATCACTAGGTTGTCCCGCACTAACAGGCGCCCCCGCCTGTACAGTGCGCGACACATACTGCACCAACGCCCTATATACTGTTATAAGGGCAGTGTGTAGTACACGCAATTCATCCACCGTCACCGTGAGGTAACGGGGATGAGGCGTAAATCCGGCTAGTACCGGCCAAGTGGCCCCCGCAATTGATAAAGGGCCCATTCTCGGCGGTATAACCACATGGGGGAGGGCGCCATTAAACCAAATCTGATGTTGCCAAGCAGATATTGGTATCTCCTGTGTCCTATAAGGCGCATAGGCGGCAGGCACGGCAGTGGCAGTGTAAGAATGAAATGTATTATCATTACCACTGACTGCCGGAATCGTCACCCAAGAGTAGAACAACTCAAAGGGGTGAGCCGCATCGGCTCCCACCACAAAGATGACGTCCATGCCCGCGTCCGGCACCCCATACTGCGTCAAGTGACGTTTCAGGGCCGCACGGCTATGCGCCGCAATATTAATTGCCATAAGGACAAGCTACACTTCAAGTATTCAGTAGCACAAGGGTTCAATAACCTTTTTAATAATCAAGCTTGAAGGAACCTATATCAATAGAACTAGGTAGGTTTGAAATCCGTCAGACTTGTTATCCGGAAACAAGAATGAGGGTGCTGTGGACTAAATGTAAGCACTACTAAGGCGTTTCAACTCATAGACCAAACGTTAGGTGCGCCATGTTGCAGGGATTCTGCTGATACACAGAACTATGCGAAGAACCCCAGGACCTCAGTGAATTGTGGTGTACCAGAAACTCACCTCAGAACCCAGAACCCAGTATCCGGCTAGCATAAGTGTCCCATTCGTTATCCGAGATTTAGCTCGGCGGTCCCAATGTGTAGACAACCCAGAACAAGCGACTCAGTACATACTCAGGAATGGTGGGAATCGGAAATACCTGTTCGTATATTATTCTCACATCAGTCCACAACAATAATCAACAGAGACACGTTGTAAATAAAAAGGGGTTTATTTTTATAGACCACGTGTCCTAAGATGCAGTACTTTGGCTAATACAAGCAGACAAATGATTAATATCAAAACCAGCAACATAGTTACAATACCATAGAATATAAAAGGGGTGATCATATTATAATGACAGTGGATACTACCACCTTCCCTTTACTAAGAAGCTAATATTATTATTATGCTAATAGAAGGTCTCTTAGGCTTGAATAGGGGACCCCATACCTCAAAGATCAGCTTAGTGAAATCACATCACAGGAGCATCAGGAGACTTCTCGCAGGAAGGCTCGTCTTCGGTCTGAATAATAAACATGATGTCTGTGATACTAAAAGCACTAATTTTCAGGCATTTGCAGCTGCGCGTGTGTTATGGCTAAATAGTGGGCCGATCAACCTAGAGTGAAAAACATGCATTGTGTAATACCCCAGACTGTTTGTCACACCATGTACAGACCAAGGTCGCTGCGCAGAGCTTGGGATAGTAACAACAGATCGCGCTTGTGTGAAGCAAGTCTCGAGTCAACAGTCTGTTTTAAGAAATAACATGTAAACGTAGTGCCGTGTGCAAAAGCAAAAAGATGGCTTTCTAACATCTAACGTGGTTATGCTAACTTAACAATGCCTGTACGTATTCAGAGAGAACTCACTACACTTACAATGTCTGAGAATTGACTCAGACACTGTAGGGGCACAGGGCTCATGCCTCTGTGCCCTCACCACTGGCATAGTGCACCCAGCTAGAGGGGTGACTGACCTAGGCCACAGCAGTGGTTGGTAGGCATGGCACACAGGGATAACTTTGAAATATTGGTCAAGAAAGATTTGGAAAAAATCAAATATAAGAAACCCAAATTCACAAATTTAACTAAGAAAGAGCAGCGTATCTTGAACTCATTGAGACAGTACAAAGAAGTCATCTTTCAACCAGCAGATAAAGGGGGAGTGCTGGTCGCCATGGATACAGACTTCTATGAACAAAGTGTGAACTCACATGTTTTTAACACTGAAACTTACATACAGTTGGACTCTGATCCCACCAATGAATTCATGAAACTACTTGAGTCTATTCTGTTGAAAGCAGAGAACACAGGTTTGATCAATGAGAACACCAGGAAATATTTACAGAACACCTCACCTAAAGTACTGCATATATATGTTCTTCCTAAGATTCATAAAGACGCGGTAAACTCACCGTTTAGAGCAATAGTTGCCGGATGTGGGTCCATCCACGAACGCATTGGACAATACTTGGATTATCATTTACAATCATTGGTACAGACCTGGGGTACATATGTTAAGGTTACAACTGACTGCCTACAAAAACTTGAAGCAATAAGGCATAATTTCAAGGACAAGACTCTACTTTGCACCATTGACGTGGTCGCATTGTACACTTCTATTCCCCACAATGAGGGTTTAGATGCAGTGGAATGGAGACTATTACAGACATCTACGCAGGATGAGACAGGAGTATTCCTTTCGGAGTTATTTCATTTCTCACTTTACCACAGCTACTTTTCCTGGAAAGAAAAAAAAGAAAAACTTTTTTTACAACGCACAGGTACCTCTATGGGTTTTCCGGGAGCTCCTTCCTACGCCAATACCTATATGGCTCACTTTGAGGAAATGTACATACTACACAATCCTAGATGGCAAGAAAACCTCATTACGTACATGCGTAATATAGATGACATCCTAGTAATTTGGAGAGGAATACGGGATGCGCTGGAAGGATGCATCAACAAATTAAATCAATGTAACCCACGGATTTAGTTCACATTCACCATTCATTCACAGAAGATTCACTTTCTAGACATTGAAATTCCAAAAACAAGGATGGGATTGGAGATCTCTGTGTATAGAAAACCCACGGATGTAAATAATGCTTTACATTACGCAAGCGCCCACCCTATCTCATTAAAAAAACATCTGCCAGTGTCACAATTAATCAGAATAAAAAGAATTACATCCCAAAAGGAACAGAGTGACTCACTCATGGATGAACAACTTCACAGATACAGAGAAAGGGGATATCCCCCGCAGGTTTTAAACTCTGCCAAACAGTTGCACAGAAGAGCCGGGATGATTTACTACAGAAATCTGTTAAATCCAAAAGCCAACGGCAAGTGTTTGTCCTAAAACACTCCGTACAATCCACAAAAATTAAAAGAATCATCACCAAACGTTGGGAAATCATAGAGCAAGAGGTTGATTTTGCAACATTGTTTACGAATAAACCTTTGTTTGCACACAATCTGTCTAAAAACCTGAGGGAATTATTAATACCTAGACCCATTACTCTCACACAAAGTTACAGAGGTATGAGGAAATGTTGCAACTGCGGTCAATGTGACAACATAATTCCAGGAAATACTTTCTCTCATCCTCACACAGGGCAAAAGATCCAGCTCAGACACACCTCAGATTGTAATACAGAGGGTGTAATTTATGCAATCCAATGTCCGTGTGGACAGGTATACGTGGGCAGAACATCACGCAAAATCAAAACACGTATTATAGAACACAAAATTATGATTCGTAATAAAAATTGCAACTCCAGTTTAGCAGCACATTGGGTGAATACACCACACACTATTCCTCAGATCAGATTCACAGTATTAAAAAAATTGATCACCTTCCAGGAATTGAATACAATGTCTCTCTAGCACGTAGGGAAACATTTTGGATTACATTTTTAGGCACGGTCATTCCACGAGGTTTGAATGACCATTATGAACTGCTATGTTTCTTGTAATTGTATATACCCATTGTTTTTAAGACATTTCGCATAGTATGCTTCGTATTATGTAAAGGATTTGCACACACACAATATCTGTTTTTTTTTCCTTTCACTCATGCCTTCATCATACATTAATTTCTTGGTTTCGCGTTCTCTCGTCTTAATTTTCATGCACTAGTACTCGTAAAATGGACAGTAGTTCACTTATATTGATTCGTTCCTTAAACACCGCAGTAAGCATTGGTATTTTCAGATTTTTTTCATTGTGTAAATATTTAAAAACCGTATTGCAAATGACTATCACATGCTGGTCAGTACTTTGTGTCACATCAATAGTCTTGATTACATGGTAGACTATGAATAAAGTTTACTTTGAATGACCGGGATTCTTTAAGCCAGACACGTTACCACGTAACCACGCACGTTCTGATTGAGAGGACCGGTCTGTTTCATCGAGGATTGACAAGAATAGCAGGGTGAGCGTCCCGCCGTTTGTAAATCGGATTTCATATTACGGAGACACTTTTTGCTTCTCGTTTTTTAGTTCACTCTTTAACAGACTACTCATTTTTGCTTACAGACAAATGTGGCTTTAATAGTCACAGGACGGTAAGAATCGCTTTGGCGTTTTCTCCTTTTGGATGTACGCCGCTTGGCGGTCGCTTAATGCTTTACGCTTTTTTTATGCTCAGAGAGGAAATTGCAGTCTTTCGTTGAGACGTGGTAAGAGTGGTGCACATTATGAACACACAGAGTGGGGCACTTTGTTTGTGAAGTTCTGCTTCCTCAAGTTTTGCACTTTGGGTTTATAGCAGCATACACATAATGGTGTATCCCTCACGTTCACAAACTTTTTCGTCACGAGTGGGGTTTCATCTCTCTGGGGCTTTTTCATACAAACGTGTTCCTCTAGTTCAAACATGTTGTGTGCAAATCCTATTGTTCATTTGTATTCCTCTATAAAGCACACAGAGAACTTGCAATGTTTCCAATTTTGTTTTTGTAGCTCCTAATGAAAGGTTGCTTGAAGTTGCTTTTCAAATCGTCATATCGCCAGTATCTTCAATGCTTGTACCCCTAAAGAAGGGTTTAGACAAACCCGAAATGCATTGGGTCGCATTTTGATTTTTTTTTTAATGTTAAATAACGTCTGAAGTACAAAATGTGTTTTCGTCAAACAAGTCTTGACACATAGTGATTTGATTTCATGTTTTGTCATTTAATTTTGGCTCACTGTTTTCAATACAACTATATAATAAGAAATACAGGATTCTAAAATAATTGGTGTAAATGTTTTATGTTATGAGAACTACATGAAACCACATATAAACATTTGAAATCATAAGGACTCAGCTGTGCACTGCGTAGGCTCGGATGTCTCCGGGTCCTCGCATTTACACAGGGATGTGTGCCATGCTGACTCTTCACTTTTGATCTGCACCAAGACACGCAGCCTGCAAGGCAGTGCGTTTGTGAAAAGGTACAGGATCCCTAAGGGTGGCACAATTAGTGCTGCAGCCCTTAAGAGCCTTCTCTGGTCACAGTGCCCTGGGTACATGGGGTACCATTTACCCAGGACCTACCTGTGGCCAGAGTTGCCAATTGGGTTTTGTTTTGGGGAAAGAACACAGGCCCTGGGGTCCTGATTGGCAGGGCCCCAGAGCACATCAATTCAAAGAGCATCAGTAGTCTGGCAACAAAAAAAGGGGGGGGGGGGGGGTGGTTACTGCAACAGAAGCCTACTTTCTCACAGAGGGGGCTGATGGGAGGGAATACAAGGGTGGGATGAGAGAGGTAGAGGAAGGAATGGACAGCAGTGGGCCCTCCCAGCCTATGTAACTCAGAAGGAAGAACATCTAAACAATGTAGCCACATAAAACTGTTGAATGTAAACATTGAATACTACAGGCAGCCAGCAAATGCTGGCTGTCCAAAGTCTAAGGCTAGCTAAAGAACGTGTACTGAAAAAAATAGGGAGGGGGAAGGGGGCGCGTTCAGTGGATGAAGAGAAGGAAAACAACAGAGTAGGATGAAGCCCAGGCCCTTGATGGGATAAACTGAGCTGGAATGTGTGTCGGGATGAAACGTAGGTGTCGCCAAGAGGGTCAGCATCTGGTGGATGGCAGCAGCCGGATGGAAGGATAGACCAGTTTGTTGGCAGTTTGTGTCATCACCAATGGGAGGAGTCCTCTCATTCCCTGGGTAGGGACAGAGTCTGGGAGATGTCTTCTGAGTCTGATGAGCTGGATGGGGTCTCTGATGTGGCAAGCGGGACATCTCTGAGTGATTCAGCCAGCTGTAGGGCAGTTTGGCGAGCAGTCCGTGTCTGCCTGGGAGATGGGGGCTGGGGGCCTGCCCAGGCACGGAATCTGCGTTGCTGTTGGCGGCTGCTCCCTAACCCACTAATTGACCAGCCAGGGCTAACAGCTTTCTGTGAAGCAAGGGTATAGGCTTCTGCCCTATCCCATGCCGACTGTGGTTCCAATAGGAAGAATTTTTTAAATTAGAAGATGATTTTAAGGTGGGCGGGGAAAAGCAAAGAATGTTGTATACCCAAGTCTCGCAGTTTTCACTTGACCTCCATGTAGGATGCTCATTGTCGCCAGAGTATATATTCCGGAAATAGCATAATATGGTTGTCTTCATTAGTCAGATTTTTTCGTTGCCACGTAGCTTGAAGGATCGCATCCCGGTCCCAGTAATGAAGAAGTCTGACATCCATGGACCGAGGGGGAGCCCCAGGGGCCAGCCGTCTTGCTGGGACCCTGTGGGTACACTCGGTAGCAGGGTGAGGTGTGGAGCTGCCCTGGAAGGAAACACTATAGGCAGGTTCTTTGAAGAAGAAGATTTAATGTAGATCCAATTGTAGAGACCTCATCCTCCAAACAACCACAGCAACTGAATTACAATTTAAGTCATCACATTCTTAAACATGGAACATTCTGTCATGGAACAGCAACCTTGAAAACTAAGTAGAACAGGGTGAGATCAGAGTAGAACACCACATCACCTCTCCCTTTCACAACCCTAAACAAAAACAATATACATGAGAATACAGACAAACACAAAAAAAAAATGATAACTAAATATAATCTTAAATAACCTAAATCAAGAAACACAAACTTGTAAACGAACAGGGATCTTTCTCAGTCTATTGGACCTTCTTTCCAAAACCTGTGGGGTGGGAGAGTTTGCCACACCAGGACTTTCAGACAGACACTTAGAATAACATTTCACAACCCTGTTGAGGTCCCAGATCCTGTGATCTTGAGTTTTGACTGCATTCACCAACTTGAACCACAGTTTTCTTTACAGCTTTTCTGGCATCAAAATCAATTTTCCTTCTAACCATGTTATCTAATTCTCTGCTTTTCCAATCCTCAGTGCAGTCAACAATGGCACTAGCGTCCTTTCTTCTATCGGTGACCCAAAGAGGTGTGACTTGAGTATTGGCCTGCCTTCCTTTAAATAACCTAAAGGGTGAAACCCCAGATGACGAATGTGAAGTAAATCTGTATTCACACACCTTTTTCTTTACTGCTTCTTCCCAGTTGCCACCAGAGACAATTGCTAACTGCATAGCCTCTTTGAGTACCTTCACGAACCTTTCCACAACTCCGTTGCATTTGGGATGATAAAGCAAAGCCCGTTTATGAACAATCCCTCTCTCAAAAAAATTTCAACCATAACAGTGGTGAATAGAACCTTTTGTCCGACAAGACAGATGCTGGCAAACCTTCACTTGCAAAAAGATCCTCTAAGAAATCAATGACTGCTTTGGAATCAACTGAATTTAATTTTTTTATTTCTGGCCACCTGGAATGCATATTAACACAAACTAAAACATAGCGATCTTGTGTTCTTATCTTCACCGGACCCAAAATGTCTACAGCTAAATCCACCCAGGGACCACTGGCTTGTTTCCTGGTGATCATGGGTTGGGTCCTGCACTTAAGTATCTTGTCACTGCTCCCACACTGAGGACAGGTAAGTACACATCTTTCTAAGTGCACATCCATAGCCGGCCACCAATAAGCTTCTCTGATTCTTTCCTTAGTTTTAGCGATGCCCATATGACTGGCATGAGCGTTCGCTACCAATTTGTTGCGTAGAATTTCCAGTACTACTAGCCTGTTACCTCTCAAGAGTAAGCCATTCCAATCAGACAACTCCTCCTTGACACCCCAATACCCCTTAAGTTGTTCAGAACAATCACGTTTTTCACACCAACCACTGTGTATATACGTAATGACTTGTTGTAAAACAGGATCAGCCTTTAACCCATCTAACCATTCTGCTACATTTAAAATTCCCTCACTCACCACACAAACTTTCAAATCTTCTTCAACATCCTCACCTGTAAAACTATCCACAGTATCCCATGAATCCTGACCATCCAAACCACCCAATCTAGACAAACAATCAGCTAGAATGTTATTTGAACCTGGTAAATATGAAACATCAAACTCAAAATCCTGCAGTGCAACTACCCATTTCCTTATCACGTGAGAAATACAATCAATGCCCTTCTTTCCAAACACCTCCTTTAAAGGTTTGTGATCAGAAACCACCAAAAAATGTTTGCCCACAGAAACTTTTTTAACTTGTGAATTGCCCAGTAGACCCCCAACGCTTCCTTTTTCAACTAAGTAATTGCATTCTGCTCCCCTAAGTGGCTTAGAAATTAATAAAATTGTGTTGTCACAGTCCTTACCAGATTGCAATAAAACAGCCACTAATCCTTTACAACTAGCATCAGTCATGATATATGACTCTTTTGAGGGATCAAAATTAGCTAAATTGGGAGCTTTATTCAAACATTTCTTGATTAAGTCAAATTCTTCACCACGCGCTTGACTCCAAGCAAACTCATTTCCTTTCTTCAACAGCTCTCTCATACATTCAGTTCTTTGCGCAAAACATGGCACAAATTTGTTGTAGAATTCAGCCATGCCTAAGAATTTCACAAGTTTGTCCTTGTTCTCTTGATATTCGAGATGAGTAATAGCATCCACTAAAGATAGTCTCGGTTTAATACCTGAGCCTGATACCAAATGACCCAAATTTACATTTATCAAGTCTAAGAGTGAGACCTGATTCTTTTTGTTTGGACAACACTTCCATCAATGTTTTATTATGTTCATCCAAATTTACTCCATGTATGAGAACATCGTCCTGGTAGATTTTGACCCCTTCAATGCCACCCAGGAGATTCTCCATTACTCTTTGAAAAACCGAGGCTGCAGAAATTAGGCCAAACGGCATCATGAGGAATTTAAAAGTTCTGAATGGAGTGATAAAAGTAGTAAGATCCTGGCAAGAAGAATGTAATTTGACTTGATGGAGGATTGATCTAATATTGAGAAACGTGTGGCACCACCCAATGAGGATAACATTTCTGATTTATTGGGAAGAGGATAGTGGTCCACGACAATGGCTTTGTTCAACTCTCTCAGGTCAAAGCACAACCTGGCCGCTCTGTTGGCCTTGCGAGCCATCACCACTGGAGAAACCCATTCTGTAGCTTCAATCTCTTGAATTACCCCACTTTTCAACAATTTGTCTAACTCAGATCTCATTTTCCCTTTGACTAATAGAGGTAGATTCCTGACTTTTGCCACACTTGGAGTGGCACCAGATTTTAACTTTATCAGATGTACATAGTTCTTGAAACAACCCAATTTGTCGTTGAAATCACTTTGAAATTTAGAAACCCAGGGATGATTACTAGACACAGTGGCATCAGAAGGTAAGTCTCTCAAGCACACAGAGGGAGACTCATTAGGATCTAAATAAATATGCAGGTCACGTTGATGACTCCAGCTGATCAGGGAATCACCTTTCATCGAGACATAAATCTTACCTGCAGTGATTCTACCTTTAAAATCAATGGTACCCCAGAAATAACCTAATAAGTCTATCATCTGACCACCATAGCCTCTAGGTATTATGTCAGGCTTGACTAATTCTACTTTCCCTGACAGTTCCTTTTCATAAAACATTTTTGGTATGAGTGTAATTCTCGCACCAGAATCAAACAACATTACAACAGGTTTATCATTGACCAATACTTGTTCAAAAGGACCATCACCTGTTTGATTTCTGACTTGACAAATCATTACATCTTGATCATCTTGATTATAAATATCAACCTCTCTGACTTTTTCTGATCTTTGCTGGACCTGCAACACTTTGTAAAATGTCCCTTTTTTGCATAGGGCACAAACAACTTTCCATCCTGGACAGTCATTAAAGTTTGCCATGTGACCTGGATTTCCACATCTAAAACACTTACCCTGAAACGTTTTGCAGTTCATGTAAGGACGTGGGAATTTGGTTGTATTAGAGATTCCATCCGAAATGGACTTATGAGATTTGTCAGAGGATTGGACTTTGACTTCTTTTACTACTTCATTGTCACCCCTAAGACTATTTGTGTCCTTGCAAATAGCCTCAACACAAGCTTTAGAATGTTCATGCATTTTTAAGGTTGTAATGACCTCTTGAAGAGGAGGATTATCCTTTTGCCAAAGACTTTCTTTTGCTTTGTCAATAGTACAACCCAACATTTACTGGTCCCTTAACCTTTCTTCGAGACTTCCTGCAAAAGAACAAGTAGATGCAAGCTTGCATAATTCAGTAATATACTGCTCAACAGATTCTTCTTGCCTTTGCATTCTCTTCCCAAAGTGATAACGCTCTAAAATCATACTTACCTTGGAAAGATAATGCAAATCCATTTTTTTTATACAAATTTCAAATTCATTCAACAAGGCAGATTCACTGTCTGAAATGTTTGGAAGGTGTTCAAACACTTCCTGCCCCTCTGTTCCCAAACAATGTAAAAACAACAAGACTTTCTTTCAGCACTTAACGACGTGCCACACACCCTAGCGTAGTTTGAGAAGACCTTTTTCCATTTTAACCAAGAGATGGGAGAATTCCCTGGTGCTGATAAAAAAAATGGAGGAGGAGTGACGTTTTGCATGACGGTATCTGTAACGTCAGAGCTGAGTAACATAAATAGTAGTGTAAAGAACAGTTAAATATTGGTAATAAACAAAGTTTAAGCTGTGCAAATCAGCCTGAATGTAGGCTAAACTTGCACCGAAGCTGTGCAAATCAGCGTAGAAAAGAGCTGAACCTGCACTGAAGCTGTGCAAATCAGTGTGCGTGAGTAATAAAAATTAAAAAAAAAGCTGTGCAGATCAGCATGGAGTGCAGCAACAGGATAACTCCTATAAACAAATAAGGTTAAGTACATGCAGTTTTGACGTGAAGATAAATCGTCACCTCACCAAGGAGTGTTGTTCCTTCGTTGCCAGTCCGTCACTGGAGGTCATCGTAGATCGTGAAAGGAGAATGAAACCTTTGTAAAATAGGAAGCACCTTTACTATTGTGGAGAACGTAAAGCGGGATCTTCGGTTGATAGCGTAAGGGTAGCGGTGAGGTCAGGCAGAGACAGGCAGCACAGTAACCCAGGCGAAAGGCAAAGTTACAAAATGTCCGCGAACGTGACGCGACGTTCATGCGTGTAGAGTCAGACACGTCACAGCGACGCTAAGGCCAGGCAGGCAAACCTCCTAAGATAGCGGATGACTGTGACACTGAGGCCAGGCACACTGAGACGGACATGTCACAGCGACGCGAAGGCCAGGCTGGAGGACCAACTGCTGCCGCCAAGTAAGGCTCACCAACTACCACTGGACCCCACAAAGGCAAGATAAAAAAGAAATAGCTGGCGCACTCTCCGATACACGAAAATGAAGTATTCAAGCCAGCGTGACCAGGAGACTCCACAGGGCAGCACAAAGACTACCAGACTTCGCAAGGCAGAGCAGGAACAGCTCAGGCATGAAGAGGTGAACTCGGATCAGCAATGAACCATCCAAGATGCAAGGCTGCCAGGAAAGCACAAGAAAAGTCCAGGAGTACGCCCATGAGTTCGTTATAAATGTTGAATATGTTGAGTTGAGGTCTCTTTAAATTTGATGACACTAATTTCCGCTCGTCGCCAAAATGAGGTGTGGAGCTCCCCTGGAAGGAAACATGATAGGCAGGTTCTTTGAAGAAGAAGATTTAATGTAGATCCAATTGTAGAGACCTCATCCTCCAAACAACCACAGCAACTGAAATACAATTTAAGTCATCACATTCTTGAACATGGAAAGTTCTGTCATGGAACAGCAACCTTGACAACTAAGTAGAACAGGGTGAGATCAGAGTAGAACACCACACAGGGGTATCCAATCTTTTCTGTAGCGAGAGCTACTTCTGATCCGTGAAATTCATGAGCTACTGAAGGCTAAGCAACTCATGCATTGTTACCAGATGCATCCACGCCCAGTTTAATTGACTTTAAGCCTAATGTCCATAGAGCCCGATACTATGGTTTGAACAAAAATTTTGACTAGTGGCACTATGATATGGCTGCCACATGTGTTAGTGAGAGCATGGTATTTGGGGATGTATGAACATGCGTGCATTGTATTGTATTGTATATAACATTTATAGAGCGCGACAAACACCCCATGGGTACCCTGGCGCTGAAGATACGTGAACACAGACCAGCAAAGAGCAAGAAAAATAGAGCCTAAGATGAACATTACTCAGAGACAACAAAATCAGTTTCTGGGGAACAACCATGTTTTGATCTTTTTCCTGAACAGGGACAAGGTACTACATTGTCTGATTTCGAGTGGAAGTTCATTCCAGAGTTTCACGGCATAGGAATCAGATATATGTGTACAGTGAATGAGAGACCGTGTCGTATGTACTTGTGGCACAGGACATACTTTTTGCCATATGTGGCACCGTTACATGTATAACACAGATGGGAGAAGATTTAAGTGCGGAAAAATGTTCTCCCAAAATGTTCAGAATATGGAACAGTTTTCTGCACTTTAAATTTCTCCCACTTAAAACATTTGCTGTATTTTTCACTATAGCCTTATAGCCCGCCTTAGCGGGTTATACCGGCTATTAAAGGCCCGCTGCAGCTTTAAAGGCCCGTGCCGAAGGCACGGGGCTTTAACAAAGCAGAGGGACTTTAAAAGCCGGTATAGCCCTGCTACGAAGGGCTATAAGGCTATTAGAACATTCTGTCACTAGAGGGCAGAATGTTCTAACAAATAAAAAAAAGCCTTCAGGGAGCGCGAGGGGATTGAAATCCCCTCAGGCTCCCTGAAGCCTTTGTTCACAGCCAGAGCTGTGAACAAAGACACATTGGAATGTTGGAGCTCCGGGCTTATACCAGCCATTATAAGCCCGGAGCACTCCATTGTTTTCAATGGAGCTACCAACATTCCAATGTTCTAATACAGCCTTATAGCCCGCCGTAGCGGGCTATACCGACTGTTAAAGGCCCGCTGCAGCGTTAAAGGCCCGAGCCGAAGGCGAGGGCCTTTAACAAAGCAGATGGACTTTAAAAGCCGGTATAGCCCTGCTACGAAGGGCTATAAGGCTATTAGAACATTCTGCCACTAGAGGGCAGAATGTTCTAACAAAACAAAGACTTCAGGGAGCGCGAGGTGATTGAAATCCCCTCAGGCTCCCTGAAGCCTTTGTTCACAGCCAGAGCTGTGGACAAAGGAACATTGGAATGTTGGTGCTCCGGGCTTATACCAACCATTATAAGCCCGGAGCACTCCATTGTTTTCAATGGAGCTCCCAACATTCCAATGTTCTAATAATAAATATGGCACTGTGTCAAGAAAATTGAACTGAAGAGTTCACTTTGTTGATAAGGATTTCATAAAACTCATCATTTTAAGTTTTCTCCCATTTCCAAGTGTCACATTCATAAATAACAAGCATCTTGCTCCCAGTGGCCTGTAGACACGGTGCTATATTTATAACAGAAAAATAAATTTGTTTAAATGGGAGGAATTTCAAGCAAAGAAACATGCTTCATAAAACATTGACGTAATTGGCTTAATTGAAAGTGGAGGATGACATTAAGACTTAATGTTTCATAGAAAAGGTTTTCTTCACTTTAAATTTCTCCCATTTGAAAAAATTACTATTTTTTAGTTATAAATATGGAACAGTGTCTACTGGCAGTTGGGAGCAAAAGGCCTGCTTCATGTAAATGTGTCACTTTGAAATGGGAGAACATTTAAATAAAGAGTTAATAAATAATGTAACTTTTCATTTACATTTTCTCCCGTTTGAAAGTATTCAGAAAAATAACTTTGTTCTCATGCTC
The DNA here is from genome assembly GCF_964204655.1 of Triturus cristatus. NCBI lineage: Eukaryota > Metazoa > Chordata > Amphibia > Caudata > Salamandridae > Triturus > Triturus cristatus. The sequence continues at coordinate 812,287,650 of NC_140583.1, read as the reverse complement.
CAATACTGAGTGGACAAAGACTTTTATTTGTGAGTTGAATGCTTCTGTTCTTCACCTCTGTGCACCCATCCTGACCCATAAATCCGACTGAGCACTGCTCATAATCAGGCCCTGCTATCTGCAGCCTGATGATAATAATGTAAAGTAAACACAGCCTTCCCTTCATTTTAAAAGGAAAATGTGACCCTGTGCCTACTTAAAAATGAACTTAAGGCTGTGAGCTACTCTGAAGGTGTGTGGGAGCTACTAGTAGCTCGTGGTCGACTGGTTGGAGACACCTGTCTATAGAGTAGAAGGATGAAAGATCAGTTGATGGGAAAAAGCTTTGAAATCAGGATTCCATGAATTTCACTGTGTCACTTCTTTCGGGTCCTTCCAGCATACCCACCTCATGAACATTATTTCGGCCTGATCGGCTCTCCACTCTGCCCTCCAAGAAGCGGACTCGGACTACGAGGTCTTGTTGTAGTCGGTGACAAGGGATATTTTGGCCTGGGAAACTTTGAGATCTTCCGCTGGCCATCGCAGAGAAGGTTGACTTCCACCGCACTAGCATTAATTTTGGATTCCAGTGAAGTCCTCGTGGTGGTGACAGCAAGTAGGATTTGGTCAAATTTTTGTCACTCCCGGGCTGGCGGGAGCCAAGCCTAGCCTAACCCACCCTAACCCAGTCCAGCCCAACTCAGCCCAGCCCAGCCCAGGAGGGTGCCGTCTGGGGGTTGGCTATCCATTTATGTCTGATGCGTCTGCCCCATTGTATCGAATTCCATCCACTGCCGGAGTAGGACAAAGATAGCTCCGTGGGGCCTCAAGGCGTGAAGAGGAGTAAGGTGTCCTGGTGTTAAGGCAGGAAGTAGGATTTCAAAATGAATTGATTATTGGTAAATGTTCAGAAAGGTTCAGAGTGGAATAAGACCCGCTTGCCAGTACAAGCAGTATCAAGTGTCAAGGGGCCACCTAGGGAGGGATAGGTTCCACAAGGATGAAGGCCCGCACCTCTGGGTCAGCAGTGGCAGAAGTGACCTCAATCCCTTCAAGCAACCAGAGCCTCCACCAACAAGTATCCCTCATGGGGCTAAGATCACCTGCGAAGCACAGTCTTTTTTCTGCTGGGGGAAAGAGGCGGTGAAAGTTAGTTTCTGACCCCCGCTAAGCAGAGCCTGATGTGTGGCACAGAGGGTCATGGAGGGTCTCCTCCACCATTTATCCAGCAGAGGGAAACAGGGGGTCTTTTCCAGCAGCGATGAAGAAGGCGGAAAAATTCCCAGCCCAAAGGCCCAGTTCACTCAGTCCTGGGGTAAATTAAAGCCGGAGAGGGAGCAGAGACAGGTCCCCAGGGCTCCGTAGCACCAAGGGTCAGGAGTTGGCTTGCTCCAAAAAGAAACAAAGCAGGTCCTTGCACGGATTTGTTACAGCTGTCTGCAAAATGCAGGAAATGACGCCGGTGGGGGATGTGCTGTCCAAGGCGAGGGACACCACAGGCCTCCGGTCAGCTCACTCACCTGCTTTACGATCAGCACAATCAGGGTGTTGAGGTCCAATGGCCGTCTGCAGGAATTACAGCAGGCCCCCTTACCCTTCCAGTGAGGCTGGCAGTCCAAGACAGGCCGCGCCGGCCACAACAATGGTAAAGCAAACCCCCCTGGGTACCCAGGACTAAGTCGTCCTCTCCGATGAGGTCAGGGCAATCTGCCCCGGCATCCATGGGGGCTGAATGAACTGCTCCCCAGGTGCTGCTCCGCCTGAGGAGTAAATATGGTGGGGAAAAGAGGAACGCCCACAACAAAGGACGCCACAGCCTCCCTCGTGTCTTCATGGGGTGCCACCAACCCCTCCCCAGTCGGGGTTGCACTGCCCGGCTGTGTCTGAAAATGCCGGCGAAGCTCTGCTCCACCCGGTTGTACTGGCCATGGGGATTCTCATGCCTCGGGGGACCACTTCACTGTACAGGACCAGGACTCGGTCCACAATACTCTCAGGGGTAGATAGGCTCAGTTAGCAAGGATAAGTGACAGACTATGTGTGTTATAGCGGGTGCCTCGCTAGAGTGCGATGCCATGTTGGGCTCGTGGTCATGACCCCCCTTTGTGGGGCACTGTTAGTGTGCCTACTAATGGCAAGTATGCCTTTGCATCTATGTCCGTAATAAGGTGCTGATACAGGGGCTAAATGATGTCCACATTTGCATGGGCCACGCCCCATGCTAAATGAGGCAAGGCCCTCACCATAATGCTGGTGCTACATGTGCGCATGCCATCACTATTACAGAAGGGGGAGCACAAGCGTCTTCTGCCCCATCTGTAATACCAAAGTGCCTCAGCACTTTGCGTAATACGGCCCCAAGAAAGAAGGCATGTTACTGAAATGCGTTACAGCAAACAAATGATGGACGGAATGCTGACAATGCAAACATTCTCCCCCAGTCAACCGATCTGGGTTAATTCCATTGTTCTTTTGCCCACTATGCCACCTCAGTTTGGACCCAGCCATATGCAAATCAGTCTTGACCCTGTGCCTCATGGGAACAGTCCAGACCGAACTGCCAGGCCAGGTCCTCCCTGGACCGGAAACAAGCATCCTGGGACCGGTTTCGGGGTATGTCACCCTTCTTCAGCCAGGCTAGCTTGAATCCAGTGGCACAGTTAGCAAGGGACCCGCGTCTGGGCATACCCATCCCACTTAGGGCAAAAAGTGTTACAGCAAACAAATGATGGATGGAATGCTGACAATGCAAACATTCTCCCACAGTCAACTGATCTGGGTTAAATCCATTGTTCTTTTGCCCACTACGCCACCCCAGTTTGGACCCAGCCATATGCAAATCTGTCTTGACCCTGTGCCTCATGGGAACAGTCCAGACCGAACTGCCAGGCCAGGTCCTCACTGGACCGTAAACAAGCATCCTAGGACCGGTTTCAGGGTATGTCACTCTTCTTCAGCCAGGCTAGCTTGAATCCAGTGGCACAGTGAGCAAGGGACCCACGTCTGGGCATACCCATCCCACTTAGGGCGAAAAGTGTTACAGCAAACAAATGATGGACGGAATGCTGACAATGCAAACATTCTCCTCCAGTCAACTGATCTGGGTTAAATCCATTGTTCTTTTGCCCACTAGGCCACCCCAGTTTGGACCCAGCCATATGCAAATCAGTCTTGACCCTGTGCCTCATGGGAACAGTCCAGACCGAACTGCCAGGCCAGGTCCTCCCTGGACCGTAAACAAGCATCCTGGGACCGGTTTAAGGGTATGTCACCCTTCTTCAGCCAGGCTAGCTTGAATCCAGTGGCATAGTGAGCAGTGATTTGCATATGGCTGGGTCCCAACTGGAACAGCATGGTGAGAAAAAAAAAAGATGTATTTAGGCCCAGATCTCTGTACTGGGATGAATGTATGACATTGTTCTGCATTCTATCCATCAACTGTTGTTTTTACATTTGTCACTCCGAGTGGGAAGGGTATGCCCAGATGTGGGTCCCGTGCTCTCCATGCCACTGGAATCAAGCTATCCTGGCTGAAGAGGGGTGAAACCCCGAAACTGGTCCTAGGGTGCTTGTTTCCAGTCCAGGGAGGGCCTGGCTTGGCAGTTCAGGCTGGACTGTACCTATGAGGCACAGGGTCAAGACCGATTTGGATATGGCTGGGTTGAAACTGGAACGGCATGGTGAGCAAAAAAACGATGGATTTAGGCCCAGATCTCTGTACTGGGATGAATGTATGACATTGTTCTGCATTCTGTCCATCAACTGTTGTTTTCGCATATGTTACTGAAATGCATCAGTTAAAGTGATTTTCTAATAAAAACACATCTAATCTGACTGACTATCAGCACTCCACTATGGTTGTATGACAGAGGCACGCATGGCTAAACCACGCGTGCCTCCACAATGCCGGCTAAACCACAAATGCGTCTGAACAACGCATTCCTTTACCATGCAATTTCATGATAAATGTATGAATGGTATAGGTATGTGTGGTAAAGATTACACCCTATGCCACCTGCCCTTAGCCATAACAACTCCCCCGAACCCCCCTCCCCCGGAGCCCTAAAAATCACCTCGACCGCACCTTGAGTCCTATAAACTAACCCGACCCCACCTCGTGCCCTAAAAACTAACCCGACCCCACCCTGGCCTAAAACCTACTACGACCCCCCCAGGCCTAACAATTACCCGATCTCCACCCTGAGCCCTAAAAACCAACCTCGCCCCCCCTGAGCCCTAAAAATGACCCTGACTTCCCAGCCCTAAAAACTACCCCAACCCCAGGGTCTTAAAAGCCACCTGACACTCCAGCCCTAAAAACAACCTCACTCCCCTGCCCTGAAAACAACCCCGACCTCCTAACCCTGAGCCCTAAAAACTACCCCAAGCCTTAACAAGCATTTACAATGCAACGGTCTCGGCATTGTTAAAGTTAGAGCTATTGGCATTGCTCATGACATTATTCTATAGCTATCATTTCAGGGCCCGTTTTTAGGATGCCGGCGTCTCCGCACCCCGCTGGCTCGAAGAGCTTGAAAAAAATAAAAGCGACATAATACAGATTGGAGACACAAACACACACACAAACACCGCCCCCCCCAAACACTCCCTCCCCCAAGACCTCTGCTTCAGGAACAAAACCGAAGTCTTTGCCACTGAAAGGGGAAGGTTTTTATGTGTTGCAACCGGAAGAACCGTGTGTCAAGCAGGGCCCTTTCTAGGAGGCACAGGCCCGTGTGGCACAGAGAGGGAGGAAAGAGATAAATAAAGCAGAAGGAGGCAAAGAAAAGCATGGTGAAGAGAGTAAGGGGATGAGTGGCGAGAAAGGGGAGAGAAAAGAAAGACTGGGGGGCGGGCAACAGAGAGGAAAAAAAGGAGTGGGGAGAGAAAGGGGAATAAAGAGAGGGCAAGGACGGAGAAAAATAACCAAAGAGGGTGAGAGAGACAAGAGGGCAGATCACGATTGTAGAGGCGGGGCAGTGACGACAGAAATGAAGAGAGATACTGCACGCAGCAGGGAGTGCCACCTTCTAAGCAAGCAGTCTCAGCTAAGACAATATAGTTGTCTCCCCGTCCCCAATGACCAGGCCTTCACCCTCCACTCCAACGCAACCACCTCCCCCAACGGAGTCTGAAATGCACTCGGGCCCTTACCACTCACCCTAGGTCCAGCCCACTCTGCGGAGCTCGGATAAGGGACCCTGGGCAGAGGGGTCTTCCTGCAAGTGTCCCGTGCCTGGTGAAACAAGTCCCCCCCCCCTTCCCCCCCCCCCCGGCGGGTTTCTGCTGTCCTGCACTCGTCTGCCAAATCTAAAAAAAGAAAAAGAAAAACACAGGACAGGCCTCAGGGCCCTCTCCAGACACGGGCCGGGGTGTGGGCGAAGTCTGGAAGAATGTGTCCAATTCAAGCCAGCCTGGCATGGTTTAAGCGGTACGCCTCCTCTTGGCGCTATTCAAGCGCCCCGTTGTTAAAGCGCATGAATGAAATCTGACTTTTTCGGAAGACCCTCGAGACCCGCCTGTTTCTACACCGGTATACATACTCTTGTTATACATTTTACCGTTAACCGTTTCCGGGGCCAAGAGGCGCATGAGAGGCTTACGCGGCGCTTTACAACAAGGCCACGACGTTGATTACTCGTTAGCAGATATGCCAAGGAGTAAAGACACAAAGGGAAGGAAATGACTGAAATGTGTAGCCAAACCAGCCAGCTCCCTGAAGACCCTAGATTGGTTGCAACATTATATTTGTTTTAACACTTCCAGTAGGCCCCTGAGTGTGCGAGCAGGGGGGTTTTGTTAATTAGATACCCTCACCCCAATTCCTATGCAATCCACGCCTCCAAAAAGTAGGAAAAATGTACATCGGCAAGCAAGGGTGGTGAGAGCGTCATTTAACTCTTTACAGGCAAAATAATATTTATACTTAAGCAGGGCGGCCTTTCATCATTGTAAGTTCCAGGCACCGCTTCTGAGAGCAGCAGAGGGCACTGGGCACGACGCATTCCAAACACTGTCCTTTTTTTAGGAACAGCCCGTTTTAGACCATAAACTCCACGTACTGCTGCTGCCGCCTTTGTAAATCCACTCAGCCCCTGTGGAGGGAAACAAAACGCAGACACAGGCCGCCACAATGGAGGACATTTGCTATATACTAAAAACATGCGTAAAACAGCAACTCCAAACAAAGCTGACAAAACAGGCTATAGGGGCTCAGTGTAGAGGGAAGGTGGCTTGTTGCACCGGAGTGGAGAGAGGCCCTCTTCCTCCCTCCCGGGGCTTGCAGAAGTCGATACAGAGCAGGAAGGAGTCTATTAGCAGAGCCCGCAGCGGGGGAGTCCCTGTGATGTCTGAGCAAGGGAAAGTGACACGGAGTCTGTTTACAAGCCGAGGGCACCGGAAGACACCACCGCCTTTCTCCGAGGACAAGCAGAAATGCCTCGGAGAAACGCAGTGGCTTTTTCGGATTCGGGCGTGTTTTTCTTTCTCTCCTCTTGCCATTGGCTGGAATGTTTACATTCCAGAGGAGAGAAAGAATCGAAAAAACACGCCCCCGAATCCGAAAAAGACGGGGCTTGTTTGGAGAGACAATGCTCTTCTCCAATGGCTGACCAGTATTTTAGAGGCCAGCCAATGGAGAAGAGGTAAAAAAAGGGGCGGGTTAAAGCCCCACTCCTAAACATTAAATCTCGGAGCGAGACTGCGCAAGCGCAGCCTTCGAGCCGAGACCTAAAAACTAGCCACCACCCGCCCAAAACCCAGGCCACAGCCCCACTTCCGGATCCTTCCTGTTTCTGGGCCGCCCACTCAGCATCTAGACTGCGTATATGCCTTACCCTCGCATAAGTGGGGTTAAGGCATATGTGCTTGCGTTGTAACCGCATGCGTGGCTCTGCCCGCGTTGTTCAGGCCGTTTTCACTCAACTACACATGACGTGCCTATGCATTATTCAGAAAGAGTTAAGATATTTTGTACTGCTTTTATTTTATTAACTTTTAAATAAAAGCACCTTAATATATGAGATTTGTTTGTTTGTTTAGGTTTCGAGTTCATTTGAACTTTAACATTCACCAAAACCTTTTGGGTATATTCACAAAGTTTAATTTAATTTTAAACGTTTATGACCAAATTTACATTTTTTATGTCTGCCTGGTATTTATAAAAGGGCTTGCTAATAGGATAAATAGTTTTACCAGTGTGGAGAATCCCACTCAGGGGGTTGAAAGGGCACTTGAAGGCATGGTTTGCCATGGAAATTGAGGAACGCCCATTTGTGGGCATTCCCAAACTCCTCTCCCTGTGAATAACCCCCCTTTCAGGTTGGCTTGAGAATACATATCCCCCCCCCCCCCCCCCCCAGATTGGTGGCATGTGGAGAAGGAATTTTCCCATAGAGAAAAAACGGAAGAAAATGTGTATTTGCACAATGGCTGTATTCCCGCTGTGAGGCCTTCTCTGCTATGGAGAATTCTGCACAGCAGGAAAAGTCACCAGACCTTCATGTCTGTAAACATGCACCACAGGTTCAGGCAGAGGAGGAAATCTGTCCATATTTTACATTTATTTTCGTGAATAGGCCGTTTTCTTTTTTAAATGTAACAACTGCCTAGTCTCGTTCCTTTGAGGCTCATAAATTGGATGAAATACTCATGCTGCAATTCAAAATTTCTACAGGTTATGCATAGATGTCTGCATGTGGCACAATGATAGCAACTATATACAGGTATATATCATGTGCATTAAACAGAATTGATCGAATATTTGTTGCCTGCTGTCAAAGCACAAACTTTCTTTTGTTCAATATATTTTTAAATACTGCTGCACATTATCCAGGACCTCTAAGAAAGATAAATAAACTACAATAAACCTGTTTGTTCCAATTTCATAAACAAAATCCTAGTACTGTCTCTGCCTTTTAATTGCCCCTAGATGGAATCTTATTCTGCATGTTATTTGGTGGGAGTAGTGCAGGACACCCCACTGTTTACTTGTGAATGGTGCGGCTGACACAGCAGTTTTCATCCCTGCTGTTTATATAGAATCCATGCTGGTGTTCCAAGAGGAGTATTGAACGCAAATTGACCGTCTGGGTTAAGCTTGAGAGAGCTCTACCCAAAAGAATGAAACTGTTTGATGGCTTTCCGCCGGACATCCAAATCGGTCCAATTTGGATGTTGAGTCGAAAGCCATCCGGCAGTCTATCGGAGGCTTTCTGCCCGACATCCAGGGTTTCTCTCCGACCGCCGTATTGTGATGACGGCTGTCGGAGGGAAACCTGCAGGGGGATTCCACTCCTCTTCTGAAGGGCTCACAGAGCTCATCGGAGGAGGAGCGGAATTGTAATCCCTTGAATGACGCCGTCTGCATTACGATGTCGGTTTTGAACAGCCTTTCCATGTTGGCCTTTCTGGCATGGAAAGGTATTTTGGAAAGTAACTTTGGGGGCCCTATCAGGGCCCCCTTACCTCTACCCCTCCGCTTTGGAGCCTGGGAGGCACCTATGGTGCCCACCTAAACATCCCTGCACGGTGCCTGCCACACAGTGCAGAGATGTTTGCAAACAGCCATTTTTCAATGGATACTTGTGCTGTGGGCCTTTTCCACCTGCCACACCAGCTTCCATTGAAAAACCACCAACCTAAGGTTGGGCGGTTCCAAACTGCAACGGTGTCGGGCAGACGTACGTCCGCCTGACATAATGAGGCCCTTAGAAAGACCCAGGAAGATTGCCTCTTAGAATAATTTTTACTGTAAATGAAGAAAACCGCTGAAAAATATATGCGGTGTGAGGTTTGAGAAAGGCTAAGGGCATCCGTTACCGCCACCACTGGTAACACTACCACTATAAGTTGAGGCTACCGGCGTCTGAGCGGTAGAATACTACTGGCCTTGGAAAATAACATAGGAAAGAGCATCTACTGACTGCCATGGGAGAGTGACCTTTCTGGAAGTGAGTTGCGGAACTTGTCTCCCGCCTATTGCAGTCTGGTGTCCTAATTGCTCTCTCTGGGAGTCAGAGGCCTCTAGGCATCACAGGGATAAACTTACCTAAAATCTGGGAAAGCGGTTACCGGTCTACCGGTTGTGGAACAGAAGTGCAGGGACAGAAGATTGTCTGCTCCGTCTGGGAATCAAGAGCCAGGGGCTCCCTAATACAACCATACAACTCTGTGAAGATCAGAAGTTGAGGAGTGTACTAGCCAGTGGCGGTGCGTCCATTAGGGCGCTCGAGCGTTGCCCCACAAGACGCCCAAGCCCGCAGCTCCCTCGGTGTCTCTGAACTTAAGTAAACTGACTCAGTTTACTTAAGTTCAGAGACGCCGAGGGAGAACTGTCTGACAATCATGTCAGTCAGCAGGACGTCGAACCGCCCACCCCCTTCAGAGTCTGAAGGAGGTGGGTGGTCCGGCGTCATGTTGACTGACATGCATGATGCATTGTCAGACCAGGGGCAGGCAGCAGCACAAGTGCGCATGACTGGTGAAGGTCGGCAAATTTTTCCGAACAGCCTAGTCATGCGCACTTGTGTTTGCACTGGCTGGCGGCTGCGCATTAGGAGAGCGAGGGTTGAGCAACGCTGCAACCCTCGGTCTCTTAATGGGCAGGCAGGCGGCGAGTACCCCATCTAAGCCAATCCTGGCGCTGCTGGAGCAGCGTCAGTATTGGCTGAGAGGGGTTGCCACTTGCCACTCCAGTGACGCGGTAACGTTGAAGGCGCCAACGCGAAGCAGAGGCGGCGCGGACGGCAGACCCGGTAAGTTTGGTTTATTTTAATCTTCCCCCCTGTGCAACCCCCCCCACCAGTATTGCGAGCGTGAGCCGCGACTGGGTGATTGTTAGTCTTTAGAAAAAGAGGTGAAGAGTTTAACAGTGTGAGTGTGTGGGCTGCCTAATTAAGCGCGTGACGCTAACACTGACGGTGTCGCTAATCAACACCAAAGTAAGTTTGTCCCTAGATGAGTACACACAAATTGTACATCAAACTCACCAAGTCTTTGCCTTCTTTAGGTGATGCATTTGTGTGCTAACTTTGGCTGTTCAGTTTCTGGCTTGGGTTTGTTCGTCACAGCGTGTGGGTAGTATGGGCCTGCCTCAAAGTCAGCCTGGTGGCAAATCTTTCATAGGTCAGGGGGCCTCGGATAGCCATATGTGTCATCGTGAGTGGAAAATGGATTCTGTGTCAAGCGTGATTGGTATCAACCCCACTGCTACTTTAGCTCCTTCCACCTCAGTTCAGACTTCTCAGCGCTCAACATTGGCACAGTCAGCGATGCGGCAGACTGCCGGCCATGCTATACCGTCTGTTTGCGAGGGGTCACTGCATAAAGAGAATTATGCAATTGAAACCCTCTGCTTCAACAGTTAAAAATAACCACAAATTACCCTTTTTAAAATGCAGAAGATGTCTTCAGGAGAAGCTCTGGCATGCTGGGCGCTCTTGTTTGAAAATGTGTTTTTGAAATTCTTTTTTTTCTTGAATCGGAGTTATTTCCATTCCCTGTTCTGTCATTTCTAATTTTGCGGCCGCATTACTGTCCAAGGAGAAGCACCTTGCACGGCCTTGACTTTACCAGTGGACCATGGTCCGAGAGGTTCCCTGCCAAGGGTCAAAGTCTGCCATTTTTTTTATCTTGTTTTGGTGGACACATTGTTTGAAGGTACAAAGCGGGGCTGTACATCCACTCCTCTGGTCGCTGGGTCATTCTGGAATAAGATATGTGCGCCTTTTTCATTTGCCTTCATGCGCTTTGAGGCCTTCGACGCTGATCACTGTCTTTCGTGCTACGTTTCTGCGTTTGTGTCCGAATGGTGAAGGCTCTCTTTTCTGAAGAGGACCCTATGTGGAACGCATTGAGGACGAGGAAATCATGTCAATGCCGAGGGCTGGTAAATGTCATTGGGCCTATTGTGGAGCGCATGTATGTTGACAATGCTGTTGAGGTGGTTTTGTGATGCAACGTTTTTTTTATAGTTTGAGGTGTTTTGTGGTGGCTTCTCTTTATCACTATAATCGCACTGCTGCCTTAATATCACAAATTTGATTTATGTACATGTTGACAGATGGAGCAGCGTAACTGGTCACTGGCCCCTGGGTTCCTGATACAGGCACTCAGTGCAATTGGTGGTGGAGAAAAACAAATACCACAAGAGTGTTCATTCTTGTGGGGGATGGGGCCAACCTAGACGCCCCATATGCAAATGTACCTCATTGGCCCTCATTTAGAAATACAGGTGTATTCCACTCCAGCTGTTGTATTTAGCATGCTGTCTGCCGTACTCATTTCATTCCTTGTGCGTGCTGCCAGCTCCAGGTAATACATCTGGACTTACACTACCTTGTGAGACTCACCCTTTGCTTAAGGCCTAAGGATGATACAAGACTCAAGTGACAAAAGGAATCCCACAGCTGCCACTAGGCGCTGGAGGTGAGGGGGGATAACACCACTTTCACCATTTGTATTTTGATCACAGCCACGCAAAACCTTTGGAGTTTGAGCTTGAAAATGCACCATTTACCCACTCTTTTTTCAAAATTTTCTCGGGGGGAATCCCCTCCCGAACACCCCTTAAGATTTTCGGACTTGCTCGCTGCACTCGCTCGCCACGGTGCACTCCGACAGAAAGTTTATGCATCACCACTTTCAAATGTCACCAGCCGCAACAGGTACTAGCCTACAAGAAGTCATAGACCCTCTTCTTCTCTATTTGCCTCTGAGAGGCTTAAGTAGGGTTCTGTCAGTAACGCTGGTTACCTTTGGGTAACGCACAAAGAAACCCATTGAAATCGCGATCATGTGTATTTTGTAATATTTACTTTCAATAATCTATATTGTTTAATTACCTTGTGCAATTTTGGTAATTTTATACTTGTTTTAATTATAAAATCACTTTTTTTGCTATGGACTAACTTGTTTGCAGATTCTACTGACTATTTTCCTGACGCTGGTGTTGGCATGTTATTGTTTAACTCATTTATTCGCATTCTGTGAATAAAAACCTGCCACTTTAGTAAGACAACTACCAGGGTATATGGCCAGATTTTCTAATTAAAATCATGTTTACTGACAAGGGCAGAGATCACTACTGTGGGGGGAATCCAGGACCACAAAGTGGTTATCCGATCACAAGCTTTTAATTCAGATTTTAGCAGGTGCAGAAACCATGAAAAAAGCATGACACCCCACACTCAATTTGCTGCATACTTCCATGAATATCAGGTTGACATATGAGATATTCCAGGAGAGAAATGTGTCAGAGCAGACTGTCTCTCAAGGTCACTATTACCAAATAATTGCCTATAATCTGGTGAAAGCAAACCTGGCTGGTTTTCTGCAAGAATATATGTGGAATGGTGTGCAGAAAAGTCTGTATCCAGGGATGTATAAAAAATAATACACCAATTAAAAGGATGGCCTACGAAACCTAGAGGTTGAAGAGAAATTCACTTACTGGAGGCTAATAGGCGAGTTTGTCCTTGAAGCTAGCTTATTGCACAGATCATCTACATTGATTTGACACAACATCGCACATTCAGGTAATTTGGTCAAAGTGCCAAATGAGACAACATTCTGGTGCCCAGGTATAGATTCTGAGGTAACTATTTTAGCAAAAAGTTGTGGAGAGTGTTGTTTGGTGGACGAATTTTAAGAGCATTAACCAAATTCCACGGTAGTCTATAAAAATCCCTGCCCAAGCGTGGGAAAACTGCAATTGTTTTTATGGGTCCATTCACAACATTACCTTGTCACTAGAAAGAAAGATGGACTACCGGAACACCTTCTATGCCGCAATCTCAAAGCAACTCACCAAAAGACTATAAACCATCTAGAACTCAGCAGCCAGACTCATCCTCAACCTCCCACGCACAACACACATCACACCACACCTTAGGAGCGCCACTGGCTATGGAAGCACACATGCGCTAAGTTCAAACTCCTCACACACATTCAAGGCAACACACAGCATAGGCCCCAACTACCTGACCAGCCATGTTTGTAAGGAATTAGGTTATTGGTTGAGGGGGCTGGAAGCCCTACTCAGGCAACAACCACAATCCTTTTAAGTGTGAACCACAAGTGTCACTAAATTAACCTGTGCTTAACCCTCTGATAGAGTGGATCAAAAACAGTCATGCTTAACTTAGAGGCAATGTTTAAAATATTTATGCAGCACACAAACAGTAATAAAGTGAAAACACAACACAAGAAAAATCCCAAACCAATTCAGAAAAATAGAATATTTATAGATAAAAATATCAGAATTATAAAAATTCAATCAGTACAACTGGAGATATTCAATGTAAACTTTATAGGTGAAAATGGCCCCTAAAAACACAAAGTGCCGATCACGGTCATCTGGTCACACTAGACTGGAGGAAAGTCACAAGTTCAGATTGACCGTGATGAAGAGTTACCGTTTGCGGTGAGAAGGTCGCGAGAAGCAGGTACAGCATCATGGATGGCAGTTGCTATAGCGCAAAGTGAATGACAGGAGCCATGGGCTGTCATTGCTGTAGGAAGAGTTGGTCAGGCATCACAAATGGTTGTTGCTGTAGCTTCTTTTTGCGGTCACCGTGGGCTGTTATTGCCATAGTGCAAAGTATGGCTCTGGAGGTTGATGGTTATTGCTGTAGTGCAAAGAGATGGTCTTACCAGAACTTTGCTTTGGTGGTCGTTGCAGGCAACAGAGTTTTAGTGCATACATGCCCACTTGCTGTCGCGAAGAGCCCAAACTTCAGGTTGAGCTCAAACTGATGCCAGACAAGGGTCCAGGACCTGGATGGTATCTCTTGGGGATCAGAAACTCACTCCAGCAGAGGCCAGCAGGACTAAGGCAGATACAGCTCCAGTTGCAGCAGGTCAGCCGGGTAGTTGCAGGGAGGCCTCTTGAGCTTGTTGTGTCCCTGTGTTTCAAACAGGAGGCCAGCCAACTGACCCTTGGAGTCACTCAGGTTTAGCCCAGGATTCAGGTAAGCAGGTCTTGTCTTTCTCAGAGAGCAAGCAGCAGGGCAGTCCTTCTTCTGTAATGCCCACAGATCCAGAAGTGTTCTGAAGAGTGGTTCTGTGTTTTCAATATTTAAACCTAGTGCCAGCTTATGTGTGTGAGGGGGACACCCTGCCCTACTCCCACATCTGGTTCGGTAAAGTTATTCCCTTCCCTCGTCACTGCTCCAAACTGTCTTGGATAACAAAACGATGGTGTCAGATTCCTTTGTGTGTGCTGGAGGTAAGCCCTTTGAATTGTAAGTGGGGCGAAACACAGTGCTGCCCTCAGCATTTCTGGTGGTCCATCCTGCCCACACCTAGTCACCTTTGTGTCACTGTCTGAGAGGAATATACAAACCCCCAACAGCAGAGCGATTCCTAAAAGTGGCTTCTTCTGAATTGTGACTTAAAATCCAACTTTACCATTAAAGCTGGTTTAAAATTACAATTCAAGTCTAAACAGCATACCTCCACCTGCTCCAAACCTAAAGTTGCACTTATTAAATGTAATAAGGTAATCCAGTGTTAGCCAATGGGAGAGCTAGGCCATAAGTGGTGAAAAATTACTTTGGGAGTTTTTTCACTACAAGGACTAGTAAAACTTAAACCCACATGTCCTACTTTTTAAATCCCAAGCACTCTGCCCCATGATCTGGTAGGGCGTACGTTAGGAATGACTTATAAGTATTAAAAAAGATTGTTTAGGCTTGCAATAGGCCTATTTTGCCAGGTCAAAATGGTAGTTTAAAACTGCACTGCAGGCTACAATGACAGGCCCGAGACATGTTTTAAAGTTCTACTTTACTGGGTGATACAATGAGTGCTGCAAGCCAACTAGTTGCATTTATTGCATAGGTCCAAGGGTACATGTAGTACCATATACTAGAGACTTAAAAGTAAATTAAATGTGCCAATTAGGTAGTTGCAATGCTACCATGTTTTAGGGTGACAGCACAGGCACCTTACCACTGGTTAGCAGGTGAAAAGTGCACAGAGTCCTAAAGCAAACAAAAACGGGTTCAGCAAAAGAAGGGAGAAGACGGCTTAAAGTTTGGGGTGACCCTGCATAAAGGACCAGGTCCAACATCCTTCCATCAACCATCCAGACACCGTCTCTCTGCGCGACTCTTACTCGCACACATTCCACGCATTCACAGAAATAAATCAGGAGGCAGGGCTTTTTCGTATATTGCCCCTAAAGCATAGAACAACCTCCTACTACACATCAGATTCTGCTCTCTTCTTGACTTTCGCAAGAAGCAGAACACCTGGCACTTTCAAGACACCGCCCCCCTGAGCCATAGGTTCGCTTAGGCTAACACACCTGCTCAGTGCTGGGATACCACCAGGGTTATAGTGCGCTGTACAGATTCACATCACATAATGTACCACATTCAGGTGCCGATCACGATCCGGCAAAAACCGGGTACGAACCGTCGGACGGAGCATAATCTCCGTCCGACGCGTACCCGGTCGTCAATTTTTACAAACAAGGAATTACGATTCGCACGGGTACACCAGTACCGTACGAATCGTAAAAAAGCCCGACCGACCAAAAAAAACCTACCAATGCGATCCGGAAAAGCGCCGACCTGACGTCGGGACGCTCGCAGCCAGCCATTCACGACCCAGGAATCACGATTCGCACCGACGTCACCCCGCACGGTGAATATTTTGCGGCAGCCAAAAACTGCCGGGAAATCAGGACGACGCGAACAAGGACCACCAGTACGCGACGGACAGACGACGACGCGAACAAGGAGGACCAGTACGCGACGGACACACAGGACGACGCGACCAAGGAGGACCCGTACGCGACAGGACGACGCGATCAAGGAGGACCCGTACGCGACAGGACGACGCGATCAAGGAGTACCAGTACGCGACGGACAGACATGGACCCGAACCTACGAGTCATCCCTGCCCTCATAGCAGTCCACCTCCTCTACAGGTTACGACGCAGACGCCGCAGAAGGTCAGAATAACTAAGGGAGGGGGGAAAGTGGGGTGGGGTGGGGGTGGCACGACCAGGGCAGGCCACAAAACAACCACATAAGTCACACACCACACATGGCCTGGACATACCTGACTCCCATGCCCTGGTCACCACGAGGGGGTGGGGGCGTGTCCTGATAAGCCAGCGACCGCCACAACGGAAGTCCGTCACCACGCGAACCGGCAACACAACCAGACAGGTACGTCCCGTACCCACGCCTGAAGAGCGTGGGTACGAGTCGTACCATGCCCACACACACGTCACCCCAACAATGGCGGGACGGATCGTACCCACGTGGCAAAGGCCTGGGTACGGCCCGCACAAGCATCACATAGCGTGGGGACGGATATGTACGGACCCTACCCCCACCCCGTATGCATGGAGCGTACCCCCACCCCAACAGTGTAAGTACGACCCGTACCCCCACCCGCGTATGCATGGAGCGTACCCCCATGCCAACAGTGGAAGTACGACCCGTACCCTCACCCGCGTATGCAAGGATCGTACCCCCCACCCCAACAGTGTAAGTACGACCCGTACCCCCACCCGCGTATGCAAGGAGTGTACCCCCCACCCCAACAGTGTAAGTACGACCCGTACCCTCACCCGCGTATGCAAGGAGCGTACCCCCCACCCCAACAGTGTAAGTACGACCCGTACCCCCACCCGCGGACTCACGGACCGTACCCCCACCCCAACAGTGTAAGTAAGACCCTTACCCCCACCCGCGTATGCAAGGAGCGTACCCCCCACCCCAACAGTGTAAGTACGACCCGTACCCCCACCCGCTGACTCACGGACCGTACCCCCACCCCAACAGTGTAACTACGACCCGTACCCTCACCCGCATATGCAAGGAGCGTACCCCCCACCCCAACAGTGTAAGTACGACCCGTACCCCCACCCGCGGACTCACGGACCGTACCCCCACCCCAACAGTGTAAGTACGACCCGTACCCTCACCCGCGTATGCAAGGAGCGTACCCCCCACCCCAACAGTGTAAGTACGACCCGTACCCCCACCCGCGTATGCATGGAGCGTACCCCCCATGCCATCAGTGCAAGTACGACTCGAACCCTCACCCGCGTATGCAAGGAGCGTACCCCCCACCCCAACAGTGTAAGTACGACCCGTACCCCCCACCCGCGGACTCACGGACCGTACCCCCCATGCCAACAGTGTAAGTACAACTCGAACCCTCACCCGCGTATGCAAGGAGCGTACCCCCCACCCCATCAGTGTAAGTACGACCCGTACCCCCACCCGCGGACTCACGGACCGTACCCCCCATGCCAACAGTGTAAGTACGACTCGAACCCACACCCGCGTATGCAAGGAGCGTACCCCCCACCCCAACAGTGTAAGTACGACCCGTACCCCCACCCGCGGACTCACGGACCGTACCCCCCATGCCAACAGTGTAAGTACGACTCGAACCCTCACCCGCGTATGCAAGGAGCGTACCCCCCACCCCAACAGTGTAAGTACGACCCGTACCCCCACCCGCGGACTCACGGACCGTACCCCCCATGCCAACAGTGTAAGTACGACTCGAACCCTCACCCGCGTATGCAAGGAGCGTACCCCCCACCCCAACAGTGTAAGTACGACCCGTACCCCCACTCGCGGACTCACGGACCGTACCCCCCATGCCAACAGTGTAAGTACGACTCGAACCCTCACCCGCGTATGCAAGGAGCGTACCCCCCACCCCAACAGTGTAAGTACGACCCGTACCCCCACCCGCGGACTCACGGACCGTACCCCCACCACACCAGTGTAACTAGACTCGTACCCTCACCTCGAATGCATGGAGCGCACCCCCCCCGTGTATGTTCCAAGCGTACATATCTAGAAATAGGAGGTGTGTGTGCAGAGTCCACCCAGCAGTGCCCAGAGGCAGGAGGGGTGTGTGCCTATCACTCCCAGCAGTGCCCTGAGACAGGAGGGGTGTGTGCAGAGTCCTCCCAGCAGTGCCCAGAGACAGGAGGGGTGGGTGCAGAGTCCTCCCAGCAGTGCCCAGAGACAGGAGGGGTGTGTGCCTATCACTCCCAGCAGTGCCCAGACACAGGAGGGGTGTGTGCCTATCACTCCCAGCAGTGCCCAGAGACAGGAGGTGTGTGTGCAGAGTCCACCCAGCAGTGCCCAGAGGCAGGAGGGGTGTGTGCCTATCACTCCCAGCAGTGCCCAGAGACAGGAGGGGTGGGTGCAGAGTCCTCCCAGCAGTGCCCAGAGACAGGAGGGGTGGGTGCAGAGTCCTCCCAGCAGTGCCCAGACACAGGAGGGGTGGGTGTGGAGTCCGCCCAGCAGTGCCCAGAGACAGGAGGGGTGTAACACATGTGTGTGAGGCCGGAATTACCCACATCCATACTGCCTACAAGGGAACATGTCCCCATGAACTCATGTCAACAGACTCCACACACAAGTACAGTGATCACCAAGGATGCCACGATTGTTGCAGGTGGAGACATGGCCATGCATGCATGGCCAAAGTAGAAGGGCTCCGTCACAC
Source organism: Triturus cristatus (assembly GCF_964204655.1). Classification (NCBI taxonomy): domain Eukaryota; kingdom Metazoa; phylum Chordata; class Amphibia; order Caudata; family Salamandridae; genus Triturus; species Triturus cristatus. The sequence goes on along the minus strand of NC_140583.1, from coordinate 812,269,173 downwards.
ACACAGCTCATGTAGACACTGCTCTGCGCTAAACATTGGGAACACCCTGCAGGGAAGAAATCTGGGTACACAGAGGAAGGAATACACCCTGGGACAATTGCACCATGCAGTAACTGCTTACATGACCAAAGGAAGTTAGCCAACACCTTGTGATGGCACACAGATCCCAGGGTCCCCCCAATGAGCAGAACACTACTACATATCCCACACACCCAAACCCTTAAACACCACCCAAAACCATGTAGCAGCCCCACCAACACCAATACCACCATAGCAGTAGTGTGATAATGAAAACAAAATTAAGCTTTATTCAGCATGAGCACAATGTCCGTGGATTGCAGGCAGTTCAATATTCACAAAGCCCATAGGGCAGTCAATGATTCGCAGCTGGATGGGGGACACAGTGGGATGCGTGTCCCCTACCTTGCCTGCACAGTCAAATGGCATCGTCTTCCATACTGGTGAGGGCATCAGGGGGGGGGGGGGGAAGCACCAGGCACCGCAGGGACATCAGGGCAAAGGGGCGGCGTTGTGGGTGCAGGGATGGAGGACTCAACCACAGGGGGTGTGTCATGGCCAAAGGCGGAGGCCAGGATGGCACTACACACCTTAGCAAGGTCCTCCAGGGACTCCCCTGCACCCGAAGGGACCTCAGGCCCCAAGGAGGGGGGGGGTCAGAGGGATGGGTCGCAGCGCCACCGGGGGAGGGTGGAGACAGGGGGGGAGACTCAACCACCCTGACCGAGGACTTCCTTGACCGCTTGCGTGGTGGTGTAACTGTGGGGCTCAGGGACAGAGCGGCCATGAAGGAGTCCTTGGGGGAGATGTGGCCAGGAGAGCTGAGGGGAGGGGATTTGGAGGGAGTGGACTGGGTGGAATGCGGACTCCCACTATGGCTGCGTGTCACACGTTTGCCCCCCGACCCAGTGGGTGTGCCTACCTCACCCTGTGTGTGCGTGTCAGGAGGAGTGCGGTGGACCTTCCCTGCTGGTGTGGTGCCTGTGTCTGTTGATGTGGGTGCATGCCGACGTCTGGGTGTACGTGGGACAGGCATGGGAGTGGGAAGTGTGGATGGGGCAGGGGTAGGTGGGGGGAGGTCGCGCAGCAGGAGACCCACTGCTGCAGTCAGTGTGGAGTCTATGGACCTCAGCAAGTTGCGTTGGTCAGCCTGCGATGAATGAATGCCCTCCAAGAATGCCTCGATGTTGGTGAGGGTTTTCCCGTGGGCATGGAGGACATTAAGGATCGCAGCCTGACCAACCTGCAGTTGCCGCTGGATGTCCACAGACTCAGCATTGGCGGCAGCAGTGGAGACAGGGGCAGGGGGTGCGGTGCCTGGCCGGAAGGAGACATGCGGTGACCGGGCACGCTGGGAAGGGACACGAGCAAGTGGGAGGCGGCTGATGGGAACTGAGGGGGCGGTGCGAGGTGTTGTTCCGCTGTCAGCTGCTGGTGCAGCCACCGCCCACTCGGAGACATCCTCCTCGGACCTGTCAGCTTCGTATTCTGACGTGCCAGTCGACAGGTCCTCGGCCGCACTATCCTCCACCTCTGTCCCACTCGATGTGCCAGCCCCGATGTCACGGCTGGCACTGGTGCTCGGTCCCTCCGCCTTGCCTGTGTCCATGTCTCCCTCTGTGTCCCCCGACGATGCTGTGGGCAGGGTGGAGAGACAGAAATTAATCAGACAGCTGTACACATCAGTCACATGAGTCCAATCGACATAGTTAACACTGCATAGCCTGAAAAGGAAGATCCCTAACATCTACTAAACAAGGTACCGATGTAGGGCATGAAACACACAGTTGGTTGAGCCACCATGCCACTGAAATACCATGGAGAGCATGAGACAATAGCTAAAGACAGGAAACGGAGTCTGACATAGCACCCAGGCCCTGGGGACAATCCAGCACTGCATCTGCACCACACAGCGTTGGCGAAAATACCGATGACCAGGGACCATATCCATGAACTTGAGACACATGCTGCATAGGTAATGCTGAAAACATGCCCAACATGACTCGGTCACTGCACCTTGCGTGTGTGTCCAGAAACATCACACACTGCCTAGACCCAGCAAGTAGAAATCAGGATTTGACACATAGGCATTGCCCGCCCCAACAAACCCCTACACGAGGCAAATTGTTGAGACACAGGTGGCACCAACATCTCATAGTCTGGGTGATAAACACAGGGGCAGGCAAAATGCAAGATTGGACGCCAAACAGCCAAGGTGCGCCTGTACAAATAATGAGGTACCAGTGCCCATCCTCAGATGAGTATAACAAGACACACAGGCACTGGCAACTGTGAGTATGAAGAAGGACAATCAGGTCAGGCTGCACAGTGGACACCTGTACAAAATAGCACGTCTATATACATGGTGACAGGGGACAATGGCACAGAGCACAACCTACGCTGTAGACACTGAGAGTGTCCACGTTTATGATGACACATACACCACTGAGGAAAAGGTGCCCCAGGGGACAGTAGTGGGCACGCAACTACATGCTACTGAATGGTAATGACTGCAACACACGTCACCATCCCTGCACTATGCGTATCGCACACTCATGCACATCATGTCACAGGCCACTACATAGGACATGCGCGCTGTAAGGCATGACACATGAGAGACCAACTCCCATGTCTGGAGTCAGCATCAGTGCCAACTGACATGGAACCCACATGCAGTGAACTTGACAGTGCACAGGCAAGGTCCCACAACCTGTTACACACCACCCCCACACATGATGCTACAGTCATTGTTCTCGTGGACAAAGCGCCAGCCTACATTACCTTGTGAAGGAGTGACTACACACAGACCAGGGAACACATTGCAAGGAGGGGAAGGGTGGCAGGGGCGCAGCGCTATACTGGGGCAAACAGGATCTGCACAGCACCTTTAAACCCTGCCAGTGAATTCATGCTACTGTGCCCTTACAAATGCCGGTGACACACAACAAACACACATGTACCTACCCCCTTCCGGCTGCTGCATCGCCTGTAAGCGCCTCTCCAGGTCTGGAAAGACCACTGGCAGCACACGCCTGTGGAGGTGGCTCAGACGGCAGCGGCCACGGTTCTTGTGGCTCTCAGGTGAGTCCCCCAGCAGGAGCCGTGCAATCCTCCGCGTCCAGCACCGGATATCCTGCCAGCGTTTCCTCACCTGGGGCAGGCTCCGCCTCCGACCATCCACACCCCTCACGGCACTGACGGCGGTCAGCCAGATCTGCTCCTTGGCAGTGGCGCCTACCTGTGAGGAAGAACAAGTGACACCACATCAATACACCAGCCACATGTCACAGAGAGACATATGAGTACAAATTAGCTGGTTACAACAAGGCATGTCATGCAGTCAACGCATTGCACCTTTGTCATAGGGACATCATCCCCTGGTGAGGGAAAAAGCAGTACGTGCCATAGTGGGTACACAGGTGGAATGATGGCAATGTCACAATCAATGATCAAGGCTCACACTGTGCATCACACCCACCCCTCCTGTCTCAGGGCACTGCTGTGAGGACTCCACACCCACCCCTCCTGTCTCAGGGCACTGCTGTTAGTGATAGGCCCCCACCCCTCCTGTCTCAGGGCACTGCTGTTAGTGATAGGCCCCCACCCCTCCTGTCTCAGGGCACTGCTGTTAGTGATAGGCCCCCACCCCTCCTGTCTCAGGGCACTGCTGGGAGGACTCTGCATCCACCCCTCCTGTCTCAGGGCACTGCTGTTAGTGATAGGCCCCCACCCCTCCTGTCTCAGGGCACTGCTGTTAGTGATAGGCCCCCACCCCTCCTGTCTCAGGGCACTGCTGGGAGGACTCTGCATCCACCCCTCCTGTCTCAGGGCACTGCTGTTAGTGATAGGCCCCCACCCCTCCTGTCTCAGGGCACTTAGTGATAGGCCCCCACCCCTCCTGTCTCAGGGCACTGCTGGGAGGACTCTGCATCCACCCCTCCTGTCTCAGGGCACTGCTGTTAGTGATAGGCCCCCACCCCTCCTGTCTCAGGGCACTGCTGTTAGTGATAGGCCCCCACCCCTCCTGTCTCAGGGCACTGCTGGGAGGACTCTGCATCCACCCCTCCTGTCTCAGGGCACTGCTGTTAGTGATAGGCACACACCCCTCCTGTCTCAGGGCACTGCTGGGAGACATCAGGCACCCCCCCCTGGGACACCCCCGACAGTACATGGCATGTGTGTCACACCAGGACACAATGCCTGAAGTCACAGTCACAACATAGGGACAGTCTGTGCCAGTGGCCTATGCACTCACCTGATACCCTGGTCGCCCATACAGCATGGAGTACTGTGGGAGGATCACATCCAGCAGAGCCATGTTCTCCTCCAGGGTGAATGGCTGTGTCCTCTCCACAGCCCTTGACATGGTTCCAGGGAATCAGTAGCAGCAGCTGGGTCGACGAATGCAAAGATGTGCAGGCAAGTACTCCCTCATGGGACCTGGCTGCCTTATATGTGCCCTTCTGCCCAGTCTCATGCACAGGAGTACAGAGTGATTGGTCACTCACATTTGCATCCTATGTTTCCACCAATCCCTTCAAACCTAGCAGTCTGTGGGTTCTCTATCGGTTTCATTCTCCTGCATGATGTCAGCCCCACAAACACATTGCAACAAAGCAGAAGAATTCCAACTGACTTCTGCTGTGTACCTTCCAGAACAATTTCGAAATTTGAACTTGGTCTCCATGACAACCAGCATGCATGTAGGCCTTAATACTTGTCCCCTATGTAATTTGGAGCATCACACACAGGTACGGTGCGTTTCGGGGCCCTAGGGCACCCCAAATGCATGGCAACGGCCCGTACATGCATGCCTACGTTCACTATCACTATGGGTGTCCTCGCGTATGCGTACTCGTAGTGGTACGGGCCGTACACTCGCATGTACGCTCACTATCACTACGAGTACGCATACGCGTGCAGACCCATAGTGATAGTGAGCGTAGATCCGTGTGTACGGTCCGTACCACTACGAGTACGCATACGCGTGCAGACCCATAGTGATAGTGAGCGTAGATGTGTGTGTACGGTCCGTACCACTACGAGTACGCATACGCGTGCAGACCCATAGTGATAGTGAGCGTAGATGCGTGTGTACGGTCCGTACCACTACGAGTACGCATACGCGTGCAGACCCATAGTGATAGTGAGCGTAGATGCGTGTGTACGGTCCGTACCACTACGAGTACGCATACGCGTGCAGACCCATAGTGATAGTGAGCGTAGATGCGTGTGTACGGTCCGTACCACTACGGGTACGCATACGCGAGGACACCCATAGTGATAGGGCCGTACACACGCATCTACGCTCACTATCACTATGGGTCTGCACGCGTATGCGTACTCGTAGTGGTACGGACCGTACACACGCATCTACGCTCACTATCACTATGGGTCTGCACGCGTATGCGTACTCGTAGTGGTACGGACCGTACACACGCATCTACGCTCACTATTACTATGGGTCTGCACGCGTATGCGTACTCGTAGTGGTACGGACCGTACAAATGCCTGTACGCTCGCCATCACGATAGGTACACATACGGCAGCACTCCCACAGTGATTTGGGAACATACACAGGCCCTCTTAGCAGCAGTATGGCAGTTTTTACACATCACAGTGGTGATAGGCGACACACAGGTAGGAATAGGGCGGACATACTTGTCCATGGATGGACATACTTGTCCATGGATGGACATACTTGTCCAGGAATGGACATCAAGGCATCGTCTGTGCATTGCTACATGTGTGGGGCACAGGTGTGACAGGCTGTGATGTGGAACATGACTCCTGAGTGGAGAAGGCACCAGATGTATGATGAGATGTGTATAGGTGTACTGTGTGACGGTGCAATGTGTGCCAGGCATGCCCTTGACTCCTTTGACATGTGTGCATGTCGTACTGCGCACTTGGGGTGAGCGTCACTGGCATGGCACGGACACCAACACACGGAAGTGTCCCATGATGCCCGGTACAGGGGTTATGACACATGACTTGTCACTACCCACAGTGCACAATGTGACTATGTCATTTATGTGTGCGGGATTTCCATCAGGTTGATGTTGTAGCACCCTCAAAAGCTGCAGCCGTTGCAGCAACCAACATGTGTCTGTGTGTAGATTGTCATTGCACACTGTTCCGCACACCATGCCACATGTGTTATCGGATGTGAGGTGCACATGTATGCATGGGACACGGAGTAGCGTGACAAGGCCATGTCAGCATCCTCACAAGGAATGTGTGGTGAGTCATGACATGTGCACCTTCATGGCAAGGTGTGTGGGCAGGCCTAGTGTAATGTCATGTGACCTGTGGCTCCGGTGTTCCGCTACCAGTCTCTGCAATCGGCATCCTACTTCTGCTGATGTGTGGGTGTATGTCACTCCTGTCTTGCGTCTGGCTGTTCACTTGCACTGGGACACAGCTATTCCCATGGCGTGGCATGGGGAGGTTCTCAATCTCCGTGTGTAGCTGGGTCTTGGAAGGAGTGTCACCTTGCATCCATACGTGTCCTGGGCATGTAGCACATACCGGACTCCCTATGTAGCATGTGTGTATTGCCAGATTTACATGTGCTCAGTAGACATGAGTTGTTGTCGTAGTGCACTCACTCTTCCTTGTCACTTCCAAATTACTGCAGAGCGCCGCCTCTTGCCCGAAGAATTCCAGACTTGGCTGCCATGCAGGAGAATGACAGGATCCGGCTCTACCGCTTCACCCAACCGTTGATTCTGGAGCTGACGGCGAGACTGGCACCACACCTGCAACCGCAGCACAGGTATCCTACGGCACTGACACCCCAGCTGAAGGTAATGGCTGCCCTACATTTTCTTGCCACGGGTACCTTCCAAAATACCATAGCTCGTGTTGGTGGCATGTCCCAGAGCATGTTCAGCGGTGTGCTGCATGATTTCTTGGAGGCCATGTTGATTCACCTGGATGACTTCATCAAGTTCCCAACCCCTGAACAGATGACTGAGGTCAAGCGTGGATTCTATGCCCTGGGAGGGATGCCCCATGTCATTGGGTCCATAGATGGGACACATGTAGCTTTGGTACCACCACACGCACGGGAGGTGGCGTACCGCAATCGGAAGCACTACCACTCCATCAATGCCCTTGTGGTGTGTCTGTCCAACATGGTGATTTCACATGTCTGTGCTCGTTTTCCAGGATCAGCACACGATGCCTACATCATGAGGCGTAGCGGGATGCCTGATATGATGATGCAGCTGCGCAACGAACGGGCATGTGTTGTTGGTGGGTACAGTCTGTCTGTCCTGTATTCTGTATAGCCTACCAGCACGACCGCTTCACCACTTCTAACGATGTCCATGTGCTTCCTATGTAGGGGACGCTGGCTATCCCAACATGCCTTGGCTGCTGACACCTCTCCGCAACCCCATCACGCCGGCCCAGCTCCGCTACAGGACCGCCCATGGCCGGACAAGGCGAGTGATAGAGAGGACGTTTGGCATGCTGAAGAGCCGATTCCGGTGCCTCCACAAGACCGGCGGTGCACTCCCTTATGCCCCGGCGAAGGTCTGCAAGATCTTCATGGTCTGCTGCATGCTGCACAACATGGCAGTTGAAAGAGCTGTGCCACTCATCCTGAATCAACATGACGAGGACCATCCACCCGTGGAGGACGAAGGGCTTGGCAATGGGGCTAGTGATGTGGAGGATGTGGAGCCGCAAGAGGACATCCGGACTCGGCTCATACGCGACTTCTTTGCTTAGTGGTGAGTACCAGTGTCTGAGTGTGCACGCATTGGTCCCCGTGTGGCATGCGTTGTGATGTGTGTCTCCACCTGCATGTATGGCACGTGAGTCAGAGGTGTGTGTGGGTGTGTCACTGGAGTGATGGTGGCAGTGATGGTAGTATTTCCCCAGTCACAATGATGACCTAGCATGTTGTCATCCATACATGTGTCGAGTAAATGCACATGCAAGTGGCTGTGTTATTTGTGGCTGACTTCTTGTGTGTCTCTCTTCCCCAGGTACCTGCGCATGCCGTTTGCTGGTTGCATTGTTGTGCCACTGCTATTCCTCATGGACATGACATCGTGGGCTGACTCAGCGTTACAGGCACGGACACGTTTGGAAGTCTCCATGGGGTAAGGGATGCATCTGGGGTGTATTGGTTGTGGCAGTTGTTCACGATGTATGCACACTGCCCCTGTCGATGTGTTGTTCCTCTGCAGCCATGTCGCATCCCCATGGGACACGACATGCAGCTGTGTACACCTGAATAGATGGTCTGCCTGGTTGACAGTCATCAGTGATGGGATAGTGGATTGTGATGATGGCATCAATGTGTGTGACACTGCCCTCGGACACATACGGTTAGCATTGGCTTGACATGGTGTGGGACTTCCACATCAGCGGATCTATGGTGTATGGCAGGCTCTCCGTGTGCAGCTGTGGGTATTTAGCTGTTAGCCGACGCTTGTGTGCCAGTACCATGGCTATCACGCATTTGTGCTGCAGAAGGGGGGTGCCAGTGTTGGACCCACATGTCACTCCACATGATGTGTTCATGTGTACTTCGAGTTGCCTCTGCAATCCCGAATACATGACTAATAAAGGTGTCCCTATGCCTCCAAGGTGCCTCTTCTCAGTCAATGCTGGTGTGTTGGCACGGTGCATCCTGCATGTCTGGCATGGTATTCCCTGATTGTGGCTATGTGTCAATGTGTCGAGTGGCAAGATGCAAGCTGTGTGTGTGGGCTGAGACTGTGTATTGGGCATGATGTCCATGACTGCGTGGGTATTGTGACATGTGCCATCCCCATGCATCCAACGTTGGCCAGGCCCCCATTCTCTGCATCCACCGGACTCAAGCTTGCAGGACATGGTTCTGCCACCTGTCTACACATACCTGGGTGCCCCCCAGGACACTGGACTGGATCCCTGACCTCTGCGCATGACTGTTGGTGTACTCAATGTGTGTGTCAGCACGGTTGTTCGGCCACCCCCTCAGCTGGTTGTGCCCATCACGGGTGTGTATGGTGCTCCATGTCTGTCTTGCCTAATACACTGTGACCCATGTGTCCTGTGCCAGAGTCAGGCCCCAGGGTGTGGATGGTTGAAGAGAAAAGATGACTCAGGCATGTTTAGACTTTACAAGACACATGTTAGGTAATAATGCTACCAGCAAGCATCTACTCTTCATAGTGTGATTTATTATTGGGGGGGGGGGGGGGGGACAAAGTGAGGGGCTTTCCGGGATTATGGAATCCAAAGTTCAGTAGGGGAGTTGGTGTCCTTGCCATTGGAAATCCTCAGAGTCCATGCCACAGTCTTTGTCAACATTGGTCAGCCAGTGACCAGCAGGGCCATGTGGCAGAGAATGTCTCTTGATGCTGTGATGCTGTTGCTCCAGTGGGCCAGGTGCCAGGCCAGGTGTCCTGGGAGATGGTGATGTAGCAGCCACCCTCACGGTCCTTTCCGTGGATGACCCGGCCTCCTGCGGGGAACCTCACCAGCAGGCCGTGACGACGTCTGGGATGCTCCGTCGGATGTTTCCTCCTCCTCCTCCTGATCCCTCCCTGTGGGTGGTGATGTTCTCCGCCTTCTGGCACAGGGAGGGTCGGCCATGGTGTCGGCCATCCGACGGAGTGTAGCGTGAATCCCCTGGAATGCCGTCACTTGCTCAGCCTGTCTGTCCTCCATCCTCCGTTGGTGTACCAGTAGACAGGCAATTAGCTCCGCATGTTGCTGGGCCTGCTGGGCCTTGATCCCCTCGAGGACGGACACAACCTGGGCCATGCCCGTGGTGTCCTGCCGGTATGAGTCCAGGATGTTACGGACATGGGAAAATACCGGATCCCCAGCCAACTGGTCAGGCTCGCGCCTCCGCCGTCCTCCACTCCCACCACCCCTGCCCACTTGCACCTGGCCTGCACTTGTGGGCACATGGGGTCTCCGGGACCCCTGAGGGGTGGCATTGGCGTTGTCGCCTGCCTCCTCCTGGGTGCCCGGGACACCGTGTCCCTCCTGGCGAGCCTGGCTGCATTGTGGTGTTGGGGCAGGGATCCTGGGTGTCTCCTGGGATGTGGCAGGAGTGGGGGTGGTGGTTGGCACAGTTGTACCTGACGCAGGTGCTGCAGGTGGTTGGACACCAGAGGGGCCAGGTTGGTCGGGGTCGTCCGCAGAGTGGTGAGAGTGGTCGCTGCCGGTGGGATCGGGCTCCTGCAGATCCGGGTCCTGTGAGTGTTCCCCCCCAGTGTTGGGGGGTGCACCACGACGTTGACCTGTGTGTGAGAGAGACCATGTTAATTTTGGTCCATGCAACATCCATGTTTCATCCGTTTCAAAGTTGGCACATTTCCTCTTGGAATTAGGATCGGTCTTGCATTCCACTCACAGTGCACTTGTGCATGGGTGTGTCCCTTGGGCACCACTTTGGCCCCTTTAACTATGTGTGGCACAGTCTTACTTGCTGCGTCAAGTGTGACTGCAGTCAGCAGTGGAGTGGGCAGGTGTGGCGAGCCATGCATTGGCGCCTTCCGTGTAGCACTGTACATGTGCACATGGAGTGGATCCACACACTTATATGATCCAGGTAGCTGTCGTTGTGCTCGTGAACAGGTTGTGACATGGCCCTGTGTTTTGCCATGGTGAAGAGGGGGGGTTCTGGCACTGGCCACCCTTGTCTACATGCACGCAGTCTACCTGCTGACGAGCAGACATTCACACACGCAACACGGCTGATTAGCTCTCCCTGTGTCTCGCTCCCTCTGTGTCCCCCTCTCCCTCCCTCCGTGTGTCAGCCTCCTCCCTCTGTCCGTCTCCCTTCCTCTCTGTCCCCCTCTCCCTCCCTCTCTGTCGCCTTCTCCCTCCCTCTGTGTCCCCCTCTCCCTCCCTCCGTGTGTCAGCCTCCTCCCTCTGTCCGTCTCCCTCCCTCTCTGTCCCCCTCTCCCTCCCTCTCTGTCCCCCTCTCCCTCCCTCTCTGTCGCCTTCTCCCTCCCTCTGTGTCCCCCTCTCCCTCCCTCTGTGTGTCAGCCTCCTCCCTCTGTCCGTCTCCCTCCCTCTCTGTCCCCCTCTCCCTCCCTCTCTGTCCCCCTCTCCCTCCCTCTCTGTCGCCTTCTCCCTCCCTCTGTGTCCCCCTCTCCCTCCCTCCGTGTGTCAGCCTCCTCCCTCTGTCCGTCTCCCTCCCTCTCTGTCCCCCTCTCCCTCCCTCTCTGTCCCCCTCTCCCTCCCTCTCTGTCGCCTTCTCCCTCCCTCTGTGTCCCCCTCTCCCTCCCTCCGTGTGTCAGCCTCCTCCCTCTGTCCGTCTCCCTCCCTCTCTGTCCCCCTCTCCCTCCCTCTCTGTCCCCCTCTCCCTCCCTCTCTGTCGCCTTCTCCCTCCCTCTGTGTCCCCCTCTCCCTCCCTCCGTGTGTCAGCCTCCTCCCTCTGTCCGTCTCCCTCCCTCTCTGTCCCCCTCTCCCTCCCTCTCTGTCCCCCTCTCCCTCCCTCTCTGTCGCCTTCTCCCTCCCTCTGTGTCCCCCTCTCCCTCCCTCCGTGTGTCAGCCTCCTCCCTCTGTCCGTCTCCCTCCCTCTCTGTCCCCCTCTCCCTCCCTCTCTGTCCCCCTCTCCCTCCCTCTGTGTCCCCCTCTCCCTCCCTCCGTGTGTCACCCTCTGTCACCTCGGCCCAGCTTCCTGGGCACACAGTTAGCAGATCTTTGAGTGGCCATTGGCTTGTTGATGTGAGTTTGTTCCTGATCTCCAGGCACCCATTGGGTGTGATGTGTGTCTGTGCGCTGCTGCTGTGGTGGTGTGTGCTGCCACTCTTTCACAATGTTGGCTGTTCATTAGCTGCTGTCATGTGCAAAACAGTGCCTTCACCCCGTGTGTTGATGCAAGGCGTCCGCCATTTGCTGGCAAGTCATTCCTGTGTTGGGACACACTGTCTGTCTGGTGTGACCTAGGCCATATGGGTAGAGTGAATTGTTGTCTGCTTCTGAGTTGCACTATGTGCGTTTTGGGGCCCAGCCTCCCGCCATCCGGGTTACCGTGTCATGTGTTGTTGTCTTCTGTGGCCTGTGACTTGACATTGTCCAGCTGGGTGCATGGGGCATGGTGGCAGCAGTGGCATGTGCGTGCTCATGGAGTGTGGTTGAGTCATGCGATGGCTTGTGGTGGTTGCGTGCCTGTTAGTGAGGTTGGTTGTGGATGCCGTTCCCCCCATGTGAGGTGCGTTGTTTGTGTACTCACCCGGGTCTCGGAGTCCTTCTAATCCTTCGACTGCCTCCACCGGCAGTATGGCCATCACCCTCTCCTCCCAGGGATGGTAGTGTACGGGTCTGCGGGAGGGCCCTCCTCCGGTGGCGTTGGCCTGGTCGTGTTCATCCTGCCTCTTGGCTCGGACCCTCCTCCGCAGATCGTACCACCTGTTCTGGCATTCCTGCCTGGTCCGTCTGGTGTCCGCAACAGCATTCACAGCATCGACGATGGTCTGCCACATGGCTGTTTTTGCTGCCTGGCTGGTGTTTCTGACCAATGTTCCAAAGATCTGTGGCTCGACTCTGAGGATTTGATCAACAAGAACCTCCAACTCTCGGTTACTGAACTTTGGATTCTTGGTAGTGGGCATGATGAGGGGTGTGGATGGTGGGGGGGGGTGTGGATGGTGGGGGTGGTGTGTGGATGGTTGTGGGTGTGTGGGTGTGGTTGTGCAGGTGCGTGTGTGTGTGAATGTGATGAGGGTGTGTTTGTGAAGGTGGTTGTGTGAAGGTGTGCAAGTGTAAGGTGTAGTAAAGGTTGAGGTCTGGTGCTGTGGGTTGTCTGTGGGGTCTTGCAGCAGTGGGTCTGTTGCAAAGGCTCATGGTTTGTGTGTGTGGGCCCTTTTTATTGGTCCATTGGTGGGTGTGGCTGTGTTTGAATTGTGGGTGGGTTGGTTATAAGGAGTGGTGGTGTATTGGGCCTCTGTTTGTTTTTGGCAGTTGCAGGTCAGTGAAGGTGTTGTTTTAGTGTTTTTTGGCCATGTTTAGTGGCTTTGTGCCATTCGAATGGTGTATTGTTGTGTTGTTTTGTTTTGTCCTGGTTGTGTCCGTGCGTTTTGAGCGTGTGTACGGTGTGTACATGGGCCATTTGGTTGTACGGTGCTGTCCTTGTGTGTGGCTTGGTACGACTCGTACATGCGGTTGTGATGTTGGGGCCTGGGGTGCGCTCCGTAGTTAGGAGGTCGTGTTGGGGGTAGGACTCGAACGTACTGGGATGTACATACACGGTGGTTCGACACGTACAGGGGTGGGGGTAGGACTCGAACGTACTGGGTACACGGTGGTACGACACGTACAGGGGTGGGGGTAGGACTCGAACGTACTGGGATGTACATACACGGTGGTTCGACACGTACAGGGGTGGGGGTAGGACTCGAACGTACTGGGTACACGGTGGTACGACACGTACAGAGGTGGGGGTAGGACTCGAACCTACTGGGGTGGGGGTACACGGTGGTAGGACACGTACAGGGGTGGTGGTACGACTGGAACGTACTGGGGTGGGGGTACACGGGGGTAGGACACGTACAGGGGTGGGGGTACGACTGGAACGTACTGGGGTGTGGGTACACGGTGGTACGACACGTACAGGGGTGGGGGTACGACTGGAACGTACTGGGGTGGGGGTACACGGTGGTACGACACGTACAGGGGTGGGGGTAGGACTCGAACGTACTGGGGTGGGGGTACACGGTGGGACGACACGTACAGGGGTGGGGGTACGACTGGAACGTACTGGGGTGGGGGTACACGGTGGTACGACACGTACAGGGGTGGGGGTACGACTGGAACGTACTGGGGTGGGGGTACATGGGGGTAGGACACGTACAGGGGTGGGGGTACGACTGGAACGTACTGGGGTGGGGGTACACGGGGGTAGGACACGTACAGGGGTGGGGGTATGACTGGAACGTACTGGGGTGTGGGTACACGGTGGTACGACACGTACAGGGGTGGGGGTACGACTGGAACGTACTGGGGTGGGGGTACACGGTGGTACGACACGTACAGGGGTGGGGGTAGGACTCGAACGTACTGGGGTGGGGGTACACGGTGGGACGACACGTACAGGGGTGGGGGTACGACTGGAACGTACTGGGGTGGGGGTACACGGTGGTACGACACGTACAGGGGTGGGGGTACGACTGGAACGTACTGGGGTGGGGGTACACGGGGGTAGGACACGTACAGGGGTGGGGGTACGACTGGAACGTACTGGGGTGGGGGTACACGGGGGTAGGACACGTACAGGGGTGGGGGTAGGACTCGAACGTACTGGGGTGTACATGGACGGTGGTATGACACGTACAGGGGTGGGGGTAGGACTCGAACGTACTGGGTACACGGTGGTACGACACGTACAGGGGTGGGGGTAGGACTCGAACGTACTGGGGTGGGGGTACACGGTGGGACGACACGTACAGGGGTGGGGGTACAACTGGAACGTACTGGGGTGGGGGTACACGGGGGTAGGACACGTACAGGGGTGGGGGTATGACTGGAACGTACTGGGGTGTGGGTACACGGGGGTAGGACACGTACAGGGGTGGGGGTACGACTGGAACGTACTGGGGTGTGGGTACACGGTGGTACGACACGTACAGGGGTGGGGGTACGACTGGAACGTACTGGGGTGGGGGTACACGGGGGTAGGACACGTACAGGGGTGGGGGTAGGACTCGAACGTACTGGGTACACAGTGGTACGACACGTACAGGGGTGGGGGTAGGACTCGAACGTACTGGGGTGGGGGTACACGGTGGGACGACACGTACAGGGGTGGGGGTACGACTGGAACGTACTGGGGTGGGGGTACACGGTGGTACGACACGTACAGGGGTGGGGGTACGACTGGAACGTACTGGGGTGGGGGTACACGGGGGAGGACACGTACAGGGGTGGGGGTACGACTGGAACGTACTGGGGTGGGGGTACACGGGGGTAGGACACGTACAGGGGTGGGGGTAGGACTCGAACGTACTGGGGTGTACATGGACGGTGGTATGACACGTACAGGGGTGGGGGTAGGACTCGAACGTACTGGGGTGTACCTAGACGGGTGGGGGTGTACATACACGGGGGGTACGTGTCGGACGTACGGGGGCTGGGGGGAGTGTTGGGCGCGTATGCGGGCACATGTCTCCATGGTTGCTATAGGAGTTCGGTGCGGACGGTGTTTTTTCCATACGGTTGTGACCTCGGACGCACGGGATGGATCGTGATTCCTCGGTCGGACTTGACTTTTCACGTTTGTACGGTAAATCGTCCGAGGACGTGTCGGACACATTTTCCGACCCGAGGACGTGTGGGGAATGATTCCCAATGCGGTTCGTATGGACTTTTTCCCATGCGAATCGTGATTGCCAGTTCGTACGGCACTTGTACGATTCGTACGGTAAAAAGACCGGATACGAGTCGCACGGGGTAATTTTTTACCGGATCGTGATCGGCACCTCTGTGTTTTTGGCTTCTTTTTGCGTTTTTTCTCCTGATAAATTTCAGTAGGTTTGACATGCTGGGATTTATCAGGGGAAAAGTGCGAGGGAGTGATAATTATCACACAACCTGCAATTCAGATTTCTATGTGTATTGAATTTCGTCCTTAACATGTAATGAGAGCCATAGTCTGGACTCTCGAGCACATAGCCCATCCAGAGGACCTGATTTTATGAGCTGTCCCATAGCTGTCAAGGTTTCAGATTGCTTATGTGTGACATTTCCATAATTTCTGTGTAATTATGAGTGACATTCAACGACTATGAGTGACATTTTCTTGCTAGCAAAAATCATGCAATGAAGACAAGTGAAACATATAAATATCAGACATGACACCCACGTGAGCAGCAAAAAAACTCTAAGAAGATCTTAAAACTGCTGCAAAGCATCAGAAATGGAAGGGCACTAACCTAGTAGCTTTGTAACCTGATTGGTCTGTTAAACAAATGTGTAACTAATAACAATTACACAGATCCTGCCGTAGCCAGCCTGCGCCGACAAAGCCTCCTGGCTCCTTTCTAGCAATAAATCAAAGTAATGCACATTTCATGCAACTAAAAAAAGTAAGTGCAGTAACTGAAATACTTCAAACACGCAGGCGACTTTGACTTTAAAGATTTGCAGCACTGAAACGTGAACATGACATCCACTTGCCTCATGTTAATGACATGCACTAAACACATGATTGACATACAATGAAGCGTGAATGACAGAGAATGAACCAGAATGGCATGCAACTAAACTCCTCCCGCCTGCCCGCTACCTCATTGAAACCCTCTGTGCTTGGCTGCCAGAGTAGAAGAAGCATACTTCTTCCTCCTGTTTTCATTAAGCTTCACCCCTATAAATTCCGCAGTGTGAAGCAACAATTTCCAATATATGGTCAATTATCTGTTTGATATATCACTGGGAAGCATTGCGGGCAAACAGGCCGAATTAAGGACTTCGAGCATTGTGGGAACTTTGTTATGCGATTTTGCAGCATATTCTGCATGAGGTCATTGAGGACACAGTGGGGACCCCACCCCTCTCCCTGGGATGGAAATGAGGGGAGATGAGGCAGGTCGATTAACACTGCACCTTGAGCAACTTTGCATCGCTCTCAGGGCTATTTCTTTATTATTTATAGCAGACCAGCATCAGTGTGTTGTTGTATAGTAGTCAGCAGTTGTGTGGAAAAGAAACTTTAGTACAACAAATACTTGCAGGAGGGGGCATAACTCAGAGTTATGGGAGCGCAGAGCTCAGTGGATAGAACTCTGTTCTTACCAGCACCACAGTGCTCACGCAGAAAAAGGACCCACTCACATACACAGTGCCTGTGGCGTCCTTCAGTGAGCTACGGCAGTGTGCAACCCTCATGTAAGGACCGGTGATGTGATTCAGTGAGATCGGGCAGTATGCTGCGCCTGTTTAAGTGACGCAGCCGGCGATGTACTTAAGTGAGCTACAGCAGTATGCCGTAGTGCAATTATTCAGAGCTAGCTGCTGTAACTTTACTTACAGTGCAGGCTGAAAGATCGATGATGAAGCGCTGCTAAGTAAATTAAATTAGGAAGAACTTAGACAATCATGAGTGACACTTGCCCTATGTTAGGAGCGCCTGACGGATGGTACGGGCCAGCTGCAACATCCCCTGGGAAACGGGCAGGCGGCCACAGTCCAGGAAAGGACTCAAGTCACACGGCGGCATATTTATGGCTCCAGGCTGCACTGGACTGCACAGTTCAGGACGGCAAGGCTGCTGAGGGCGAGGCACCACCATTCGGTCAAGGGTCCAACAATCACAAAGTGCCAATAATAGTCACTGGAGACCAGACCAGGACCTAGGTCCAATTTGACTCTAACCACAATGGAGCACAGGTCAGCTACACTAACCAGGTTCGTCATGCTCAAAGATTTTACCTTACAGCTTGAGTTACTTAAGTCCCAAACCACTAAGGAGTAGACTTCAAAAGCCCTCCAGCACCTCTGGGGAGGCACTTAAAGACTCAAAAGGTGGGACGCAGAGGCCAACAAGTGGGTACAGTCCAAGCGTAGTAGCCCCTGGTCAGCTAGTAAGTTGCAGGAAATTGCCTTTTGTAGCTTGCTGTATTTCTGTAGCTTTACAAAGAGGTCAGATTTCTGACCCTTGGATTACAAGAGGGAGAGCAGGTCCAGTCTTCAAGGCTCTTCTGAGGTCTTAGGCAACAGGTTCAGTCCTCTTCTAATCTTCCAAAGGTTCGAGTGTTCTGAAGTAGATGTGTGGTGATGCTGCATTTATGCCTGGCATGAGTTAGTGTGTGAATGACTCCTGGGGACACTCTAACCAATGTGGTAAAGTTCTCGGGCTAACTATTTTGGGCATTTTTAGTATTGGCCAAAGTCTTTGGCCACACTAAGCTTGGACTTTGAGAGCTGGAGGTGCTTATGGGGAGTGAACTATGATAATCCAGTGTTCTCACAGATCTAACACTGTACCCCCAAGAAATTCAAAGACAGATTTCTGGTGGGACAAAGGTGAGGTTTCAGCATCCAGACAGGGGATATACACAAATTGTATTGGCTTTCTATTTCCATCCTTTGAAGCGTGTCCTTAATGTCATACAAAAAACCCAAGCAGACCTGTTAAGCAGTCTTGACACTCCAACAGGATCAGACACTGTGAAGTCACCAAGAGGCCCACTGTGATAGAGGCCGATCTTGCTGGAGGTACAAAAAAGGTGCAGGCCTCGGTGTTAGCTACATATGCTTGTGACAGAGTCGGCGTATTTTAAGCTCGCAGGCCATCTTGTCAAGGGCCCAACACCACTTCCTTACACCCATGGGCTTTTGTCCGTGTTCTGGGAGCAAGTTCACACCTCATTCACGCACTCTGAAATGCAAATTACCGGCTGGCAGAAGGGAGAGAACAATATGCAGATTTAGGTTTCAGGGATTTCAGGCACGGCAAATGTGACTTTTTAAAAGTAATTTTTCAAAATATTTAGCACAAACCTGACTTCACCAGTGAATTGGGCTTGTAATAATTATTTTCAAAAGGTACTAAAATTCCATTTCAGCTGTTGCTAGGTGCAGATAACATTTATTAAACCTGATATTGTATCCCATTGCTTTCGTGTGGAACTGCCAACCGTGCTAAAGTGAAAATAGATTTGAGGTGCTAGTCACTGTAAGGACATGCTTAACATTAACTTTTACATATCATACTTTTAAATACCATCCACTCTGCTTAATAGTCAGTAAGGCTTTGTTAGGGGTGACTTATAAATATTTAAAAGGAAGATTTTAGTCCTGTCAAAATGGGTTATTTTGTCTGGCTGCATTTGCAGTTTAAACTAGCATAGCCAGCCTACTGGTAGCAGACCTGCAACTATATTTGCATTATCAGTACAGTGGGTGGCACAATGCGGCCCAGTCGTGTTATTTTACTTACATGCCATGGGTACACTATTGGTACCATATTAAAGGAGTCTAAAGGTAAGTAAAATATGTCAGTTAGGAATATACTGATTTTTACCATTTATAAAGGAGGAGCACAGACACTTTACAACTGGTTAGCAGGGGTAAAGTGCACAGAATTATACCGCCAGCACAAAGGCCTAACAATTGGGAGCGACTCTGCAAAGGGCAAATTTTCAACACATATTAAAAAAATACAGTAATTGGGGCAGTATCACTTTGTTACTGCTGAGAACAAGTTATTTCCCCCCAAAAACAAGCATTGGCAAAGCCCATATGTCTTGCCTATGCAAAAGTTTTTGTCTTTGCCACTGTCTTTTAACCATGTTATAGATCAGAGTGGCTGCTGCGCATCATGGCTAAAATGTATAAAACAACGCTATAAAGGTTATTTAAAAAGTTATGATGTGGGAAGGTAAGAAAAGTGCTTATAATTATTTTTCTTTTACAATCTTTAACCATACCGCTATACAACATGACTAAAATACACTGGCAAAGCTAATAGCTCTCACATAGGTGAGACCTATTGGCTTTTCCAAAGTTTGGTTTGAGTTAGAACACTTATTACCCCTCAAGCATCCAGCTACATTCCCCACATGGCACTCTGCAGGCTGTGTAAACCATCAATCGCCCTGGGGATGTTAAATGATTGACATTGCATCACTTAAAACATGCAAATAGAAACTGTAAAATGTTTTATATAGCTGTCAACCGCCTACAGTAGCACCAGCAAACACATCTGGCAAGATTATATGTAAAATCCCAAAAAATGTAAATTCCATTGGTGTGAATAAACACTTAGTACTTGGGTTGTAAAGCAAGGCATGAGCAGTGAGAAGGATTTTTTCCCCATGTGGTAGTTTCAGCTTTTGTGAAATGTAAAAGATTCAGGGCCCACTGTTACAAAACAATTTGAATTTAATAATAACTACAGCCGAACTCATGGATATAGGTAACTAGCATTAATCTGCTTCTGAAAAGGTAGCACTACCATTTATTCAATTGTCATAGTGTGACGGGGCGGGTGATATTCCCGAGTCACTAGAGTCATCATGGAACTGGTGGTCAACAGACGCTTCTTTGCCCCCTTGTATCCCCTTACAGCAGCCGGATGTTCCCTTCCTAAAGGACGAGGGGTACTCGTATTCCCCGCAAGACTGGGATCCAGAAACAGGACGCGGTTCCTTTAACGCAGCTTTCCTGCAGGACGAAACCCCTCCCCTGGACGACGTCACATTTGTGGGGCGTTCAAAAATAGGAGAAACCCGGAAGGAGACGGACGGCGTTTCCCTGGAGGAGGGAGGAGAACCGGAGTGGAGAAGAAAGGCGAACCCTGATACCTGGACAGAAGAAGAGAACGACGCGCACGAAGGGAGAACGACCGGAGGAACACCAGACGAGCCAGGAGGCCACCGATTCCTCGAGCCGCCCTGCCACGTTCCCAGGGGAGGAGCGTGACTTGAACAGGTACGGGGCAGAGTAGCGGGCTGGGTGGGAAGAAGGAGCCACCAGTCCCTGTGAGAGCACGTACCCGCATCTCTCGCTTGTAAATATCATGTAATCCTCTACCCCCACCCCTCACCGAGCACTGGAGCACATTTTCTTACGGAGTTAGCAGAAACACCAGAGCACTCGGTTTCCTTCAAATACAGCATAGGACGACCGTCCTAGCCCTTGGTCTTTTTTTTGTTTCTCTCGTATGGTTCAATGGTCTGTGGATCCTGGACAACGTCGAGACCCTGAGGATACGACAAGCGTAGATCCAGACGATTGAACACGAACTGTTTCACTCTGGAGTCCCCAAGACGGAGCAAGCCAGACTCTTCCTCTTTTGCTAGCTTCCGACTGACAGCTCGTCAAAAGAAAGTGTTCTAAAAAATAAAGCCCTTTTTACATCCCTCTAGCCTGGTTTCCGACTCTGTCACTGCTACCCCGCCACACATTGTAAAGAAATATAACGGAGAAAATCATACATGCCATACCATACAAAGAAATGAAATGCAGCTAGGCTGAAAAAGTGCAACCTGAATGAGCATAATGGCCAGCCAGACATGCGCACTTTGAAACCTCTAACCCAGCTGGGTTAGAGCAACTGCAGAGCTCTGTAGCGTTGTGGAGCGCCAAGTGAGGCCGCTCCCTCCAATCACGGCTCTGCTCTCATGAAGTTCCCTGGTGGCTGGGCTGCAGCGCGACGAGGTCCGGAGCAGGAGGTCCTGTTGTCAGGTAAGTTTTTGAAATATATATATATTTTCTGTCTATATTTGCGCATGCACGCCACAGGAGGATACGCCAGCTCATTATATGGTGACAAATGTAGGGCTCCATACTATTATTTGGTTCAAAAATTGCCACAGAGGAAGAGGGTCCATTAACTTTTTCATGCTATGGTACTTTTAATTTGAGAATAATTGACCATTTCAGAGGAATATTGTTTGGAATTAAACCAATACCTAGACCCACACAATTTGAAGCGCTTAATGCATAGGAATGTACAGCACATTCAAAACAAAGAGTCAGCTATCAAGGGAGGATGAAGAAAGCGATGTGTGCAGACGCTGATGCGAGATGGGATGAACAACAAAAGAGATGGAGAGTTGACTTGATTGAGGGAGTGAGATTATACCCTGCCATAACAAGTGAGGGAAATGATGCTGAGAAAAGAAGAAATGGAAAGAAAATTATGGGAGATGGGCATAAAGACAGTAACAGTGATGAAAGTGATAGCCTTTTGGATGGACTGTTAGCCAAACGGCCACCCCCCTATAATCAGACACATGTTGGAGGTGGGGGCACTTTGACTGTTACTGGTAGTTCTGAAAGTGCTTTAGCACTGGTTGCTTCCAGTCCAGATGTTATAGGAGTCATATCAGCTAGCACAACACAAACTATAGCAGGAGGAAATATGGGAACGTGTGTGTCCCAGGCTGTTCAGGAAATTGTAACCCAAATTTGGCTTTGAAACTTTCGGATGCTCTTACAGTACCGGTTACTAGTGATCCTGTAGTCCCTATGTATGATCTTAGTCCTGCTGGGAATGACAGTCAGGGAGTGCCTGCTTCTATCAAAGCAAAGGTATCAAAAAGAGGAGCAGATAGCCAGAGAATGCAATTTGTCCCATTGATTCCAATGAATGCGAGCTCACCATGTGCAGCAGGTGTGGATCCTTCTGTAGTGCACAATGGATTCAAACCTATAAAGGTCTTTTACTGGATTGGCAGTTATGGAATCACCTGTATGGGAAACTCTTCCAAATGTACGTAATAGTACGTGCCAAGAAAGCACTACACAAAGAAAGCCTTCTGAGGGCCAACATCTATTTGATGTCCAAGATTTAAAGCAATGGTTGAAGGACCATAATAACAATTCAAATGGGAATCAGAGTGTAGGAGTGAGTCATGGAACTATAAAATTGGCTGTAAAAGTGGATTTGATTGACGTGGTCAAATTAAAAACTCAATTAGATGAAATGATAAGTGGGAGCTTAGAGCTTATTCGAATACATATCAACAAAGTGAATTGTTATTTATGAGTAAAGATGTCACTAGGAGAGTGAGACAAACACATGAGAAATTGCCTGAATTGGCTCACACATATGATATTGATATAGAACAAACAAAGGCCTTGCAGAAAAATTATAGACTTGCATTTAGCGATCAGGACATAGAGAATCCGAGATTACCAGGACTGAAGACCCAAATTTGAGAATTAATTCTAAACATTCGTATTTAGATTACATTTGGCAAATGGGAAGAAAGATGGGCGAAATAAAGGTTTCTAAAAGAACAATGGGAGAACCTCCTCCTTTGGGGGAAACGGGACGGGAATGGGTGTCAAGGCTTTCCCTTTGTGGAAAGTACCTAGTGGATGTTTATGTGCATGTACACAGGAGTAGAGGTGACCTTGCGGCATTTACCAATGTTTTTCCGAGGCTGAGACAGAAGCCCATAGACTGATACAAACAGGTTGATCGATTGGTGAAAATCTCGAAGGTGTTGTGGATCGATCTGTATATGCTGTTTGAGATTGTAGTTCCTAGTTAGTTGTGGTCAGCATGTAAGATAGCTACAGAATGGTCTGAAGGTGAGCCTTAAAGAGACCCGATAACACACCTATAGTGATGAAGAAACATGAGACGGTAAGTACTTGGTTGAAAGCTAAAGTGCCATAACCGGATATTGATTGGGTAAAGATTAACAGAACAACCCAAGAATCAAAGGAGATGAGTCATGTTTTTTACGAAAGGTTTTGCAGGCTTTTAAACAGTATAGTGGGATGAACACCCTTGAACCCAAAGATATGGGACAGTTTGAGTCTTGATTTGTGACTGGATGAGACCTGAAATTAGCATGATGATTCAACAGCATTTGATTAGTTGGCAAAATAAGTCTGTCAATGAGACTCTACGTTATGCAAAATACAGTTGTGAAGAAACTGAAATGAGACACAAGAAGTTGAAGGAAAAGGCAATGATGGTGCAGGTGAAGGCTGCTCAAAGGGGTCAGGGACAGCCTTATGTAGGGAATACTGTTCCTATGCAATGAGTATATCAGCCCAGGGCTCCGATACAACAAGGTGGAGGATTTCAGGGACAAGAAAGGAGAAGAGATGTTCCTATAGATCCTAAGACTGGGGTTGATGTTGCTACTTTAAAGACACCCAACCCATGTCATTTTTGTAATAGATTGTGGCATTGGGACCGTGAATGTTGTCTAAATCCCGCAAATCAGGAACAGGATGGAGTGGTCGGTCAGTCTCAGCGCAATGTAGTGCAGTCTCAGAATGGACCTTGACCAAGATCTCAAAACGTAGCTGAATCCCAAGATCCGTAATGCTAATTCCACAACCCCGATGCCTCAGGATTCTGCAGGGAATTTATTACTTAATTTAAACATGGCATTGGTGGAAATCACAATTTGTCCCTTAATAATAATAACACAAGAAGCTTCAAATTAATACAGTTTAGACCAGTCCTTATGACAGTGCCTGAGAGGGAGGAAGACTGTACATTGGCACAGTCTTGGAGGTAGTGCAGAGTGGACCATATATCGATGCTGATGTAGATGGCCACAATGTCACTTTCCTGATCGACAGTGGCGCTATCTGCTCTACTATGAGAACAGGGGTGGTTCTAAACGGGAAACATCCATTACAATGCAGTCCTTACAATGCACTACCTTTACAACGCGACTGTCACAACGCACCAGCCTTTACATTGCATGCCATTACAACGCAGCCATTACAATGCATGCCAATACAACGCATGCCATTACAATGCATGTCACAACAACGCATGCCATTACAACGCATTATAAGGTAAGTAATGGGGATTTGTTAAGTTTTAGGGTGGGTATGGGTTTTGGGGTACATGGGAATAGTATTTTTACCCCTACACTATCCAACACATACCCTACTGTTGCACTCACTGGAGTGGGAATAGTATTTTTTACCCTACACTATCCAAAACTTACCCTCCTGTTGCACTCACTGGAGTGGGAATAGTAATTTTTACCCCTACACTATCCAACACTTACCCTACTGTTGCCCTAAAAGTATTATGCTTTGTAATGGTATGCATTGTAAAGGTATGCGTTGTAATGGAATGTGTTGTAAATGTAGTTTCTAAAAATGCGTTGTGATGGCATGCGTTGTAAAATCATGCATTGTAATGGATGTTGCGATGTAAAAACCGTGTTGTAAAAGCATGCGTTGTAAATATTTGTATTGTAACGTGTCCTATTCTTCTAAACCCACCCCTCTCCGGAAAAACAATCCAAATTGTAGGAGTTGCAAATAAGAAATTAGCAAGTCCCCTATCTAAAGAAGTACCTGTAAAAATAGAGACATTAGAGGATAATCACCAATTTGTAGTATGTGTTTCAAGTCCTGTATGTCTTTTGGGACGTGATCTGTTGTGCAAGCCGAATTGTACTATCTTTTTCACGCCAAAGGGTTTTGAGCTTCAAACAAAGGATGAGGACATTGCTCTTAAGCTAGCTAATCAGAATCTGCATGTCTCATTGTCACCCCTGTTAATGGTGGCAGACTAGCCGTTGGATCTCAGAGACACGCTAAAAGACATATTTTGGATTTTCCTGGAAAGGATATTGGACTCATTAAAGGAGTTGAGCCTGTCCGTATTCAAATAAAGCCAACTGCTGAATACCAGGGAACACCACAGTACAATCTGATGCCAACGCAGATGCTGGAATTACACCTGTGATTGAGAAAATGATTGCATTTTGAAAGAGATCCAGGGGAGTACATGTAACTCACCCATTATGGGCTTGAAGAAGCTGAGCGGTAAGTATCACATAGTACAGGATCTCCAGAAAATTAATAATATAGTGGTTGCTTGTTGTCCTGTGGTACCAAATCCATCTGTAATACTCTTTCAGATTCTATGTGAGGCTGAATGGTTCACTGTCATTGATCTTTGCCAATCGTTCTTTCCATTCCCTTACATTAGGAGAGCTGATTGTTGTTCGCTTTCTGGCTGGGGAATCGTATTTTAACACTGTGATAAGTCCCACAAGGGTATACAGAGAGTCCCTCCATTTTCAACTGGATTTTGAAGAAGAATCTAGAGTCTCCGACTATTCACTGAAATTCTGTCCTGGTCCAGCATATCGATCTTTTGGTTGCATCGAATACTCGAGAAGCATTTAAAACTGATACAATTGCGCTGTTGAACCATTTGGCTCAAAATGGACATAAAGTGTCCCCAAATAAGTTGCAATACTGTATGACAGATGTTCTCCACTTAGGACATCACATTGTGAAAGGTGCAAGAATGGTGACACAAGAAAGAATCTCGGTGATCATGCAAATGAATTCACCTAGTATGCAGAAGGAAGTCAGGATGTGTCTGGGAATGGTGGGCTACTGTCAGCAGTGGATACCCAGATTTTCCCTAGTGACTAAACCTCTGCAGACGTTGAGACACAAGGATATGTCCAATCCTGTGCCCTGGGACAACAACTGCTTGAATGCCTTCCTAGAACTGAGAGAGAGCCTTTGTTGTGCTCTTGCATTAGGAATGCCAGATTACAACAAATCATTTTCGCTCTTTTGAAGTGAAAGAGAAGGTTGTGCTCTCTCAGCATTGATTCAGAATCATGGAGGTGCCCCTAGACCAGTTGCCGATTTTTCAGCTACTCTAAATCCAGTAGCATCAGTGTTGCCTGGATGTCTCAAATCCCTTGCTGCAACAGGTGTCAGCATAGAAAGGTGTGACAGCATCGTGATAGTTCACCCTTTGACCGTTTACATGCCTCATTCGGTGGAAATATTGTTGACTCAAACTCGTACTCAACACCTAATCAACAGTAGGCTCACAAGGTATGAGCATACTATGGCCGCTGAGAATGTCACATTGAAGAGATGTTCAATTTTGAATCCCGCTACGCTATTGCCATTTACCTGATTGTGATGCAGATGAGATCGAAGTAGAGCATGACTGCCTCGATGTCACTGAACTATGCACCAAGCTCCATCCTTACATTACTGACAAGACATTGCCTGAATCCGATTACACCCTCAGAGACAATGAGGGAAAGCTGGGGGTGCTTATGCTGTCTGTACTGTTATGGGAGTGGTGGAAGCTGCCTGGCTTCAAGGAGTATTCTCTGCACAGGTAGCAGAGCTGATTGCACTTACTAGAGCATGCCTTGTTTCAGACAAATATAGGCCTTTTTATATGCCATAACAACGTGGTTGTTATAACGACTGCGTTTTTATTTCGCATACCGTTACAACGCAAGTCAGAACAAAGACTTGCTTTTAGGGGGCGCTGGATGTTGGAATAGTATAATTTACTATTCCAACTCCAGTCTGTGCGGACACTAGGGAAGGTGTTGGATTTTAAATCCAACACCTTCTTCCCCCTAATGCAAGTCGTTCTTCCGACTTGCGTTGTAACGTTATGCGAAATAACAACGCGGTCGTTGTAACGACCGCGTTGTTATGGCATGCGTTGTTTAGCATGCGAACAAAACGCTGTTTACAATATTCACCAATAGCCAGTATGGGTTCAGTGTGGTTTACGATTTTGGACATTTATGGTATCAGAGGGGGTTCATGACCTTGTCAGGATCCCTGATCCGCAATGGAGAAAATGTTAGAGGCCCTGCAAATGCTAGCACAGTTTGCCGTTGTAAACTTTTCTGCCCATTGTAAAGGAAATTATTTTGTGACAGTAGGAAATAGGTATGCAGACGAAGTTGCATTTTATTGTGCATTAAACTGTTGCTCTTTCAATGGTGAATACACAAACAAGGGATGTGATGAAACCAATTTCAACCTTTTGATGACAATTGCTGATACATGGGAAGAAGTACAGAGATTGCAGGAGGAAGTTACTGAGGAGGAACAGCAATGTTGGATCAGAGCAGGATGTGTGAAAAGAGATGATGATATTTGGGTTTCAGTAAATGGAAGACCAATATTGCCTAATAGTTTGTTACCACCGATGGCGAGGTACTAACATGGATCAATGCATGTAGGAAGAAAAGTCATGATGAGGTTGTTTAGACAGACTTAGTTTAACCTAAAATTTCAATTGATGGCTGAGGCATTGTGTTACTGATGTGAGATTTGCCAGCAAATGAATGTGGGAAAACGAACTTCTGTTACACTGAGTCACATATAAAAGATCTGGAGGTCCTTTCAACATGATGCAGCTGGGTTTCGTTGAAATAACAGTATTCAATGGATTGAGACACATTCTAGTGATGGTGTGTGTGGAGATTCTATTCAATGTTGTAGAACTCGGTGATGTCATTCTATGACATCACTGTAAGACTCTGTGGATGTTGCCAGTTGAAGAAGCTGGAGGTTACTTTTTGGATGTGTACTTTTTATCTTAAGATAATAAAGGATTTAAACTACTAACCACTGCCTTTGTGGTTACTACATTTTCATGGCGACGAGACTGCGCAGGGGGCAGATAACTGCCCCCTACATAAAAATGGAAAGTACTGACAAATTAGAGAAACCTCATTGTGGCATTATCTTAGAAAAAACGGAAGTCAAAGTATTAGCAGACTCTGGTAGTTTGTTTACATTAATTTCAAGAGAAGTTTATCTAAATAATTTGAAGAAAAGTTTGGCTGAATTACAAAACTCAGATATAAGTGCTGTGGGATATGGTGGTAAGAGAATAAACATCATAGGGATGTTGTGGATGAATATCTTTTTCAAAGGTAATAGCGTTCATGGTAGAATATATATAACTGAAGAGGGATCAAATCTTTTCGGATGGCGACATCAGAAAGATCTGAATATAATACTTGATCCGAATGCCAAGGAACCAGTCATGATAGTAGAACCTGCTCATGAATGTAGTTTGTCTGCTGCAGATGATAATTCTGATTGGGGAAGAAAATTGATGTTGTGGTTTCCACAGGTCTTTACTGATGAATTGGGCATGCTCAAAAATTTTAGTCACCGGATTATTTTAAAGAAGAATGCTCGCCCTGTGGTGCATAAAGTTAGGTCCATACCTTTACTAATGAGGGAACCCTTACAAAAAGAACTCGACAAATTCTTGGAATTATTGAACCTATTGAGTCATCGGAGTGGCTTTCTCCGATTGTTGTTGCACCGAAGGATGGGAATAAAATTCGTCTGTGCATTGATTTGAGAGACTTAAATCAAAATATATGGGTGGATCGACAACCATTGCCAAATATAACGGAGATGTTAAGTGTTATGGGTGGTGGAAAGGTATTTAGTGTCTTAGACATGTCAGCTGCCTACCACCAGATAAATCTTCATCCTGAGTCACGAGCTTTAACCTCTTTTGTTACACCACTGGGGGCTTACCGATATCGACGCATGCCTTTCGGTTTAGCCTCAGCCTCTGCGGTGTTCCAAAGAATCATGCAAGATATCTTCAAGGGGATGGATGGTGTCTTGTGCTTTCAGGATGACATCATGGTTGTGGGGAGATCTTTTAAGGACCATGATGAATTGTTAAATGATGTTGTAAAAAAAATTGCTAGTCATGGGTTGACCATCAAGAAAGAAAAATGTCAGATAAGAAAAGAAAAAGTGGACTATTTGGGGCATGAGATATCTGCTGAGGGAATTAAACCTAAGAAAAGCATAATAAAGGCAATTGTAGATGCTCCACAACCTACCGATAAGGATTTATTGAAATCATTCCTTGGGTTAGCTGAGTATTGCTCAAAATTTATATCTGGGTTCTCAGAGATTGTCGAACCTATGAGAATGTTGTTAAAAAAAGGAGTATTGTTTGAGTGGGATGTTTCATGTGAAACGTCATTCCAAAAGATTAAATCGTCATTGGTTAGCGCCCCTACTTTAGCCCATTTTGATGTGTCTAAGAAAACAATTTTGACGACTGATGCAAGCAATATAGGATTGGGTGCTGTATTAACTCAAAAATCGATGGAGGGTGAGAGTGTGATTGGGTTTGCATCTAGACGTTTGCAGGGAGCAGAGAAATCTTACTCTGCCATTGAGAAGGAAGCATTGGGTTGTTGTTGGGGGATAAACCATTTTAAATTTTATTTGTGGGGTTTGCCATTTGTTCTTAAAACGGACCACAAACCATTGGTACACATTTTTAAAGGTGGAAAAGGGCTTGAAGGTGGTGTGACTCCAAGGATATCCCGTTGGCTTTTATCAATTTTGGATTACAATTTTTCGATTGAGTTTGTAAGAGGTAAGAAAAATATTATTGCCGATTGTTTGTCGCGTATGCCAGTTGAGGGACAGGAGGAAGATTCTTTCTGGGTATCTGAAGTAGAATCTATGTACGACGTTAATGATTTGACTTTGGCTTTGAAACAGGAAGAATGGAATGAAGCCTTAGATAAGGATGGAGAATACTTGATGCTTAAAAACGTTATACGTGATGGTTGGAATAGTGAAGCTAATCTGGATGAAGAGTTAAAAAAGTACTTAAAAGTGAAGGAGCAGTTAAGCATTCAAAAGGACAGAGTGTTGAGATGCAACCGAGTGGTTCCTCCTAAGATGTTGAGAGGAAAGTTAGTTAAATTGGTACACGAAGGACACTTAGGCAGAAGTATGTGTAAGAGAAGGTTAAGGCAGAGCTTTTGGTGGCCTGAAATGGACAGAGAAGTGGAAGCAATTGTAAAGGAATGTCAGCCATGCTGTAATAGCGATAAAAGCAGAGTAATTCGTCAACCTCCTCTAGGATCTCTTGAAATTCCTAATAGGCCGTGGGAGAAAGTAGCAATGGATTTTTTGGGTCCTATTAACAGGCTAGGTGTGAGAAGTAGATTTTTAATAGTTCTAGTTGATTACCATAGCAAGTGGTTTATGATAAAGCCTGTTGAGCACATCACATCTGAGGTTGTTATTGATTTTTTGAAGAATGCATTTTTGGAAGAGGGAATACCTAAATGCTTAGTTACGGATAATGGAGTGCAACTTGTTTCCACGATGATGGCAAGGTTTCTTTCTAATCTTGGTATTAGGCATGAAAGGGTGGCGGTATTCAGGCCTCAAGCCAACGGATTGGTTGAGAGAGTGAATCGTATCATAATGGACAATATTCAATTGTCATTAAGTAATGGATTGAGATGGAGAGAAGAGTTAAATAAAATGGTGTGGGCACATAGAGTAACTCCACACTCAGTCACAGGTGTATCCCCTTTTGTGGCTTTAAAAGGGAGAGAACCAGCAACGAAAGAGTCCCCTGTATGGTTACAAAAGAAAGATCAGGTGTGGGTAGATCGAGAAAGAATTGCAGAAAGAGTTAGAGAGTCTCAAGAAAGAAATAAAGATGATTACAATAAGAGAAAGGGAGTGAAGGATATAAAAATTGCAGTGGGTGACTGGGTGATCACTAAAAGAATGGGTTTGGTTAAAAAAGGAGAGAGTAAGTTTTCCAAACCTCAAAAAGTGGTAAAGGTGATGAATTATGTGGTAACTCTTGCTGATGGAAAAATATGGAGCATGGGAAACTTGTGCAAGATTGATGTTCCAAATTCTTTTGAATGATTATATTTTTGTATCTTTTGTGATTATTTTGTTATCACTATGAATGTTAACCTGTATAGTTGCTGTCCTTGGATTATTTTATTGTAAACGCTTTGTAAGGGGGGAGATGTGTGGAGATTCTATTCAATGTTGTAGAACTCGGTGATGTCATTCTATGACATCACTGTAAGACTCTGTGGATGTTGCCAGTTGAAGAAGCTGGAGGTTACTTTTTGGATGTGTACTTTTTATCTTAAGATAATAAAGGATTTAAACTACTAACCACTGCCTTTGTGGTTACTACAGTGTGCATCTTTTCACATTGGGTGGAAACAGTGGCGGCTCCTCCGCTATAGACGGAGGAGCGTCGCCCCACTGCTTTGCAGCAGTGAAAGAAAGGAAAAATAAAATGATAATAACTTGATGTTATTATCATTTTATTTGTTCCAGCTGCAGCAGCATGGGGTTGGGGCTCCTCTGCTCACAGAGCGGGGCAGGAGAGGAGTGATGGGCACACTGAAGCGTGTATGACACTTTGGCAGGCTGTCTCAGGAGTGTCCAAACAGTCATGCACACTTAGCATGTTCTCTATCCAGGCAGCATTGCAGCCTGGGTGTGGAACATCTCCAGGCCCCCTGTCCCCGTCTGAGCGATGTAGTCACAACGCTGCATTGCAGCGTTGTGATTGGCTTAGGGGAGCCAATCACAATGCTGCATTGAAACGTTGTGATTTACTCATGGGAGCCTGGCTGCTTTCTGCTTGGCCGACGCGGAGAGATGACTTGGGAGAGAGCAGCGAGGAGGTAAGTGTCTTTTTTCTTTTTTTATACCCCTCGCCCTATCACCCCAGATCCGTGCCGGCCGCCACCGGGTGGATGCCTACCCGACTAGGAGATGTGATAGCCTCACTCTATCTAAACTGTTGTTGAGGGAACTCATTCCGAGATTCAGATTTTTAACCTGTTTAGAGTCATACTGAGGAACTAATTTTAATAATGAAGTTCTGCAAATGCTATGTGAAGCATTGCAGATGAAGCAGAGATTATATTGCAGTTATCAACCAAAAGCTTCAGGTATCATGGAACAGGCCAATGGCACTTTGAAATCTAGGTTGGCTAAAATGTGTGCTTCAACATCTTTGAAATGGTCGAATGCTTTGCTCCTTGTGCTGATGAGTCTTCGCAGTGTCCCAGATCGAAGGACAGGATTATTGCCGCATGAGATAATCATGGGACGAGCGATGTGATTGCCTTCTGTGCCTGCGGACATGCTTGTAAACATCACAGATGATTTGGTGCTCGATTACTGGAAAGGATTGACTAACGTGGTTCATTCAGTGTCTCACCAGGTTGAAGCGGCAACAGCACCGCCACATCAGGAGAAGTGGCAGGACCTTAGTCCTGGTCACTGAGTTGTGGTGAAGAAACATGTGAGAAAGTACTGTCTTGAGCCTTGTTGGCACAGTCCGTACCTGGTGGTTTTGGTCACTATGACTGCTGTGGAGTGTGGTGATCTTCCTAATTGGGTGCATGCGTCTCCTGTGTCTCCTTGAACGATTAACAGCATCTCTTCGAGAAGAGATGCCAGCAGTGGTCAAAAGGCAATGGGAAAGGGTTTGCTAAGCTGTAAGGGAACCTGCAGAGCCTGAGCCAGCATTTGAGCGATTTGAGGGGGGTCTCGATGAATCAGAAATTGAGTCTGAATCAGAAGAAGCTGATGCTGTGGCGAACTAATCAGATTCTGACCCCAACGAAGGAACTAGTGCTGTGGGATCATGAGTAGTGGTGGAAAAAAGTTGGCCAAAGAGTAAAGAAAGGAGAAAGTTGAAGTTATCCTCTGAAAGCACTCTTGCACCCATATCCGAGGCATCTGGTGAATCTGAGCTGAGTGGAAACGAAAGTGAAGGATCAGATCTCAGAAGATCTAAAAGATCGAGGGTGCCTTGTTGGAGGTACTCTTCTCCTGAGTCGACTTATCTTGCTACTAATGACCATGTGAGTGTCCTCTGGACATTCTGGAATAATAGTGGAGATTCTATTGGAACTTTTGGAACTTGAATTTTCACTATCTCTTTACATTTGCACTTCCTTATCTGACAAGACTGAGTGCTTTGAGAAATTTAGTGCTGAATCAAACTGAATTTCCTGATCTGGATTAGAAGCAGTCTCCTGTGCTTGTTGGTGGATTGAGAATAATGCTATTGGAGATGCTCATTAATGAACTTGGTCCTAATATCACTAGAGATAACGAATTAACTTTGTTGAGTTATTTGAAGAAGAAAAATACCTAAGCCCAAGTGAAATAATAATACATTTAGGGTTGACATCTAGAAGAACACGAAGCAGGGCTAAGGAAGCCTCATGAACACTCTACATATTTTGTAAATAAAGACTATTTTGCTGTTTGCACAGGTGGAGACCGACAGAGAAGATTCTGTTGCTACTATTTCTCTACCCACTTGGTCTGATTTTAAACAGTATGGAAAAAAATAATATTAGACATAGACGTAGGTACAGAATAGCTGCAAAACTAATAGATAGAGAAGATAGATAAGTATTTTTATTCAATTTTAGCATAAAAATCATAAAAGCACATTAGTATACAATAGGTTTAAAAAGAGAAAAAGTAGTCCTCTCATCAAGACCTCAGAATAAAATAATACTGTTGGGCACGAAGTACATAGCACATGTTTCTTGATCACAGTTCACATTGGCATCTCCCATTAACTGTTCAATTTGGGGTACATCCAAGGACCATGTGGTGACTTCCAATGACAACCATGCGTGTATTGGTATTTAGTAAAGTGTCTAGTGCTGATACCATTAAAACGTTTGCGATAAAACTATACTAAAATTGCGATATGTACAATAAGATCAACAATTTGAACCTATCATCAACTGGTTAAAAACATATTATCATTTGTTAGACTATTGATGCTGCCATTTGAACCCTCTAGGAGTTAAAATCCTTTAAACGCATTACGCGGTAATGTCAGTGAGCAGTAACCATTTCATAAGCAAATATATGTTAGCTACACTGGTGTGCTTTAGCATTTTGTTGTTAACATAATGTTTCAAAAAATCAGTAGTAGAGTGGATCACTGGTCCTGGGAAACCAGGGTATAGCATGGTTAGTACTTTGTACTGTTTAAGAAACCCTCATTCACGTTTGGTTAAGGATCGGGATTAGCGGTATATCTTGATTCTCCGCTGGATTTGGTATTTAACGTGATCGCATAATCATTGGGTTAATCCAATGCTTCCTCCACCCGGAGGCTTTTACCACTGGTAATCACAGTAGTGATCGTGAATAAAAAAGGTGAGGTGATTGTGGTGAAGAAAAAAGTTGTTTAAAAATCTCGTAAAGCCAGTAGATTTCTTTATTAGTACTGGATTCGGGATAGGTTAAAAAGAGTTTTTTAGTTGTGCACGTATCCGACTTATTATGGTCAGGTGCACTTTTTAAAATTGACTTATCTACCCACCTGACGCTTTTCAGCTCTAACCTGAACTTAATGAAACCAATGCAGTCGATCCCAGTTAAAAAACTTGATCACCAATTGCTTCAAAAGATCACGGTATCAGATATCCCATGGAAACGAAAAAACATTGAATCCCGATCCTTAACCAAACGTGAATGAGGGTTTCTTAAACAGTACAAAGTACTAACCATGCAATACCCTGGTTTCCCAGGACCAGTGATCCACTCTACTACTGATTTTTTGATATATTGAGACAAGGAAGCTGAGTGGACCTAAGCCCTTCTTTCTCCCTCCTATCTGATTTTTGAATAGTTAACATAATGTTGCCATCATTACATACCACAAATTCCCGTTAATTATATTCTCATGGAAGATACATATCCTTATAACTTGATTTGTCTTCCCAGCATTGTATGCAATTAACAAACATGAACATGATTTTTTTTAAAGATCATTTGATGTTCAAGATTTTCAATGTCCTACTCCTAATATCCATGCATGGAGGAAATATCCAGACAATCCAAAGACTCTGTATTCTGTGCTATCAGTTTTTTAAATTTTAACAATCTCTGTTAAACAGTTAGCTGCCAGAATCCTGCAGATTGGAAATAGCCAGGTTATTGTAGACTGTTTGTACACAGGACAGAAAAATAGGAAGTGTATTTCTGTTTCATGTGCGACCTCACATGCCGGGCAACTGGGCGAGATATCAACACCATTCCCATTACTGCGCAAGATATTAATTGGAAGAATACATACCTAAATTTTAGGTATAGTGATTTTGCAAATGGTGGTTTTATTCGGTCCAAAAAATCTTCTTGCTGCATTTTATCTTCAATACTAGGGAACCTGCATGTCAATTCCACTGCACTTCTCCTGTTTAGCCAACTGTCCTCCACATAGCGCCAATATCTCTTTTTGAGGAGATTTAGAGACCTTTTCAGAATGTTGCCAGGGTTTAGCCATAGATCACTCATACCCAGTTTGACCAGCCATGTTTTTATATAATTGAACCACTGAACACACCCTCTGGTGTCTAATGATAATACATCTGGGAGTGATCCTTTCATGGGCAGTGGTGAATCGTTCAACCAAAAAGCTCATCCAAAATGTTACGGGCCGGAGGGCAATCGCATTGGCAACGCTCTTCATGCCCAGATCTAAGTACATTGTTGTCAGTGGAGCATTTCGGGGGAGCTCCAACACTGATCTCATGAATTTATTTTCATTTTTTTCAATGGGGGCTACGTTAACGTGTCCCCTTAACTCCGCACCATAAAGTGTGGCTCCTATTCCCTTCGCTTGATATACTTGAATCACTGGGGTCACCGTCAGTAAGTTGACTTTCCTAGCTTTTTGATTAAGGCGGTCCCCACGTGTTGTAGCGAGAGTTGGCTTTTTAGTAATTGTGATGACCATGATAATGTGTTGGTAAGCCTCACCCTTAAATAATAAAATTGTCTCACCTCCTCTAGTGTAGTTGGGCCCAGCTTTATACTTCGTTTGAAGGACTTATGACAGTTGAAAACAATGAATTTTGTTTTTAAGGTATTCATTTTTAATCCATGTTCCTCACAGCCCCTCCCAAACTGGTCCACTAAGTTTTGAAGCCCCATCGGGGACCTGGAAATGAGCAGGGTGTTGTCTGCAAACAGTAGTGCAGGCACCTCTTGCCCTGTAAGCTTAGGGGGATCACCCCTACAATCTGTTATTTGCTCAATCAGTTCATTTATGTAGAGGGTAAAGAGGGTTGGTGCGAGGACGCACCCTTGCCTCACTCCATGGCTCACCCTGATCTGGTCCATTAGCCCACCCTCACTCCCCGATCTAATTTGGGCATAATTATTTGTGTGGAGTCTGATAATAATTTGCAGGAGGTTTTTTGGGTTCCCCAATTTGGTGAGAGCTGTCCAGAGTTTTTCCCGTGGGACTAAGTCGAATGCGGCATGAAGATCTACAAATACTATGTGTAAAGTGCCTTTCTTGATTGTTACATATTTCCACAAGATCAGAAGGAAGCGAAGCAACTGATCTATAGTGCTTGTATTCCCTCTGAATTCTGCCTGCAGGGGTGATGGTAAATTCCCTTCCCTCGTCCAGTCATGGATCCTCTCCAGCAATTGCCGACAGAATATTTTCTGGGCAATATCAATAAGGCTGATGGGCCTGTAATTTACCGGGTCACTTTTGTCTCCCTTTTTGTGTATGTGGACTACTTCAGCGCCCAGCCATGAATCTGGTATTTCTGCCCCTTTTAGTATGGCGTTGAATGTACAATTTAAAATCACACTCCATATTTGGGGCTCAGAAAGATAGAGATCCCCGGAATTTGGTCTAGGCCTGGTGCTTTCCCCCACTGCAAGGTTGTAATTGCATCCAAGGTTTCTTCTAGGGTAAAAGTGAGGTGGCCTGTGCCTGTTACCAGTTTAAAAAGCTGTCTAGTTGCTACACCACTGTCCATCGGTCCTGCATGCAGATTCGAGAAGTGGACTTCCCATGTCTGCGGGAGGATATGAAAGTTTTCCTCTATGACTAAGCTTCTTCTCCCTTTCCAGATCAGGTGCCAAAATTCTTTGCTATTTTTGATTTGGGCCACAGCTAATAGGTCTTGCCATACCCCTGCGTACCAGTTTCTGTGTGCCTCATGTTGTGCATTTTTGTAGGCCTTCCTTTTCATGGCTACGAGTGTTCTCTGGCCAGACTTGATTGCTCCCATCAATGATTGCAGTGCTAGTTTGCAGTTTTCATCAAACCACTAGTTTGTTTTGTTTCTGACCTTTTTCTTTCCACTATAATTTTTGTAGAAAAATATATTGATGTTATTTAAAAGGGTTTTAAATGTATCCGCTGTGACTTGCTTCTGCAATCTTTTGGTGCCTAAGGTCACCAGGGAGATGACAACTATGGTGTAGATTTGTGCCAGGATCTCAACACTGCTCTCAATTAATGGCCATTTAACCCGCGTTTTGTTATTGCTAGTGATAATGCGGTTAGATGAATTAGATTTCAAGGGGGTTTGGTGAAGACCAAATACTTCTATTAGTTCCAGAGAGAGAGCGTTATGGTCGCATTTGTATCTATCTATTACCCACATGTCAGCTAGGCTTGACCATAGTTGTACATTGAGCAAAAAGTAGTCAATTCTGGTTTTACAGTTCACCCTCTTATATGTGTGGTATAATCTATGGTCAGAAGTGGAGCGACCATTTACAGCCCTCAACCCATGTTTGTAGGTCAAGGAAGCAACTTGGAGTGCTGCTTTCACATTTTTAGCTGGTTGCCCATAACTCAGGGGCGGTATGCCTAGTTCTGCAGCCTCTTCATCAGTAATGTTTTTGGTTACTTCAAGGGGCTCAAAGGTTATATTGGAAGTCTCCCGCAATACCTATATAGTGGGATGCCCTTTCTTTGTTAAGAAGCAAACCTATTATAAATGTTCACTAACAAAACTGACCTGTAGTTGATGGTATCTTTGGTAATCTGGGCCTGCAGGTTGGATCTATCTAGATCAATTTTATTTATAGAAATCCCCTGATTTTAGTCCAGATTATTAATCCACCTCTCTGTATTTTATCAACAGCCCATGTCTCCTGGAAGAAGCAAATATTGTAGCTATCTATCAGCTTCCCCCAGTCTTCACAAGCAATCTTAGACCTAAGACCTGCAAGATTCCAAGACCACCGTCTGAGTTTCTTGATGTGCTCATTATTTGATTGATGTTCCCTCACCTCACTGGAGATCAGATGAATGGGTGAGTCAGATTGTGTAATCATTTGGGTTGGGGACGGTCCCTCCGTGACACTGGTCATGCTGACACATGATGGCTCTTTTGGAGTGAGATGGTAATTGCCTTCCTTTATTGTGGTTGATGTAGCACTATGAGGAAACAGTCCCTGTACTTGTCAGGTATGCCTATTTGCAGAAACTGCTGGAGTCTTGGCCTGGTAGTTAGTATTAGTAGTATTGTGCGAAGATCCCTCATGCTTTTGATCAATGTGCGGTACTTTACTTGGGGGAGGGGGGCTTAAACTGAATCAATGATCTGTTAGGAGGAAAGGTGTGCTGGTCCAGGTTAAGTAAACCCTTTACCAAGTCACTATCAGCCAGGTCCAATATGATGTGATCTGATTCTTTAATTGTAAAACAACGCTTAGTGCTTAGTATATCAGATCGTATAATTGAACGGCATTGCCTCACCGTGCCTTATCCAGTGGGTGACTTTGATGACCAGGGCCTCCCTCGATTCTGCTAAATCATTTGTCAATTTAGGTACATTTATCATGAACACTCTACAACTAGGCACTTTAGAGATTTCGAGGTTCCTGCCCAGGCTTCCACCCCTTGAGAACCCACCTTTTCCATCACTGTACCCTGATTTTCCATGTGGGGGTTTGAGACTATGTTCCCCTGGCAAGGCCTTTACATGTGAAATTGCTCTTACGCCCTTTAATTCTTCCAGTGATCCTTCCAGTGGTCCCTCCATACCCATTGCCGCTCCATAAGCGTAAGCTCCACCCTGGTGCCATCCCCCTTCATATGGATTGCGGCGCATAGTGATCTGTTCAAATATCTTCCCTTTAATGGGACACAAGGGCGGTGGGGCTTGATGGAACAGCTGAGGATTATAGTTGGTTGCCACACTGTGCTGGTGGTTTGGGATCCTTGGACGCATAATGGGACCAAAGCTCCTGATTCCATCGCCTGGGATCTCCACGCCTTTGCTTTGGCAAGACATATAGCCATGCCCCGTCCCCCATATTGTGCTAGAATGCGCGATGTTGAGCTGTTCTGTGAGGGACCCTACGATTTTCCCGAGTGCAAGGACTTCTGATGTTAGTTCCTTGACATTAATTTTGAGTTCTCTCAGTTCAATTTGGAGTGCATTGATGTTTTCAACTGTCGAGGCATT
Organism: Triturus cristatus; assembly: GCF_964204655.1. Lineage (NCBI taxonomy): Eukaryota > Metazoa > Chordata > Amphibia > Caudata > Salamandridae > Triturus > Triturus cristatus. Next base: position 812,229,871 of record NC_140583.1, on the reverse strand, counting down.
CATTCTTCCATGCATGATCTCGGTAGCAATAAAGAGTCTGCTTGAGTGCCTGTGGTGATTTTGTAGAGAGCGTCGGGGGCCACTGAGTCTTTTGTGACAAGAGGGTCAAATCGGTTAGAGCATACTATGTTCGGGGCTATCACTCCCTCCACCATGGTATTGGTGCTGTCAAGAACTGAGGGTGGGTCCCCAGGGTTAGGCTTCTGATGTTTTTGTCTGCTTGTATTACGAGAGTACACTTGACATATGGTTGTGCCCTTAGTAGTTGGCTCAATGCGTGTGTTCTTTTTTCTGGATTTACTTTGTGTAAAAAAATCTGCCACTTTAGAGCTCATTTGAGGTGGCTTATTCTGACCACTTAGCAAACTCTATACCTCTTCAATTAGAGTATCAATATTGTTTGCCACACAGTTTGTTGCAGCGCTCGCTGTTGGCCTCTTTCCTTGCTTAGGGGCTCAATTTGGCTTCCTTTTGTCTTCAGTTTGCCCATCATGTACAATAAAACATAGGTACCTGAATGATGCTGAGTGCACCCTTCCCTCACTAAGTCTTGCAATCTAAAACTAAGAGGGGTGGCCCAGCCCAGCCTCTTCCGGGCTTCAGCGGGCGTGGACGGGCCTGCCCTTGGCCCGGGCGTGTCCCCGTGCGTGTCCCGTGCCACGGGCTGACGGCACGCTGATATGCGCGGTGGGAAGGCACGGGGGCTGGTATGAGTGAGAGTCCCCAGCGGAGCCTCTACCCAGCAGGCACAGCAACTAGGTTCGTTGGCAGCTAGAAGAGGTGTGAAACACAAGTCCTTTCACACTGTCCACACTCCAATACCAAGTTGGTCCTTCCTCTCTGTCTACTCTTCCTGTTTCTTTGCGCGAACTCTTCCTTGTCAGACTTCACGCATCTTGTTTGGATCCATCGTTTCCTCAGTTGATTTCTGCAGCCACCATGTTCCCGGCTCCAGGCCTGATGCGCTGAACCGACCAATCATCGCTTAGGCGCAAGCCTGTGCGGAGTCACGCGATGCGGAAGCGAGGAAAGCCGGCGTCTTGTGATTACACTCTGCCTAATAGTAGTAGTATTAGGCTTGATAGTATTAACTGTATGATTAAATATAGGTTCAACAAATGTCAAAGAAGAGAAACATACACCTGAGCAGAAACCAGCACACAAGGTCGATGGGGGTTTAGATTTATTAGGAGGGTTGATCTTACATGTAGATCTATCCTGAGGAGATTATTCATTAAATGCTGGTACTAATTTATTTTATAAGTCAGTTAACACAATGGAGGCAAGGAATTGTTAAATGTGCATGCAGTTGCCTGCTTCAGTACCTGAGGGCATTATATACCACCATATACCATTGACATATGATATTACATGCAGCCTGTTGAGTATTTTCTATGGAAGGGGCCATTGTGAGTATTACTATTCAAATTATGATTTTGTTTTTTCAGAATTTCTGCTATTCAAACACTCTAATAGACATTTACATGCTCAAGCTGCTGACACTTAGTATTTTGCCCTGACTAAAACGTTAGATACTGCTTATGCACATAGACATAATTTAAACAGTGTCCTTACTGACAATGAAAAGAAATTCTTAGATCAAGTAAAAGATAGATATAGAGCAGTAAAGATTAATGCAGCTAAGGGAATTTGTGTTACCAGCTGGTCACAGGAAGAGGTAGATCATCAAACCGCAAGAAAGACTGGAGCATTTACATTAGATTGGCAACACCAAGAGAAATTATGCATACACAATGATAAGAAAGAATATGACACTATTCATGTAGGGGAGAGTGAGTGTGATCTTACTTTTGAGGTTCGAGGATCTTGGAAGTTGTTCTTAGATTGAACAGATCCTGTGATTCCTGGGGTTTATGCTGTTTGTGGAAAGAATGCTTATTTCGAGTTGACGAACAAATGGTATGGAACAGGTTATGTGGGACTAGTGTTTCTTGTTTGGGAAGAGAAATCTAGGCCCAAACAAGGTGCTAGTGCTGGAGAGATTGTGGAAGATATTTTTGGTGCTATAATTCCAAATGTAGGGGTGATAGTGAATGGCATCAAGATTAGAAAACGTTCCACTGTAGTTGATAAACTGTCTACTGATACTGCTGGAGCTTTGTTGCTTGTAAATACTGAGATAGTTGCTATTAGGGCTATGGTTTTGCAGAATCATCTTGCGTTAGACAGCTCGCAAAAGAAGGCAGAGTCTGACGGATGTTGAAAGTTCAACAGTATTGGTTGCACTTACATCCCAGACAAACGTAAGGACTTACAGAAGTACATAAAGAACATTAAAGACATACATAATGAATGAGTGGATTGGAAACAGAAGGTGTTTGGGATTCAGTTGTATGTGGATTTAATGCTATAGGTAGATGGTTTGCGAATCTGGTAAGTGGTTTAGTGGGTTCTATTTTGAGACCACTGTTGATTATTGCACTTTGTGTACTGGTTTTGATTGTGGGTGTGAAGGTGTACAGGAGATGTAAGGCAAAGAAAGGAGTTTCTTGAAAAAAGGAAGAAGTAGAGTTAGAGAGAAAGCAGAACGAATACTACAATTAAACTAAGCATTTGGAGGAGTTCAAGCAAACAGCAATTGCTACAAGGGGTTAACTTGGTTCATCTGCCAAGATCAAGAGACTATGTGATGGCTTGATACGCCATCACAGGGGGATTGGAGCAGTGTAATTTTGATCCCATCCTGAGATATTGTAGGAGTGCATCATAATCATTATTAGTCAGCACTCAAATATATTCTGTGTGATTAACATTACTAAAAGAAAATGGAATACTGAATATTTAAAGGGCTCAACATCAAAAAGATACGATAGTATAAATTGTGTGTTTAAACGTGACTAATAGAAGAAGCTGAAGTACTTATTCATTAATATTATAAATGAAATCTAAGTTCCTGACATGATTTACTTTGGGGCTAATGAGCTGAAAAAATGTGCAATTAATGTTTGGAATTTATGTGAAACACAACATTATATTCACTTGAGTGGATTTTAATGAATATTTGTTACTAGTCTTTTGTATTACTCATGTGTTAAGAAACTTAATTTGTTATCTATTTACAAATGTGCAAGTATCTGTAATCAAGCGCAGTGTTCAGTGATAAAGTTGACTGAACTTTTAAGGCCTCCTGTATGATTTAAGTGCAAATACACACGGCAGTGTAACATTTGATTTGTGTTTAACCTTCAATGTGGAATGTTTCCGTTTTCATTTTGTTTCCACTGCAGGTTGTTATGTCATAAACTTTTATAGCGCGCACGGCTACTCATGAGTGTCCCGGTGCGAAAAAAACAGTTAGAAAGAAACAGAATGGAACTGGGGGAGATTGTTATTAGGCAAACTGCAGAATTTTGAGTCTTTTCTTAAACACTGAAGGGTCGTTGATGATGCCCTGTTCTAGGGGGAGAGAATTCCACACTTCAGCCGCTTTAAAGGATAGCGAGCTCCCTCCAATCCTTGTCTGCCGGAAGCGAGGGATCAGAGCTAAGCACTGTGAGGCACAACGCAGCTGTCTTCGTGGTGTATAGAAACTAAACCGCTTCCTTAAATAAAGGGGCCCTCTGCCATAGAGAGCTGAATGGGCCATCGTGAGGGCCTTAAATTTCACTCTTTGGGCCACTGGTAACCAGTGCAAATCCCGCAGATGATGTTTAACGATGGACCAGCCAGGGATACCCATCAGAGCTCGGGCCGCAGTGTTTTGGATGACCTGGAGTTTCTTAAGCTGGTATCCTAGTAGGCCAATATAGAGTGCATTGGCATAGTCAAGGCGGCTGAGAATCAGGGCGCGCATGACCATCTCCCTAGCGGGCCTCGGTAATAAAGGAAGAAACTTCTTGAGAGACTTCAATGTGCCAAAACATTGACCGACTAGCTTTTTAACTTGTGTGGAGAACCTGAGGTTTTCCTCGAACCAGACACCCATGTTCTTCACTGCCTGTCCCGAGGTGTTGGGGAGTGGATATTCTGGCGGCCAAAGTGCTTCCCTGAACTGTGGGGGAAAAGATCCGAATAAGAGGATTTCGGACTTGTCTTCATTGCACTTTAATTGGGCGGCTGCGAGCCATTTGAAGACGGCTGACAGACAGTTTTTAGATTTCATTGGGGAAGTATATGAATCCTTCCAAGTGAAGAGGAGCTGGGTGTCATCTGCATATGCAATGATTTTTGCTCCCAGCTCCTCTGCCAGATAGACCACAGGGGTGACATATACATTAAAAGGAGAGGACTCAGGGTAGAACCCTGAGGAACTCCGGTGGTCACCTTTTGTGGGTTTGATGAGAAAGGAGGTAGCCACACTTGCTGTGATCTGTCAGCCAAAAATGACTTAATCAAGTCCCATGCAGGGCCAATGACACCAATCTTAGCAAGGCGCGCTAATAGCAGTGGGTGAGGCATCGTGTCGAAGGCGGCAGAGAGGTCCAATAAAATCAGAGGCGCTCTCCCCCTCTCGTCCAAGCATTCTCTGATGGCTTCTGCTATTTCCACAAGCGCCGTTTCCGTGCTATAAGTAGCTCTGAACCCTGACTGAGCAGGATGTAATGATCCTGAGTTCTCAACGAAATTGGCCATCTGACTAAAGACCGCCTTTTCACATACCTTGGCAACCGCTGGAAGGAGGGAGAAAGGGTGGTAGTTGGCGGGGTTAGCCGGGTCAAGAGAAGGTTTTTTTAAGCAGAGGGAGGAGTTTGGCCTACTTCCATTCGGGTTGACTGTGGCAGATTTGAGTTAATAAGTGAATTAACTTCCGGATTAACAACTTCAGCTACAGGCGCGCTTGGCAAGGGTCGGTGGACGAGCCAGACTTCAAAGATTTCAGAATAGTCAACGAGTCTTGGTGAGCAACAGCAGAAAACCCAGACAGAGAGAAGGGTTTATTAGAAACATCATGACTAAAGCTGGCCATGTTCGGCAGAATAGATGGATCCTGATCATGTTCAAAACTGGCTTGTACTGTCTGGATTTTATCAATAAAGAAAGTAGAAAGTTTCTCGCACCAGATGGCTGATGAAGGTAATGATATCTCCTCTGCCCTCGGGGTCACAAAACATTGCACAATGGAGAAAATGTCCTCTGCGTTATTGCGAGACTCTGCTATGCGTTCAGCATAGTGCTGACTTTTGGCCACGTTAATAGAGGCGTAATAGCCTTTCTGGGCCTTTCTCAGTGCAATCTTCTCGAGGGGGCAGTAAGCCACTCTCCAGGTCCGTTCTAATTTTTTACAATATTTTTTTTGCTCTTTAAGTTCCTTTGAAAACCATGGTTTTGATGGAGAAATTCAAGCTCGCTTTACAGCGCCAGACGGAGCTAACTATTCCGCTGCCTGTGAGATTCACCTCTCAAAATTTTTCACCTCTCCCTCCAAGCTGGTAGAAGGGGGCAGACGGGAATCTGTCAGTATTGAACAGAAGGCTGAGGGATCAATTTTGTGAATGGGCTTCCCCTGGACCTGTTTGCTCAAGGCATAAGGCACTTGAGAGGTCCCAGAGAAATTGATCAGAAAGTGATCGGACCAGGTTACTTGGAGGGGTTCAGAAGTACAAATGGGAAAATTGGAGCAGATCAAATCTAACGTATGCCCTCCCTGATGTGTAGGGGCATTAACCCATTGAGTGAGTAGAGCGATGTTCAAAGAGTCATGAAGCTGCTTGGTGTCCCTCCCCTATGAGCAATCGATATGAATATTAAAATCTCCAAGAAGAAACTTGGAAAATTGCAATGTTAGAGGAACAACAATGTCATCAAGAGCTTTTAGGAAATCTCCAGGGGGGTCAGGAGGTCAATAGATCACCATGCCACCCATCGTAAAATGCGGCAAAATAATAATGGAGAAGTCAAGCGCTACGCCTTCTCCAACTGTGAAGGCCTCGCCCCTCCGGAGAGCCCACTTGTCTCTGAACACGATGGCAACACCCCCCCCCTCTTCCTGTTTTACGATCAGCCCTGGAAATCTTATATCCCCTCGGAATTGCGAATTCAATGGTAGGGTTAGAGAACTCATTGAACCAGGTTTCTGTAATAAAAAGTAGGTCTAATTGTTCATCTGAGAGCAATTCAAATATTTCCTGGGCGTGTTTCACCACAGAGCGTGCATTGATTAATGCAGCCTGAATGGTGTGCTCTCTGGTAGGGCTAGATATTTGGGGACCCTGAAATTTGGGATTGGTCCCATTAGTATGTAGATGGAAATTACAGGTGTCACAAGTCAGATACAAATTATCATTAATAGCCCATCCACCAGCACACTTACTGCTGCTATGGCGCAAAGCGTGTAACTCCTTGTGGCTGTAGGTGAGACCAGGGCCGGGCACCTCTGCAAGCAAACCGGCAGCATGGCTGGCGCTGGACGCTCCCTCGACGCGAACGGGGGCAGACGAGCTTGCCTTAGGCACGTATTTGGTGCGTCAGCAGCGCGCCCGATGCGCGCGTCCGTGCTGCGCGCCTATTTGAGAGCATTCCCCGGTGGTAACTAGAGAGCTGCCTGCCAAAGATGGCGGCCTCTATTGTCAATCTTAAGCCCACCCGGAAGAGAAGTAGGAGAGTACACCTCTAAAGTGACTTGTGCGTGAGTAGAGAAGATAACAGATGTCTGCTAAATCTAAAGTGGTTGTTGTTTTCCACTTTCTGAGATTAGGCAAGGTACAAGGTGTGGACAAAGCCTCATTACTTAGCAAAGAAGGGCTTTGTTTTTATTATATAGCAAGGTATGAGTTTGGCAAGGAGAAACACGGTGACGAGCTAAGAGACGGGTTCTCATGGAGGAGGAGAAGAATGGCCAAGGACGAATGGAGTTGTAACTTATCGATGTGGGAAAGGTGGTGAAAGTATCCAATTCGAGTGGGGAGTGATGGAAAAAAGTCACGTTGGATCGTCTGCCTTGGATGCAACTGATATTTTATGCTGTAACTTAGAGAGAGAGATACATCCTAGGACTTCATGGGGTACAGACCTCTGCTTCTGCTTTGAGTGGCTTCAAGGTACTTGACTCATGGTTGGAGTGCTTCTACTGAAGATTCCGACAGCTGACACCTTTTCAAATGCCTGTGCTTAACCAAACTCTTAGTTTAGGGTTGCCCCTTTTTTCGGCAGTGTAGAAAAAGATAGCGTGCTCATACTTACCTTTGAGAACCATTTGATGAAATTTAACTCTCAATTCTTTTTCCTGATTACTCTTATTATCTTTTTCTTTAATAAACTTTTTATTAAACATTTTGCAAAGTATGACATCAGCATTACTTTCACATGACATGCGGACACAATTGTTTCGGTATCAATATAATCATTACTGTGCGTCTTATAGCGCCCCCAACCTCGTTCCATCTGAAGCGTCTTTGCGGTCCCTCTACATATACTACATATACCTATTGTGCGTGCGCCCCCTCTAAACTGTTGATATACTGGCATCTGATTCCGATTCGTCCAGCGGGGGGGCTCACCGATATTGCCTCGATAGATGTTCCAGCCTCCCCAGACCTTTTCCCATTTTTTCGGACATCCCCGGTGGATGTACACTGATTTTCCGCCACCATTCCATGTCCATGTCTTTGCACCATTGAGCAAGTGTGGGGCTATCTCTGGATCCCCAGCGCTGGGCAATGTTACGTTTGACTATCGTCATGCCCAAAGTTACCCAATCTTGAGCCACCGCATTTAAATCTGTTGGTTCCCAAATATTGAGCAGGCAACACCTCGGGCTTGGAAATGTGTCGATATGTGTGACCTGGGACAGCGTCTGCATTACTGCCATCCAGTACTGTATTATTTTGGGGCATAGCCAAATAGTGTGGTAGAACGTGTCCTCCTCCCCGCACTGCCGGAGACAGAGCGGTGTTTCCGCTCAATGTATTTTGTGTAGGAGTGTCCTAGTGTAATATGTACGGTGTAAGATTTTTAATTGGACTAGCCGCAGTCTTGATGGGATTGCAGCTTCTCTGGGGAAGGCTAACGCCTCCCGCCAGTCCGCCTCATCAATCTCTCCAAGTTCGTGTTCCCACGTGGCCTTCAGCGCTACCATGGGGTCTTTTCGTTTATTGACTATTTTCCTGTACGTCAGTGAGATTGCCTTTTTGCGGAGGTGGTCCGTTAGGAGCCAATCCTCCAACGGGGAGGCCTCTTCAGGCCTTGTATCTGGTGGTATTAGGAACTGGAGTGCATGTCTGACCTGCATGTATCGAAAGAATTCTGTCTGGGCCATGCCATAAGTGGCCTGAAGATGAGCAAAGGCAACCACCTCACCCCTCTGCCACAAGTCCCCAACTTTGGAAATGCCTATTAGGTCCCAGCTACGAAATCCCTTGGTCCTACCCAGCATTCCAAGTCGCTTTGCATCCCATAATGGCATCGCCAGTGTGACAACATCGTCCCACCCTAGTGTACGTTGTACCTCAAACCATATTCGCAGTGTGTGTCGTGTAGGCCCTGTGATGGTGCGTTGCTTCCTTTTATTGTATAAGGCACCCATTATCCCTGACGACTCTAAGAGGTGTCTATCTAATCTGAATGCGGGGTCGTCGTTAGGGACATGGAGCCACTGGTTGATTTCGACGCGCAATGCTGGTCTTTGGTAGTGGCATACTTATCGATGCGGTTGCTTTGCACCGATCTTGGGCCCCTGCCGCTCATGGCGCTCTAGGTATTGATGTGGGTGACCTCTGTACAACCGGCGCAGGGCAGGTGGCGCCAACCACCCATAGACGGCATCCAATCCGCGGGGGGGGAGGGGCACCTCAGCTCCGCTCACTGCTACTCCGGTCCCGGCCCAGGAAAGGATGACAGTGCACAATCCGGCGCTGGCTGTGTAGTACGCAATTCTCTATGCGTAGAACAGGGTACGGGCCTTGGTCATAGTGAGATCTCGGCACTTCCGCAACTGCGCCTCCCACGGCCTCCGGACCCGACAAATATCGCGTTCCTGCCAACAGTTAGTCACAGTGGCCCCTGGGGGCCGCACCTCCGCTGCAGCTGCTACCTGGCAAGGTGTTAGAGTGCTGGCGTCTTGTGCCCCACGTCCCTCACTCGCCTCTGGTGCTCCTGCTCCTCTCCAAGCCCCAGCCGCACGGGGACAGCCTCTCTGCAGCACGGGGCCCTTCCCACACTGGGCGGGGGTCGCGAAGGTCCGTCCCAACCTGCTAAGTTGTGCTGCGCGCTATGGGGCCAAGCTTAATCTTTGCTCAGGGCCCGCTCGCTGCCACCTTGCAGTTCCTTAAATCGATGGGCCAGGGCCTCTCCGCTACTTCGGGGGTGGGCTGATCAGCCTCACCTGCGTCTGCACTGCCGTCCGCTATAACCGAGCCGCAGCGCCTCTGTGGTGCGCGCCACCCGCCGCAGCTCACGCCTCCACTCCCGGCTGCGGCAGTCACTGTGCCTCCCGGCTTCGCCGCCGGGTCTAGGCCACTGCTCCGCCCCTCGGCCTCCGGCAGGTTCGCAGGCGTATTTCGCTCCCCGGTCGGGGCAGTGGTCGCCGCGGGCAGTGCGGCGTCTCCGCGTACGCCTCACAGACGTCAGGATTAATGTCAGGATTATCGGGGCTAGCTCAGTGTCCTCGGGAGCCCTCTTAGGCTGCGGCCATTTTCTCCGGTCGCCGATTACTTGTATTATCATGATCAAACTAGTTGTTTGCCTTTTGTTATATAGGGTAAATCAATTTAGGAGATTTGGAAGCATTAATTTGTTCTGTATTTCTATACCCTACTTTGAGAATGGTTTATGTAAACCTATTTTTAAATTTACCTTACCTCTCATGCAGCTAGAAAGGTCATTGGGTTGAGGATAAATGGCTAGATGCGCCCAAGCTCTCTCAGTGGCATCAAACAGCTCTTGCTTTAACACAATATCTTCCACGAATGAGATCATTGTGCCCACATGTTCGGCCAGTGCCAACTAGGAAACAAGTGCTGAGAGACAGGTAGGCTTCTTGTGTGCCCCTGTGACACCAGCCCCCAAGGAGATCTGTCAGTGGAGAGTGAATGTTGCTATGTCTCTACACCGGGAATAGAAAGTCATCCACTTCAATTGATACCAAAATGCAGACTGCTGATCTACCAGCCTCAGGCCAGTCCTCCGTACACTGCTACGCAGTCAGAGCTGCGCTCGAGAGTCTGAAAGGTAATGGAGGAATTTGAAGAAGACTTAAGTTGTTTTTGCAACTGGAGCAGCAAGGCTACCTGAAGCAGCCATTGCATCATAGAAGTGGCAACACGACAGTAAAAGTAAAATAAAGAGCTATGAAATAGCTAACGTTGCCATGCCATAGCATTTTATATTTCCATATGACAGTTGGGGGAGGGGATAAACAAATGGAACGATGAGGGATGGGCATGGAATAAGCAAAACTGCGTTGGGGTGAAAGAGGAATAAGCAACAATGACGGGTGGACTAAGAATAAGGAACGGAGGGGGGTGGGGGGAAGGGAAGAAGTAACAAGGACAGCAGTACTGACGGGCCTTCCACTGCTGGTGCTGTGATTTAGGCAGAGGAAGAAATAAAAATTAAAAAAATAGAACCTCAATCACAGCGCCAGCAGTGGAAGGATCCTAATCAAGATTAAGCCATCAGTACTTGGCCCCTATCCAGCTAAATGAGGAGGAAGTGAAGCTGGCTCACGCTGCCAATTAGAAGGCAGGCGATGAGTGACAACCAAGCCCACAAATGGTAAGTAATGGGCTGGCTCAAAGCCCTTTGTTCAAAACAGTATCTCTTGTATGCGCTAGTGCATGCTTACGCAGGTGCAATCTATAAAGCACTATTTTTTTGCGACTGTTGACCACGTCAAGTTCACTTATATAACATCTAGTGTTTCATGTATTTGCACACCCCAGTATCTGAATGTAGTAATCTCCCACAAAAATGGCAATGTCAGTAAACCTTGGTTGTTCAGAGTGGAGAACCATCGAAGCAGAAAGGAAGGATATGTCATCCTTGACAGGTCCACCAACAGATCTAATTCTATTACAATCTGCCTTGAGCTTGCATCTCGAAACAGAAGAGCACATAATTTCCATATAGGGATATGTCACATACATAACTGGATAGCCGTATTCCTTCCTTCCTACCTTGTGGTTCTTGCATTTTATATCTCAATGGTTCCATCACCTGTGCAAACAAAAGGGGTGACAAGAGGACATCCATGTCAGGTGCCTCTATGCACTTGCAAATAACAGATGATCAGGTCATTTCATACAGTCAGAGTAGGGAGAGAATGCATGTCTAATCCATGTCAATTTTTAGTTTAATGCGGAAGGACAGATTTTGCAAGAATAAACATTGTTTAACATTAGGACAACAGAAGTGGACATGGATCCAGCACGATTGGACTGTGTGGAAGCAACAGCCTGACATAGATTTTATGCATGGGTCCAACAAGAGGGTACTGTGTGAAAGCAACAGCCAGACAATGGTATTATGCAGAGATTTTCTCTCCCATACATATTCATTACTCATCAAGGGTATGGCTCTCCCGGCCCTCCAGTAAACTATCCTTCCTTTCTAGACATCACTCTGCTCCCATATTTACATCAAGCACAAGTATGTTTTGTTATTCCCCTGAATTTGAAAATCTTCAGTATTTCAACACTTTGTTAATTCTTCACCGGTCATGCCGTTCGCATTCTGAGACTTGCATTATCACTTGTAACATTATAAGTGTAACTTATTGTGTTGTTATTGTATTTTTTTTTTTAATTAAGCCATGTGTGGTTGAAGCTACAGTATTGCAATATCTAATCATCTGGGTATGTAATTCTAAATCTTGTTTGTATAAAGTGCAGATTTTATAAATTTGTAAGAGACATTTGTACATTAAGGAAAGGCAAAAGATTTTAATTTGTTGTATTCATATACTGTTAAAGGCTTCACAGTTCTAGCAGTGTCACACACAAGAATGCATTTTGTAGAGATATCAACTGGTAGGATGATTATGTGGGATCAACGCTCACTGCTGACAAAGTAATATGGTGAGTATTGCGCTCCCCCCAGGGGGTAGCGTCCCTTTGGTACACTAGCGAATTCCAAATGGAGGACAGTAATCACTTTATTCTTAATTTGTACTATCAAACTATACACAATTTTGAAGGTTTATTAGTTTATTCCATCTTGAATTTCTTCATTCAAGTATGCATTTATTCATTCAGATGCAGGGGTTTCCAATGCGAATCATTTTTCCATAAAATACATTCCTGAAATCTATCAATAATATCATATTCATCCCAATGCCCTTCAAGCTTGTTCATCCCTTCTTCAGGGGATGTGTTTCTGAAAGGAGAAGTAGAACGAAATAAGAAATCGGCTTCTGAGGTGATGGAGTGTCCAACACCGTGTGTTCAGTGCTCAATCATGCAAATCGGCATCTTGTGATTTAGTTAGAGCACAAATGCTGTTGATGCGGTGTGTTTGCTTGGTGTATCAAAAAAGTTGTGACAGACAGAAAAAACAAACGTTTGAGACAAATGTACCCTGTTGGTATGTTAGTAACTGTAAACAATATACTCTGTGAGTCGATAACGCTGATATTAAAACAGTTAGACACTGCCAAGTGTTTGTAAAATGGGCACATGTGAAGGTGTAAATATCACCAGTGAATGAGACCAGTGACATGGGTAAGTAAAATGCTTTGTGTGTCAGTTACACGGACACTGAAAAATAGATGCCGAGTGTGAATCAAAAATAGTGCAACTCTATAAATGTCATCGGTGGGTGAAACTGGTGACATGCTTGAGTGAGTTATGCTCTTCCGTTCATCATAAACCCAAGTAGTCCAAAGACTGGCACTTAGTTGTGCCCCTTTTTGTCATATACGAAAATACAGACACATTATGCAAGCATATTTCGCCAGTGACCGCAGTCCTTACTCATGTGTGAAACCATGCCTATAAAACATTATCTGTAAGCATGAAATGGTCTTAATTAGAACTGTAACATTAGTCCGACTTATGGGAAGATGTGCATTGAAAACTCGCATCCTGCTTCATTGCCATAGGCGTGTTTCTTCGAGTGTTAAAAGCATGCATAGACAGAAAAGAAGAACATGCATGTGTTTACGGTGTAAAACCACCATGTTGGAAGCGTATGACGAATGTCAAACGGTTAATCAAATAGATAGCAACTGTCCATAAATAATATGGTAAGTAAAGAAAAGGTGAGGAAAAAATGAAAAGCAACTGCTTCAGTTTAAAAAACCAAAACACAAGTTCCTTAAATACAAAGTCATGGAAGTCTGATAACATAGGGCACCTGGCACTTTTATGTATCAATAGTAACAACTATAGTCAATGCGGCCATTCAAACCATGTGGCATCAATGCAATAGGTCTCACGTTACAGAAGGTACTTCAGGTTGTCTCTCCCATCTTTAAGTTCGATGGCTTCCATATTGCGGAGCTGGCAAATGCTGTGTTTATATGCCATAATATGGGTGGCTATGACTGACTTTGCATTTTTTGTACTTATGTTACGGTTGTGCTCATTCAGTCTGACTTTGATTTTTCGTTCCCTTTTCCCCCACATAAACCAGGGCATTTCAACAGATACACTACGTTCTTCAAAGCTAGCTGTTGTATGTATTTTGATCTTAGTGCCTTTAAATGGGTGATTTATACGATTGTCTTTTATGATGTTGTTGCAATTATTGCACTTCTAACAGGGCACAGTTCCTTTGTGTTCCACTTTGCCACTGAGATCCTTTTTCTTTTCTCCTAGTAGCTCATTAATGTTCTTGCTTTGTTCATAAGCAGGCATAGGAAACTCATCAAAACTTCCTTTGAAATCAGGCTCTGTTTGTATCATTGGCCAATGTTTGTGGAGGATTTTCTTAAGTCCTGAGCTTCTGGAGGAAACTTTCGATACTAGGACTACTTTGTTGAATTTGACTGGCTCTTTGTTAAGAGTTAATATTTGGTTTCGAGATTTATTGGATGATCTTGACATAGCTCTGTTTAGTACTTCAGATGGGTAACCTCTGTTTTCGAATCATTTGGTTATGTTGAGCACGTTCACTCCCAGTTTGTCCAGATTGGAAACAATTATTTTCACTCTGAACAGTTGTGAGTATGGTAGGTGTACTTTGAGTGAATTCTGATGGAAGCTGTTGATATGTAGCAAATTGTTTGGATCCATTTCCTGTGCATGTTGGTCTCCAATTTATAATTTACTGTGGATACTGATACATCCAGGAAACTGACACTCACTACTGATATCGTAGGTGAACCCAATGCAATCATTGATGTTGCTCAATGTTTCAATGGCTGAAATTAGTTATTTACTGGTGCCCTTTCACAGTATGAAAATGTTGTCGATGTATCTTAAAAAAGTGATGAGTTTACTTTCCCATGAGTCGTTGGACAGGGTATGATCAATTTCAAATGTATGCATGAGGAGGTTTGCATAGCTTAGGACTGCACAATTGCCTATGGAAGTTCCAGTGCAAAATGTTGATCAGAAAATGTTCAACAATTGGAAAAGAATTGGGATCAGGACATCCTCATGTGTACCAGGGATGTTAAAGCTTTATACACGTCAATTACCCACGACTTGGGCACGGAATCAGTTGAACATTTTCTAATCAACTGGAGCATGAACAAAGATCTTAAGGTGTTCTTATTGGAACTTTTACACTTTGCGCTGCATCATCGCTTCTTCTGTTGGAACCAGGAGTTCTTTTTACAACTCACAGGAACTTTCATGGGCAATTGTGCAGCCCCCAGCTATGCAAACCTCATCATGCATAAATTTGAAAGTGATCATATCCTGTCCAACAGCTCATGGAAAAGTAAACTCCTCACTTTTTTACGATACATCGATGACATTTTCGTACTCAGGAATGGCACCAGAAATGAACTACTTTCAGCCATGGAAGCATTGAACAACATCAATAATTGCATTGGGTTCACCTACGATATCAGTAGTGACAGTGTCAAGTTTCCTGGATGTATTGGTATCCATAGTAAATCATAAATTCGAGACCAACATACACAGGAAAGAAACGGATTGAAACAATTTGCTACATTTCAACAGCTTCCATCAGAACTCACTCAAAAGTACATCTACCATACTCAACTGTTAAGAGTGAAAAGAATTGCTTCCGATCTGGACAAACTGGGAGTGAACATGCTCAACATGACCGAACAATTCAAAAACAGAGGTTACCCATCCGAAGTACTAAACAGAGCTGTGTCAAGATAATCCAAAAAGACTCTAAAATAACAAAGAGTCAGTCAAATACAACAAAATAGTTCTAGTATCGAAATTTTCCACCAGAGGCTCAGGATTCAAGAAAATCATCCACAAACAATAGCCAATGATACAAAAGTAGCCTGATTTCAAAGGAATTTTTGATGAGTTTCCTATGTTTGACTATGAACCAAGCAAGAACATTAATGAGCTACTAGGAGAAAACAAAAAGCATCTCAGTGGCAAAGTGGAACAGAAAGGAACTGTGCCCTGTCTGAACTGTAATAATTGGAACAGTATCATAAAAGCCAATCACACAAATCACCCACTGAAAGGCACTAAGATCAAAATACATACAACAGCCAGCTGATTCGAAGAACATAGTGTACCTGTTGAAATGCCCGTGTGGCTTGGTTTATGTGGGGAAAACGTAACGAAAAAGCAAAGTCAGACTGAATGAGCACAAGAGAAAAATAAGAACAAAAAATGCTAAGTCAGTCAAAGCCACCCATTTCATGGCGTATAATCACAGCATTTGCCAACTACGTTATATGATACTGGAAACCATTGATCTTAACGATGGGAGAGACAACCGGAAGTGCCTTCTGCAACGTGAGACCTATTGGATCAAAAGACTGCATGAATTGATGCCACATGGTTTGAATGGCTTTATTGAATATAGTTGTTTTAATACATAGAAGCGCCAGGTGCCCAATGTCATTAAACTTCCATTACTTTGTATTTAAGGAACATGCGTTTTGTTTTTTTAAACTGAAGCTGTTGCTTTTAGTTTTTTCCCCACTTTTTCTTTACTTACCATATTATTTATGGACAATTGTCATCTATTTGACTAACCGTTTGACATTCTTCATACACTTCCAACATGGTGGTTTTACATAGTAAACACGTGCATGTCCTTCTTTTCTGTCTATGCATGCTTTTACCCTTCGAGGAAACACGCCTGCCACTAATGGCAATGAAGCAGGGCGCGAGTTTTGAATTCACGTCTTCCCGCAAGTCGGATTAATGTTACATTTCTAATTAAGACCATTGCATGCTTACAGATGTTTCATAGGCATGGTTTCACCTACGAGTTCATGCTGCGGTCACTGCCGAAATATGCTTGCATAATGTTTCTGTATTTTCGTATGACATGAAAGGGCACAACTAAGTGCCGGTCTTTGGACTACTAGGGTTTACGATGAACTGGAGAGCATAACTCACTTGAGCATGTCACCAGTTTCAGCCACCGATGACATTCATAGAGTTGCACTATTTTTGGTTTACACTCTGTGGAGTCTACTTTTCAGTGTCAGTATAATTGACACACAAAGCATTTTACTCATGTCACCTGTCTCATTCACCAGTGATATTTACAGCTTCACATGCGCCCATTTTACAAACACTTGGTGGCGTCTAAATGTTTTAGTATCAGCGTTATCGACACAGAGTATCTATTTTATTTACTTTATTAACATACCGACAGGTTACGTTTGTCCCAAATATTTGTTTAACTGTCTCTGTAACAACTTTACTGACACACCAAGCAAACACACCATCAACAGCATTTGTGCACTAACTAAATCACACCATGTTGATTTGCATGACTGAGCACTTAACACACTGCGATCGACACTCCATTGCCTCAGCAGTCGATTTCTTATTTTGTTGTACTTCTCCTTTCGGGAACACATCCCCTGATGAAGGGCTAAACCAGCCCAAAATACATTGAGATGAAATGTTATTGATCCATTTCATGAACGTATTTTATGGAAAAGTGATTCACACTGGAAACCCAAGCATCTGAATGAATAAATGCATACTCAAATGAAGAAATTCAAGATGGAATAAACTCATAAACATTGTGTAGTTTGATAGTACAAATTAAGAATAAAGTGATTACCGTCCTCCATTTGGAACTCAGCAGTGCACCAAAGGGACGCTACCCCCGGGGGGGGGAGGGGCAATGCTCACTCATTTAGACACCCTTCTGACCGGAAATCACTACCTTGTTGCACACCACTAACTGACAGCAACACAAGAGCAATATACCTTGGTTACAGATTTTGTATAAACATGAAGTGCGTGAGCCAACCTCTATCAATATAGTATGGTAATCATGAGTTTAAATCATGGCAAGGCAAACTCAACCTTACAGCCTTCTAACGTTGGTTAATTGAGTACCATAAATAAAGTGATAGCAACATCTATTGTTTATAATTTGGGCTCACTGTTTTCCATTTTTACAGATATAGACAGAAAAAAGGGTGTTTTTTTTAATCTGTATTCATTTTTAAAAGCATAAAAATACAGATAATTTGGCTTCTTTTGAGTGACTCTCTCTGCTGAGATTAATTACTTTCTGGCCAATAGCTGTACATATCGGCAGCCTGGGGAGCTACAAAGCATAATGATATTTACTTAAATTACTGCATATCTCAATATGTATTTATGCTAGCTTTTTATGTTGATTTATTAATTTTTGGCAGTGTAATGTGCTAAAACCTGACAGACCTCAAAGTACGAGTGCATGTTCATCTGTTAAATAAATGTGGAAATAGACGAGTTATCACATCATCTGTTTACAAGACAAAAATGGATTAATACCAATAAGATGGCCACAAAACAAATATGGATAAATACAGACGGAAATAGTAAAAAAAAAAAAAAAAAAAACGTAACACCGTGAGCCCTATTCATAATGCTTAGACACTACAGGAGAGCATGAAGAGCCATATAAATATTTTTAATCATAAATATTGTTATTTTGCATGGTTCTTGAGACAAAAACTAGAGGCATACATTAAACCTATTTCCTGAAGGCTATGTTGATGCTCATTAATTTTGATACCGCACTGGCATTATCCTAGGCCTACCCTGGTATTTGAAACCGGTCTCACCAACACCAACAGAAAAAAAATGGTGGTTCAAGAAATAGGCAAATGGACAGGAGGACGAGACTAAATACTTTAAAGACGCGGTTTGACAGAACAGGTAAGGCGGGTGGAAGGACAGCAACAACAGGTGAAGAGGTGCCAGCAGAAGGGCAAGACGGAAACTGGTAGCAAGGACAAGTGTCAAGGGTTGGCAACATGATCAGGCGGGCTGAGTTGGCAGCATCGGAAGGTGTAGACAGGGTCGGATTGGTAAAGCGGGCACTCAGGTAATGGCCAATATCCGAGTTCCCGCTGTGGGCTGCTTTCTAGGGCAGCCTGGGGGGGGCGATTTGGACGGTGTCTGTGTTGTTCGGAGGCCGCCAGCGGCCCAGTGGGTGCCTGAGTAGCCTTTTTGGGGCAGATGGGCATCCATTACCTCCCTTTTATCATCAGGCAGAAGTGTCACTCCCTTTCTCTCGCTGAGTGGGACTGTGCAGAAGTGGCCTCACTTGTTTTCAGGTGTGTTTCACCAGTGTGAGCTACTCTGTGAATTTTTAAAATCTTAAGTAAAGTTAAGAAAACATGCCACTGTCAGAGACAGCTCACCCCCACCCTCCAAATTTCTTTTTAGAAAACTTCGCCGAAGCAGTTTTGCGGTAAGGCAATATGCAAATGAGGGCCATTTTTTTTTTATTTTTATTTTTTTATAGATAAAAGCGTGCCCGGGCCGATTTTTAATCACAATCCAAACCTGTAGAGGACGAAGATAAAAGTTCCGAAAAGAACCTTTGCAGCAAAAAAAAAATAAAAGTTTGAGATGCCTTGAAGCAACGCCAGAGGGAGAACAACAGAAGGTGCAGACTAAAGGTGAGCGAACAAGCCTAGCAGTTGTAACTCTAAAGATTAAATTAGTGGCCTGATGAGGACACGAGGGGGGGGATTAGTATAGACAGAAACATCGCATAGTAAAATGGTGGATAAGGGAGAATATTAAAAGGTACAGTGGTGGTCGGGGTTTTGCCACTGGCATATTACGAGGTTTGACAGAGGCTGAATGAGAACGGAATTGTAGAGGCAGGTGACAGGGTACGGGATGGATGGTTATTATCCGGACCGCGAAAACAGACAGGCCCTTTCCTTGGCCGAGCTGGGATTAATCCTCTACCCGGCCTCGGGGCGGAGGACGAGGGATGAGCAGAGGGAGGTGGAGGGGGCTCTGTTAATCTGTAACGGCCTCCGAGGAGGAGGGGTGGAGGAGGAATTAGTAACGTGTAATCCTGGGAGGAACTGATGGAGAGCGCGCGGCCTGTGAGGCCCAGCGATACATCCAGAGCCTTGTCCGGAGAGAATGGGAAGAAACCGGTGAATGAATCGGAACAAAACTCGATCGGGGACTAGAGAGGCCGGGTGACAGCGGAGCCCGGCCCGAAGACAGGAGAGTGCCCCGTTCCGCGTGAGATCGGGACAAGCCCGGTGAGAGCCAGCGGAGTCGGGGTCCTGCCCGGAAAAGCACGCTGAGAGCTGGGGATCCCAAAGAAAGAGACCGGCGCTGGGGGTGGTTCCGGGGCCCTTTTCAGAGAAGGCAGATGAGAAACCACGGCTTTTCCTGCTGAGCGTGGCGGCTGAACGACCGAAAATCGGATAGAAAACAGCCAGAGAGATCTACGCCCTGCCTAGAACGGAAGTAAGACTGCGAAAGGCCCGGCACTGAAAGCGGTGAGGAACGGGGGAGTAAGTAGACACATCGCCGGAGTGGGACCGAGTGGGGCGTCGATGATGGAGGCCGGGGGGAGCCCGAGCCCGCAGGCTACTAGCCCCGTAACTCAGCCGCCTACCACAGAGGCGCCCTCCGGGCCCCCTTCTTCTGCTGCTTCTCCCGGAGTCCCCAGCACCAGCTCTCCCGGTTCGGGTTCCGCCTTCCAACGCTGGAAGTACCGCGGCGCCTTCACCTTCTGGGAGGAGAAAGGCAAAAACATCACGGTGCAGTGCGGACTGTGCCAACCCAAGGTCAAACTCCTGTCCACGGCTCGCACCTCCACCAGCAACCTCAAAAAGCACCTGCAGGTGAGTTAGTGAAGGGGGTCAGGGGACGAGAGAGGCATTCCACTACCAACCTCAAGAGGGAGCTGCTTGTTCAGCCGGGCTGACCCACTACGCAAGGACGGGGACTGGGCCTACCTCGGGCGGGCGAGCGAGACGGTGTAGCGATACTTAACCGCAAGAAGCGTTTAGGGTAGAATAGTACACAAAAACGGGGAAAGAGGGTGGGAGATAAAATGCTCTGCTTTCGGTAGAAGAGGGTGTCGGGATCTGCTAAAGGATTAAGGCAGGCAGTAACAACCGACGAGAAAAGGGGAGGACCGCTAAAGGAAAGGGGAAAAAAACAGACTAGGGATCTACAGATGGAACGGGGATTGCTTTTGGGAAAAAAAAGCGCAGGAACTGGAGGGAAAAAAATCAACGCTTTCTTATTTTTGTCGCTCCGTGCGTGCGTAGGTTTTTCAGACCTGGTACTTGCTTCGTATTCTGGGACTTGTAGTGCTCACAGTGATGGGTAAACCCCTTCATGTAGAAAATAAGGTTTATTCCAGCCCAAACTCAGGACGTACCAGCTCCGTGCGATGGCAGCTTGTCTACATTCTTTTGTCGTTACAATCTCTTCTGGAACGTTCGCTTATCCCAATTATGGAATTAAAACAAATTTGAAAATTAACACTTTCCCAAATCTTCCTCTATTAATAATTAAGACCAACATATTATACATGGTGTTACAAACAATACCTAAAATGTTCAAAACAATAATTTAAAAGCTAGTTTTACACAATTATCTTCATACTCGCCGCTTGAAAGGTGGTCTTGTGATTCTTATTTCTCTGATTGTTCCTGTCGCCCTTCCTTTCCCTCCTGTTGGTCATGTTTCTCCGGCAGATCCAAAGACTATCATCTACTGTCACGCTCATGACTGGGCAAAGTTTTCCTCCCCATGTGCAAATCCCTATTTGCACGGGGTTGGAATTCCGAGTTACGTACTCCCAGTAATTACCAAATGCCATAAAGTCCGCACCCTTCGTTAACATTCGGCAGGTCAAACCTGCAAGAATTGAGAAGGGGAAAAAACTGGTATTTTTAATCTGACCTGCATATTTTTGGTGCAGTAGAACATAAATATGCTTGTTATTGCTTAAAAGTTCCAAATAGGTGTAATTTATCGGGCCGAATACATTTAGGACCCAGGGGAGTTAGATTTATTTGAAAGATTTTGTATAGCGCAAATATGACCCGTCATGATACAGAGCACTGTACATAGAAGCATGCAAGGCAAACAGGAAAATGTATAAATATTAAACATGTCGGTAAATAGTCAGACAAAATGCGAAAAAAGGACAACCTACATCATAGTAGGTATAAAGCAGTACAAATTGCATCATTGAATATTAAAATCAGTGCTGTAAACAAGAAGTAAAAGTTAGGTTGGGCGTCTTTAGGTCTATTGTTTCAGGTAGCTATTCAGGTGCAACCCATTGACTTAGTTTTTAAATGTGTCAATCAAAGGGTTAGTTCTGGTTTCAGGAGGAAGAGAGTCCCATATTCTCGGAGCAAGACCGAAGAAGGCGCAGTTATAATTTCTCTTTTTGAATTTTTGTGGTTTCTACAATAGAGTATTAGAGCTTCTTGGGGCTTGAATCAAGCCGGATAGTTTATTTTGTAAACACATTTTAATGATCATTTGTTACACCTTAACAACAGACCGTCAATGAATATGTATTTCTAATATCGGCTCTACAGATACATCTGTTACTGGTGTTCCAATGTCTGTCTAAAGCATTTGCTAACAACAAAGAACAACTTTAGTGTCCCTCCCCCCTCTGCGAGTTCACAGTGTGAAATTAGAAGTTAATGTGCACATCATGGAGTTTTATATACATCTGCTATTGGGGAGATTGGTGTGGGGGTTGTGCTATGGTAGGTGAGAATTTATGTCTGCAAGGGGAGAATCTAACTCTCAGTATAGTGTTGACTTGTCCATGGGCGTTTACTTTGTTCATCAGGGTCTTAATCTCTTAGGTCTCGTTATCTTCCCCCAGCTCTTCTGAATCTGGTTGTATTAGGTCATGCATTATGGTTTCCCACGCTGTGGCAAGTTCTATGTGTCTCTGTCCTCTCTTGGCCTCCCTCATCAGGACCCGCCCTTCACATCCTGCCCATTTTAGAAGTTCTGGTTTACAGGAGGCTATCTTGGGACCTCTCGGCGACTTCCAATGTTTAGTTATTTCCCTTTTTGTTAATATGAACCCTAAGTCTTGAAATCTGCTTGTGACTTTGTTTTTGGGTGTGTGGAGGAACCATCCTAGGAGACAACGGGCTGGGGAACAGGGAATCTCTTTTCCTATTACATGTGTGATCTCCCTCCAATATTCACGTAGGGCGGCGCAGGTCCAGAACATGTGCAAGATATGCGCTTGCTCTTCACTGCAATATGGGTAGGCTTCCCTTTCTGTCTGGAAATATCTGAATATGCGCTCTGGAGTCAAATAGACTCTATGGATTATGGAGTAATTTACAATTTACAACGCGCGTTCCTGGACAGTTTAGGTGTTCCCCTTAGTATATTGTCCCAGTCCTTTGTCGGGATTGGAGAACCCAAATCCTCCACCCATTGTAGGCACAATGCCTCCAGCGGGCGTAACTCATCTGTTTGAAGTACCCTGTGTAGGCAGGAGATCGCTTTAACAGTGCCTGCCAATAGGGCTATGTAGTAGGTGCTCTGCTGGGAAGGGTGCTCCGTAGTGCCCGTCTTCCAGTGTTTGCGTATTGCCGTCGTAAGTGCCCTATGAAATAAAAAATGCCCCATGGGTAGTCCAAATTCGGCGCAGAGCACCCCAAATGGTAGTAGTTTGGTGTCTCTATACAGATCGCCCACTTTTGTCCCTCCCGCGTCCAACCAGGCCTCTAGGATCCTCCAGTTGTCCCCATGTAGGAGCACCCGTAACATGTCTAATGGGATGTCTGATGAGTACGGGATTTTCACTCCCATTCTTTGTAAGCTCCGGTGCCAACACCTGGTCTGCACTCTGAGTGCGTGGGAGTCGTTCCTAGCTGATCTGTTGAGTCTTAGAAATATCTGCAGTAGCCCGCATAACATTGGGTCAGCTGTCTCTGGGGGGCCCGTTTGCTGTCACTTCTGTGCTATATTTTGCACCAACCACTGCACCTGCACCGCTATATAGTAATTATCGAAATCTGGGGCTGCCATGCCACCCGCCCTCGTCGCTCGTTGCAATGTGTGCGAGGCAACCCTTCGGCATCTTAAGGACCAAATAAAGGTTCATATCTGTGTATTGAGCTCCCTAAAGTAGCTCCCAGGGATCCACAGTGGGATTGTATTGAAAAAGTACAGTAAGCGGGTAAGCGCTATCATTTTGAGTAGAGCGATCCTGCCAACTACTGAGAGTGTCAGGGTTCCCCAGAATTCTAGGGCTGTTTTTAGCCCTCGCATAGCTCGTCCTATGTTTCCCTCATAAAGATCTGTCCAGTCATGATGGATGTGGTCATCCAGATACGGCAAACAGGTTCTCAGCGTACGTTCCCGAGGTTGGCAGAGGGGTCGCTCGTTCGCTTCACTGGGAAGAGTTGTGATTTAAATAGCACTAATTGTTTCCAACAAATCCAGAGCCTTCTTTAAGTCTTCAGCTCCCCTATCTAAGAACAGTAGTAAGTCGTCCGCATAAAGTGCAAATAATGGCAAGCTTGGTCTATTTTCAGTCCTCGGTAGTGACACCCTGATCTGGCCATGAGTGCAAGAGGTTCCGTGGCCAGGGCAAACAGCATAGGGGAGAGGGGACACCCCTGCCTGGTGCCTTGCTCTACTGGCCATCCTCTTGATTCAAGCCAGATATTTCACGTTTTTTTGCCAGGTAAACAGGAGTGTTCTACTTAAGGCTTCCAGTTTTCCATTTTTACTGATTTTTACAGATAAATACAGACAGAAAACTGTGTGTATCCTGTCTGTATTTATTTGTAAACACGAAAAAATTCTGAAAATGGTGCTTGTTGTGAGAGACTCTCCATGCTCTCTTGCATGAATTCCAGGCAATAGCTGAGCAGATAGACAGCATGGAGAGTTAAAAAACAGGTTGAGATTTCCTTAAATACATGCATATGTTAACATATATTTGTAGTACAACGCTAATGTGTACCTGTGAGTAGTGTTTTGTTGTACATGGCTGCTTAGTTTGCTAAATCATCACAAGCCTCCATGTATGAGTGCACGTTCAACAGTTAAATAAATGTGGAAATATTCAATTTTACGGTTCTATTTATTCTCAAAACACAAAATAAATCTATAAATACCAATAAGATGGCCAAAAAAGAAATCTGGATAAATAATGAAATGCTTTGTGCGTCAAGCAGGCTATCTTGAACTAAATCCTTGCTTCAAGAGAGAGGCACTTTAGTTGAATTAGATCTGGAGTGATGTGATCATGTTTTCTTGAACCCGCGATGAGTCTGGCAGCAGAGTTCAGAGTACCCTTGGAGGGGCCAGTCTAGCTTTGGGAAGCCCCGCTGGGTCACAATTCCGTTGTCCAAGATTGGACTGCTAGCTGCATGTCATCAGGAGGCAGGAACGGTTTGATTTTTCTTAAAGTGTTGAGTTGGTGATTGGCTCCGCTAGTAGATTTTATCAGGTGTGATACATAGTACCTATCCATTGGACCTCTGTCTATCAGTTCCGCTAGAATCAAGTCTCTCAACCGGTTCCACTGAAGTGCCTTTAACATCACTCCTTCCCACCCATGTTATCTTCAACATTTACACTTCCATTCTTGAGTCAAGCACTGCTTCATAATGCCAACTTTCTAAAATGCAAAACACTACAGTTCTTCAACTTAGCTGAATTGAAAAACAAATCTGCATCTTTCAAAGGTTCTCAGTATCTTGAGTCTCCCATGGCAACTCTCACCCTCCATTTTTCACACACACCTATGGTCCAAAACTATCTTTTACTTGTTTTGCATCAGTTCTATGTGAATAGGTGTTATAAATATTTTGAGCCTGTTGCATCTGACTGTTTTCCTCTTGAGGTGTCCACTCCACAATGTTAAACATATGCACCCACCTAGGTGCATCCTTAGCGTTCGGATGAATAAACCCTGTGGTTTCAATAACATTGTCTCTCTAAGCTCCGTTTCTTAACTTCCTTTTCCTAGTTAAATCATTCTCTTATACAAATAGGTTCCAACATCTTTATCACCCCTTGCGAATCTCCCTTTGTTGCCACTTTCAATTGAGTCCACTTTGACAATAGATGTGCATGTACTTATACTGGCCTTATACTATATTTGCCTACAATAGCTAATGTTATTTCCTCCCATAGCATATTTGGACAGCTACTCGGGCGCAAAGGTGGCCTGGGCGATTCCTATGTTTTGGTAGCACAATTACAATATGTGCAGTCGTTAAAAATCTCTCTCAATGGCATTATCCATACCAAACCACAGGTACACTTTTGTTACCATAGCAATAGTTTATATGATACCCATTGTTCTTCAAGGCCAACATTTATTATCTTAGAATGCAAAATTGATGCAGTAATTATTCTTTTCTTTCCTCATCACAAATATGTCCTCCTTTTCTGACAACTCTCACATTAATTTCCTTACATTTCTCTCAAACCACAAAAATTGAATAAAATAAACCCTACAATGGAGCCTTCTCGGGTATCACCCGAGGATATGGAACTCCTTACCCACTGAAGTCAGGTTGAATCTCTCTATTGCCCTTTTCAAAAAGGAAGTAAAAGTGATACTGATGAAGACATTTTTGCCATAGAAATGAAGCTTCCAAGGTGCCAGAGGACTTCTGAGTTGGTTTGAGACTGTGAAGACTTTTTTTTGTGGATCTGTTGGTCGTCCATTTATTTCGTTCGCAACTGTTATACTGTAAAGTGCTATGACACCCCCTGTGGCCTTGTTAGCTACATAGACTGAATCCCTCTACTGCCTGTTTCAAGGAAGCAAAAGCGATACGGATGAAGAAACTTTTGCCTTTGATTCCTATCTTCAAATGCTCCCTAGGGCGCCCAGCTCTACGAGACTGTTAACACTATATTTCTTTTGGTTGTTCTGTTTTTACCCCTTGTATCCTTTCTTGATTTATAAACTGTAAAGCGCTTTGCTACCGTTGGTGGTCATATTCGTGCTATAGAAAACTTTTTAAATAAATGAAATCTTGTTTTCTTCATAATCCTTGTTCCATTCTTGCTTTGTCATGGCGTCATCCTTATTTTATATAGCTAGGCAGCACAATAATTATCCACACACATTTTCTTCAACTTTTGCAGGCAGTCTTTTTGGGAACTTTGTATTGCTATAGAGTGTCCTATTTTACTGATTCTTTTTTCTTTGGTCTCCATACCAGATTTTAGTACAATGATAGAAAAGTTCATTGACTGTGATTGTTGTTGTTTGCATGTTATCCTGCATTACTTCATGCTCAGTACATGTTGCCAGCCAACATGTTTCACCCCATACATTGCCTGTGTGGCCAGGGCTTTCTCAAGGCTGTAAATCCAATGTTAAAATATAATTTTAATAAAATGGTGTTCAATTCTTTATACCATACCTCTAGTGACCCGTGATTTTCGCACATGCATTATATTTCTGGTGCACAAAACGGTGGGTTTCCTTATTACCTACCCTAAGTTTATGAAAAGAGTATACTCGAGAGGTTGTAGAAGACTCGAGGAACCGATATCATGAACTTGTGTAGTTAAAACTGTACTTAAAGAATGGAAGTGGAGCGAAAAGGACATGCCATAAAAAGAAAATTCAGAAATAAGTATAGAGAAGACAATATAAGTAGTGTGAACATGCATACGTTTGTCATGGAAAAAGGATTTTTTGCCTCTTTGTGAAATCCTGTTGCTTCTAGTCAGTCCTTGGCCGTCTAATCAAAGAATTGCATCTTCTATAATTTGTTACCAATGCAAAACTGTGAAGAGTAACAAATTAGGAGCGATGCACCTCTGAAATTTAGATCAAAAATATGCTCATTCATAAAAGAGTGGTTACATTTTTTGTAGTACTCTTTATAATCGTACTGGTATAGTACAGCCCTTCAATTTTGCAATAAGCTTTTACGCGCTGATCCAGGCACTTGAGGGCATGGGTAGGGTACTGTTTCCCATTATATTTAAATGGAATTACTGCTGCAAATTCTGACTGTTTACTCTAAGCGAGGTATCCCGTCTTACCAGATGCCCCGTCGAACAGTGTTTTGGTCTATGTTCCTGGAGACGAGCCCTACCTTGCTTCTGTGTCGGGACGTCATCCATTGAGATCACTCCCGTCCTGAGTTCCTCTCGCCCTGTTCCAACTTTAGTGTCCGTCTAGGCATTCTGCAAGAACACCGTTTTAAAGAGCCAATGTGTTGGAGAAGTCCTGTCTCCATATGCATGTGTCTCTAGTCTTGGGCACCAGTTCTTTGACATATAAAACACATGCCATCTTGGAGTGGCTATTAGACATTAGTTAACCACAGACATTGGATATTTTCATGTTTTGATCCTATAATCAGGGTCATATAGACGCGACTTCCAATACATGTCATGTTAGGATATTAAAAACCACAGTCCTTAGTCCAGATATATATATATATATATATATATATATATATATATATATATATATATATATATATATATATATATCAAAGTCCACATTCACCCAAGGTGCGGGGAGCACTCACGATCAGCGCGTTCAAATTTCAGGGGAGAACCAAGGTGCCACCAGCATCAGCAGAGCCTGACGCGTTTCAGGAATCCTCCCTTTTTCAAAGGCTTATCTGCTCCAGAATGAAATGCCAGCAAACAGATACCAGTCTTATTTCCCTTTTTATTCAACTCAATAACTCTCAGGTGAGTAGCAAATCAGCAAAGAATTATGGGACTGGTAGTCTGTGCAAAATACTACCCTAGTGGGCTGATGGCAGACATCCGGAAAATAAAGTTACATCACGGGTGCACCCTTCTGTTACTCCCCCTTTCCAAATAACGCCAGAAAGTTCCACAGCGCCGATCAGAGACCAGCAGCGGAACCGCCAAAGTCCGCGGCGGTGCATCCCCCGGCCGGGTCGGCCGTATTTATCAAAGTCCACATTCACCCAAGGTGCGGGGAGCACTCACGATCAGCGCGTTCAAATTTCAGGGGAGAACCAAGGTGCCACCAGCATCAGCAGAGCCTGACGCGTTTCAGGAATCCTCCCTTTTTCAAAGGCTTATCTGCTCCAGAATGAAATGCCAGCAAACAGATACCAGTCTTATTTCCCTTTTTATTCAACTCAATAACTCTCAGGTGAGTAGCAAATCAGCAAAGAATTATGGGACTGGTAGTCTGTGCAAAATACTACCCTAGTGGGCTGATGGCAGACATCCGGAAAATAAAGTTACATCACGGGTGCACCCTTCTGTTACTCCCCCTTTCCAAATAACGCCAGAAAGTTCCACAGCGCCGATCAGAGACCAGCAGCGGAACCGCCAAAGTCCGCGGCGGTGCATCCCCCGGCCGGGTCGGCCGTATTTATCAAAGTCCACATTCACCCAAGGTGCGGGGAGCACTCACGATCAGCGCGTTCAAATTTCAGGGGAGAACCAAGGTGCCACCAGCATCAGCAGAGCCTGACGCGTTTCAGGAATCCTCCCTTTTTCAAAGGCTTATCTGCTCCAGAATGAAATGCCAGCAAACAGATACCAGTCTTATTTCCCTTTTTATTCAACTCAATAACTCTCAGGTGAGTAGCACCCTAGTGGGCTGATGGCAGACATCCGGAAAATAAAGTTACATCACGGGTGCACCCTTCTGTTACTCCCCCTTTCCAAATAACGCCAGAAAGTTCCACAGCGCCGATCAGAGACTAGCAGCGGAACCGCCAAAGTCCGCGGCGGTGCATCCCCCGGCCGGGTCGGCCGTATTTATCAAAGTCCACATTCACCCAAGGTGCGGGGAGCACTCACGATCAGCGCGTTCAAATTTCAGGGGAGAACCAAGGTGCCACCAGCATCAGCAGAGCCTGACGCGTTTCAGGAATCCTCCCTTTTTCAAAGGCTTATCTGCTCCAGAATGAAATGCCAGCAAACAGATACCAGTCTTATTTCCCTTTTTATTCAACTCAATAACTCTCAGGTGAGTAGCAAATCAGCAAAGAATTATGGGACTGGTAGTCTGTGCAAAATACTACCCTAGTGGGCTGATGGCAGACATCCGGAAAATAAAGTTACATCACGGGTGCAACCTTCTGTTACTCCCCCTTTCCAAATAACGCCAGAAAGTTCCACAGCGCCGATCAGAGACCAGCAGCGGAACCGCCAAAGTCCGCGGCGGTGCATCCCCCGGCCGGGTCGGCCGTATTTATCAAAGTCCACATTCACCCAAGGTGCGGGGAGCACTCACGATCAGCGCGTTCAAATTTCAGGGGAGAACCAAGGTGCCACCAGCATCAGCAGAGCCTGACGCGTTTCAGGAATCCTCCCTTTTTCAAAGGCTTATCTGCTCCAGAATGAAATGCCAGCAAACAGATACCAGTCTTATTTCCCTTTTTATTCAACTCAATAACTCTCAGGTGAGTAGCAAATCAGCAAAGAATTATGGGACTGGTAGTCTGTGCAAAATACTACCCTAGTGGGCTGATGGCAGACATCCGGAAAATAAAGTTACATCACGGGTGCACCCTTCTGTTACTCCCCCTTTCCAAATAACGCCAGAAAGTTCCACAGCGCCGATCAGAGACCAGCAGCGGAACCGCCAAAGTCCGCGGC
Organism: Triturus cristatus; assembly: GCF_964204655.1. Taxonomy (NCBI): domain Eukaryota; kingdom Metazoa; phylum Chordata; class Amphibia; order Caudata; family Salamandridae; genus Triturus; species Triturus cristatus. The sequence goes on along the minus strand of NC_140583.1, from coordinate 812,200,001 downwards.
GGTGCATCCCCCGGCCGGGTCGGCCGTATTTATCAAAGTCCACATTCACCCAAGGTGCGGGGAGCACTCACGATCAGCGCGTTCAAATTTCAGGGGAGAACCAAGGTGCCACCAGCATCAGCAGAGCCTGACGCGTTTCAGGAATCCTCCCTTTTTCAAAGGCTTATCTGCTCCAGAATGAAATGCCAGCAAACAGATACCAGTCTTATTTCCCTTTTTATTCAACTCAATAACTCTCAGGTGAGTAGCACCCTAGTGGGCTGATGGCAGACATCCGGAAAATAAAGTTACATCACGGGTGCACCCTTCTGTTACTCCCCCTTTCCAAATAACGCCAGAAAGTTCCACAGCGCCGATCAGAGACCAGCAGCGGAACCGCCAAAGTCCGCGGCGGTGCATCCCCCGGCCGGGTCGGCCGTATTTATCAAAGTCCACATTCACCCAAGGTGCGGGGAGCACTCACGATCAGTGCGTTCAAATTTCAGGGGAGAACCAAGGTGCCACCAGCATCAGCAGAGCCTGACGCGTTTCAGGAATCCTCCCTTTTTCAAAGGCTTATCTGCTCCAGAATGAAATGCCAGCAAACAGATACCAGTCTTATTTCCCTTTTTATTCAACTCAATAACTCTCAGGTGAGTAGCACCCTAGTGGGCTGATGGCAGACATCCGGAAAATAAAGTTACATCACGGGTGCACCCTTCTGTTACTCCCCCTTTCCAAATAACGCCAGAAAGTTCCACAGCGCCGATCAGAGACCAGCAGCGGAACCGCCAAAGTCCGCGGCGGTGCATCCCCCGGCCGGGTCGGCCGTATTTATCAAAGTCCACATTCACCCAAGGTGCGGGGAGCACTCACGATCAGTGCGTTCAAATTTCAGGGGAGAACCAAGGTGCCACCAGCATCAGCAGAGCCTGACGCGTTTCAGGAATCCTCCCTTTTTCAAAGGCTTATCTGCTCCAGAATGAAATGCCAGCAAACAGATACCAGTCTTATTTCCCTTTTTATTCAACTCAATAACTCTCAGGTGAGTAGCAAATCAGCAAAGAATTATGGGACTGGTAGTCTGTGCAAAATACTACCCTAGTGGGCTGATGGCAGACATCCGGAAAATAAAGTTACATCACGGGTGCACCCTTCTGTTACTCCCTTGAACGCGCTGATCGTGAGTGCTCCCCGCACCTTGGGTGAATGTGGACTTTGATAAATACGGCCGACCCGGCCGGGGGATGCACCGCCGCGGACTTTGGCGGTTCCGCTGCTGGTCTCTGATCGGCGCTGTGGAACTTTCTGGCGTTATTTGGAAAGGGGGAGTAACAGAAGGGTGCACCCGTGATGTAACTTTATTTTCCGTATGTCTGCCATCAGCCCACTAGGGTGCTACTCACCTGAGAGTTATTGAGTTGAATAAAAAGGGAAATAAGACTGGTATCTGTTTGCTGGCATTTCATTCTGGAGCAGATAAGCCTTTGAAAAAGGGAGGATTCCTGAAACGCGTCAGGCTCTGCTGATGCTGGTGGCACCTTGGTTCTCCCCTGAAATTTGAACGCGCTGATCGTGAGTGCTCCCCGCACCTTGGGTGAATGTGGACTTTGATATATATATATATATATATATATATATATATATATATATATATATATATATATAATCTATCTTTATCTTTCAGGTATAATCTTGCAACCGCTTCAAGGCAAACTGTTTGCCCCACACATAATTGTATAAAATATTTACACCTCCGAAACACAAGCTAGAGCTTTTCTTTCAGACACTGAATATTTCTCTTCTGTCGTAGTCCTTGAACGGGAAGCAATGTCTATTATTTTCTCTTTCTTCTGATCATCTATTTGTAACTACAGTTTCTTGCCTTTGGCATTTGTTTTAACGACACTCAGTTTGTGGATCAAACCCTTGCAAATGAGTTTCAGAAGATATTGCCTTCTTTACACAATTCAAAGGCTTTCTGACAGTCCTAACTCCATACATGCTTCACTTTCATTTTTATCAGTTGTCTTAATATGTTTTGGTGGAATTACTACTAACATGCTTTGAATAAACCCTAAGAATGAGCTAAATTGGTCTTTATTCTGTGGGATGGGAACTTTTACAGTTTTACCAACTTATTCTTAAATTTAATTCCTTCTGTGCAGATTTTATGACCCAAGTTTGTTACACTTCGTGGTGTAAACTTTCATTCTGAGTACTTCACTGCGAGTCTTTTCGTTTACAAAATGCCTAACACTTCCACTAGCTTCTATCATGCTCCTTCCTAGTCTTACTTATAGTTAAAATGTAGTTTTGAATGTGTAAGACTCACGCTGTGCCCTTAATCAATTAACTCGGCAGCCTGATGCAAAGCTGAAGGGCATTCTCCTAAACTGTAAACACCCTGTGGATGTTACTGAGTGCACTCCTTGCTTTCAGGGTGCAAATGCACTCAATAATATGCTGTAGACAAATCAGATGTAATGAACCAAAACATCTCTTACTAGGGCCAACTTTTAATTAATTCTAGACAAGGGAAATCTGTTAAGGGTTATGTTATGAAAGTTTTGCTGGTGTACACATAATGTCACTTTACTGTTGGAATGTCTTGTTACTACCAAAAGGGTAAACTCTTTTTGCCTCATACAACTTTCACATTGCTCTTCTATCCTTAAATCTAAATAACCAACATGTCAATTATTTACCTATTGTATTCCTCTGGGTTTGTATCGGCGTGAAATAAATCATCTTCCTGTATCCCAAAACATACTTTTCCATAGATTTTTTCTTTTGTTGTAAATTGTGATAAATGGGGAACCACAATCAACAACTGTGTACTCACCCAAATCTACCAGTTGTCATGCAGCAAACTGGTTTCCTGCTTTTGTAATTATCCTTAACATTCCGAATGTGACTTTCCTTGATATTCAGTATAGAACTATCACTGCTGCTTATGTTACTGGTTTCTTTTTTTCAATTTACACACTGCACTCCCTATTTCTATTTTGTTTTTTTTGTACACTTTGGCAAAATGCCCACTTACCCGGGCCGCTATACATTTTGCTTGCCAGTGACCACTTTTGTGACAAGCCAAGTGATAATCACTGTTACATTGATAAAATCTAGAACCTTCTTTTACTTCAGCTTTACTCGTATTCTGACTGTTGCTTTACCATGACCAATTTGTTCAACCTGTATCCGTTTCCCTTTACAACTGTCTACTTTCGCTGCTTCTGCACGTCTTCCTAATATATCTGCCCATTACTGTGCTTTCCAGTGGGGTGCCATTTACTCATTACCTTTCTTGTGTGGCGGTATTATTGAGATAAACAACAGTCTTATTTCTTATAAATCATCAAGTGCACAGTTTCTTTGAAATGAATACACAGTAATCCGCTGATAACCCTTTTCAACTCCCCTCCCCCCCCCCATTTATATCTTGTACTAAAAGATGCCTGTTAATTTAGAAATCATGGAAAGCATTATTACCAATGAGTTGGGGTGGGATGTGGATAGGGTGCAGATTTGGTAGTCAAGTTGTATGGTGGTGAGCATGATTGTGAGGGAGATTGGTGCTGGGGCTGCTTGTTTGAAGGGGTAAGTGTCAAAGTGATAGTGTTGGGGTGTGAAGAGCTGGTATTAGCGTTTGGTTACAGGTAGTAGTGCGGTGGATTGTTAATGGATGTAATAGTGCAGTAGTATGATAGTAGTAGTAGTAGTAGTAGTGCCATGGGGGCGTGTGGTAGTTAGTGCTGTGAGGTGGTAGGTCAGTATTGGGATGCCATAATGATTAGAGTTGGTGGATCATAGTACAGTGAATGGTCTGGTTGTGCAGTGTTACAGGTTGTAGTGCTGTTCTAAGGTAGTAGCGCAGTCTTGAAGGGTATAAAATCTTAGTGCAGTGGAGAGGTTGTAGTGGGGTGCTGGGGATAATAGCAGTTTTGCAAGTGGTAGTGTGGGTCTGTGACGTGGTAGTTCTATGATACTTGTGACTGGTACTGTGGTGCTATTAGGTGCTATTAGATAGTAGTGCATTCTTGAGGCATGTGCGTGAAGAGCTGCGAAAGAAAAGAGTAATGCTGAGAGGGAAGTGCAGTAGAGTGGGAGTTTGAATTATATTTCTGTCAAGTTTGGTAGATGTGCACAGGTATTCAATGGCAATCCCAAACTTCTCCTAAGATATATATATATATATATTAGATGGCAAATGAAAGGAACCGTGTGTAAATGAAGGTCAAAATGTTATGTTATAATTTGATAGAGCGCAACAGCTGCCCCAGCAAAGAGGCGTCCCGGCGCTAATGAACCACTGAAAATCCACAGAGGACAGAAGAAGAGCTGCTGGGAGGCCTAAGGGGGGGGGGGGGGGGGGGAATAGGTGGGTTTTGACGGCCTTCCGGAAGGCAGACAGATTTTCCAGTGAGCGGATGTTCACTGGCAGGGTGTTCCAAAGTTTGGCTCCTAGTACCCTGAAAGAACGTCCACCAGTGCGGGCTAGTTTTGTACGGGGGACCGTCAGAAGGTGTTTGCCTAGAGAGCGCAAGTTGCGCTGTGGTACATAGGGTGTGAGGAGTGGCCGAAGAAGTTCTGGGCGTCCAGTTTTAAGAAAAATGTAACCGTTACATGAACATAATGTTTAAGGCACTTAGCCAGTACTAATTTAGCCAATACATCAAACATGGATTCACAAAAGTTACGTTTTAAATGTGAAGAATATGCACTTTAATTATTGTCACTTTTTGCATAGTAGAACCACATTTCCCATAATGCATCATAATGGCAACATGGGCAGTTGTGTATATATAGACCAAAAATGTGGATCACTGCTAACCGTGAGCAAGACCAGAGTGGTCGAAAAGCGTTGGTTTAGGAGAGGACTTGATGGAGTTTGCTGTATCATACTGAAGTAAAAAGTCTTGATACCAATCTCCTGGAGTGCAAGTAATTCTTTCTATTTGGTGATAATACATATTGCAGATCTCGATCCCTTGTCTGCAGTACTCGCACTAATCGTGAGTGCGCTGAAGACCGAGGGGTCTGTTGGTGGGGAAAAAAAAAAATATATATATATATATCTAGGAAACGTCTATGAGAAACCGTTAACAAGGATATACTCAAAAAATTAAGAAAGGGGGTTAGATTGAAGAAAGAAAGCTCCTGACTGGACTCAGCTTGTACCAGAGAGTGGACATCACAGTTACGGAGGTCTGATATATGGTCAGGGTACAGTCTCACAAATTGGGAGGGAATCACACTGCAGGCTGTGTACTCTTAAAACTTATCAGACCATATGATTAATTCTAGATAACCACTCAAACCACATTGGTTTTGGTTTTACGTGCTTCTCCAAGGAATAGGCGACAACTAGCCCAATTGAGACTGTGATACAAGCCTCAAAAACAGGATAAACAGGAGAGCTCTGCCATACAAAAACGGAAAAGGGAAGGAGGAGCACAAACAAAAGCAATGTGAACAAGCATTTGCAATGCAACAGGTCTCGCATCAGTTAGAGTTGGAGCTTTTAGCGTTGCGAGTTGCAAATAATAATGCATGAGGTGGTAGTGGTGGTGGTGACTGGTGCAGAGATAATGCTGAGGTGATGCTGAATGATACTCAGGTCTTGCTGAGTGATGATGATGTGGTGGTGTACTAGTGCAAAGGCGATGCTGAGTGATACTGATGTGGTGCTGAGTGATACTGATGTGGCGCTGAGTGATGCTGTGGTGGCGCTGAGTGATGCCGTGGTGGCGCTGAGTGATGCCGTGGTGGCACTGAGTGATGCCGTGGTGGCGCTGAGTGATGCCGTGGTGGCGCTGAGTGATGCCGTGGTGGCGCTGAGTGATGCCGTGGTGGCGCTGAGTGATGGCGTGGTGGCCCTGAGTGATGGCGTGGTGGCCCTGAGTGATGGCGTGGTGGCCCTGAGTGATGGCGTGGTGGCGCTGAGTGATGGCGTGGTGGCGCTGAGTGATGGCGTGGTGGCGCTGAGTGATGCCGCGGTGGCGCTGAGGGATGCCGCGGTGGCGCTGAGGGATGCCGCGGTGGCGCTGAGGGATGCCGCGGTGGCGCTGAGGGATGCCGCGGTGGCGCTGAGGGATGCCGCGGTGGCGCTGAGTGATGCTGCGGTGGCGCTGAGTGAGGCTGTGGTGGCGCTGAGTTCGTTACACTGTGCTTAAAAACTGTTGTGTAAGGGGAGCTGATTTCCGTGTGAAGCGCTATAATGCCCTTGGTTCAATTTTGCGCTATAATTATACGGGACAGGCAAGCGGGTGTGGCCTAATGTAATGTAATCGGACACTATCAGGTGAAAACACTACGTATTCACAACTCAGGAAGCGCGCCCTGAGAGCCTGTAAAACAGAGGAGACGCCATGCGCGCGCACATGGTTTGTCTCCCTTCGTTAGCAAAACCGACAACAATAGGCTCGCCAAGGCGACGCAGCGCATGCGCTGCGTTCGCTAGGCAAAACCTAAAAATTGCATCTGAAAAAGAACTTACAAGAATAAAACAGACAGAGAGTGTCTAGTCCTGGATGAAAGAGATGAAATAAAGACTACGCAGCCTTGGCATTAGGTACCCCCGACACTCAGTTGTGGAAGCTCTGGGCTTCTAAGCAAAAGTTTGGGCACCGGCACTCATTCTTTTACAAATTAAGCTCTGCCTACGAGAAAGGTACACCTTGGACATTATTACAAAACGAGTTGCTGGTAGGTAGTTTCCCCTTGGGTTTGTATTTTTACAGGGCCTGGGATTACATTGTATTTGCACTCCTTGTTCACTATTTTCCAAATACTGCCAGACGGAAAAAGAGAACAGTTCTAGTTTTGAGAGGCTGAAAATGTGACATATTTTATTTAACATACTGTCACTGCTTTTATATATGAATGTGTGGCTTCTGTGAATCCCAGTGCAGGGGTGTGGAATTTAATAAAATATCTACTTGTCCATGGGGCAGGTTACTTCATAAATCTACTTGTCCTGTAACAAAATCCACTTGTCCCTTTTGTGCCATGCAATGCGTTGACAAATTATGGCAGCAATACCCTTATATAAGAGCTCCGAAATAGCCTCTCTGAATATGTCAGGTCTCCTTCCATAGCAGGGTATGAATACTAGCAATTCCCTTATGTTGCCACGTTTCCGCAGCTCTACATACTGGCGCTGAAGTTATGCAACAGTTCTAGGGTTGGAATGCCCTTTTGAGTCTGTACAAACCTACTAACTTGCATGTTTTAAGGGTTTTCACCAACTCTTCTCTAATCTTTTCCCATACTGAGAAAGGTTGGATATTTACTCCTGACAATGGCAGACATAAAACTTCTTCCTGGGTTGGGAAAAAAGTGGTTGGAGGGGGAAGTAAACTTGCAAACGCTCAGATTTTTGCATGAGCAAATCTACACATGCAAATTTGCTCATGCTAAAATGCAGTTCACAAATATTTTCTAGGAGTACTATTTCTTGGCCTACTTCTGTAAAGTCTTGTGAATTCAGGAAAGTCGTATATCTGCACTCAATGCAAGGACATAAGTGCACTTTTGAGACTTTACTTAATATCTAGCCTCCTAATGAGGTCTGGCGTTAACCATGACATGTTGTGTTTATTAAAATGTCTCTCTCGGTCAGTTGGCTAGCTTCACTGTGAATGACAGCATTCTGTTCTTTCACAAGGAGCATAATTGACACACAGTCGTTTTGTTCAGTGCCAGGAACTACTGTGGCAATGTGTACTTTTTGAGACCTAAACAATTTTTGCTTTTGCCAATGTTTGTTATAATGATGAGGGGCCAGCAGCACCCACACCAATAAGGTTTTACAAAAAACATGCCAAAACAAGTCACGCATTGATAAAACCAAAAGACTGACCAACAATTTCAGAACTATTGGCTTTACCAATGCTTGTTTATTTTTATGTTTCCCATAATCTTATTAAAACTGGTTGCAGTGATTTTCCATTATGAATATTTTTGGGAAATACTAGCATGCATCAACACATTTTACTAAATGATGCTGCAGAAAAATGCTACCTATAATATTACAGTAGTTTAGCTAAATGTTTTTGCTTTTTTTATGAACATTTTATCTTGAAAGCAAAGAATAATCAATCTTGCTTTCAAGTGTCTCCATATATTTGCATCTAATCAGAGAGCATTCTGGGAGCAGTATGCATAGCCTCATAGTGCTAAACAATGAAAGCGTGTGCACCCATTTTTATACTTTAATCACTGTCAGTAGTAGTCTGAGCTTACAACATGTACTTAGATCGCTAACCCTTATAATAAAGGTTTTGCATTTATGAACCATAAATACAAGTTTGAACAGCGTTACAACATGGAAACAGATATTCCCTTAACTGCAGGCAATGCTTTCCCTGATCCATCATGTGGGACTATAAACTGTCAGTCAAAGGGTTTGTGATGTAGGGGGTTGGGCCTACTTGTCCCAAGGACAAAATACACATGGAAACTTTTTGCCCTTGACCCCAGACAATATGTCCCGGGCGTCGGGCTATAGGAATTCCACATCCCTGCCAGTGAGGCATTGAAGCCAGAGATATGAGGTGTCTCCCAAGGTGTGAGGGTGGCACGAGTGGCAATACTTGGTGACTGCACAAAGACCGAGCTTACTAAACGCCAGGCCTTCCTTTGGCCACGCAAGCTGGCTCAGTGACGCATCTTTTTATTACCGCTCTTGTCAGCATGGTGCCTGAAAACAATCCGGCTCCCGTCCCTTTCTTCGTCTGCGCTGTGACGCCTCAGCCATGCAGAAGGAACTCCTCGCCCGAAGCCTTTGAGGCGACCATCGCTCCGCCTCAGACACAGCCGGCCCTGTTCCTGTCCAGGCCGGAGGCTCGGACAAAGCCAGCTTTGTGGGGACAGCGGCTGCGGCCTCTCAAGGGCATGCGGGCCAGACTCTGCGGCGCAACCAGCCGCTCCGGCGGCCTCTCACAAGCGATACATTAGCTGTTACCAACGGGCAGCGTTTCAAAGGACTACACTCTAAGCCCTCCATGGCCCTGGGAATAGAGAGCTCGAACCACAAAGCCGCTTCCTTTTCGCCATTGTGAGGAAATGAGCGTCTGTGGGACGTGTCCGGATGAGAAGTGCCCATCTAGGGACTGCAGAGCAGGCCCGTGGGGCTCCTCACTGCACCCATCACCTGGCTAAAAGGCCGCTGGCAGCGAGCACTTCCGGCAGCAGCATTCCGAGCCAAGAGAAGGGGTGACGTTTCTGTAATCTCTGGCTTGAAAGGGGAGGGCACTCTGCTGCATTTTGTAGGAGGGTGTGGCGGGCACATGGGAACACTTCAGAGCTATTCGTGGGAAGAGGGGCAGATACTTGAGAGTGGGCTAATTCTAGAGGGTTGAGAAGGAAGCCACGTGTGCATGTAATAGACGAGCTCTGGGGAGCAGTTGTACGCTAGAAAATAGCACGGAATCGAAACCAGTGGTGTGCGCGCACCCCAGAGGAGCGGGGGCGAGTATCGAAACCAGTGGTGCGCGCGCACCACAGAGGAGCGGGGGCGAGGGACCCCAGCACCGAGGCGAATGCGTGCTGCTGTGCGTAACAGACACCAATGGGATGTGGGCGGAGCAAAGGCGTGACATGCGCCGCCTTTGCCCAATTGCATGCTGTATACGTACGCTAAAGCCAATTGCAGCCGATGAAAGTAAAAGCACACGCACGAGCGTGTGGTCCGCTTTCAGAACCCCCTACGTGAGGTCTCGCGCTGCGCAAGCAGTGCAGCGCACTGAAACGCTAGGCGCGAGACCTAAAAAGCAAACCAGGTTCTAACTAGGAGTGGGCGGAATTTACGAAATTCACTTTTGCAAATTATCGCGAAAATGTTAAAAATCTCCGCAAACACGCGGAAATATCGCGAAGGTGCGGAAGTTTTGTTCCCGCCCGTTCGCGGTATTTTCTGCGTGGTCGCGGCTCGCCAACTTACCCATGCGGTTGCTAGCGGGCGCGGCCATCTTGTTTTCACTTGTCTCGCGGTGCATGATCGCAAGAAGAAAGACGTGATCGCGCGACGAATGATGTTACTGCGGGCGCGAACTGTCTCAAGACAGCGCAAATGGCTACCAACAATCCAACATCTCGTGGAGAACGCGACCGGATCGGGAAAACTTGTCGGCGAACGCGGGGATTCAGGTAAGGCGATTGCGCGCACGCGAGAATGTATTATTTTACAGCGCGAGCAAGCAAAAAATTTCCGGTAAAATGCGGATTGCGGAAATTTTGACATTTTCGCGCTCTCCGCGGAACGCGAAAATGTCAAATTATCGCAATTTCCACGAGCGGAACGGAATTTTAGCCCAGGCCTAGTTCTAACTAGTAAGGCAAGTAGTAACCTTAAAACACACAAGTTGCTAGGCAAGTTGTTCGTGGCTGAATGCCTAAATAGCCCACGCTACCCCTTCCCTGACCTGTGACTGAGCTCCAGCCCCACCGCAGCCTCCACAGACCTGTTCTCCTGCTCTTCCATTGCTCTGATGCTGTTCCTGTCTACTGTTCACTCCTTACTGGCAATGATCTTCCTGTGCCTTTGGTTGTTAATCTTGGGTTCTGGCATGGAAGTGAATTATAATTTTACTTAGGACTAAAACATAATAATTAGCTACACAGCTCCGTCTTAGCCAGAGGGAAAGCTGGGTGCCCTGTGCACCTACACCCAAAAAAGGGAATTAAGAGATGGCCCAATAATTCAAATGGCAAAATACGCCAGACTTATATACTGTTAAAAGAGTAAAGTAATTCCAGCCAGGCAAGAATAGGAGTTGGTTACATGAGCAGTAGTTATGCAACCCTGTAAAGGCAAGAAACCTGCCTTCTTTTGAAAAAATAAATCCCATGAACATGGAAAGAAGTGGAAGAGTATTCAAGGTTGGCAAGCGTAACAGAAATGACGCAATCTTTAAAAAGCCAAGATTTCACCTACTCCTGCTAAACCGTAGGAATCCAATATTTTGATCAGGGGTTTGTGCCCCACGCACCTCTTCTGTTCCTGAAAGCTCCTAATGGCAGATGCCCACCAGTCGGGCAAGCCCTAGTCAAGTCATTATTCATTCTCTAGCAAAACTAGCACCATGCACATGTGAGGGTGAAGGAAGACGCGGTTGGTAGGTTGTTGCCCTGACAGCACAAAAATCCACCATGTTACCCTTTTGTCCTCATCCCAGTGTGTGAGCCCAATACTTTTCCTAGACCAGAGACCTTTTTTTTGGATCAATTTTATTGAGTTTTAAATGTAACCAAACAAACAGCACCATTCAGAGTTACATGGGAATAGTCCAGAGTAAGCACAGTTCACATTGATATAAAAAGTGACATACATGCAAATCAAAGGCGCAAATCCCTAGAAGCATTCCGTAGACCCAGTCGACCCACCTTAAAACTCTATCACCCCCACCCACTTCCCCCACATTCGGCGAAATTTCCCGGGGCATCGCCTGGCCACATAAAGAGGTCGTTTGAATTACATTTTAGGATAAAAAAAAGACAGTGTGGTGAAAGGAGACTCACCTTGCTACCGTTGTTTTGGCTAGTAAAGTAGCATAGCACAGGTTTGGATTTGTTCAGTGTTAGCCCCGCACTTCTCTTATCTGTGAGCCTTGTGAATACAGCTTCTGTGTACAAGCTGAGCTTCATTCCCATCTTCTCTGCCTGATCCCTTTCCACTAACTCTGCTCTTGCCTCCAGCAAGAGACCTTTGACTCAAAACAGTGGTAACAAACAGGCGTTGTTTCCTGTTTTAGAAACTCCCAATTATTTCTCTCCGAATGCTAGCTCCAGCCAGCAAAGTGTGTTGATTGAGTGTGCTGGATATTCCAGCTCTCATGAGATACTCTGGAGATTAATTTGGGTGAATCATCATATTCTTTCCGTTGTCAAAGATATTTATGGTAGTATAGAAGGTGTGCGCGACGAAGGGAGACCACAATCTTCCTGCAACCAGGTATCATTCCTCTGACTGTATTGGGTGAAGCTGCAGTTTTGTGTGTCAAGAACAAAAGGTCAGAGGCCATAATGCCTTTCACTGGGTTGAGAATATAAGAATATGAGATCTGAATATATTTTTGCTTTGATTGAAAGTAATCAAGGAAGGGTAGTATATCTTGAAGCTAGATGAGCCTTGCCACCAAAATATAGATCCCGTAAGGATGGTTGGACCCATTTCATGGGGCTTTGTGTTACTGTGACTATTTCATCTGGGATTGGAGCGAAGAGGCTGAGTGGACCAGAATTCCCATAGACAGAATCAAATCATATTAACCTTCGGGTTTCAATTAGAACAGCAGATTAGTGGAATAGCAATTACGCCCTCTGGATGTTAATTCACTCATCTAGGCTGATGGTGCCCCTTGGGAAGGGCGACATACAAGACTGAGGCTAAATCAACAAATCTTCATGTGAGATAGTAGTTGTCTTCAATTTTCAATAGTCTTGCCTATGGTTCTGTCAGAGGAAACTGCTGTAAATGTTTGCTGATAATATCTGGTTCAGTCCATTGTGATTAAGTACTGGTGGTTGGACCTTGACCCTCATATAAACTCGTGTCAATGTTGACTTATGTTCAAACTGCTGCTATAGCACAAAGCCCCCTTAAATCTAGACTTCGTGATTTAACTTTATAGACTGGTAATGTAGGTAGTTAATCCTCAAATCCTTCTCCTTTTGGTTGTGGGCACAGGTAGTTGCCAGTGTAGTTAATGAGGCCAAATTAAAGATTAAGAGTGATGTATATGTTTGTAGCCTCTCTTCTCTCATAATGAAGCTGTATTTAGATACAGCAATCCCACGTTTTTTACAGTAGTTCTTAATTTATGTTTACTATCAGAATGTATCTGTAGTCTTTCCTTTATCTGTGTTTTTGATCAATTTTCTACCTAAATGCAGCAATGGTCCTTCTTTGTCTATGGAATTGTGGATGGAGCTGTCCCTTGCCTGTAGCAATGCTATGGCCTGATATGAAATGTAAATGTAAATTAAAATGATTGATTTGGTATTCAACGGTCAAATGTAAGGGACAGTTGGGTGCTAGACGGAAAGAAAGGTAATAGTGGCCGATGGCACAAGGGGGGGGGGGGGTGGGGGGGGTGGGGGTTTCAGGTCCCCAGCACACCAGGAATTCTATCCCACAAGAGTGGGTACGGACCATGGAATCTGTAGTTTCTTCAATGCATTGCTCCAATGGGAGCCGTGTCGCCAGCCCAGTTGCTGCCTTCTAAATCTTCCTGAGGATACCTTCTCCCCGTGAAGAAGTAATCCGCTAAAACGAGTCTGGTGGACTCAATAATATAGAACAAGGGAAGCTCAACATTGTGCAGTGGGCTTATTTAATAAAAGCGGGTCGTACAGGATTATTTACAACCGGCTAGAGCCCCAATTAAATGGAGGAGCACATGACCTCTCTACAAAAAATAACTTTACTGTGACTTGTGCCCTCATAGAGTGGCATTACAGTATCACCACCTCCCCCATGGCATCCTTAAGAAGTATTCTCAATTAGCGTGGTCCTGAAGAAGGTGTCTGCCTGGATATAAACAATTTTCACACCAAAACGTGCGTTGATCCTTTTTAGAAGTGGTCCCAGCCCACAAAACCACAACGGTTGAAAGAGAAACACATTCCCTGTTTTATTTGTTCTGTGTATGTGTGTTGGTGCTAGGATGTGGTACGCAAGGATGGTATGAGAGGTACGCTTGTAGTATGTATGAGTGAGTGCCGGATGGGGGAAGTATTTTGTGTATTATGTTTCACATTCAGTTTTTGTTAAACAAGTGCTATACTTTATATGTTTATAATATGGCAAGTATTGTAAAATTAATAGGTATATGAGATTAATACACTTATTGATGGTACCAAGTAGACAAAAAAAGTGTTAAATAAAAAATCTTTTCTACAAAGCATGTATATTGTGTAGTGTTTTTCAGGGTCAGAACACACAGAACTGTTTAGACACAAAAGAAGAAATACAGATCAAGTGGGATTTTATTTCTTGCTTTACTTGGAATCTGTAGTGGGGTCACCATAGAATCTGGCGGCCAGTCGGCAGAGAGCAAGCCCACACAACTGACTGGGAGCTCAGGCACCAGTTCCTGCAGGCAAAGGAGCTAGCTGGAGGGAGAGTGACAGACTGGTGGCGACCTCCGTTCCTCCTACCGACCTTTAAGCACCATTGGTGTCACCCGGTGCCAAAACAGCAGCCGGGCTAGTGGGAACAGTCCAAAGGATGGGGCGTGTGCCACGAGTCGAGGGCAGTGACCTCCAATTGTGCAGGAGCCTGGCACCGGCTGATTGTGTGCACAACACCAACACAAGTTCTTGGGTGCGCAGAAGCAGTCCTCGGTGTTCAACAAGATCCACGAACAGAGTAGCCGGAAAGGCAAAAAGGTACGGAAGCATAGTAGAAAGAGGCGACGATGGAAGGTGCCCCACTGTAGGATGTTGAATATAAAATGCTGATCTAAAGAGCAGTGTTCAGAGCTCCGCAGGGCTATTCTTGCCACTATGCCATCCTGTATTCTGTGTTATATTGAGCTCTGTGGTTTTTGGTTGAAGATTTCTAATACAATGAATCCTTAGATTAAAAAAAAGTCCTTGTTCTTATTAATGTCTTGAGCTAAATGAAAATTAGATCCAGGAGCATAAATGAGAATTTTCAAGAAACTAGTTGTAGAATGAGATTTTGCCAGAAACCAGTCAGCAGGTGTTTCATTCCTCCTGGAATCCTTTCAAGGCTTAAAGAATGGTAAGAAGTTAACAGTATGGATATACTATACACTGCCCTCAACGTCCCCTCCCCTGCCAGCAAGACGAAGGTGCGCACTAGATGGACCGAGATGCTACAACAACCTCTTGCTGATGCGTCCTGGGCCCGTGCTCTCCAGCTGGTGAAGGGTGTATCCCATAACCCGAGGTTCCGTTTCACGCAGGTCAAATACATTTACCATACCTATTTATCCCCACAACAGATCCAGCGCATGTTCCCAGCACTTTCCCCTGATTGCCCCTGATGTAAACAACATTCCACTGACTTTTTCAATATGCTGTGGGCTTGCACGTCACTGCAGACGACATGGACGTCAGTCGCTGCAATTGTGGCTGACCTGACAGCACATACCCTCACTCCCGAATCTTGCCTGCTAGGACTTCGCCCTTGTGACAAAGGAGGTAAACACTTGCACCCCTTCATTGACCCTGCCTTTGTCCTGTTTAAACGTAACATAGCCATGGTCTGGAAATCCCTCGCCTCTCCAGACCTCTAACGTTGGCTCCAAATTTTACTAACTCGGACCAGGGCCAAACCCACATCCTTAAGCTGCTGCGCATGTGGAGCGACTCCAATACGGAGGGTGAATATTGGGAGACTTTTTCACTCAGGGTGAAAGCTGAATCTGACGAACGCCTGCCATAAGTTACTGTTGTGTCACTCGCACGCGACTTTTGCACATCACCAAGCAACAAAGCGATGGCAACATCGCCACCCTCTACCATACATTGAGCCCTCCCCACGCAACACCTCTGCTCCTAGCCCCTGATGCATCGCTCATATTGACACCAACTCACCCCCTGGCCACATATTGGCCTCTAAATTAACACATATAGACCCATTTCCTTCCCTCCTCCTTCCCAATGAATTGCAAAATAGGTACCAACCGCATAAGATGACTACTGCCTGTTTTTTCTTAAATGCAATTATTCACACGAAGAATGGGCTCCTCCCACAGAATGTAAAGGACTCGGGGATGTAGAATTCCTGTAGCCCGACGCCCAAGACTTATTATTGGGGATCAAGGGCAACATGTTTTCATGGGTATTTTGTCCATGGGACAAGTAAGCCCAACCATCTACAGCACAAACACTTTTGCTGTTAGTTCACAGTACCACATTATGAATCGGGGAAGGGCATTGTCTGCAGATAAGGTAATATTTGTGTCCATGTGTTAATGCCGTTCAAACTTGTATTTATGGTTCATTAATGCAAAGCCTTTAGTATTAGAGTGAGCGCTCTAAGTAAATGTTGTAAGCTCGGACTGCACTACTGACAGTGGTTCCAGTATAAAAATGTGTACACACGTTTTCAAAGTTTAGCAATATGAGGCAATGTAAAATGTTCCCAGAATGCTCTCTGATTTGATGCAAATATGTGCAGAAGCTTGAAAGCAAGATCGATGATTCTTTGCTTTCAAAATAAAATGTTCCCAAAAAAATGCAAATAGGCAAAAAAACATTTAGCTAAACCACTGTAAAAATGTAAGTACCATTTCTTTGCAGCATCATTTAGTAAAATATGTTGATGTATGCTAGCATTTCTCAAAATAATTCATAATGGAAAATCAGTGTAACCAGTTTCAATAAAATTATGGGAAACATAAAAATAAACAAGCATTGGCGAAGCCAGTAGGTCTGAAATTGGTGTTCAGCCTTTTGGTTTTGTCAATGTGTCTCTTGTTTTGTCATGGTTTTTGTAAAACCTATATTGGTGTGAGAGCTGCTGGGTCCTCACCATTATAACAAACATCAGCAAAAGCAAAACTTGTTTTTGGTCTCAAAAAGCACATATTACCACAGCAGTTCCTGGCACTGAACAAAACTACTTTGTGTGCCAATATGCTCCTTGTAAAAGAGCAGAACACTGTCCCTCACAGTGAAGCCAGCCAATAGACGGAGAGAGAGAGAGAGAGAGAGAGAAAGAAAGAGAGAGATTATTTTAATAAACACAAAAGGTCATTGTTAACAGACCGAATTAAGGGTCCAATTATTAATGGAAGTCTCAAAAGTGCACCCATTGTATATGTCCTTGCATTAAGTGCAGATTTACGGTTTTCATGAATTCACAAGAATTTACAGAAGTAGGCTAAGAAATAGTACTTCTAGAAAATTGTCAACTGCATTTAAGCATGAGCAGATATGCATGTGTAGCTTTGCTCAAGCAAAAATCTGATGAGTATTTGCAAGTTCACTTGCCCTCCAACCACTGTTTTCCAGCCTAGAAGAAGTTTTACGTCTGGCATTGTCAGGAGTAAATTTTGAAATGTTCTCAGTATGGGAAAAGATTAGAGAAGAGGTGGTGAATACCCTTAAAACAGGCAATTTAGTAGGCAATTTAAGGTCATTCTAACCATGGAACTATTTCTTACCACTACCTTCAGCCCCAGTATGTAAATCGGTGAAAACGTAGCAAAATAAGGGAATTGCTAGTATTCAAATCCTACAATGGTATGAGCCCTGGCATAATCAGAAAGGCTAAATCAGAGCTCTGATATAATATGATTACTGCCATAATTTGTCTTTGCATTACATAGCACAAAAGGGACAAGTGGATTTTGTTACAGCACAAGTAGATTTAAGAAGCAACTTGCCCCATGGACAAGTAGATATTTTATTACATTCCACACTGCTGAAGGGACCATGCTGTATTCTCATATACTTGTCTGATCACTATGGACTTTAGAGCTCTTGTACTGTTGTCGTGTTTACTGTTTTTCTTTCTCAGTTTCTTTTCACACTATATTGTTATTGATCACACAATATCCGTCGACACAGTAGCCACATACTGCTATGTGCTACAGGTATATTCCACTACCCACCAATTCTGTGTAAACACATTCTGTGCTTATATAACCACACAATGGGAGTTTCAATTATAATTGATGTACCATATTATCTGTGATGTCAATAAACACATTTTTTTTTTTTAAAGTAGGTAGCTGTATGGATATTGTGGAGCAAGAGATCTTGAACGTTGCGTCTTGAGCTAAGAGATCTTGGGTAGCAAAAATTATTCTACAGTAAGAGTCATAAAGTGGAATAACTTTATTATTTTCTTCACACAAACGCCTACAATTATGAAGTACAGAGGAAAGTGTAATGCTCTCTCAAGCTAATTCTGTCAGAGCAATTTCACCATATGGATTTCTGATTTTTATATATACATATTCAATAACTTGGATCAAGACAGATTTACAGAGTTATATCACTTTGTGATTTGTACATTTATTAGTGGGAGGCGTACCTTTTTGCCTTCAAGAATATATTTGCGGAAGGACTGCCAACAAAGAACTCGTAAGAGAAAATGAAGAAACAATATGTAGTCCTCTTTTGATACTGCTTGCTAATTCTAGGTATCGATGGGTAGTAAATAAGAACTATATCTGGTTCATCTTTTGATTTGTTGAGACTATATATGAGGCAATGGTGATGGATTCGGGTTGCGGTTTTATGTATATCTTTATTTAATACTTGGTGGATAATGAGGGTATTCCGGGTTGTAGTGGAGTGATGAATACCTCTTTGAAACAAGCTGGGAAGAATAAAGCATAAAAAGGCTTGGCAGTTCTGCCATATCTCTAATTACAGTGCAGCTCTTAAAAAAAGGAGAAACTGCATTTGTGTGAATCTTATCCATTTTTATTTCGTGTTGGAAAGTGACATATCTTGATTTGGAAGAGAGTATAGCATGCTGTTCAGGGCAGACCTAGTGTTCCAGCAACTGCAAGGGGGGATGTTCACATATTGGAGGTTTTTATGCAGAAGGTGGCAGGGCACTCCTTTTGAATGTTATAATTTTTAGTTGGCTAGTTTGTTCTGCAGAGTGTTTATTGGGGCAGAGTAAAACGGTTAATGTGATGCATTTTGCTAATAGAGGGATTGTGACCGTTCAAGCATTTGAGTTTGGGTAATCTCTTCTCTGTGGTAGGATAAACAAGCATTGGCATAGCCAAAAGGTATCGCCTTTGGGACCTTATAAGTGTTTAGTTATCCAGCACAATATCCTTGGTGCAACAACATCAACTGTTGCATGGCTAAACACTTATAAGGTCCCAAAGGCGAGACCTATTGGCTATGCCGATGCTTGTTTACTGTGTTATTACATTTCTGCCCCTTCATTAAACTATCACTAAGAGAAAAACATCGACTTCTGCTCGCATTTCCAAAAGGAGAGCCTTGGTTGCCTCCAAAAAACTAGCATTTGCAATGCAATAGGTCTCGCATTTGCGAGAGTTTGAGCTATTGGTATTGTAAATGACAATGCCTTTAATTTATGTGTTGATTTTCAAATCATAAAGAAAAGGCATGGTCATTTACAATGCCAATTGATTAAACTCTCGCAAATGCGAGACCTATTGCATTGCAAATACTTGTTTATATGGATGGCAATTGTGAATCCCAAAGCAGCAAAGAGAGGGATTGTGAAGTTTGTGGTAAAGGGGATTGAGCCATCGGGAACTTTAGCACCTGGTTCACTGGGAGAACTCAAATATTCGAATAGCCAGAATAGGAGGTGACAGTCAACTAAGAGATGGAAATAGACTGAGATGTGAGTGGGCTGAGAAGAAAGGAGGTGGAATTTTAATGCAGATACATATAAATGCGAGAGATGAGGGGGCTAGAGGAAAGAGGGGTGTGTAAGCGAAGGGATGGAAAGGGAAACAAAGCGAAATAGAGAGACTAGTTAGGAGGGGAAGATGAAGATCAGATGATACAGTAAAGGAGGGAGGTGCCCGTGGCAGAGATACTGGGGTGAGTAGAAAGAAGAGAGGGGTCGAAAGAGAAAGCAACAAAACAGAGAAAATGGGAGCCTAGAAGAGGAAGAGTATGAGGTGGAGAGAAGACGTGAGAGGAAAGAAAGGGCAAAGGAGACACCGACCCCAAGCAATGTGATGAGGGGCCCCTGAGCCTCCCCTAGCTTACATGTATTCATTGGACTAGGACTGAACGTGGGGCCTCCATTGTTCCGGGAGTATCAGTGAATGACTTCAGCGAGACGGAAGAGAAGCGCTACATAGAGAGAAGGGAGGCGGGGTGGGAGGTCGCTGCCTGATTGGGCTAAACCTGGGCAGCCAGGATAGCGGGGTGCCTCTCGTTGCACACCAAAGGCTCCTAAGCTTTGCGCCAAACCTCTGGAGGATCGCAGCACACTGGAGGTGCAGGCAGAGGGATGGCGGAAACACTGCGCAGGAACAGCGCAGCCACCGCGCCCGGAGCAGGCACGGTCAAAGTGTGTGGTGTGTGGTGAGAGAGGGCTCTGAACACGCCGGTCTGAAGGAGGCGGCGATTTGAGCTCTACGCGGTGGACCAGGCGCTATCTACCACTGCTGCGCCGTCCTTGGATGGAGGGGAGAAAAAGACCCATGTGCTTTGCTATAGAAAGGAGCAGTTGTCTGTCTGTCTGCAGGCATTATATGAAAATGTTCAGCGTGGCCATAGTCACAAACTGGCGCTTTAAAAACAATTGCGTAATATGTGAGGGCAGAAAATGGGCAGCACGCACTACTGTCGAGGAGGGTTTGAGTTCATCACTACAGCGCCCACTACCCATAACTACCCATAACCAAACTGTCAGATAGTCACACACAAGAATAAATACTTGCAGAATGTAAACAGACACACATACACAGCACAAAGGCAGACGCAGGGCCGCGTGCAGCGGTGCAGCTAAGAGCAGCAACAGGTGCCACACCAGGGAGACGGCGCTACTCCGAGGACCGACCCGCTCACAATACTGGACAAAGAGTGTCAGCAGAGAAAAAGTCATTCAGGCAAAGGAGAGCTGAAGGGGCTCACAGGCCGTGCACCCCGAACCTGCAGGCTCATCCCGGAGTGACCTCACGCTTGGATTGAAGACACTCGGCATATCGTCTGTGTGCACAAGAGAGAGGTGCCTGGAGGCTCTTATCGTTGTAGGACTCATGGCGCTACATACAGAGAAAGCGACTGCACAGAGAAGATGTGAGGTCTGCAGTGGGAAGAAACTCGGTCGAGGGAACAGCCGGTACGCTCGCACACCTGCAGTTGTTCGTCCTGGACTGTAGGTGCAAGCAGGCAGACAGCTACCCCAAGACACCGGGTGAAAGCTGACAGGTCGATAGGGTGGCGCTTCAGGTGCTTCTACACAATCTGCTACGGGTGGCGCCTTGAAGCCGCAGGTTATGGTATGGGAACCCGACCTGTCAAACTTCTGACAATAATAAAATTAGCGGTGCTGGTCTGCAGGTTGCACGGACAATTCCTAAGTATGACATTTAGCCGCGCCGAGCTCTTACCGGAATATTTCTCAGGCCCAGCACGAGGACACCTCCCTAAAGAGGAAAGAAAGTGACTCATCCCAGATTAGCGAGTCTGAGGTCATCTGGAGGGTCGTGTGCGAGCCGGGTTAGAGTGATAGTGGGCGGGGTATTAGTGATCAAATTCGGATGAGATCACACGGTGAGTCGGCAAACTAAGAGCTGGGCTCCAGGAGGAGTCCGGATTCAGCGCTGTACCGTCAACTGTAGATACTCGGCTCTCTCCGAGTTCTGAAAACATTAGAAGGATCCTACCAGGTAACTTTAGTTCTTTTTAATTCTTCTAGGATTGCTAGATTAGTTGTGTAGCTAAGACTTAATGCTGAGACTCAAATAGATCCCCAACAAATCGGCAGGAGCTAGAAAAAACAAGCCCGCGAGTGGTGTGCGCGCGCGCGCACGCCACAGCGAGACATGTGTTTTGAATTATCACGCACGCAACAGTGCACGATAATTCAAAACACATTGCGCCTGTGTGGGTAACCGCAACCAATAGGCCATGGGCGGAGCAATGCGCCCGCCTTTGGCCAATTGCGTGCAGTCTTTGTTAAAAAGACGCTCGCAAAGGCCAATAGCGTGGGACAAAACAGAAAGCAAACGCACAAGCGTGTGCGATTGTTTGGTCAGTTTTTGAAAGCCCTTATATAAAGTCTTCGCCAGAACAGGCTCGACCTAATGAGTGTAAATATAAAACACAGCATTGATAAATTCCAAAGTAAATTTAAATCAATTGTAAATTGTTTCACATTGAAGCCTACAGAATTTATTGAAAACAATGACCAAAAATGAAAAAGAACGTATTAAAAAGCACAACAATCGTGTGCTGTTTCTCATGAAAGCAAAATAAAGCTTATAGAGTACTGGAAACAGCTCCCAGCCGTCCTTCTTTGGGTCAGGGTGAGGAATACTCTAAAGTACCACTGAGCAGCCTTTGTTTGCTTGCAAGAACTGCTACCTGGGTTGGATCCAGCTGTGTTTGCAAATTGTCTTAGCTCAGCAGCATTTCACGTAAATCTAAGAAGCTTTAAAGATCGTATTACTTCACCTTTCAATTATTACCCTTCAGTGTGTCAGAAAATAGATTAAGTTAACAGAACAATCCACATCAAAACAGTCAAACAATTATCTAAAAGGTGGATAGGCGGTAGTTAGAGGATTAGGTTGTGGCAGGATATGCTTAACCCATCCTCTCAGTCATCCACATTCGTACAATTTCATGTTCAACTAATCTTCAGTGTGTACCATCACAAAGCTTAAAGTTGATTCTGAAATTATAGTTGCTCCTGAAATGGTCTCATTTGACTTAGTTCTGCCACCAGACCAACAAGAGGCATAAGCAGCTCTTGAATAGATTATCTGCATATGCCAAGAAGGCCCATAGTTTAGCAGAGGTTTCTGATGTTCATGGCTCTTACGTCTCTCTTTGTGTAAAACCCTTGTAAGTGGTCCTATTGGGTGTGGGGTGCACAGTGCCTTGAGGCAGCTGGCTATATCTTCAAATAAGCGTGCATTTATTGTTAATGTGATAGGCAAGGAAGAAGTTTGTGCATCAGTCCCTTGCGGGTGGTCTTGCTGTGTGGGAATGCACAGCAGTACATGTGCTTTGCAAACTTTCTTGATAACTCATTCATTGCTTGCTAATCTGAAAGCGCCTTAAGCACGTGAGAGACACAGTTGCAGTGATAAGAGACTGAAGATTTAAGTGCCTATGTAGTAGCAGTTTATGAATGAAAGCAGGTTTGTGTTAGTTCAACTGTGTAACGATTATATTAAGGGACAGGTATGCAGGCAAGCAGTTTCATAACTGTGTCTGTAGCATGATGACAATTTCGGTCATAACTAGTCGAAAATAGGCTTACATGTCCAATAACTTGTCTATTAAACAGCCTCTGGTGTACTTCTCAGGGACGCAACACATGCCCCTGCAGGGCAGAGGTCCCACACCATTTAGGGGCCCCATTCAGCATAGGGCCTATGAACATCTATGCAATATGGAAATCTCAGGGGCTGCTCAACACATTTGGCAGGGGAGCCCAATTATCTTGCGTTACACCACTGGTTTGTCTACTGTGAATGACTTGGCGTGGACAGAACTTGCGGAGTTTCACTCGGGGGACGTACATAAAAACTGCAAGATTTCGCTGACTTCCGTGAGCAGGTGGGATTCCGCACCTTGCCCTGCTCATGCTAATTTATAGGGCTGTAAAATCAGTGTGAACTGCACCATGCAGCGCACTAGAGGGTGCTGCATCTTTCTGCTGCTTGAGTAGATTTTCTACGTTAGCGGCACCTTTCTCAACATGAACGGTCCCAACCTGCTGTGACAGCCCACATTGAGAAATCTTGTTGGGAAGCATTCTAGAGCCCATGAATCGTGCTAGAGGATGCAAATTCTTGCTCGCTCTCACCAACTTAACTTTGGTGCACTGCTTTTGACTGAAAACTCTGCCACACAGCAGTTGGTGGAGTTTGGCCAGAACTCCACGTTCCAAGCAGAACGCAGAGTGGGCAAAACTCTTCAAACTCCGCCGGCACAGTGAAATTATTTTCCCACCTCTAGAAATAGCAGTCAGCATAAACTAAATAGGTGAACCTTGACTGCAGCATTCATCAACCAACTGGAATATGATGTTATCCTATTTCGCGTAATTTGGAGATCTTCCTTCACCCAGGTTATCGAATCTCTATTGGTGTGAAGGAAGGATTCTGAGACCTGGAGAAGGTGCTCGCTATGAGCTGGGCCAGGCTGTAGCCATCTGAAACATCTCCCTTGTTTAAAACATCCGCAAGTGTCATGGGTAATATAAGGACAAACACAATTATGAAGATGAGAGGCAGCACCAGGATCAATGGGGCAGCATGATGGTCCTCAAGATAAAAAAAAAAGTTCCATGGGTTATGGGGCAGATTACATCCCTGGGTTCGTGTGGGCAGCACTGGGTTCAGAACGACAGCAGTGAGGTCATGGGGGCAGCACGCTGTCCCTTCGGGTAGAGGGGGTGGGTGGGTGTGGGCCCTGCTGAGAGCATGAGGGCAGGGCTGTCATCCTGCGTCCAGAGGCCAGGATTGGGAACATGGAACAGCAGTAAGATCCTGAGAGGGGTGAGGGCTGAGTATATGAAAGGGCTCCAAGACCGTGGCTGCAGAGGGCAATCATTAGAACCTTGGTCCGAGGACACAGCACCCCAGTGGTGAGCTGTGGGTGCTGGGTTGGGTTACAGAGCTGATGAGACGGTGCCAGACGCTTACTCTCCCATCCATCTGCCTGTGCCGAAGGGGCTGGCAGGGAAGGAGATCCTACAGCAGGTCCGGTGTGTCTCCGTGACCCCGTCCCCTTGGAACTCGCCTGCCCCCTTGTTTACACAGATTGATCTGTTTCTGTAAGCTAAACTCCCCACCCCCTGTGAGCTCAGGGACGGCATATGGGGCGAGAGCGGAGCGAGGCGCGGGCAGGGGTTTTCGGTGTCTCAGTCTGTTAGCGCCAGTCCCCTCTCATTGTCTCGCAGACACATCACCACTCCAGGGCTTCAGGTGGTACTGCTGCTTTTCAGTCTCCGATCAAATGCTTTGTAAGCCAGACCTCGGCTACTGGAGGAGCTGACGCTGCTCTGGGTGTCTGTGGTGAGAATATATCCTAAAGTATTGCTACCCTGCTGTGAAGCAACGGAACTCTCGCTGTTAAAGAATTGCAGGTACTCAGTACCTGCCGGCTGAAAGCGCTTGCTGCCAGTTGCAAAAGCTGTTTTCATCCCTACGTTAGTCTCCCCATCTCTGACAGTAGCATATGGCGCCTGCTGCTGCATCACCCCAAATATAAGCGTGTGACCCTCCGCCACTTAATTTGCGTACACCTGACACCCTGCCCAGTAGGGGTGCCAGGGGCCCTGGTTCAAACAAGACAAGCGCGCGCACCGCGCGCTAAAAGTAACATGGGAGAGGAGGAGGCAGCAGGGGGAGGGGAGAGAGGAGGGGGCCTGCGCCTGTTTCCCTTGCGGGAGCGAGCAAGCAGGAACCATATGTTAATTACAAACACATGGTTTCAAAGCTCGCTCCCGCAAGGGAATCGCCAAACGTGCACGCGTTGCATTCAAAGCAAAGCAATGTGTGCACGTTTTTGCTTGAAAAACGGAATTGATTGCCAAAGGTCTTTTGCCTATGCAGCGCATGCGTGCTGCGTAGGCGAGACCTAAAAAAGGAAGGAAAGTACCCGCCTGCAGGTTTTGTTGTGCGTACGCTGTGCATGTTTATTTTTACTATTCATTAAATGAGTCTGGTTGGCAACTTGGGGAAGTGAGTACCTGTCTGTATGGTTTTGATACTATGTAGGCAATGTATCTATTCATTTCCAGGTTTGGGTGTTGCAAATGTGAAGAGTGTACCGTGGTGTGTGTGTGTGCACGCTTAGTATTGCAAATGTGGGGTAGTGGTGTGGGTATCTTCTTGCATTTAGAAGATTAGTGAAATTTAGTACGCTCTAATTGTTGTGGCTGGTATAGCATATTCCGTCTTTATGTGGTCTGTGACCAGTTGTTAATGTGTACGATTGGGATGACATGACAAGTGCACAGTACATGAAACAGACTACCTTGGTGGGTTATGTTTTGTGTATGTTTCACCTCATGTGCTTTGGGTCCATTGAATTACTGGTTACACATTGAGGCTGCAACAAATGCAGAAAACTAGAGGTAAAAACATTACTGTTTGCAAGTGGCTTATTTGTGTTTTACCTATAGGTGCTTTGGGACCAGTCGTCATTGCATACCAATGGAAAGATTTAGCAGGTGTGTGTGGTACTAGAGGATAAGTGCCTTGGTATTTGTATTGTGTTTGTCAGGTTGCATGTTTTGGAGTTAGTTAGTATTCTGTACAGATGGATGGATAGATGGGCATGTGTTTGGGTCCGATGGCAGAAGTGTAGGGTCTAGCAGGCAGCTGCATCTTTATTCTGGCACCCTATGGTGGTTATGCTCACATGGACTGGTGCTGGGAGTGAGAGTGCTGGATAGCACTGATGTTTCAATGTTTTGTTTTTGTGTTCGTAGTGCAGGTTTGGGTACTTTTGTCTGTCTTGCCCTTGGTCACGTTCGCTGGGCTGCGTGTTGTGGAGCCCTGCCCTAAAGTGTGTGCATGAGAGCTTATCTGAGTGTCGTGTCCTTGTGTGGAATTGTTGTCTTCCTGTGAAAGAAAGAGAAGAGGCCAAAGTTTGTCTTGTTATTAATAATTATTTCTGGCTTTTTGGCTCAATTTCTGGACTTCACCTTTCTCATATATGTTTAGGTCTGGAGGTGAGGTGAATGGAGGAATGGGCCAATGAGTGAGTGCATGGATGGATTAGGTTTAAATCTGGATAGGTGAGTGACTGTTGGGGTATATGAATGGGAAAATAAGAAGAATGTGTGAGTGGATGGAGGTTCTCGGTATGCCATTACTCTCTCAATCCACATTTTTCCCTTCACCTGTTTTGATCCTGATTTTACTTAGGGAGCATCCAGGAGCAGGACCTGTACTTTGAACTCAGCCTCTCTGCATCAGCGGGCCCTGTCTCCTCTGCGAGACAGGACTAGGGGAATGTCAGTGAATATGGTCCTCTTTAAGCGACCATAATATTGCATTTTGGGATACAGCGCTCTCCCTGGCATAGAGCCAGCCGCGTCACACTTTGTTCACAGAAAGATAGGTAAACAACCGTTCAAGTGACACCACCAACATGTGTGAGACCCCGTAAAGGCCCATGCTACAACGTCTGCCACCCGCCTCACAAACTGCAAGCCCTTCAGTCCTATACTTCCCCTATTTGAAAGGTGAGTAAATATACATGAATGTAATTGGCTCTGGGGGATGGAGAGTGGTTAGAATAGCTGTTAGAAATCTTAATGGGTCACTAACATAGAAAGGGAACTACAATAGAATAATAACTTCAACTGATTGTGGGTGGATATATATCTATATATATATAGATATATATCAAAACCTTACCCTTTCAGGCATAAAGTGCTGCATACATTATTCAAACAAGGCGCAGAGAACTCTGGGTAATTCGCAAGTTTAGGTGGAGAGCAGTTCCCGTGTAGAGCACTCTTCAACACCGGTGACACTCTGAATTTGCTCACCTCAAATGTCTGCCTTTCTATCAAATTTTTTTAACATAGGATTACAACTGTGCCATCCACGCCGCAATAGAAATGGACAAAGTATTTTTGCCATTTCTACAGCAAAGTCTTTAAGCATAGGATTAGTATAGTGCCATCCACACCGAGCTGTAAATTGGCAAAAGCCTTTTACCATTCCAGGCACAGTATTACAGCTTTGGATTGGTAATATACCATCCAAATAAACCTGATATGAATAAAAGCAAGCAACCCTGTCACGTATTTTGCTATCATTATAGCTCTTCAGAGAGGTTTCGCTTTGTCCAGACACAAGGGGGCACCCAGTACCCGGGACATAGCAGAAACCGGGGGGGGAGGGGGGGGGGTAGTGGGTGTGGGGGGGGCAGGAAGGTGGTGGGCCATCCCGTGGGGGTCTGTGAGGCCCTCCTTGTCAGAATTCAGAAGCCCCGGGGAGATGGTGGTCCTCGGGGCTGCGGGGGAGACCATAACGGCCTCCCCGCACTCAGTTTAATCAATAGCCCTGGGGAGGTTGCGGTTCTCGGGCCTGCGGAGAACCGTGCAGCCCCCTCCTCATTACTTTACTTAGGTTTGCCCTGGGGAGGTGGTGGTTCCCAGGTGGGTGCCGCATGGGCACCCCCTCACATTATTATAAAACACTGCCCCCGGGGATCGGCCCACCCGGGGGCTTCTTATAAAAGACGCTTCCTTTTAAAAGATCATTTTGCTGCAGGTTCAGCCGCGAATTTATGGCAAAATGCGGGACCCTCTCACCATATCTGGGGGCTCAGGATATTCCTACCCTGCCCCTTTTTCTTTATTTTTTACTTTTTTTGTGCTTCAAGCTGAGTCCCAAGATGGCTGCCAACACTTCGTCGTTGAACTGTTGGCAGCCAATCAAATTGCAGTAGGATCAGCGAGACCAATGCAAGGACTTGTATCCCCACATATCTATATTTTTTCAACTTAAATATCCCTGAAACTACTGAATGGATTTACCGCAAATCACAAAAATCACGCTTTCTGGACCAACATCAAGCTTTCAGCCAAATTTGGTGTAATTACGTTCAGCGGTTCGGCCTTCAGTTGTGTTCAAAAAATGAAAAATCCCTTAGACATAACATGGGGAAAACATGTTTTGGGACCCCCCTTTTTTCTCGGCACCCGCTTGACAGCGGATCAGGCCTCAAATAATCTACTTACCTACTCGCTATGGCGAGTCAGATTTTATCAGGTAGAGCTAAATTTAGGACCTAAACAACAATAAGTACCAAAGCACACGTGAGTAGACCATACCGTAATGCTAAATCATGGCAAGTAAAAGTAGAAATACACAAGTATCGTCCGTAGTGTTTCTTCTTCTTTTATGGGTGGTTTTATTCTTCAAATATATCTCATATCTTGATCCACGTAGCAAAAAGAAACCGCCAAGACGTGTTTCGTCCTTTGGACTTTTTCAAGGCTAAAGGGCCTTCCCCAAACAGTAAGAGAACAAACCGTTTTGCAAATTACCTGTTGTATATCGAGAGTACCATGTCCAGCCACGTCCTGCCTTGCGCAAGAAATCTTATACGAGAGAGGAGTGTGTTCTGCTCATACGATCAGTCATGCGTGAAAATTTCAAGTCCCCAATCCGGAAAAATTGTAATAACGAACAGCATAGGTAAATACAGATGGTGAGTTGCCACAAAGTTTGAGGCTGAGTCACACTTGAACCGGTGAGAAACAAAGAAGGCCTTGATAAGCCTGCATCAAGTTCAAGCGTCAGGGGCCACAAATTCTCCTAGGGCTTTAACTTTAATGGAGAGGGGGGTCCGCACAGACACCCCCTCCCGCAGCCCCGGGGACCGCCCCCGCCCTGGAGCAAATTCTAAAAAAGAAAAGATGGGAGCTGCGAAGCCCCCCTCCTGGAGCGAAAGATGGACTTGGGGTCACCCTCCCCGCCACCTGCCACAGGCCAGCTCCTGCTATGTCCCTGGGACATAACTGTTTGCTATGGCTTGGCAGGAGCTTTACCACTTCCGCCAAGCTATAGCAAACTCTTCGCTTTGAGCAAGCGAGAGCATTTTGCTCTCGCTTGCTCAAAGTGGAGCACAGTTGCTTTGACTCAGAGGGAGCTGCATGTTAGCAACTCCCTCTTTGTCAAAGCAATGCCGGCTCTCGCAGAGACGGGGAGCCAGCAGGGACCGCAGGGGCCTTGAAGCTCCTTCCGCGGTCGCCTCACGTGTAAGTGGGGCCAAAATCGGGCCGGGGAGGGGGGCTGCGCAGCCTCCCTCCCTTATCCAAAATAGCCCTTGCCCTGGCGGATGGGGTCCCCGTGGCCAAAATTGCCCCAGGGAAGGGGGGCTACGCCTCCCTCCTCCTCAAATACATAAAACAAAAAAAAGTCAAGACGCCGGAGGCCGTGGCCCCTTTCTTCAGCACTCTGCAAACGCTCCTCCTGGCGCACTGTTGGTTGGGCGATGAAGTCCCCTTGGATGCTGAGGATCCTTGGGGGCCAACAAGCCCTCCTGTTGCCTCCAGTAAGTCCCAAACAGCCTGATTGCTGAAAGGTCTTCGGAGGCCACTGCCCCATTCTCCACCACTCTGCAAACATGCCTCCTGGTGCATTGCTGTTTGGGGAATGAAGTCCCCTTGTCTCCAGAGGGTCCTTGGGGGCCAACAAGACCTTCTGTTACCTCTAGTAAGTGGGACTGCTGAGAGGTCTTTGGATGCCACGCTACCTTTCTCCACCACTCTGCAAACGCTCCTCCTAGCACACTCAATCAATCAATCAGTGACACTTATAGAGCGCGCTACATACCCGTAGGGTCTCAAGGCGCTGGGGAGGGGTGGTGCCGCTACTGCTCGAACAGCCAGGTCTTCAGCTTCTTCCTGAAGGAGAGGTGGTCTTGGGTCAGGCGCAGGTCGGACGGGAGGGAGTTCCAGGTCTTGGCGGCCAGGTAGGAGAAGGATCTTCCTCCTGTAGTCGCTCTTCGGATGCGGGGGACAGCGGCGAGGGCGTGGTTAG
Source organism: Triturus cristatus (assembly GCF_964204655.1). NCBI lineage: Eukaryota > Metazoa > Chordata > Amphibia > Caudata > Salamandridae > Triturus > Triturus cristatus. The sequence continues at coordinate 812,169,834 of NC_140583.1, read as the reverse complement.
CTGATCGGAGGTGGCGTTTGGGAGCGTAGAAGTTGACTCGGCTGTTGAGGTAGCTCGGGCCTTGGTCGTGTAGGGCTTTGTGTGCGTGGGTGAGGAGGCGGAATGTGATTCTCTTGTTGACGGGGAGCCAGTGAAGGCCTCTCAGATGTCCGGAGATGTGGCTGGATCGTGGGATGTCGAGGATGAGTCTGGCTGAGGCGTTTTGGATCCGCTGGAGTCTCTTCTGGAGCTTGGCGGTGGTCCCGGCGTAGAGGGCGTTGCCGTAGTCCAGTCGGCTGGTGACGAGGGCCTGGGTGACGGTCTTCCTGGTCTCTGTGGGGATCCACCAGAAGATCTTCCGTAGCATGCGTAGGATGTTGAAGCACGCCGAGGAGACGCTGTTGACTTGTCTGGTCATGGAGAGGGAGGAGTCCAGGATGAAGCCCAGGTTTCGTGCATGGTCAGTTGGTTTGGGTGCGGTGCCCAGGGCGGGGGGCCACCAGGAGTCGTCCCAGGCGGAGGGTGAAGGGCCCAGGATGAGGACTTCCGTCTTGTCCGAGTTCAGTTTCAGGCGGCTGGTCGTCATCCACTCGGCTACCTCTTTCATCCCTTCGTGCAGGTTGGCTCTGGCGGCGGCGGGGTCGTTGGTCAGGGAGAGGATCAGCTGTGTGTCGTCGGCGTAGGAGATGATGCTGAGGTGGTGTTTGCGTACGATGGCCGCGAGGGGGCTCATGTAGACGTTGAAGAGGGTGGGGCTCAGGGATGATCCTTGGGGGACGCCGCAGATGACTTCGGAGGCCTCTGACTTGTACGGTGGTAGGCGGACTCGCTGTGTTCTTCCGTTGAGGAAGGAGATGATCCATTCCAGCGCCTTGTCCTGGATTCCGATGTTGCTGAGGCGCCGTATTAGGGTGCGGTGGCAGACCGTGTCGAATGCCGCGGAGAGGTCTAGGAGGATGAGGGCCGCTGTTTCTCCGTTGTCCATCAGGGCTCGGATGTCATCTGTGGCGGCGATGAGGGCGGTCTCGGTGCTGTGTTTGGCTCGGAAGCCGGACTGTGAGGGGTCGAGGGATCCGTTCGTCTCGAGGAAGGCGGCCATCTGCTTGTTGACGGTCTTCTCGATGACTTTGGCTGGAAACGGGAGAAGCGAGATGGGGCGGTAGTTCTTGAGGTCGGTGGGGTCCGCTGTTGGTTTCTTGAGTAGAGCGCTGAGTTCGGCGTGTTTCCAGCTTTCAGGGAAGATGGCGGTGTCGAAGGATGTGTTGATGATGTCTCTCAGGTGGGGTGCGATGACAGCGTCGGCCTTGTTGAAGACGTGGTGAGGGCAGGGGTCGGTTGGTGATCCGGAGTGGATGGAGTTCATCGTGCGGATGGTGTCTTCTGTGCTGATCGGGGTCCAGGCGTGGAGGGTGGTGGTGGGGGGGGGTGGCTGGTCGGCCGTGGTGTGCGTTGGTTGGTTGTTGAAACTGCTGTGTATGTCCGTGATCTTGTTGTGGAAGTATGAGGCGAGGGAGTTGCAGAGGTCTTGTGATGGGGTGATGTCGTTGTTTCCTGCGTTGGGGTTGGAGAGCTCTTTCACGATGTTGAAGAGTTCCTTGCTGTTGTGTGCGTTGTTGTCCAGCCGGTCCTTGAATGCTGTTCTTTTGGCGGCGCGGATCAGCTGGTGGTGTTTCCGGGTGGCCAGTTTGTAGGAGGTCCTGTTGTCCGGTGTCGGGTCCCTTTTCCAGACTTTCTCGAGGGCTCGGCAGTTCTTCTTGGAGCTCTTGAGTTCGTCGGTGAACCATGGGGCCTTCTTGCTGCCGGGTCTGTTGGGCGGGGTCCTCAGCGGGGCGAGCTCGTCCGCGCAGTTGCTGATCCACTTCGTGATGTTATCGGCGGCCTGGCTGGGGTTCGCTGAGCTGGCCGGGGGGTGTTGGCTCAGGGAGGTTGCGAGCTGGTCTGCTGTGATCTTGTTCCAGCTTCTGCGGGCGGTGTGTTGCTGGTGTTGGTGGGTCGTCGTTCTCTTGAAGGTGAAGTGGACGCAGCTGTGGTCCGTCCAATGAAGCTCTGTGGCGTGGCTGAAGTCGATGTCTGTGCTGGATGAGAAGACGGCGTCGAGTGTGTGTCCGGCGAGGTGGGTGGGGGTGGACACCAGTTGCTTGAGTCCCAGGTTGGCGAGGTTGTCGAGCAGGGCGCTGGTGTTGTGGTCGTTGTTGTTCTCCAGATGGAAGTTGAGGTCTCCCAGGAGGATGTAGTCAGCGGAGGGGAGGGCATGCGGGCTGACGAAGTCGGCGATGTCCTCGCTAACTACTTGTTAGGGGATGTGGTCCCTTTGCCGCCTTAGGGTCCTTGTTACCTCTAGTAACTCCCAGATAGCGGGAATACCCCAATATCAAATACAACCAGAACAGAAAATGGGGGGAATAGCACTTGCAAATTGGCTTACTAAAAATAAGATGGGGTTTTGGAAGTATCAAAAGTGCAAAGCTTGTCCTTATTGTTGCAATTAGACCCAATTTGAGACACAAAATAGCAAAATCAGTAAGATTAAAGAGTGGATAACCTGAGCAACTCCATTTGTAATTTATGTGTTGGAGTGCTCCTTTGGACAAAGATACTTTAGGAGCATGGTACATATTTCGAAATTACGCATTTTTCACCACATAAGTGACATAAAATAACAGAATTCACATACTCTATGGCTAAACATCTGTGGGAGTCACATGATGGAGATCTAAGGGTCTTGCAATTTTACGGTATCCAGAATGTTAGAAAGAAACCCTGTGGTGGGGACAGGACAGGATCTACGGAGAATGTAATCGAGATGGATTGTACTGATGGGAACTGAGCAGCCATTCGGTCTGAATCTGGATGCAGAACTGCATGTGCATTTTTGATGTAACCATACAATTTTGTGGAAATATGTGGATTCTGTATGAGATGATGCCCTGGGGACAGATATGTCATGGGTTCTGTTTCTTTGAGATATGAATTGTGATTCCAATTTAAATAGTTTTCATCAAGTAACAAGACGCAATGTGTAGTGTAGAGCATTACTAATAATGACATCTGTTTGAGAAAGGTGATCCACTTAGAAATAAGTACAACATGGACAGTCATATTACAGTTCTTATACAGGCAGATGACACAGCCGCAAATAATAGAGTATTCTAAATTGAGAGATTGAGAGAGCAATTTGGCATTTTAGACCACACACTTCAGGTTTTATTACCTTAAGCACCAATGATAGTGGCATCTTCTTCGCTTTTGTCAATTAATGCACTTTGGACTGGTACTTAACCCCAAAAAATATTTAAGCAATTCTAAGTAATTTGCATTTTTTAACTTTCGATTTTTGCACAGCTGCCTAAATTGCTACTTCTGCACAGACAAATAAAGCGCTGGTGGAGATTGAGAAGTGCAAGGTTACAAATATAGGTGTAGTTTAAATCTAAGGGACTGTCAACAAGAAAACTGTCATTTTAGAGCCCACCCTCCCTATCATTATCACTCCAAGTACTGTATGGCACTAGCACTTTAGTTGCTCCTGTTGAGCAATACGATTGGGACTGACATTTAATCAAAATAAGCCCAAAGCACTGGCACTTTAGAATTGCACATTTTTTACAGTAGCTTAAATCTGCTACCCTTGCATAACCAGCTGATGTGCCATTGCAAGGTAGCTCAAATTTGAGGGATCATCAAGGATAAATCCTTCAAGCCAGAGCCTACCCTCCTTGTTTTCTCAACTTAAGTACTGTATGGCATTGGCACTTTAGTTACTCTTAAGAGCAATCTAATAAAGATTGATATTTAGCCAGAATAGACATTAAGCATTGGCACTTTCAACTTGCGAAATGTTTGTACAGTTGCCTTAATTTGACATTTTGTATAGCCAGATGGAGTACTGCTGGGAGTCAAGCAGTGGGGGGGTCATGAATTGATATCTAGCTTGGGTAAGCACTGACAGTTGATGCTGTGAAATGACCTTAACTAAGCTTAGCAGTTAAATTGCCAAATTGTATATTGATATTTTACATTTAGATTGATAACAAGAATAAACTCTCATTAGGGCTTGGTACTTATACTTAACCAGAATACAGATTAGGAACTAGAAAAAAAAAATGTTGTAGATTTTTTTTATTGGAGTTTTGGTACTTAACCAGAATATGAATCAAGCACTGAAATTAAATTTACTATTTGCACATATGAAACATGCCAATTTCAACAGTGATATCGAGCTTTACTTAAATGGGATTGGTGCAATACCACACTGATGGTACCTTACTAGGAAAGCAGTGAGGGAGTAATATTCCAAAGTTCAACATGGATACTTATCTAAAACTCAATATGAGGTTAAAACTCGAAATGTACCATGCTTTGTTTGCATAACTGCTTTAGCATTTGCGCTAGTAATGACATTCTCATTTAATTGAATTACATGTTCACACAGGATAATCTTTAAATAAGAATGTCAGACTCCACAGGATCTGAGAATATGTAACCCTATACACCTGAGTACATGGTACTAATGTAGAATGAGGCATTCAGACTTTGCAAATGTTTACCCTCTCCATCCATATGCATGAAGTGGTAAAGTGTATTTAGCAATGTCTGAAAACGCTTTCTCAAATCTAAAACTTTACAAACAGTTGAAAACAATTAAAGAAAGAAAAGTTAAAAAGGCGAACATGGAATATTGTTTAACTAATGGAAAATGTAGGTGCCCTGTTGCCAATTGTTTTTAAATTGCACTGTGTGAAAATTCGTGGTGGTCCCTTTAAAAAGGACGTTCTGTACACACGCACTCTATGACCCTGTGGAAGGCTACAACCAAAACACATTGGTCAATCACTATCCTGTAGGTTGACTAACCCGCAATAAAGAAAATACTACCTTACCGAAGCTGTGACGCTTGTTTCTTTGGGTCCTGGTCTCACATGAGAGGAGAGATGGAGATCTGGGAGCACATATCGGATATATATAGCAATGTAAAACTTGGAGCTTGTAAATTATGACTGCCACAGTAAAACGATTTTAATCTTTCTTAAGCAAGAGTGATTTTCTGGTGTGCTTTATACTCCAAAACTCAGTCCTTTCAGTTGCCCTCTTGAACCACACATTCAGACCCTAGGATCAATGATACCAGATAAAAAGTGGCATACATAAAAATGCAGATGATACAAAGCTGTACCTTTTAAAATCTCATGTTTTTGTCAATCTTAAATTTAAACATTTTCCTGATACAACCTGTACATTGGCTGTTCTAATTTGTCGTGAAACTAAACATGGCAAACACTGAATTTCTCTGCTTTCTTTCTAAAGACTTTCTTCCAAAAGATTAGAAATTGTTGGACACGATCTTGACATTATACTCTTTCCAGTTTTCTGAATTGCTGGATTGTATCATTGTCCAAAAACTGACTTTGAAGGAGCACATCTCCAAGATCCACAAGTCCGCCCCCTTTTAAAGCATAGTGGTAAAGAAGCTGAAACCATCCATTCTACCTTTGATATCGGAACTACTGCAATCACTAGCAGTTTCCTATTTATACAGTAGTTAACTGCTCTAACCAAATCATGTGTAGCCCCTGTCCAGCCATGTTCTATACATCTGTGCACCTTGTAAAGGGGGCAAAGAAATCTGATATTATGTCCATTCTCATGGACTTATGCTGGATACTTCGGAGTCAGAATCCATTGTAAAAATGTATGAACTATTAACAGAGACACAAACGCCCATGTATTGTAAGACAGTCAGTGCTTAATTTGTTTAAAAAAAAAAAAGTGGCAGTGACCCCTTGTCAAGAGGCCACTGCAGCTTGCACCACGCACTGCCCCTCAAAGCGCTGCCAATGACAGCACCAACACAGCTTCTAACCATTACACTCCTTCTACAAGTGTGAGGATTCAGACTGTTCCAGGCTCCCAAAGCTATAAGAATTGCTTGGGCGGCAGATATTAGTAATTTTTAATGTATATTGAATGAATAAACAACTGTTAGTGCGCTCATCGCAAAATCAGACTAACAGTGCCACCAGGTGGCAGACTTTCATATGTGCCGCTGTTGACAATTAAGTGGTGAGCCACGAAAATCACCAGCTCAACTTAAGCACTAAGACCAAAATTAATTTTACAGTTGGACAGATACTGGAAGAAAATAATGCTTTGAAATAATCCTCCGTCTTCCAGGAACTAAGGGCCATATGTAGGTAGCCCAACATTTACCACTTCATAAATACCGAATTTTACCGATTCGGTATTTATGAAGTGGTAAATGATATGTAGGTAATCCATCGGTAATATTTACCGATTCGGAATGGGTCGGTATTTTAGAATCGGTATTTACCGATTCGGTAATGGCAACTGGCTTCCCATTGATTCCTATGGGCCTGAAGGCCCATAGGAATGAATGGGAAGCCAGTTGCCATTACCGAATCGGTAAATACCGAATCGGTAATGGGGGAGGCATCATTATGGGTGGCAGGGTGTCACATTGACACCCTGTTGCACCCCTGATTCGTCCATGTGTGCACATGTGGCGCACATACATGCCCTAAGGGCATGTATGTCTGCCACATTGCACACTTCAAATAGCAAAAAAATGCCTTTTGACAGGTATTCGTCATTTACCACCAACTTTTAGTTGGTGGTAAATAACGAATCCCCACACCCACGACACACTCCCCCTACATCTCATCTCAGGATTCGGTATTTACCGAATTGGTAAAATTACCGAATCGGTAATTTTACCGATTCGGTAACTTACCGAATCCTGAAATGATCCCCCTACATAGCAAAAGCCTAAATACCGGTCGGTAACGGGATATTTACCGAAAATCGGCCGTTACCGACCAGTATTAGGCTTCCTACATATGGCCCTAAGACTCTTAAAATACTTGCCTGGTGAGATAAGACTGTACCACATCTTGCGGTACCTCTGTAGTACCTATATACATCCTTTGAAAATGTACATCAGTGTCAAACCTATTCCTCCTCACCTATTCGTTGCTTGCCTCAATCTGGTTACATTTTGGTATGACTTCTACCTGATCTGTGTGAAGTGTCCTGTTATGGCTAGTTCTGCTCTACAAATACCATAAATAAAATATAAACTTCATTTAAGAGCCTTTGCTGGTTTGTAATTGCCAGCATGTCCAAAATCCATGATGCTTAAAGTAGACATCAGGCTTTACATTTATTGTCATGGATTCAGTTCAGCAGATGAACTCTAGCTGCTGATATCTAGTGACATTTTCAAGTACAGAGGAGATCACGGTTTTTCTGTGCTGATCTGTAACTTTTGGTATTCACTAGCTGTGGAAAATGCTGGCTTCCCACCATTGCGATCTTGTGGGTGTAAACCTTAATTTTCAATTAAGAGCCACACATTGTCTTTGCTACGATAGGACCGAGACGTAAAACAGACAAACTATGATTTGTTCTAAATCACATAGTTAGCACTTACACTGATGGGGTGGTATACAACTTTTGAAGAAAAAGGGGGTTTGGAGCTGCACAGTGGAAGGGGAGCCTGGAACTGTTGTTGTTAAATGTTTGCAGGATCTTCTGTAGAATTCAGAGAGAACCTCCTTAATGGAGAAGTAGCTTTTCTTTGGTCTGCTACACCTATCAACTTTGACTTCAGAGTCTCCCATCTGATTGCTTCTTCTGGAAATGGCTGATATTTGCCACCCTTGTATGTATCAGTACTCTGAGTTGGCTTTATAAATCGGGATGGATGGATCAGAGTGGAAGAATAGGATGGATGAAAGTGATTGGAATGGATGCATGGGTTGCGATTTGGATTGGATGTTGGATTGGGACTGGCTGTTTTTTTTTTTTGTGAACAATGAACTGACCTTGGCAGAGAGGTCTGTGGGTGTTTTTGCAAAACAAATCCTAAGATTCCCTCTAGCATCCAAAATATGAGAATGGGCTCATTACGAGTGCTGTATAAACATGGTGATCTTATGTTGCAACTTAATTAACAATATTCCGGGGCGTGGTAGGTACTGCGTGCGTTATTGCTGGACACCTACGTATTTACCCTCGAAATAAGAAATAACTTCAAGAATATGTATTGTGCACCGATTTCTGTGCATTTTCCCCTCATCACGAGCTTTTTTTCCCCTGGATAAATTCCTCCTGCTTTTCACTGATGAAGGGTATCTGGAGATAAAACTCGGAGGTGTAGGCCTTTCTGCAGAACACGTAGTAAGGCTTCATGCACTAACTCACCTTGCTCAAACCTCTTAGTGAGGCCCCAGGTGTTAAATGTATTTCTTGGTATTTACATGAATGTTTAACACCAAGTGATCACGTGACTTTGTGGACGATATTACACATGGCACTGTTACCAACAATCCTAGTTCGTTGGGAAAAATTGATTCCTTCCCATCTTACAATGACATATAAGCCAGCAGGTTACAGTAGCACCGATATCCTGTGTAAACATCCGAGGACAGGCAGTACATATATCGAAAGCAGCATTAGCCATGGCACCTATCAGTTAACCTGTCCCGCCTTCTCTAGACCCCAAAATATTAATTGATCATTTATAGTTATAAATAAAATCAGTGACATAGCTTTGCGATCTTCTGCAGCACGAAAGACATAAGTTCAGCTGAATTGGTTAATGTGCCTTCGGATTTGGCTTTGTTTCATTGATATATGTATATATATCATGCTCGTGCTTGTTCCGTTAATTGAAAGGCACTCAAACACACACACAAGGCTTCAAGCATAAGCCTTTAATACACGTCTAACTGCCCGCCTTTCACAGTCAGATTCCCACTGCCTGACGCGTTTCAAATACATTCTTCCTCAGAGGCTCGTGTGGAAAATGGAAGAGCACCGGCTGGTTCCAATCACACCCTTTTCACTGATGGCACGCCCCCGATGGGCTGCTCTGAATGAGCGCTGTGCATTAAGGTTATTTTAGTCCCATTACTTTATCAGCGCTCGTTGCAAAATGTTCTGTTGGCAAAAAAGACCTGCAAATTGGTCTCGGCAGCAGGCGCTTCTTAAATCCAAAGAATGTGCCCCACATGCGAGGACCGGCAAATGACGACCCCTGGGGCCCCCAGGTTCTTGGGGTGGTGCAACTTTCGACAGCACGGCAGCCGCCCAAATAAATCCTGCTCGTGCTTGTTCCGTTAATTGAAAGGCACTCGAACACACACAAGGCTTCAAGCATAAGCCTTTAATAACTGGTACAGAAACGTCTAACTGCCCGCCTTTCACAGTCAGATTCCCACTGCCTGACGCGTTTCAAATACATTCTTCCTCAGAGGCTTGTGTGGAAAATGGAAGAGCACCGGCTGGTTCCAATCACACCCTTTTCACTGATGGTACGCCCCCTGATGGGCTGCTCTGAATGAGCGCTGTGCATTAAGGTTATTGTAGTCCTGGGGCCCACGGGGGTCGTCATTTGCCGGTCCTTGCATGTGGGGCACATTCTTTGGATTTAAGAAGCGCCTGCTGCCGAGACCTATTTGTAGGTCTTTTTTGCCAACAGAACATTTTGCAACGAGCGCCGATAAAGTAATGGGACTACAATAACCTTAATGCACAGCGCTCATTCAGAGCAGCCCATCAGGGGGCGTGCCATCAGTGAAAAGGGTGTGATTGGAACCAGCCGGTGCTCTTCCATTTTCCACACAAGCCTCTGAGGAAGAATGTGTTTGAAACGCGTCAGGCAGTGGGAATCTGACTGTGAAAGGCGGGCAGTTAGACGTTTCTGTACCAGTTATTAAAAGCTTATGCTTGAAGCCTTGTGTGTGTTTGAGTGCCTTTCAATTAGCGGAACAAGCACGAGCATGAGATATATATATATATATAACACCAAGTCTGAGAGCAACCACTATGTACAACAAGCATTTACAATGCAATAGGTCTCGCAGTGACATTTTTTTGAGCTATTGATATTGTAAATGACATTGTTTTGTTTTTTTCTTTTGTAAAACATAAATAAAAGGCATTTGCTATTGACATTGCAAATGACAATGCCTTATATTAGTGTTTTCTTTTTTAAAACATAAATAAAAGGCATTGGTATTAACAATGCCAATAGCTTAAAGTAAACATTTAGCTATTGGCATTTTAAATTGCAACGCCTTTTATTTATGTTTTACAAAAGAAAAACAAAAAAAAACAATGTAATTTACAATGTCAATAGCTCAAAATAATGTCAGTGCTAGACCTATTGCATTGTAAATGCGCTGCCCAGTACCTGCAACCACCGGCACAAATTAAGCACTGTATAGCTTCCTAGTACATAGGATGTACTTGTTTGGAAGTGTGTGGGGTTCATAGTGCGAACCATGTGAGAAGTGGTACTCCACAAAAGTAAGAGGAGAATGGTAGGGCTTAGCTTAAGCTGAGACATAGACTTTCCCACCCAGCTGGCATTGTGCTCCCTCGAAGCCTGGCAGTGTAAGGCAGCCATTGTTGAAGACCTGAGACTTACAATCGGTAGCCCCACCACAATGCACATTTATGCCACTGGGCTACGAGGACATCCTTCATCCTTGCCACGGGTATTCTGTAGAGCTGAGTTGGACAGACTGTAATCTTGCACCTGGGCCTGTGTTCCTTGGCTCAGCAGATAGCCAGGGGTCATTAAGGTAGTGGGAGCCTTTTCTTATCTTTTCACACCAATCAAGGAGGTGAGGAGCACAACAGTGACACCATCTAATGACTTCACTGGCCCCATCCCCCACATGTTCCTGCAGACCCGAGCACTTTTCTGACCTTCTGCTCTTAAGCAGAATCCCACCCCCCCCCCTCCAGCTGCTCCCTGGAAAGCACATCTGTCAAACTCAGAGGATTGTCAGAAACGTGGGGTTGGGGGCAGCAGATCAGTTTGTGTGGGGAGGGGGTGTCGGAAACCTGCTGATGAGAGAGAAAGCGGGAACAGGGGATGCAATGCTTTGCTGACTAAGCGTATTTCACGTATGGCTGTGACTCTCCTCGTATCATAATAGGGGCTTTCGGACAGTGTTGGTTTTAGAGAGAAAACACAAAGGATCCTGGGAACTGTAGTGTAATCATTCCTATTGGTAGAGTTCACGATAAGCCCAGACTGTCTATATCTCATCCTTGTGACCTGTGGCCTCGTTAACAGTCACACACTTCTAGGCTGAGCAGCAATCCTTGTGTGAAGTCACGCGCTCTTTTAAAAAAAAAACAGAAGTAAGCACAAATGCATGCCTCCCATAACTGTCAAAGCACGTATACAGTATGCGGCATAAGGACCACAGCTGCTACAGTCGCGGCGTCGGCCCAACATCTGTGATTCTGGGCAAATCTCTTAATCTCCTGCGAATTAATGTAACTGATGCTCATGTACAGCGCTTAGAACTCGGACTAGAAGTGCCCAAGATCAGAGTGTGCTAGCCAGCAGCAGGGCACAGATAAATGCTCACATCAAAGTGAGACAGGAGCATAGTTTCAGATTTGCACACGACTTCTGCCGCGTACTGAAAGAGGTCCGAAGAGCATGGATTGCGTTCAGTCTCTGTCAAAAGCTATATTACATATGAAGGTAACCCTTCCGGGTCCCTCCCACTTTTTTCCACCACTAGGAGGATAATGTGCAACCCGGCCACAAGCCACCATGCAGCCACTGTCCCACCCACCGTCTGCACAAAGGCTCGGCTCAAATGTAAACGGAGCAAAGATGATCACGCCCTGCAGGCCGCAAGTGACCCAGCCATATACAACAAGCGCGTGTCTGCCTTGTATAGTTGCAGCGCGCAGTGAAACTACAAGCTGAATCAAGCGCATGGTGGGAGCGTGTGAGCGCGCGGTGGGAGCGTGTGAGGCAGAGAGGATGCACATCGCCTGTCCGTGCGCGCACATGGTTTGTCTCCCTTCACGCACCAAACCGACAACAATAGTCTCGCCAAGGCGAAGCAACGCATGCGCTGCGTTCGCTAGGCGCGACCTAAATAAAGATTAGTGGTGCCAGTATTACAGTGTTAAAATGTTTGAAATCGTAAAGACACAAAAAGAAATGCAAGTGAAGAAACAGGGAAAGAATTCGCAGAAAAAGTTTATTAAAATAGAGAATTGTACATTTTGAGTTGTATAGTGAATACCATTCATAAAATTACCTCTCACTGAAAAGCATGTGAATTCCCTCTGCTTCTCTGGTCAATCTTATATTTCATGTATGGTTTGCATGTTAGATCGTGTATGTTTTTAAATTAAACAAATCTGTTTTTTCTTTTTACAGAGGACGCATACAGAGTTTTTCCAAGACTCGCCTAGTCCTGTACAAGTTTCGCTGAAACACAATGCTATTTGGGATCACAGTGCTGATGGGGAAGTGTACGAAAGCTCAGTAGCCCCATTTAAGAAAATAATGCTGTACCCTCCTGTTCAGTCAAAACCTATACTTGTAAAGACTGTGGAGCCAAAACTTTGCCAAGTAAGCTCGTCGTCACCTGATCAAGAGCTGGTAAACCGGCTGGTGGTGGATTTTGTGGTACAAGATGTCCAGAGGATCAGTTTGGTGGAGCAGCCCTCTTTCATTGCCCTAGTAAAGGGCCTTGCACCATCCTGTGAGGTCATGTGTCGCCAAGCTCTTGAAGAGAATGTGGAATGCACTTATGAGCACATGACTGCAGATGTGAGAACCAGACTAAGGGACATCCCAGCGGTGTGCACGACTGCTGACATCTGGAGTTGGCATGGATGCAGTTTCCTTGGCATTACTGTTCACTGGATTGACCTCTCCTCTCTTAAACGTCAATCAGCAGCTCTTGCGTGCTGTCGCTTGGCAAACAAGCTCGCATACAGCCAGATTGCATCTAAGATCATTGAGATTCATGAAGCATTTGGCATACAGGGTAAGGTGCGCTGTATTGTGACAGACAATGGGTACAACTTCATGAAGGCTTATCAGGGCTTCCCATATCTGGCTGAGAGTTTTGGGAAAGTTCCTACTAATGTAAAGGAAGAGGAAAATGAATCATTCCCTGTGTTTACTGAAGTAAAGAAAGAGGAGGAAGAGGATGCACCTGTATTCCTTGACGTTCACAGACTTCTCATGGAAGGTCAATTAGACTCTAATGCCCCACGCATCCTACTTCCTCCACATCACCAGTGTGCAGCCCATGCCTTAAGCCTCGTGGCCTCTCAAGATGCACATGCTATCCTAAGCCATGGGCCTTATGCTTTGAAGATGTTGTATCATTCCATGATAGTTAAATGTGTTGCTCTCTGGAACAAGAGCAACCAGTCAGTCCAACTTCCGGAGATGACAGTTGAATATCATTGTGTCAGGGGGTGGAATTCCTTATACCAGGTATGCAACCGGATGAGGAGTGTTCCTGTGGAAATCCTGCATGATATTTGTGATCATCTTAAGCTGGAGCGCATCCGTCCACCTGAACTCACCTTCTTGGATGAATACTGCCGCATTATGGAACCCTTGGCCTGTGCCCTCGATATATTGCAGGCCGAGTCCAAGTGCCTGATTGGTTTTCTTCTTCCTACCATTGCAGCCTTGCGCAAAAAACTTGAGGCACTGCGGCTTACCCTGACCCTCACCACCCATCTGGCAGATGGCTTACTTGACGCTCTCCATCGCAGGTTCAGTAACTGTTTTAAGAACCGTCACTTGGTCATTGCAAGTGCAAGCATCCCTCAGTTCCGGCTGCGATGGATGGAAGACAAGACAGCAGAGCAAGCAGTTGGCTTCCTTCGTGAAGAGGTGGCTTTTATTAAGCCATCTGAGGTACAGCAGCCCTCCCCAGAACCTGCAGATGTGGACGATGATGAGGACTTCTTCCAATTTAGTGCCAGCAGACCCGCAGTAGGAGAAGAGGAAGTTCTCAAATTTCTGACTGATGGTGACAAAAGTCTCTCTTGTCTGCTGAAGTACCCCTTGGTCAAACAGGTGTTTGTCATCCATAATACCCCTTTGCCTTCCAGCGCACCTGTGGAACGCCTCTTTAGCCTTGGAGGTAGAGTTTTAATCCCCTCAAAGCAAGGACTCAGCGACTCCAACTTTGAAAAACTGGTGCTACTGCGTTTTAATAGTAGTATGAAGCTGGCATCATGACTAATGCTAAGGAGATAGCCGGATGTCTGGCTTTATAACCCTTTTAAATAACAGACAAATACAGACAATGTCTTGGTTGTTGACTCATGAAGTTGTTATCACTAGCTTCTATATTGAGTACAGACATACTGGTTACTCCAAAAACTGTTAGACAACAAATGCACATTTGCTCTCACTTAAAATCTGCAAAGCCTCTTGTTCCTTCATGATCATATCCTCCATAAACCTGTGACCTTCTTTGGTATAGGAGCCCAAGTTCAACATATTGTATGCCTTAGTCCCTTTCACCAGGCTTCTGAAGGGTGTCAAAAGTGTGGGTGATATACTTAGAAAACCACCTGCCAGTCCCCTTGTTAGAACTTTCATTACTGAATAAGCTCACATTTACGCACAAGCAAAAATACTGTCGCTCCCTGTTCACCTCTCCTAATTCTATTCTGCCTCCCCTGCCACTGTGAGGCACACAGGGAGTGGAGAGGTACAATTTGGGCAATGTAAAGTGCTCCATTTGTGAGTGCAACAAGAATAAAAAATTAGCTAGCATTTGCACCAAGAATTTTCAATTCTATTAAGGACACAGAGGCGAGGATTATGCTTCTCTTTCTTATTTATTGCTACTCACAGCAGCCAATGAAAACTTATATTATGTAAAACATACTACATTTCACATGATGCATGCACCACATCACTTCCTGCAGAGCCCCATAAGAGCCAGCAATACCGGAACCTGTCCTCTTTCTTTGCTTCGAACATCAAAGTCCAATAATATAAACAAAAGTCCAACAACTGCTTCCAAAGTGGAAGAACCAGACCAGCTGGGAGGAACGTCAACTTCAAGCAGGATTACGTCTAATCCATCTTCTTTTCGGGTCCTGAAAAAAGCAGAGATAGGACAACCCGTAACTTCTGTGTAACCAGAATATATATGCAAACGGGTGGGTAAGAATTACAATACTGTAATTTAACCGGGTGGGATAATCCTCGCCTCCGTGTCCTTAATAGAATTGAAAATTCTTGGCGCGAATGCTAGCTAATTTTTTATTCTATTACAGGACCGGAGGCTTCGTATTATGCTAGTTTAACGCTGATTAAAAACTACAGAGGATATGTCACCCACCGGTTTATAATAAAACTGTTTAAATGTTGACTCAGAAGACCAATCCGCAGAATGCATAATATCTTGAACAGTAGAACCCAACATGAAGGTCTTAGAGGCCATAGCGCCTCGAACAGAATGTGCACCAAAGACCTGAGTATCAATACCTGCTTCCTGCATAACATTTTTTAACCATCTGGCTATAGTAGCCGCAGTAACGGGTTTGTAAGGTTTCTGCAAAGCAATCAATAATTGTACCACACCATCAGGCCTGGTAGGCCTGGTACATTGTTCATAAGCCTTAAGACATTGAACCACACAAACTTTAGCATTGTCAGGAAAAGCATGATAGTCTACGCTGCGTGACATGGATTTAGTTCTAGACGTGATATTAAAAGAATCTCCCTCCTGAGTAAATACTCTACCTGTAATATCTAGAACCTTAACATCCAAAGAACGTCTACAAGCTGCCAGGCATAGCAACATGGCCAGTTTGGCCGATAATTGTTTCCTGGACAACATATTGTTGTTGGGCCATCGGTTAAACAGGGAAAGAACCAGCGAGACATCCCACAAGGAAGAATATTTCGGTTTGGGTGGATTAGCTACTCTGATACCCTTTAAGAGTGTGCAGATTAAGGGATGCATTCCGACAGGTTTATCTAAGAGTGGCCCGCCGATATGGCTGAACGGAAATTATTAACAGAGCGATACGCTAAATCTTCAGACGCTTATTCGGACAGGAAGTTTACAATAAAGGGTAATTCTGCCCCCACGGGATCCACATGTTGTCCCATGCACCAACTAACTCAGCACCCCCAGACTGAAGAATATCGCTTCCTGGTAGAGGGGCCCATGCTTGGTTGATGAAGCCTGAAGCTTGTTCCGAAAATCCTGGCATTTGCCAACGCTGCCGGAAAGTCTCCAGGCCATCAGAGACAGCTGCCCCGATAGTACCATCGGGTGCATCTCTCCATGAGGGTCCTGGAGCATTGTCGAGGACCATGGGATCCTCCTGGGGAAGTCGTAACTCGCCTCCAGCAATAACGGGAACCAAGGCTGCGACTTCCACAAGGGAGTCACCAATATCACCTCTGCCTTCTGGCGCATCACCTGTGTGAACACGTGAGGAATGAGAATGAAGGGTGGAAACGCATAATTCAAATTCGGGGTCCAATCCTGTGCAAAGGCATCCGTCGCTAGAGCTAATGGGTCTGGCCTCCAGCTGAAAAAGTTTGTCATTTGGCGATTGTCTGGCGGCAAACAGGTCGATCTCGCAAAGGCCCCATATCTCCTGCAACCACTGAACCACCCGTGGGTGAAGTTGCCAGTCGCTGTAGTCCTTGAGGTGGCGTGAGTTCCAATCCGCCACTACATTCGACTGACCCGGAATGTATTCGGCTATAACCGAAATCTGATGACTCAGGCAATTATGGCAAAAGTCCTTCGCTATCTCTACCAGCATTGAGAACCTCGTGCCCCCCAGTTTGTTGATGTACCGCACCGCCGAGATGTTGTCCATCCGAAGAAGGATGCAACATGAGACGTTTCTGGGAGATAGGGTCCTGATCGCAAATGACCCTGCGAGGAGTTCTAGACAATTTATGTGTAGATTTAACTCGTCTAGAGACCAACGTCCCCCTGTGGAAATATTTCCCCAGCGCGCTCCCCAGCCCCAACGACTGGCGTCGGATTCTATGACCACTTCTGGTAGGGAGCCAAAAATTGCTCTGCCGTTCCACGCTTGTACGTGGGCAAGCCACCACTGTATCTCTTCCCGCATTTCTGGGGAAAGAGGAACTAAGTCCGTGTAGGATAGCCCCTTCTGTAAATGTTGAATTTTGAGTCGCTGAAGGACCCTGTAGTGTAGGGGTCCCGGAAATATTGCTTGAATGGACGACGCGAGAAGTCCCACTATCCGGGCAATTACCCTGAGAGAAACCATTTGCTTGGCTAACAGGGAGCGGAGTTCCTTTTTGATATCTCGAAGTTTGGAACGTGGAAGACTGAGCTGGGCCGTCTGAGAATTTATGACAAACCCCAAAAAGTCTATCGTGTGCGTGGGGCACAGAACCGACTTGGGTTCGTTGATC
Source organism: Triturus cristatus (assembly GCF_964204655.1). Classification (NCBI taxonomy): domain Eukaryota; kingdom Metazoa; phylum Chordata; class Amphibia; order Caudata; family Salamandridae; genus Triturus; species Triturus cristatus. The sequence continues at coordinate 812,152,613 of NC_140583.1, read as the reverse complement.
ACAAACCCCAGGTTCTGTAAGATACGAATGGTCATGCGCAACTGCTGAATCGCCAACGTCGGAGACTGCGCCATGATAAGCATGTCTTCCAGATAGACAATCATGCGAACCCCTTGTTCCCTGAGGTAAGCTACTACGGGTTTCAGAACCTTGGTGAAGCACCACGGTGCCGAGGAAAGACCGAAAGGAAGGACCAAATATTCGTACCACTGGTTCCGCCATTGAAACTGAAGGAATCGATGATGTGGACGAAATATGGGGACGGACAGATAGGCGTCCTTCAGGTCCAGACGGACCAACCAATCCCCCTGCTTCAGGAGATCCGCCAACAGATGGATGCCCTCCATCTTGAAGTGCTTGTAAGCCATATACTGGTTGAAATCCTTCAAATTGAGTACCAACCTGTAACCACCGCCTTTCTTCTGCACCAGAAAAATATTGCTGCAGAAATCGCGAGGGCCCTCGTCGCAAGGTGCTATCGCGTGTTTCTGCAGCAATCCTTCTATTTCTGAATCTATCAAATCGCATTCTTGTCGGGAAAAAGAAAGCTGTCTGGGCCGATGAACCTGATAGGGAGTCTGGAAGAAGTCTAGATGAAACCCCTGAACTGCAAAACCTAGGCATCCTGCGATAGTTGAACCCAGTTGTGATAAAACTGTTGAATACGTCCCCCCAAGGGAAGAAGGAATAAGTCTGGAGCGCTCACCTGAAGAGTCGGTGTTCTGGAATCCTCCCCGATAGGAGCCTCTATTAAAACGTCGCTTGTTGAAGCGCTGCCTGGTGGGGTAGAAGGTGCCGCCGCGGGTAGAGTCCCACTCTCCCCTGCCGCGACTGAAGTCTCCTCGCTGAGGACCTTGGGAATACTGACGGCCAAACGAGCATCCCCGGCCTGTTGAAAACCCCAGTTTGAAACACACGTTTTATTCCAGCTTGTGCCTTATCGAGGGTCGTAAACGTGCCCACATACTTGGCCATATCCTTGACGAAACGATCCCCAAAGAGGTTTCCATCCGCCAATGGTCCAGGTTCTGCCGCTGCCAACTCAGTTAGATTAGAGTCCATGCGCATAAGTATGGACTTTCGTCGTTCCGTGGAAATTGCGCAGTTGGCATTACCCAAAAGGCAGATGGCACGCTGGGTCCAGCCCGCCAACACATGGGAATCGATGGTGGTTCCCGATTCTTGTGCCTCAAGAGCCATCTCCAAGATCTTGGCCAACGAGCCGACCACATCAAGAAGCTTGTCTTGACAGCCTCGCCAGGCGCGATCTATACCCTTTTTTGGGTCCTTGGCGAACTTTTTTAGGAAAGTTAAAAGGCTGGAGTCAATTTCAGGCGTTTCAGCCACCTTGTCCGAGAGATCCGGACGGGGACATTCAGACCGTAGCCTGTTGCGCACTTCCTTGTCTAAACTTTTGCGCAAATTTTCATGCAGGTACGCCGTCACCTCTGGGGCGGGCAGCCAGTCAGAAGACCTGGAATGAACAATGTCAGAGGGATTAAACGTAAAAGGAGTAGGGGTCGTCTGTGGAGTTTCCACATTCTTGGCCTTCCTCGTTTTCTTCCTAGGAGGGGAATCGTCTGGGGTATCAGAAGCGGTCGAACCGGGATCAGTATCGGTATCCTGAACCTCGTCTTTCTCAGTATCAGGGCGCGGGAGTGAAGAGTATGAGGCAGAATGAGGCCAAGGCTTAGGCTGTGGGCCTTCTGACGGAACCCCTGTCGGGGCAGTGAAGCCATGACGCTTCGCAAACTTCTCCAATTGCCTGGTAATAGGCTTCAAAGCAGTAGCTAACGCCTGCTGCACAGTTCCCGGAACTGCCTTCTCCAGGGCCTTGTTGACCGACTCCTGTATGGAAGCGTCCAGGGCCTCAACAATATTTTCTTCAATGGAAGGTGTATCTACTTCCTCCTCATATATGGTGTCATCCTGCTCATAGTGCACCCAGTTTTCCATAGTGGAGCCACATTTATAGAAGTACTTGCTCATAAAGGCAACAGTAAGGAGGAGTAAGAAGGGGGAGCCAACCCACAGCACAAACAGAACAGGTACCTAGCTCCTCAGCAAAGCTGTGTCCCAATTATTGCAGCCCACAGGGCGTAGTGGAGCCAAAGAGCAAAGAAAAATCCAAGGAGGTGTGCTCCCTCCAGGCCCAGGTCGTGGACAGTGCTCTCCGTGGAAATCCCAGACCGGAATAACAAAAACGAAAGAAAAACGACAGAAAACCGGGCAGTAACGACGTGCGTAGCCCAAATCCTACCAAAATATAGCCCAATTGGGCTACGCACGTGGGAACGAAACAGAAAGTAAAAGTGACTGGCTCCCAGCGCACCGGCTAATGAGGGGAGCCTTTGCGCTAATTTTGCATTTATTTTCACCCCGCCGAAGGCGGAGCGGTACCTTTGCACTCTCAGGAAGGAAGCGCTGAACGCGCTGGGTGCACACAAAGCAGCGCGGCAGAGCGCCGCGTCTCCCAAACAAGGATCGCAATGCACACGCATCGAGCGCCGATCTCAAAACTCAGGGTCGCTAATGCCGCCAAACATTGCCGCTCCCTACGGGAGCCTCACAGCGCCAAGGGCGCGTAACCAGAACGCCTACACGGCTAAGTACGGAAGGCAAAACACCAAATATACATTACACAGCAAAGCGGCTTTAGGCATAAACTAAGCATGAACAATGCGCCGCGAAGCTTGTAATAAAGACACCCAACATTACATATCACAATTAGCGATGTAAAAAAGGAAGAACGATGTCAGCAACTTAACTTTCTGCGTGAGCAGCAAAGAAAGAGGACAGGTTCCGGTATTGCTGGCTCTTATGGGGCTCTGCAGGAAGTGATGTGGTGCATGCATCATGGGAAATGTAGTTTGTTTTACATAATATAAGCTTTCATTGGCTGCTGTGAGTAGCAATAAATAAGAAAGAGAAGCATAATCCTCGCCTCCGGTCCTGTAATAGAATTCAAACTTCTGACCTGAAAAATCTAGACCGATTGTAGGATTCCTTTAGGAAAAATAGATGGCAGTTCTTCAGATTTCCACAAACTGAAGTATGCTTTGTTTTAAATGGTGCAACACGTTTCCACTTTGGAGTTGTTGTCCCTCACCTCACCCTCTTTAGCCATCTTCCAACATCGCACATCCTAACAGCATTCAAACTTGCAGAGTCATAGATTCTGGGCGGCAAGTATTGCTTGTAAAATGTACTTGTGAGAATTCGAAACAGACCCCCATTGTAATAGGAACGTGTACGTTTCAGGCTACTGTGAGCAACTTCCGGCCCGCAAAAAGGTGGATAATTAAGGGAATGTCAACGTGACCTAGCGTCGCTGTCTACTGTTTTATTCCCAATCAAAGGATAACAAATAAACTAACGGGTCACACAAAAATGAGTTGATGAATTTTCTTTTGACTTCTACAAAAGTAAAGTTTCATGATATAATGGGAGCTGATGCTATGGAAATCGCAGTGTCAAAGTTCAAAAGGTTTGTAATAAAAGTCACTTTTCTCTGTTTGAATTTAGTGCTTGACATAAGGTTGATGGCCATTCTCAATTACATTATTTTTGTATTTCCAACTTGAGTTTTTGCCACTTGTTGCAATGAGCATAACCAAGAAAGGGTAATATGGAATGAGGTGATCCTTTAAATAAGTCATTCTATGCTTAGTGTGGGTGCTGTGGACAATGGCTAATTATTTCCAATCTTGCTGACCAGAAAGCTGGATTGTTCAAATTTTTACAGAGGTATTCACCACGCAGTTGCTAAGGCGACAGTAACTCAGGTTAACTGATCATTCAATTTGTAGAACGTAGGAGATGAACTCATTCACTGAGATTCCTTTTTAAATGTTGTATACTTTGCCCTGACTTCTGGGCCTTCAACTACAGATCGTTTGTAAATAGAACACAAAACACTTTGAAACTGAAATGTCAACGACTTTCAAAATCAGTGTCCAACCATTTTCCCACACCCAAATCTGTTTTTATTTATTTTTGTTATGATTATGGGTTACACATTAACAGGGTTTACAGGCATTGTATGCATTACAGTAAATAATTCTCAGTAATTATAACACAATAGCAAGAATATGATATTGCGATTACAATCCAGGTAGGTTCTCATACATCATTGCTGTTCATGCAAGTAGTTATCGTGGGTTACTTATTGCAAATAATGTATCTTAAAGTTGAGAAATATTGAGGAGTATGAGTGTCTAAGGCCTACTATTGTGGCATTAATCTGTTTCATATAGTAGCCTTGAAGTTAGGGAGGCTGTGTAAATGCAACAGGGGCAACTAAAGAGCAAAACTGGGGAAGATGTAGTTATGTATCTAGACACTCCTTGGAACTGTTTCAGGTGTCTCATCACATGTGTCTTAATTATTAGCTTATTTTTGTAGAACAATGTAGGGGGGCACACCATCCTATTTGTCATCCACTGTCTGGAAGTAACCCCACAACGGCGGATTGCCTTGCTCTGTCTGAGTTATGGAGCTCCTAGCGGTTTAGCCCTCTTTGTTATTGCTGTGTATGTTTCTGTACCTCCTTGAGTAGAGCATCCCATCTTGGGGCTAAAGGGTCTTTGTGGATGCCCATGATGTCATCACGACCCAAGGCTATGCTTTCCGCCTTTGCCCATGTCAACATGGATTGTCTCCATGCAAGTATGTGTGGGGGTAGTTCTTGGGCTTTCCACCTCCAGGTGATTAGTTTTTTCGCTACCACCTGGCCGAGATCTATGAACCGTGAGGTTACTTTGTGTGTCCAAGTATCTTTTATAATAATATATTCATGGATGAGGACTGGTTTGCAACAATGCACCTTTTAAAAACAATTTTCCACTGGCTCAAAATATAGTCAAGTTATACCTACTTTGGCTTTAGAGATTAATTTGCGTAACTCTAGACTCACTTGTGCCTTTCTTCTACTTGAATCACAATGTTCTGAAATTAATATGTTGAATCTGATGAACGCAATATGTTTTATGATTGATTAAATTATGACGTTGTATTATAACAGGTTACCATTGGAGTCAAACAATGCACTCAAAAATGAAACCTGAAACACAGGTTCAGAACTCAACATAAAAACACAAAATATCACCACATGAAGATAAGTAGTTAAAATGACCTTGGAACGTAGCCTTTTTTGTGGTCACAGAAAGCAGATAACAACTAGTGGCTAAGTGGTGCTTACAAAATGGTAGCGCATTACTGACCCATTGATGTATTGGAAACTGACGATCAGCTCAACGCGTGCATCTGTCAGGCGTGTCCTCTTGGAAATGATTCAGCAGCCTTTATTGAGCAACTTTACATATATTAAACGAATTTCACTGTAATTCTAGTGTTCACTTGACTAGACACTGGAAGAGTAAAGGGTTGTTCCTTTGATGAATTTTGCGAGAAAAGTGTTGATTGTTTGACAGAGTTCTAATAGCTTCGAGAGAACCCTTGTGTAGGAAAGTGCCCCTTTTTTGCATGGTTACCCCCTAATGTTTTGACATATACCGGATGCCAACTTGACTAAGTGTGTGCTGGAATCCTGCTAACCAAGCCCCAACACCTGTGTTTTTTCCCAAAACTGTACCTTTACACCCACAATTGGCACACCACTGGGTCATGTGCAAGTCCCTTACAAAAGGTACCCCTGGAACCAAGGACTTTGTGACCAGTGAGGGGCTCTGAGGGCTGAAACATGTATTATGCCACCCACAGAGGCCCCTAACCTTAGCACCCTCACCATGCCATTGCAGACTGGGTGTTTTGGTAGAGTCGACATGGCACCCACCCCTGTGTGCCTTGCCCACCTACATTGCCTGTGGCATGGGTATGTCACCCCTCTAGCAGGCCTTACAGCCCTGAGCACTATGCCCCTACAGTGTATGTGCCATTCACAGACCTTGTAGGTGCAGTGAAGCACTTTTGAGTACATGAGCTGGGAGTTTGTCGAACTCCACAGCTCCATGATGGCTTTATTGAAGTCGGAGTTGTTTGGTAGCCGTGCTGCAGAAGAAGAGGAGGACAACAGCTGCTTTGGCCCCATCCCTACCGGCCTGTCTCCTGCTCTATACCCCTCGAGCTGAACCCGGAGTGTCCTGCAGCCTGCAAGAACCCCGGAGACCTGCCTTGCCTTCACAAAGAACTCCTATCTCCTGTGGATACCAGATTTGTCCAACACCAACCCAAGTCAGGACTCCAGATCCGCAAGTCCTCACTACTCTGCACTGGATGCCCAACACCCCAGCGAGGTCCTCCTGGCGATCCTGACCTGAGTGCCAGCGTTGGACGACTTCCACGACCTTCTCCTCGGCCTGAAGGGTCCCTCCAAACGGAACTGGGGAGAAGAATCTGACACGAAAGGACACCCCAACACCCGCAGCTCCCGAGCTCTGAGGTGCCTGAACGATGATGTCCTGGTGTCCAGCAACTCTTCATCCTCCAGTCATTGGTTCCCTTCACCCAGTCTTCTGGCTCCAGCCAGCAGTCCTGTTTTTGTGACCGACGTCCTCCATTGAATTGCATTGGGCTCCTGACACCTCCTAAGCACCCTGCACCCGGCCGCCCCAGCTGGTGGTGTAGACGGTGCTAATTTGGGACCCCCTTTGCCCTGATCTTAACCCTAGGAGCTTGGCTCCTTAGACCGAGTGGCCTGCCTGTGAACAGCCCCCAACCAAGGCGCCCCCTAGCCCCATGGACTAAGATTGGCACCCTGCACTCTGCTCCCGGCCGCCCTAGTTCCGCTGGTGATGCCCCTTGAGTGCTAACTTGAACAGTGGGGAACCTTGGTTCTACCTCTCCAAAACTGCTATTCCAAAGCCGTTTTACTCACCTGTAAGTTAACACTTCTTTTTTCCCCTAGGACTGAATGGTGGGTTTTCTCTGAAAATTCTTTTTTTTTTTATGCTCAACTCTATTGTTTTTTTTATTATTTCAAATCTGTTTATTAAAGTTTTAAGAAAGAGCAAACGTCATCATAATGAGCATAGATCGCTGGAGAGGCAGTGTAAGATTACAGGGTTTCAAACGGTAAGTGCAACATGAGCGGCATATAGATATGCATCATAGGATACATATGAGTTGGAAGAAAGTTTCATATAACAATTACAAGATAAACGAGGCATAGATGTCGTATATTAAAAGACATTTGAGTGGGAAGCCCAATATGGCCCCAGTGGTATAAGCGTAGTTTCCGCAGCAGCTACTAAATGTTCTTTGGTGATGACTTAACAACATAACTTGGGGAAGAACAAAGGCTGGGGGAGGAGCGGGAGGTATCGAAGCGGGGGGCGAGACGCAATAAGGTGACCAGCAAATTCATAGATTTGGGACTGATAATAGCTAAAAGGGAGATAACCAGCCATTGGAAGCATAGTCAGGGACCTAGAGTGCAGAGGTGGAAACACGAATTCCTTAAGTGGGCGGCGAGTGAAAGTGTGATCAAGCTACGACTGGCGCATAGGTACCAGAAAGAGACGATGTTGGAAGTGTCGCGAGCTTGGGAAGTGCTAGTTGAAGCACTGCGCAGATCTGACAGAGACCACTAGACCACGGGTCGCAGAGAGTAGAGGAGGGAACGTGGAGACTAGAAGCGCAGTAGAAGGGGAGAGTACCGGGTAGCATGGGGAGAGAGGCCGTGCAACAGCAAAGGCACATGGTAGGCACACACCTATAGGTCAAGACGCATTGGGAATGGCAAATACTGGGGGAGCACACTGGAGGGAGGGGTAGGGGTGGGAAGGGGTAGTAGTTTTGTTGTTGGGGAGGGCTGAATGAAGTAGATATTGGCGTGTAATAAATGCTAAGAGACCACAGGACCGAGTAAACAGTGGCATGGATAATAACGTAAACTCCTATGGTTGAACAGCATAACAACTTTGTACGAGAGAAGGGGGGAGCAATTTATAACTGTGTATTGTATGCAACATATGTGGAGGAGATGATGTTGAGAGGGAAATTGCAAATAATAAAAAAACGTAAAAAAAAAAAAACGAAGCGGGGGGCGAGCCCAGGGAACAATCGACTAGAGTGTGATTGACGTTTAGGGGGAGAGGGGGCTTCTGTCTGATCCGTGCGTCGGAGAGTCCATTTGAGGGATGCCTCGAGAGTATGGCAAGGGAGGGTCCTCAAAAAGTTGGGGGGCCCGCAGTCGAGGGGGAGGGTGGGTGTAGCAAGAGTTTTCTATTTGGGAGAGGTGGTGAATAAGCGGTTATCGGGTGTGAGTGAATTTGGTGTCCGTGTGAGTGAGGCAGGCAGTCAATAACTCCATTGCCATGTATGCCAAAGGCGTAGGAACCATGCTGAGATCGGTGAGGGGGAGGGTTTCTTCCACTGAAGAGCAATGGTTTGTCTTGCTGCACCCAGCATCTGCAATAAGGCGCCAGTCAGAGTGTGTCATGGTTGCGAGCCGAGTTGGTCTGATGCCCAGTAAGGTCACTATGGGAGAGTTTGGTATAGGGAAACCCACTGTGTCCTTAATATGACTTAGGACCTCTTTCCAGAACATTGTCAAGAGTGCACAAGTCCACCAGATATGGATGAAGTCCCCCATCGTTGTCTGGCATCTCCAGCAGAGAGGGGAAAGGGTTGGGAGCATTTTCTGTAAACGTGTATGGGGTATAGTATGAGCATGTCATTAGTTTGCCTGCTGATTTGTGTTTGGAAATACTCATGTAGATTTTGTGAATGTCACGCCATAACTGTTCCCAGTTTTCTGGGGTTACTTCTTCCCTTCCTTGCCGACAACTGCTTCTGGTAGGTGTGGAGTTGGTTGGGCTGTGAGTGTTGTAGTACCTTGTATGTGCGGGAGATTAAGCCACTGTTGCCCTCAAAGGCTCGGACCAGAGCTTCGTAAGAGGTAAGCAGTCTGGTAGCTCCCTGAGTATATCTGGGGGTGAGCAACCAGTGGCGAAGCTAATAGTACTGTAGGCTTTTGGTTTCCGTGACACGGAAGGATTTCTTGCATTGTTCAAAAGTTTTGGAAGTGTCCCCCTCAAAGAGGTCTTGGATTATGCAACATTTCCCCCCCACTCCAAGATATGAATGCGTGTGGCTGTAGGGCCGATGAGAACATGGGGTTGTGGGCTATAAGAGTGTTAGGGGCAGGAAAACATGTGAGGTCTCTGGAGATCGCGGTTTTGTCCCAGATGTTGAGTACTGTTTTCATGGGGGTTGCTATATATGCACTGTGGGCCATGCCGATCTGGGGAGCCAGGCCAGATCCCATAGGGGCCTGCAGGTGACTGCCCGGTTCATATGGAACCAGTGTTTCTCGAAAACTACCCATTCTGATATATATCAGAAGTGAGATGCCAAAAAAGTATTCCAGAAGCTTAGGGCAGGTAAGAACCCTACAGTCTCGGGCAACATAAGCAGTTTGTTTGAAAAGCCCCATATGATGGAGTTTAGATTGCGTTGAAGGCTCTGAATGTTTACCTGAGGAATTGACGTGGGTAGAGTCTGAAATACATAGAGTATTTTTGATAGGAATGACATTTTGACCGCGTTAAGGTGACCCATCCAAGAGATTGGGAGTTTTTTTCAGTGACATATGTCTTCCCAGACTTTTCGTCTGCAGTTCGGCCAGTTGGCCTGAGTCCATGAAGAAAGTGACGGGGTCAGATTAAGACCTAGGCATCGGATTGAGTGTTTCGAGTGCAGACGGACAAGGGATTGGAGACGATGCGCCTCAGGGGTTGGGAGGGAAAGATTTAGGGTGTGGGATTTGGTCATGTTAATTTAAAAACCTGAAGCTTTTTCAAAGGAGTGAAGAAGAGAGGCTAGTGCCGGTTGAGGGGTGGCGGGGGTGGTTAATGAGAGTAGAAGATCATCCGCAAACAGGGCACTTTGTGTTTGTGGCCTCCAAAAGAGATGCCAGTTATAACTGGCGTATTGCAATAGCCAGAAGTTCCACTGCCAAGGCAAACAGGAGGGGGGAAAGCGGGCATCTCTGCCTGGTGCCCCTGTGCACAGAGATAGAGGGTGTGAGTTGGCCATTGATACGGATCTGCGCTGTCGGGAGGGCATGGGGAGCCATTCATTTGGGGATCATAGCCGGGCCTTGGCCTATCTCATACAGCACCGTGCGTAAGAAGTGCCACTCATCGCGGTCAAAGGCTTACTCTGCATCTAGGGACACCAGGAAAGCCAGAATATCTTGTTGTTGGACCTTCTCGATGAGATGGGCAATACGGCGGATATTGTCTGCTCCCTGGCGATGTCGAATAAACCCAACCTGGTCTGGGTCTATCAGTCCAGGAAGGTAGGGCTCAAGACGGTTTGCCAATACCTTAGAGTAAATCTTAGTGTCCATATTAAGTAGGGCAGTAGGACGGTATGATGTACAGAGAGAGGGGTCTTTTCCAGGCTTGTGGATGAGAACAACCTCTGCCTCCGACATTGTAGGGGTAAGGCCTGATACTTCAGAGAAAGTGTTAAAAAGATGGAGGAGGTGGTCCTGAAGCTGGGGGAGAAAAGCGCGATAGAAACCAACAAGGAGACCGTCTGGTCCAGGATTGTTAACAGTCTGGAGTTGTTTTAGTGCCCAACATAGCTCGTCCAAAGTGATTGGGTCATCTAAAGGTTTCACGTGTTGGGGGTTAATGGGTTCCCAAGGGCATGCACTGAGAAAAGAGGCGATCTCTTCCGGCGTGTGTGTGGTGTCAGCATAGAGATCTTTGTAAAAAGTAGAAAAAGCCTGCCCTTTATCTCGTTCAGACGTGGCCATGAGTTGTCTTTGGAGATATGGGCTTTAGTTGATTGGGCCCGGAGACGGCCTGCCAAGAATGGCCCCACCTTGTCTCCCCCAGTGAAGAATTTCTGTTCGAGTGTCAAGAGTGCCCGTTTCGGTCTATTGGTTCGGTGGAGTCTTAGCTATCCCCGTAGCATGGCAAGGTATTTCTTATGTTGTTTCGAGGGTGTCATATGATCTATGCGTTCTAGGGCCTTAATGTCATTAGCTAAGTTTGTTTCGACCAGACAAGCTTCACAAGATCGGGCAATGGCGATAAAAGAGATGCCTCCCCGGATAGTCGCTTTAAAAGCATCACATTGCTTGGATTCGGGATGTTCTGGGGGGATGTTTAAGTTAAAGAAAGCTAGAATCTCTTGGTGAATCTCAGCAAGATCTACTGGATCCCGTAATTTGTGGGGTGGGAGACTTCAGCGAAGGGGGGAATCTTGCCGTCTGTCTGGGGCACGGAAGGTTACAGCTATATGGGTGTGGTCCGATCTGCAAATGTCAGGAATAGTGGCTGTTTCCAGAGACCCTATCAGAGCGAGGAAAAGAAAGCAATAATCAATTTGTGAATATGAGCGGTGGACATGAGAGAAGAAGGAATAGTTTTGTGTCCGGGAATTGATATCTCCAGGCGTCTATTAGGCCCAGGTCTGTAAGGTCCCTCTTAAGGGCAGCCACATTTCCCCTGTGCCCTGATAGGTGGCGTCGCTACGATCCATATCTGGATCCCAGGCAATTTCACCCCCGAGAATCACTGATCCTTCTAGGGACTGCAGCTGCTCCCTCAACAAAGACCTCAGGAAGGCGTCGTGCGTCTGATTGGGCGCATAGACATTGAGAAGAGTTAAGGGTTGGGCGCGTAAATGGGTTTGAACTTTTGGGTAGCAACCTTCATCATTTCGTACCACCTGAATGGACACACTTCCCAGTCTGACTTTGCTTGGTATTGCAACTCCCGCTGTTTTGGAGGTGGAGGGCGCCCAGTATTGACAAGGATATTTAGGGTGGGCCATGAGGTGTGTGTCGGTAGAGAGCAAATGTGTTTCTTGCAGGAATATCAGGGTCTTGTATAAGCAAATATCGCCAGATCTGTCGCCTTTTGTTAGGAGAGTTAAGCACTTTGACATTAAGGGACAAGAACTTAACAAGTGAGATCGTGTTCATAGTGATAGGGAAGGTGGCTGAAGATAGTGTTAGAGCCATGATTGAGGAGGCTGTACCGTCTTGAAGAAGGGAAGTGGGGAATGGATGTTAGGAGCAGTATTGCAAGGGTTGGGCACGTATGTCTCTGTGTATAGGGTGTCCCCAGTGTGAAAGATGTCAGGTGAATTGCAAAGAGATCCCTTTGTAGAGCTCGCCCCTTTCCCAGTGTGGGGAAGAGGGGAGGGGGCGAACATTACAGTATTTGTAACAGGGCCCATAGGGTGCACTGCCATTCTGGAATAGCTCGAAAGCCGAAACGGGAGCCATTCTGAAGAAGTCACTCTTCTGAAGGATACTACAGGTGTGGGATGCAGTAAGTAAGAGCTGATGGGCTGGTCTCCGCAGACCGTGGCCAAGCTCTGGAATAGTGGCAAAGAGCACCAGCTATTGATCCGCCTGTGTCTAGGGATGAAGGCATAGAAGTAAGTTATCATTTATAGAGTGAGGAAACAGCTTCATTAAGAGCCTTCATGTGGGTGAAACCAGGTAGGGCAAGAGGGTCACAGTGAGCCAATTAAGTCAATAGTATGATTAATGCATTAGGGTCCATAGAGTTTAAAAGTCCAGAGATTGTGTGTGGGGGGATTGAAACACGATCAGTGTGGGACAGAGTATATACTATTCTGAGGCTACAGAAGAGCAGCCATTGATCGCAGTTCGCTCATGGTGCGGTCCTGGTTCTTGGTAGGGATTCTGTGTTTGGGAGGGGGCACCGTGGCCCATTCTGGCCATATTGGTTCCCTGTGAGAGGCCAGAGGAGAAGAAGGGCTAGTATCCCTGGATTCCGTTGGGAGTTGGAGAAGTTGTTTTGCTTCCCTTAGCGAGCGGAGGACCCGGCATTTGCCCTTCCAGGAGAAGAGTAGCGTGAAAGGGTGGCCCCATTGGTACTTGATGTTGAGTTCACGAAGTTTGTCAGTAACCAGTTTGAAGTCTTTGCGTCTATGTAGGGTTACTTGGGCGATGTCCTGGAAGATCTGGATTGGGTAGCCATTATGGACCAGGTCCGTAGCTCCTTGCACCTTCTGCAGAATAGCTTCCTTCTTGACAAAGAAGTGGACACACGTGAGAATGTCCGGAGTAAAGTCCGTCCCTGGGGGCCAGCCACACAATGGGCTCTGTCTAGGGTGAGGTGGGGGGGGAAGAGGCGTCCTCATCGGCTCTGATTGTCTGTAGCAGGTCTGCAGTAAAGGTCATTATGTCCTGTCCTTCCTCTCCGTGTGGGACTCCTCTAATGCGGAGGTTGTTGCGTCGGCTCCTGTTCTTCAGGTCTTCCTGCTTCAGTTGGAAATTGATATATTGGTCCTCTAAAGTTGCCATCCTGCGCCACAAGCTCTCATGATCTTCTGATAGTGCATCCATAGTGCGTTCGAGATCATTTACTTGCCCCTGATCTCCGTGATATCGCGTCAGATCTCTTGGAGGCAGGTTTTAAATTCGGTTTTGAGGTATCCAATTCCTGTTTGGATTTCTTGCAGGAAAGTGTTCATGAAGGCCTGCGTGACTGGAACTGACGTGGAGTCCTCAGAAGGCAGGGCCCCCAGGGGTTCAGAGGTAGGCAGTGGGGGAAGGTTTGGTTTCAGCCACAGTGAGGTCACTGGATTGTCTTAAGCTGGGGTGGATAGAGGATCTTTACCAGATTTATTACGTGGCATGGCCGCAGGGGCACCACCAGCTATGCGATGTCCGTGTGGGGGAACCCTGCGCTGGGGTGCATACGAGTGGTAAAAGAGGCAGTCGTAGCGATGCTTACAATTCAAGTAATGTTCAGGTACAAGGCAACGACAATGCCTCAGGAGAGGCCACACGCTGTAATTGAGAGCAGGGCATGAGGGAGACTTGCTGGGCCCTGCTAGACGCTGTAGGGGTAGTGTCCAACTGAGAGAGTTTAGGGGCGTGAGGGCAGTGTGTCTCTGAGAGCGAAATGAGAAAGGCAGTGGGCAGATAATACTCTGTGGAATGACAAGGGAGGGGGTCTCCGAGAGAGCAGCCAAGGCAGTCGCAATGGTCCCCCTGAGTGAGCTAGCCTTCACTGCCTTTTGGTAGAATCCAAGGGAATCCAATGAGTTAGGGCCTGTGTGGCCAGGGAGAGAGGAGGGCCCAGGCAAGACTTCTGTGAGCAGTTACTCCTAATGTCCTGTTCTGGACCCTCAGGCCGAACTCAACCTCAGTGTCCGCCTCACCAAACTTTATTGGGTTTTAACAAGGTGCAGAATCAGCAGACACAATAAATCATGACATAATTTTCATGCAATTCACCACCTACAGTACACATGCTCAAAGCAACCCATATCTCAGACCAAAGCCCATCTCTTTTGCCCAGCCACAGGCCCCATATTTCCTTGCGTTTAGTTTGGTATCTTCGAGCTTCATACACCAGTTGCTCTTGCGCGGCAAACTAGTCCAGTCCTTTGCGCCACTGGCAAATCGTGTGCGGAAGGGAGTTTTTGCACTTAGCTGCAATGTCCCTTTTAGCCACCATAGCGGCCGTACCCAAGAAGGCCTTGTCCGCTCTCGTTTCTCCCATGCCCTTCATCTCCCCCAGGAGCAAGGTTCGGGTTGCAAGGGGAACCTCCCAGCCCAGTACCTCAGTCAGCTCCTCAACCACCTGCATGCAATATTAAGCTATGACCTTGCAAGACCATGTCATGTGATAGAAGTATGCGGGCATGCTTGTGCAGTGCGGGCAGCTGGTGTTCTGTAGGTATCTTGCCCGGTGAAGCCTACTAGGAGTGAGATACGCACAGTGAAGGTAGTAGAACTGGATCAATCGCAGTCTCGCCGAGACGGTAATTATTCAGGGGGCCATAAGGGCGTCCCGCTAATATTCGTCCTCCAAGGGACCCAGCCATCCCTCCCACCGGGACCGCAATTGGTCTAATGTTTTGGGTGAGTTGTTAACTAGGGATCTGTAAATCTGAAAGACTCCTCCTTTCCCCAGGGCTCCCATGAGAAGCTTGGCCTCTAAAAGGCTGATTTCCGGGAGTGTAGTGCCTGGGGCGATGAGTGGAGTAATGGTGTGTCGAGCTGCAGGTATTTATACAATTGTGTAGTATTGAGGGAGTGTAAACCCTGTAGGTCTTGAAAGGTACGGATATGCCCCCCCCCCTGTCCACACATCCCCAAGCTGGGAGATGCCAATGAGGTCCCACTTTTGAAACCCTTCTAGGGCTGCCACATCCCCAATCCATGTACCCCGACATAATGGTGTCTGGAGCGTACGTTTGGTGTCTCATCGAGTGTATTGCAATGCTGATGGCCAAGACAGAACCGTTCTAGTTACAGATGGAATGGTATGGGGGATTGGCGACCCGTAGAGCATCGCTTGAATCCGTGAAAACCCTAGATCTTCTAGTTCTAGTTGGTATGCTGTGTCCGACCACTCCCCGGAGAACCACTCATTGATGATCAGGAGCTGTGTTGCGATGTAGTAAAGAAAGAGGTATGTCGTTCCTATCCCACCGTCTTATGGAGTGGTCTAACAGCGGGTCAGTGTCACTTGCGGCCTAGAATACTCCCAGAGGAACAATGTCATTAATTTATGTATGGAGAGAAACTACTTGCGCAGGAGATGAAGCGGGAGGTTCTGCAGTACATACAGGAAGCGCTGGAGTATCAACATTTTATACAAGGCCGTTTTCCCCATCGGGTTTATTGGCAGAGTCTGCCACTTTCGCAGATCATCCTTGGTCTTCTTTACTAGGAGGGTCAGGTTGAAAGACCATGTAAACTCTGGGTGGAGCGCTACCAAGGTCCCCAGATAACGGAAGCTGAGACGTCTAATGGGGATGTTGTTTGATCATACATTCACGTGAATTGTGAATGGGGACCACTACCGATTTGGTTGGATTGAGCCTCAAGCCAGATGCCTCCCCAAAATGTTCTTGGAGCCTGAGACACCGGGGTCCGAAACGGGCCGGATCCATCATAAACAGGAGTACTTCATCCGCGCACAGTGCAGTACGCTCGCCCTGAGAGGCGCTCCAGCACCAGCCTTGGATCTGGATCTGGGCATCACACCGGATGATACGTGCTAGAGGTTCAATCGCCAAGGCGAAAAGCAGGGGGGACAAGGGACAACCCTGTCTTGTCCCCCGCTGAATCGGGAAGTCTTGCAAGAAGATCCTGTTGATTAATACCCAGGCCGATGAATTAGAGTATAGCACTCCTACCAGCCCCCTAAAGTATGTCTGCCTGGACCAGCATCTCTTCCAAGTAATGCCAATCCAACGTATCAAAGGCCTTCTCGAAGTCTATCAAAAGGAGCACTAGGTGCGGTGGTAGGAGGTGCCAGTGGGCTAGTGCTACATGCACTGAGGCAATGCCACGTTCTATGCCAGGGCTTGAATCCACACTGGTCTGGGTGTATTAAGGTAGTGAGTACTTGTTTGAGGCTGGCAGCAAGAATCGTGGCATAGATTTTAACTTCTGTGTTAATAAGGGAGATTGGTCTGTTGTCCGAACAGGAAGTAGATGGTGGGTTCTCTTTGGGTATGACCACGATCGTGGCCAGGTAGATGTCTCGTGGAGAACCTCCTCGTTCTATCGCCTCCTCGTACAGGGTTTGTGGGGTCTTGAAATGCTGAATAGTATTCTGCCGGGTAACTGTCCAGCCCCAGCATTTTACCAGGAGCTATTGCTATCATAGCTTGGTCTACTTCCTCTCTTGTGATAGGCTGATCTAGGAATTGGGCGTCAACCTCTGACAGTTGTGGTATGTCTCACAAGAAGGCAGTGACGTCTCCTGTTTCTGAGGCCTGGACATTGGAGTTGAGGTAATTGTAATATACCGCGATAGTTTGGGCTATTGCCTCAGGTTTCTGTTGGGTATATCTGTCAGGATCGACGATTTCGGGAATTATCCTACTAGCTAAAGGGTGGGACGCCAGCCAATATATGAGGTTAGCATTTCTGTCCCCCCATCCATAGACTCGGGCCATGGAAGACCTCCACATTTGCTTGGCCAATTCTAAGGAGACCTGGTGAATCTCCTCGCGGATGAGCATAAGCTGGCAGAACTCAGCGTCTGTTTGTTGCAGCCATGGTGCGTTCTAGACAGAGCGCATGGGCTTCTAAGTGAGCGAGACGCTCTTCTTGGGATTGGTGCATTGCTTTCACGTATCCCTTAGCAACGCCTCTGATGGTGGTTTTACCAGCCTCCCACAATGTATCCCGTGATCCCATTGTACCTTTATTATGTTGGAAGTATTGCTTAAGCGCTTCACCTAGGGCTTTTTTTGCAGTGTTTGTTCTGGAGGAACCAGGCATTAAGCTGCCAGATAGGACGGAGGGCATCAGTGGCTCCCCCCATGGATAGGAGTATAGAGGTGAGTGATCAGAGATCCCCCGGACGAGTGTTTGGATGCTTTACACCAGGCCGGCATAAACACCATGTCAATGCGGGAGTGGGAGTGATGGGCTGCAGAAGTGTGGGTGTACTGGTGGATTCGAGGATTTCATATTCTCCAGAAATCACAGAGCCCAAGTTGGAAGGCCTAGTCCGAGAGTCATCAGGCACCTGAGCGCTGATCATGGGAGGGGACCCCGGTAGTATCTTTGGTAGGGTCCATGATTGCGTTGAAATCCCGTCCGATCACTGCCCGTCCCTGGGGAAGAGACATCAGCAAGGCTGTGAGGTCTCTGAGGGAAGTCTCTAGGAGCGCTAGGGGCATATAGACCGTAATCAGATTGAGGATGCATCCTCCCATCCTCCCTGTAAGGCCTAAGAAGCGTCCCTGGAGATCTAGAGTATCTTGGGCAACTGTGAAAGGAAGAGAGCAGTGAAGGAGAATAGCTACACCCCTAGATCTTCGGGTGAACCCTGCATGGTAGACCTTCTCATACCCCTGCCGGGCTAAAAACGAGCACTGATTGCCCAACAGATGGGTTTCTTGCAGCATGAGGACCCCATGGGCTGAGCGTTGTGCACACTTCAGGACTGCAGCACGCTCCACCCTGTTCAGGAGTTCATTGATGTTGCAGGAGAGGATGCGCAAGGACTCCACATCCGTGCAAGACGGTGTCATTGGTGGGGTTACTGTGAGGACATTGATTGGTGAGCCCGGATGCTTGTGGGTCTGCGTGCACTAGGACTGCAATTGGAGAGCATGGACTCATCTTTGTTGTCTGGTCATTTAGTGACGAATACAGGTCATGTGTGTCTGATGTAGCAATAAACTGAGCAGTGTGTAGAAACTTGAGAAAAATCCCCTGAACAATCCCCCCACCAATCCTCTCTCCCGATACTTCTTTCCCTGAAGCATCTGTTGCCCTACCATTAACAGTTCGAACAGGTGTAACCAATATGGTTGGAGGACGAAGTGGTGGACCCCTCCATGCTGTAGGATTTAAAGAGTCTCAGAAGTTTGACGTAGTAATATTCCTCAAGGCTGTCAGAGGGCCCTGCTGTGTCTGCGGGTTTGCCCTATATTGCTGAGCTGCGGGAAAGGTCTGTGTCTCCAGATTCACTGAGCAGCAGATTGGAGATCCTCTCTGGGACGCTCTCCCCTCCGGCTCAAGTTCTTGCGACCTTCCGTGTTGTCTGCATTTGGAAGGGGATGCGGATGTGCTTCTTCCTGTCGATCCCTGTGACACTGATGGTTTCTGTTGGGCGTTGCGGCCCCTTCGAGACCGAGTGCATCGCATCTGTGGCCCTGATACTTTATTCTGCTTGTTGTCGGTGTTGTCTCTTGTTGGGGACGCAGCGGTCGTGTTTAGTAAGGTCAAGGATCGTTCTTCAGTGGCCCATGTCCTGGCCGCTTCTGGGGTGTTGAAAAAGTGACTCTTATTTTCAGGATTACCCTGAGGTAGGCAGGGAACAGGGAGGCTGTATGACAGGTTACGCGCCCTTAGCTTTTGTTTGACCGCAGTAAAAGATCTCCTTTGCATCTGCACTTCTTTTGTATAGTCCGGGAAGATCATCACTCTGTTTCCCTGACGTTAGAGGTGGGGTTGAGAGTGCGCCTCCTGCAGAACAGCATCCCTGTCCTTAAAATTGAGGACGCGTGCAACGATCAGTCTGTGCAGAGCCCCAGGTGGCGATTTGGGCGCCAGGGCATGGTGGTCCTGTTCCACTACAAACCATGTGGAAAGGCGCTCCGGAGGCATCCATGTCTTGATCCAGTTCTCGATGAATGGGGCGAGATGGGTAGATTCCGTCCCCACTGGGATACCCACAAAGTGGAGATTATTCCTACGCAAACGATTTTCGTCATCTTCTGCCCTTCTGTGGAGCTTAGCCGTGTGGGACAGTAGACGCGATACTTGAGTCTTCATCGCCGCCATATCATCTTCAACTGTAGAAAGTCGGGACTCTGTCTCAGTGATCCTGGCCGTTGCATTACAGAGATCTTGCCTAATGAGTGTGACGTCTACGTAGCACCTCCCCTATCTTGTTTTCCACTAAGTCCTGGGAGGTGCATATTGGCTGAAGGATGGTGGCCAGACCCCCTTTTGGCAGAGGCGTTGTGACTTCGGTTGAGCCGCTGATGCCCGGGTTACCAGTGGTGTACTTGTCAATGCAAGTTTGAGAGGGAGGTCATTTCATCACTGTCTTTATCCATGGTTACATATTCAGGCTTCTCCCCTGTTCTCAGTTACAGGAGGGAAGAGGGGAATGATCTCTCCAGAGTCAGCCACACCCAAGCTGCTAGAGAGGCTGGACTTTGGTCTGCTCAGTTTCTCATGTCTCGTGGGGCTACTCTAGTTGCGGGCCAAGGGCCCCTCAGGATTAGATTCGGTCCCTGTATCTCTGGGTTTGTCCGCTTTGTATGGCCGCAGGGTGTCAGTACGTCAGGTTGGCCCAGCCTCCAACGACTTGAGGAACCAGCTTCTCAGGAGGGCCCCTCCTCTCAGATTGTCTTATGGAACAAGCGGACAATGCTTACCCAGTGCCGGAGGGGCCATCAGGCAAGGGGCTGCCCATCTTCTCCGAGTCCAGGGGGCAAGGCCGAATTTTGGAGCCCACGTGGCAGGTGCCAAGGATTGCGTGTATCCCCAGTCAGGAGTCCGCTGCTGGTGTTCTCTCTCACGGGTGCATAGCAAGTGCTTCCCGGAAAAGATCGATTGATACCTCTGGGGGGCTCACCCCGCACCCAAGGAGTCTTGTGCCGCCGCCGTTTTTCCCCAGTCACCTCCTCACCTGGACCGGCGGCCTGCAGTCGCCGGGTCTTCAAGGTCACTACCAGCCGGTCCGAGCTTGGTTGTGCCTGTGTGTCTGCCGTTCTTCTGTGGGGCCCCAACTCTCAGAATAATGCCACTGCAACTCTCATGGGGGCCCAGGCCCTACTGCCTGGTGGGAACCTTGGAAGAAGGTGGGGAGAGAGGGGGAGGTCAACACCGTCTTCTCGATTGTCTCCTTCTGGAGGTATGCCTCTTTTCATCTAAGCAGGGTGGCCTAGTCCACGTCTATGTGTCCCACCCTGGCAGTCTCCTGGATAGGTGGTACCTGCAGCGTCAGCGGAGGCCCCGGAGACCCAAGTGTTTCCTTCATCTTGTCCCGCAGAGTTGTCTTCCCCGAGGGAGGTCAGGACAGTCTGGCAGTTCTCGCCGGCAGATTGTGTATTATTACCGTGAGTCCCCAGGGTCCAGGCCGGACTATAGGTGGCAGTCGTGCGGGTTTTAGGCATGGGAGGCAGACCGGCCCTGGGTCGACACCCATGTCTCAGCTGCAGGGACACTCCCGCACCTCTGGCTGTGTCATTTCCACCACCCTGTCTCCCGTGCCACTTCTTTCCTCGAGCGGTGGTGGGTTTTCAGCTGTTTCTCAGGGTTTCCCTTGGCTAGCCCAACACGAGGTCAGGTGGGCCCATGCAAATGCAGTTTCTCCCTGGGGCTCTACCTCGGGGTTGGCGCCACTTCGATTCACGTTGGAGGGCCCCCACTGTGCAGCGCAGTTCCTGGGAGCAGGGAGGAGAGAGGGAAGGAGGGCAGCTCCTCTCCCTGTTGTCCCGGTCTTCCCCTTTGGTCGTGCACCGTACCTCGGTCCGGTGAAGTGGCCTAGTCCGGAGCCAGGCTCCTCCCGCTAGCTGTCTTTTAGATGCTCAGTCAGGGATCTCTTCCATACCCGCCACTGCAGCATTGATGGAGGCACCAGAAGCCAAAGAGGATTCCCCCTCTGGGGGACAGGTAGGTTGTAGCTTGCATCGTCAGTTTCACTGTGGCTGAGAGAGGTCAGGGCAGGCTGGCGAGTCCCACCAGCAGAGAGCGCAGTTTGCAGGGCCCAGGGGTCCAAGCCTGAGTTTCAGTGGTAATCTTGGGGGTCTGGGGCAGTCTCACCCCAAGGTCGACCAATCTCAGGCCGACGTCTTCTGCTCGTGGTTCTTACAGGGGTGCTCCCGCTCTAACGGCCGGCACAAATGTCAGTGAGCTGCTGTTCTCCGGGAGAATCACGCTGTAGGCTCTAATCCTTGCTCTCCCCTTTAACCACCATTTTGCATGAGAGATTCGGTTCAATCTGGGACAGTCCCTCTGTTGCTCACTGTCAGGATGACTGCCAGTTGTCAGACACCAGATGCAGCAGACAGCGATCTCGTTTGGGTGTCCTAAGATTAGCGGGGATTCGAGTGGATGACGGAGGGGTCCGGAGCACTCTGATTGTGAGCGCCATCGTGACGCTCGTAGCCACGCCCCCGAAAATTGTTATCATTGTTGAACTGTCTTGCACTGCACAAAAAGTGACCTATTGCTTGCGCAAGAGTTAACCTGCTTACAAATGTCCTGTGTTGTGTAAACTGTGTTAGGAGTGTGTTCAATACCAAACTAGACAAGTAATCTGAAAGTATTCTAAAAGTAAGTACAAGCATTTTTTAACAGTTTACAAATCATTTTCTCCACTGAGAAAGTCATCTGAATGTTCCTACGAATCCAGTATGCTCTGTATTGCTAACAGTAACATTGTATGAGAAGTATCACTTACCTGCTACTAAGTATATCTTGGTTCTAGAAATAAAAGAACAATATAACAACTTTTTATACAAACAATTGGTCTGGATTCAGTGTTTGAGTGTGTGACATCATTTCTTGTCTGAGTGTGTAAAACAAATGCTTAACACTACCCTCCTGATAAGCCTGCCTGCTCAACCACACTACCACAAGAGAGAGTAAGGTATTATCTACTTTAGCTTCTGATATACCTCTGGGGATCCATTGGGCTCTGTGCACAATATACCTTTTTTTTTTAGTCCTCATTTGTCCACAATATGCTTTGAGTTCAAGAAAAGAGTGCACTACCCCAATCCAAGTAGCGATGTATTGTATATCCCCCGGTCACTTCACAAAAGAGAGAAGATAACATATATCTCTGGGTCGACAACTTTAGCCTCTTGGTTGGAGAATGACACCTAATCTTGATTCTACCTTTAAACAGGTGCTTTCCTCCTTTTTGAGATAATGGCGGCCCTGCCGCCTAAGCAACCTCTAAAGCATATTCTTAATCATTGGACCAAGAACACATATAAGAGGAAAAGAAGATTAAGAGAAAAGAAGAAAGAATAAACAACAAAAGACAAAAAGGAGAGGAGCGAGAAATGTGCATTTTGTGTACAGTTTTAATGTGATACCCATCTCCACCCATTTATCCCAAATTTCCCAGTATTTGGTTTTCCTAATCTGTTTACTAGATTTATCTAGTGAGGATACCCTATGAATGGAGTAAATCCATTCTTCTTCCGTAGGAGAGCAGGGTAAAATCCATTTAATACAAAGTTCGCTACGAGCAAGCAAGATCAATGTGAAGAAAAGTGCTTTGTGATTTTTTTGTTAGGGATCAATTATCTAAGGCCCCCGGTGGTATCCCAAAAATTATAGATGGTATAGTTAGTTTTATTTTGTGACCCATAATACCTGATGTGATCTTACCAACTTTCTGCCAAAAAGAATTTATTGCAGGGCAGCGCCAAAACATATGCACCTCATTTGCACTATCTTCTCCACATTTCGGACATTTCTTGGTCTCCCGACTCCCCATTCATGATAATTTCTGTGGTGTCCAATAAGCTTTGTGTACTGTGAAGAGATGGTTCTTTTTTAAAGATGCAGAATTCAAGTAAGACCATAGAAGAGACATAGATACTTGCCCTATTTTTTCAAGGTCTTCATTCGGCAGTTCCTTCTTCCATATCTCTGTAAATGAGGCCTGCATCTCTTCTCCATTTTGAAGTAACAGCCAGTACCACTCTGCCACTTCTTTCAGTGTCGTTTGGCGTGTACATATCTTTGACACCAAATCTGTTTTCCCTTCTAACTCTTTTCTTAAGGATTTTACCCAGCTTGACAATTGGTAATATTTAAATTTCAAAACCGAACTCTCGCAAATCGCAGAAAAGTGTGGCAAAGAAATTCATTCGGCGTCAACAATGAGTTGCCCCCATGTACTAATGCCACGAGCGAAGGGGAACAGCGAGGGCATCTTCCAAACAGGCCGGCGTGCCTGGAGAGTCCCAGATCAGTGCAGCGTCATTGTAGTACGGAATTTTTAGGAGTTGTCTCGCCTGAGACCAGAGCTTCGTTGCTGCCTCCAAAATCTTAAATTTAACCTTCTTCAAAAATTTTGGATGGCCAAATTTTAAGAGAAAAAAACCCCGCCTGGTGAGAGAAGTTAGTTGTAAGGGCCTTATATAGTGGGGAGAGAGTTGAACTTTCCATCAACAATTGTCAATTTTTTTTTTTAAATGAATGCCACAAAAATACAGGTATAGATCAGGAGTGGCAATACCTCCATGGGCTTTTTTCCTTTAAAGCTATTCTTGGACTTTTATTTCCCCAGATAAAACTGGAGAAGAGCCATTGCACCTTCTTAAACCAGATTTTTGGAAAATCTAATGGGATAGAGTTGAACAAAAAAGTGTATTTAGGGAGGATTGACATCTTTAAGAGGTTCAACTTACCCCAAAAAGAGAGTGAAAGAGCACCCCATGATTGCAATTGTGATGTAACCTTCTTTGTGACTTTTTCAAAGTTAACCTGGGCTATCTTGTCAATATTGTGGACTATTTGAACACCGAGATATCTGATTTCCTTCTTCGTGTAATCACTCCTAAAGAGGGTATTCCATTTAATCAATTCTGGTTTTTGTCGATTGATCAGATATCCAGATGCCCTCCCCAAGCTCTCTAACTCATCCCATATCACCGGGAATGATTTTTCTAGGTCGCCAGTGAAAATTATAAGATCATCGGCATATAGACCGATTTTCTTTTCCCAACCATTGCAGGGAATGATATTCTGGCAGGCTCTCAATTTGCATGCAAGGGGTTCAATATATATTAAAAAGTAAAGGAGAAAGGGGGCAGCCCTGTCTAGTCTGCCTACCTATTTTTATTGATCTTGTGAGATTACCGTTAATGAGGATTTTAGCAGATGGGTTTTTATATATGGCTTTAATTGCTGTTAGGAAGGTTTCCCCTAGATTAAGGCACTGAATCATTTTGAAAAGGAAAGACCAGCTAACCCGGTCAAATGCTTTAGCAGTATCAAAGGTCATTACTGCTAATGGGATCTTATATGTCTGCGCCATGTCTATTGCCCCGATTAAGTCATGCGTTAGCTCACAGAGCTGCCTCCCTTTCATAAACCCTTTCTGGTCTGGATGTATTAGTGGTCCTATTACCTTATCCAGACGTTTAGTTATAACCTATGTATATAATTTATGATCGCTATTTAAAAGCGAAATCGGCCTGTAAGATTCACAGGATCTCGGGTTCTTATTTGGTTTTAGTAAAATAGTTATGGTAGCTTCTTCCCATGACACGGGGAGGTCATGACCCTCTATAAAGGCTGAATTAAACAATTGAGAAAGAAAAGGCGCAAGTTCTTCCTTTAAAATAACATAGATTTCATTTGGGATAGAGTCAGGGCCGGCAGCTTTCCCCTTTTTTAAAGTGCTAATAGTTTGAGCAACTTCCTCCACAGTTATGGGGCGGTTTAGTTGACTTTTTTCGTTACTTTGAAGACAAGGAAGATCTAGCTCTGAAAGAAAATCATCCATATAATCTTCATCTAATACCGTCTCTTCTGTATACAGATTTTGGAACAATTGAACAAAGGCCTCCTCAATCCCAGAGTCATCGGTAATGATGTTGCCGATGTTTGAACATCGGCGAACCTTTATCCAATTTCTAGACTGGTCAGCTTTGGTTTTCCACGCAAGAAGTTTGCTGCACCCCACCCCATATTCGTGATGAGTTAGCCTACTGGCCTCCCACTTTCGTTTAATTATTACTTATAGATAATCTGCGAGTTTATGTCTCGCAGCTGTTAAATCTCTTAAGGTATTGGTATTCCCCAAGATTTTCTCTAAATCCTCCTGAAAAGTATGTACATCTGATTCTAACTTTCTAATTTCCTCCTTCACTCTCCTAGTTTGGGCAATAGAAATAGTTGTTAAAAACCTCTCAAATATGCCTTGCACGAATCCCATACAACTTGAAGGGAAACTGAATTGAGATTAAAATCAAAAAATTCTTTAGTTCCTATTTTTAATTTTTCAATTACTGTATTTTCTAAAAGTAGGAAAGGATTTATGGTCCACCTACGAGATAGCGGGCCCTTAACCATAGCAATTTCTAAGACCACTGCAGAGTGGTCAGCCATATGTTCTGGGACATGACTAACCTTAATGGTATTTTTGCATGTAGCAACATCGACCAGAAAAAAGTCGATTCTGGAACGGTGACCGCACTTCTTGTTATGAAAGGTGAAATTCCCTCCAGTTGTCCTTATCTTATGACTCATCTCTCTCCATATATCCAAGAGCCCTATATCTGGCATCAATTGCCTCAAGGCAACTTTCATATTTTGTGTGTTTACCGCTGCTCTACTTGAGGTTGAGTCTTGACTAGGGTCTAAAACCAAGTTGAAATCACCCTTAAATATAATAGGGTCATTTATATTAGTTAATTGAAGAAGTAGAGTGTATAATGAAGCTGGGTCATCTAAATTAGGTCCATAGTACCCTACAAAAGTCAGCCAGGAACCATTAATGTTAGCCCTAGCGATTGCCCACCTATCTAGGGGATCAACCGTGCATTCCCCGAGCATAGCTTGGGCAGATTTTCTAAACAGAAGAGCAACCCCTTTTATTGTATATGTTTGAGTTGTGCAAATACAATGTTCTAACCATTTTTGATTTTTTTAAATGGATGTCCATTCTTCCTTAAGCAAGTGCGATTCTTGAATAAAGAATACATTGCTATCAGAGAGTCTTAGATATTCTAGGATTCTCTTTCTTCTGGAGGGGACCCTAAGACCATTAACATTCCATGACATAATTTTCATGCTTTTAGCTTTTTCTATCCTAACTGCGTCTATCCCAGGAGGCAGAAGTATTAAAAGAATGCGTTTTAAGAATGCTGCTTACATTTAAAGAGGAAATCACAAGTTTATCCAGACCAATTTGAGATATTTGACTGCTGTTTATAAATGAGGACTATTTTTTCTTTTTCCCCACATGCTCCCCCACCCTGTGTATAAACAAAAAACATTTACATTTTTCATTTTATTTGTGACCCTATCCCCCTCCCCACCCCCACCCCCCGGGGAACCCTCTCTTGATGCTAGAGGTATACCAAAAATACCTCTAAGTTTCGGACTCTGTCTCTAACCAGGCAGGATTTTAGCGTTTCTCATTTTGATGTGCTTTTTAGGTCTCACCTGGCGTAGGCTGCGTGCATGCGCAGTCTCGCTGGCGAGATTTAATGAGATGAGGGTATTTTCTGTAAGGGGCATTAAGCCCCGCCCCTCTTTTCCATTGGCTGGCGTCACCGTTTATGCTAAACGGTGGCCAGCCATTGGAAAAGAGGTGTCCGTGACGTATTTGCTTGGCTTTCTGAGCCGTCCTCGCCTGCTTGCGTTCGTCGCAAAACGTTTCTTATCTTTATGGGGCCAAACACATGGCCCCATAAAGACAAGAAACCATTTGGCAGGCGAGACCAGCAGAAAAAGCCGAGCAAATACGTCATGGCGTAATGGCATCCGCTTGGCTTCTAGGCGTGGTGTTTACTGGGGGCTGGAGTCCCCTCTGGCAGCGGGAGGCAGCTGGCGGCAGAATGAAGCAAGTTGCGGGCTCCAATAAGCACATAAATCACATCAACAAAGAGCTGTTCCTTGTACTGGGGGCCAAGGATACAATCCCTTTCATAGATTACTTAAGCGAGGCAGGTTTTGAGGGCTGGATTACTGGGGTACAATCTTTATCCTGAGTCTCGCAGAGCACATCTACCCTGATCTCCTGACTGGTATCGTAAGAGCCACTAAACAATCAGATCGTGTCTTGTCCGAGTTCAGACTCCAATATCCATGGTCTCCACAGAGTCACTCCCCAGTGTAATCTCAACAATGGTGTCACTATTTAAAGCAAGCCCCAAGGCAATGTCACCGGTAGAGGTTTGCCCCCGTGATTTTTTTACTTCAGGAGTATGTGAAACGGCCCCCTCTGCTGTTGTCAGGGAGTAGAGAAACCAAGTGTGCCCCCGTAATGTCACAGGTGCCCCGGCCGCCACCAATCTCGGACCAGGTGCGGTTACTACTAGAAAACCCCTTCCCGGTTACTACAAGACGGTAATAGGGCTTCAGGACGCGTTGAAACTCCGCCACCGCCTCTGCTGTTCGTGTCTCTCTCTGGCACCTCCACGCTCTGAGGCTCTCCCCCCCCCCTCCTTCCCCGCGGGAGCAACTCCACTCCCACCGTCGACGTGAAAAAGGAGGACCGTTCTGCCCCCCAACCTCCGGCTTCTGCTTCGCAGCTACCAGGCCTCGGACGCCTCCTTGGTAGTAACAGGACTCCCGGTCCAGGGGAAAACACCGCTTCGCAGTTCCCTCTGGCGGCACAGTGTGGGGGAAGGCGCAGTTCCTCAGGGAAGGGGAGAGCACTCCTCAGTCTCGCGCTACTGACGACCTGCTGAGTGAAATTTCAAAGTTGTTTACACCAAGCAGTAAATCGAAGCGGCAAGTCTGTGTGCCCCAGAGTACATGGGGAGATTAATAGCGGAGATGCGGCGAAACGTCTTTTTAGCAGGAAATATTTTTCGCACTATATTACTCAGACTGACTTATGCATTTTTTTCTCAGCTTCTTATGTGGGGCCCATGTGAATGTCGAGGTTGCCAACACAAAGCACAATACAAAAACGTTAGTTATTGCATTTACGAAATGTAGGTTTCTGAGCTAACATTGAAAAAAGGTTTAGAGGCAATAAGAGGACTAAAGTAGCATCCGCTCACACCAGGTACCATCCTGGGCTGGTCCTGGGAAAGGGTAAATTTGCTTTTCCTCTCCTAAAAAGAAACAAGCATTTGCAATGCAATAGGTCTCGCATTTACGCGAGTTTGAGCTATTGACATTGCAAATGACAATGCCTTTTATTTATCTTTTAAAAACAAAAATAAAAGACATTGCCATTTGCAATGTTAATAGCTCAAACTCTTGTAAATGCGAGACCTATTGCATTTTTAATGCTTGTTATCTGGGCAATCAGGGCATTTGCTTCTACGGGATCCTTGAAATTAAACATTTTGTTGTCCACATCACTTTTAGAGAGGCGGGGAATCGTAGGTTTGCTGTGGCACCCAAGCTTCTTAATTTTGGCATGGATTTCCCTAACTCCCATTGTTTGTCCTGTGTGCTGCGCGAAATGTCTAATCTAACGCCGAATGACCAAACCTCTTTGTTATACACTCATACTTTTAGACCCCCTGCCAGGATCTTTTCCTTTAGTGCATAAGACCTAAAGTTAACCAGGATCCTTCTCGGATTTTTTTTTCCAGGTCTTTTGGAAAAGGGGTCCCGGTCAACTCTTTGTATGTCGTCCTCTAGGGTCTGTGTGTCTATGTCAGGGTGCAACTCTCTAAGAAGGTTAATTATGAAAGATCTTATATCGCCTCCCTCCGCGTCTTCTGGTATATTCAGGAGCCTGATGTTGTTTCTTCTTGCGTTATTTTCTAAACTTTCCAATTTCTCCCTCAGATATTTATCGTTGTCCTTTAATCCTGAAATTTCTGTTACTTTTTTTCTACTTGTTTCGTGAGATCCTCCATGCCTGTCTCCATAGCCCCTACTCTTTCCGAAATATCATTCATTTTAATTTCTAACGTTTCACAGACTGCTTGAATTTTCGTCTGGTTGCTTTCTGAGACTGCAAATTTTTCTCTGATTTCCGTGGGTAGGTCAGCTAGAAATCCCTGCGTAGAAGCTTGGGCCTCTGTATTATGGTCTGCATTAAATGGCCTTAGCTCCTCCCTTAATATACTACTCTGTTGGGCACGTTGTGACTTAGAGCTATACGTTTGATTAACACTTGCAGTGTTATCATTTTCAGCCGAGGTTATCAGAGGAGCAAATCTATTTTCAAGAGGCACTGGATCCATATCTATTCCTGCTCTCCTGTTGTTTATTGTTTTAGGTATTTCCAAAGGAGTCTGTTGTATCAAATCCCTACCGTTACTTAGGGTTGCCCCAGGAGTATATTCAGGACTTTGCTGGTTATCCTGCAGGCTAGAATGTGTGGATAGAGCCAAATGAGCTTGGACCTTAAAATATGATTGCAATTATGGAGTAACACGAATATTCACTGGTTTTATTTTAGATTGTTTTTTTGTCTCCTTAATTAAGGGGGTCTTAAGGGGGTCTTCTCCGTCAGGGTCTTTTTATTCTGTGGGGCTCTGGTGGTTTTTGGGGGGTTAAATTGCGCTGTAGATGGAGCAGATTCTTTATTAATGCTCTTGGGGGAGGGACAGATTTTTTCCCCAGATATCCCTACTTCTAGGGGTATATTTGTTTAATCTATTAGCCCCTGTGTGTTTCACCCAGACCCTCACAGATTTGCTTCTCCTCCCTTATAGCCCCTCGTTCCAGATTTAATTTAGGCCCCCAGTCTCCCCTTCTCCTTATCGGGGTCATTGGTGGATGCCATGTACAGAATCCAGCATTCTCCAAACACGCCAAATCCCTATCTTGAAACCAGCCAGTTCTTTTACCCGACTGTGTCTCAAACCGCGTTCTCCAGGAAATCCCCTGTGGGACCCATGGATCAACAGGGCTTGTAGGCAGGGAACCACAAAATCAACCGCTCAACCCCCGATGCCCCGGAAGCTGACCCTAGCAGCGGTGCGCCTGCCTCGCGCAATCCGTACTGCCGCTTCCGACCAGCGGCTTCTCTGTGGCGTCTCCTCCCCTCCGACTGCCACCATCACTCACTGAGTCTCCACAGCCAATATGAAGAGAGAAAATCACCGGAAAAGTAATGAAAGCGTAAGTAAATATACCGATAAGGACTGCCCTGACGCCGCTGTTTGATTTCACATAGCTTTCACATCCATTTGCTTAACATTGCGAGTATTCTGCCGCGGTAGAGCGAGAGCCTGCGACCGCTTCTAGCTAGCGGCCACCATTTTCCCCTTTTCCAATCAGAGGAGTATTCTCCATCTTACCTAACTATGGTGACTAGGTGCTCACACAAATTTGTGCTAACCAGACTAAGATTTGGGATGGCACATTGTTTAGTAGCCCATCCAAATATAAAGAAACATCCGATCGGGCCATGTAGGTGCGATGATGTATCTACACAGAACACTGTGCACCTTCTGCTGTTCTGTAAGCTGTATACGAGCTTCCGTATAGCTTTTTTGAAACCTTTGTTTGTTAAATACGGAGTACGTACAGCCAAACATGCTTTGGCTTTAATTTTTAATTTGCAATCGGCAGACATTTGTTTTTATACAGCTATATTTTTTAACTAGTGCATCAATTCCAGGAAAAGTATGAGTTTTAATGAATTCTGATTATTAATTATGAATTATACATATTTATGTAGATAATATGCATTGTCTAATGAGTCATTGATCACAACTATCTATTGTAAATTTGAGCGGTTATGTCTTTTTAAAATGTATTGTTGTTTCTCTTGTTTATGCTTTTATGGTCATTTACATGTGCCGAATAAAGCTTCATGAATTGAATTGAGTATTCTCACAATATACCTTACTTTGGTATAGCATATACAGAGCATACTTCCTACATTGTGTAAATCCGTCACTTGACTCTACGAACCCCACAGTCGAGCATGTCAAAAACCTTGTGTTTTTTATGCAATATTCTCCCACAGAATCTAAGCTTGGGCTAAAAAAGTTCAAAGCACATTAATAGTCTTGCTGCGTCTGCAGGGAACTAAAAACATGCCTTCAGAGGTAGAAAATGAACTTCAAGTTGGTATGGTTACTTTATGCTAATGAAAGGGTTTAGTTTGCGCGGAGAAGTGTATGCATTCTTGTGTGACGAAATCCATGTGTGCTTGTGTGAATGGAAGCTTAATGGCAGAAAAGCTTCTGCTAATTTATATGTATGCTAATGAGAATTGTCCAGCATTTAAGCTTATACTGTGCATAGATACTAAGCCTAAGTATACTAAGTATGGGTTGTGGGTCCTGCAAGTCTAGTGTGTGTGTGTGTGTGTGTGTGTTTGTGTCTTATATGTGCACTCTTTTACCCTCCTGACACAACCCTTCAACAACAACACTTGCTTTCTCTCATTGCTAATTGGCAAGGCATATCCAGGTTTAGTAATAGATAAAATAGGTCACTAGGCAAAAAGGAGTAGGAGTAAAGCCCACCAAGGTTGAAGTAAGCTCCTCGGGACACATGCATCAATGAAGGCTTTTGCGATTCCTTAATTGCGATTATTAAGGCATCGCAATTAAGGAATTGCAAAAGCCTATGCATGTAGGAATCGCTATAAAATTAACGATTCCCAAACATTCCTTAATTGAGACTCGCAAATTGCGAGTTGCAATGAAAGATTTCCTAGCTAACGTAATGGAAAGTTTCAATTCTATTAAGGACTCGGAGGTGAGGATTATGCCTTCTTTCTTCACTTTAATCAATAGCAGCGAATATGGTAACAGAAGACTACATTTCCATGAACCAAAGGGAAAGAGTAGTCAAAAAAACAAACACATGGTAACAACCAATCCTCATACGGGAACAGTGTCCACTCAGGGGCCAGCCAGCCCAACATAGTCCATCAACAGTGTTCTCACTTCCTCTTTCAGAGCGCGTAGCCAGCAACCTTCGGCCCTTCAGGAATCCTGTTTGTGTGTATCCGAGCCGGAGGACAAGAAGAATATATTACTGCAGGAACAAACTTGAAGTTGCCAATTGAAAAGAAACTGCAAACAACATACATTGCAGGCTACCTTGACTTGACATTTCATATAAATGTCCAAACCAATTAATTACAGCAGTGACTTATCTTATCATAAAATGCCCAAAACCAATTACAGTAGTACATAATTGAAACTTTCCGTTACGTTAGCTAGGAAATGTTTCATTCTATGTCAGAACTGGAGGCGAGGATTATGCTTGTTTAAAGCTTGCCCACAACCAAATGAACCATATTCAGAATCGGTTTTAAGTAAAAACCGTTTGAAAGTAGTGTCTGATGACCAATCCGCTGCGTTGAGGATATCCTACAAACACGCCCCTAAGCTGAAGGCTTTTGAAGCCATCGTACCTCTTGTGGAATACGCCCCAAACCTGCTAAGGCTGATGCCTGCCTCCTGCATCACCCAGCGGACCCACCTGGCGATGGTGGGTGAGGAAACCTCTTTAAAAGGTTTCCAAAGCGAAATGAAGATTTGCCTTTCTCCTGGAGAACGAAACACTTCTGTCATTTCCTCATAAGCTTTGAGGCAGCGATCCACACAAAGTTTCGGGGAAACAGGAAAATGTGGGTAGGAAATCATCCTAGAATGGCACTTTGTGTGTCTCAATAATGTGAACGTCACCCCATCAGGAGTAAAGACTCTGCCAGAAATGTCTAAAGCCTGCACGTCAGACACCCGTCTGCAAGATATCACGCACAGAAGCATGGCTAATTTTGCCGAAAGATCCTTCCTTGAGAGAAACCTATTCGGTTGCCAGTATAAAAAGAGGTTGAGAACCTGATTCACATCCCAGAGCTCAGAATAACGAGGCTCTGGAGGCAAGGAAAGGAGGATGCCCGGCAGCAGTCGACCAACCAGGGGGTGTTCACCCACAGGTGCTCCATCCACCGGGACGTGGCCAGAAGAAACGGCCGATCTGAAGGTATTCACCGACCTATAAGCCAAACCCTCAGAGGCCAGCTGAGCCAAAACATTCACTACATGGATGACATCCGTGACCAAGGGATCGAAACCCCATCGCAGACACCAACGGGTCCATCTGCCCCACGCTGACCTGTACCTTTTGACAGTACAGTCCGGCCACGCTTTAGAGATGAAAGTCTCAGCCTCTCGTGAAAGGCCAGGGGCTGCCCATCTACCCCGGAAATCCACCATGCCATGAGCCACAGTTAGTTCGTGGACACCAGAGGGTGCGGATTCCCGTCTGGACTCAGGAGAAGAGATGGAAACTGGGAGAGTAGGATTGGAAAATCCCAGGAAAGTTCCAGAAGAATTGGAACCTACACTTAAGACTTCCACAGCGGAGTGATCATGACCAGGTCCGCCGCTTGCCGGTGAACTTGTGCTATTGACCTCGTGATCATCGCAAAAGGAGGGAACGCATAGCTCAGTTCTCCGCTCCAATCTTGGAGAAATGCATCTGTGGCGGCTGCCAGAGGGTCCGGCCACCAACTGAAAAACCGCGGAATCTGGTGGTCCAGCCGGGATGCAAAAAAGATCCACCGAGAAGGGGCCCCGAAGGTCGTTCAACCTCGCAAAAACGGACTGATCCAAGTGCCAAAGGATGGAATCCCGGAAGTGACGCGACTGGAAGTCTGCTTCCAAATTGTCTCGGCGGGGAAGGTATTCCGCCGTGACGGAGACCTGACTGTCTAGGCAGTACTGGCAGAAACTTGCCGCCAGATCCGAGAGAGCTTTCGATCTGGTGCCCCCCAGATGATTCACATAACGAACTGCCAACACATTGTCCATTTTCAGGAGCACACAAGACTGCACTGTATCCTTCGTCCAGCAACGTACTGTGAAGGATCCCGCCAGAAGTTCCAAGCAATTGATGTGTAACTTCTGTTCTTTGGGTGACCACAACCCTCCTGTAGAGAGATCCCCGCACCTTGCACCCCAACCGAGCCTACTGGCGTCCGATTCTATAACCAAGTCTGGAATGGAACCGAAGATTGCCCTCCCATTCCACGCCATATGGTCCAACCACCATTGAATCCCAGCTCTTGCCTCGATAGACAAAGCAACCTTGTGAGAATATGGATACCCTTTGCTTAGGAAGAATCCCTTGAGACGCTGAAGCGCTCTGTAATGGGGGGGGGCCCGGGAAGATGGCCTGGATCGATGCCGACAGAAGACCCACCACCCGAGCCAACTGGCGGAAGGAAATCCGTTGTTTGGTTAGCACGCGGCGTAACTCATGATGGATCTTGGAGACCTTCCTGTTCGGAAGACTGAGAGTGGATGACGTGGGGTCTATGACGAAACCCAAGAATGTAAGGCTCTGTGTAGGCTGAAGAAGCGATTTTTTTCTCGTTTATGACATACCCGAGCTCTTGAAGAAGCGACACCGCCATCTGAAGGTGTTGTGTCAGGCGACGGGGACAGGTTGCCATCAAAAGCAGATCATCGAGGTAAACGATCATTCTGACCCCCCTGGACCAAAGGTATTCCACCACCGGCCTGAGGACCTTGGTGAAACACCAAGGAGCCGAAAGGGAGAGACGTGAACTCGTATGTGCGATGACCCCAGAAAAATTGGAGGAACCGACGGTGGGGGGCGTAATATCGGGACTACCATTTAGGCGTCCTTGATGTCCAAACGGGACCATCCAATTGAGGGGCCGCAGAACTTCCCGAAGAAGATGGATTCCCTCCATCTTGAAATGACGGTAAACCAACCATTGATTGAACTCGCTCAAGTTTATCATGGGTCTCTTGCCGCCATCTGTCTTGTCGACCAGAAAAATGTTGCTCAAAAACCCCTGAGGGTGAGGAGTAGTAAGGGTGATAGTGCCTTTCGCGAGGAGAGAAGAGACCTCTGCGTCTACCAGAAGCGTGTCCTGTGCAGAAAACTGAATAGGACGGTGAGGGGCTGTCTGCACTGGGGTCCCTTGGAACTCTATGTGGAAACCCCTCACAGTTTACAGTACCAAGCCATCGTGTGTGATGGTCAACCAAATGTGGAAGCACCCTGCCAACCGCCCCCCTATGCCTTTTGGGGAAGAAGGGAGAACTCTCACCTGGGCTAGAGGCTGCTGCTCCTCCCCAGAATCCTTTCCCCTTACCCCACCGTCTACATGTGGGGTAAAAATTTAAAAACCGGGATTGGTCCTGGTACTATCCGGAGCCTCTTTGAACTGTCTGGCGTTGCTGACGACCGGCCGTGGAGACCCTACCTTGGCCTGCCCGCAAAAAACACGGGGAAGCACCTTCTTGATGGTGGACTGGGCTCGATCCAGAGATGTGAAGGTATTCACAAATTTACCGAGCTCCTTGACGAAGGGCTCGCCAAATAGGCCACCTTGGGCAATAGCGCCCGCCTCAGAGTCTGCCAGGTCCCCTAGCTTTGGGTCAATTTTTATAAGGAGGGACCGGCGGCGCTTGGTGGAAAGGGCACAGTTAGCGTTGCCCATGAAGATCACCACTCGCTGTGCCTATCCGGATAAGGTCTCTGGAGAAATTATGGAGTCCGATTCCTTTGCTTCCTCCGCCATATCTAGAATTTTTGTGATGGAACCGAGAGCGTCCAGGAGTTTATCCTGGCAGGCTCTCCAGGATCTGTCAATCCCCTTTTTGGGGTCTCTAATGAACTTTTGGAGAAAGGTACCCATCCGTTGGTCAATTTCAGGCGTAAGGGACACTTTATCCTCCAGGGTGGGGCGAGGACACTCCGCCCGAAGGCAGGTGCGTGCTTCCTTCTCAAGGGGACGCCTGATGTGGGCGGCCACGTATGCAGCTACCTTGTCTGCTGGCGCCCGGCCCGAGGACCGTGGGTGGATTA
Source organism: Triturus cristatus (assembly GCF_964204655.1). Classification (NCBI taxonomy): domain Eukaryota; kingdom Metazoa; phylum Chordata; class Amphibia; order Caudata; family Salamandridae; genus Triturus; species Triturus cristatus. Next base: position 812,116,735 of record NC_140583.1, on the reverse strand, counting down.
TATCGTTAGGGTCCAGCATATCTGAGGTACTCGGAGGGTTTTGAGAGGTGCTAGGGAGAGATGGAGGGACTGGATTAGTAGGAGGAAGCACCAGGGCTGCAGGAAGGGGAGCGCCGGCAGGAACTGATTGGTGACTATCAAGGAAAGCCTGCCTAAGGCGATCAAAAGCATCCCCGTTCACACCTGCGTCGCGGGAGCGCTTATGGTCTACTGCCCGATAAATTGAAGTGTCCGTCGCCTCATAAAAGGCATGGCCCCAGGGCATGTCGGCGAGGGGATCCTCCTCCTCCTCCGGATAATTATCATATTACTCCATGGGGGCAATACAATACTCACGTGAAGTGAGATAAGTGGTAACCTGGGCCTGGAAGGAAAGGCTTTTTCAGGGCTGGGTGTCAGCCTGTAGTTTTTTACGTGGAAAAACCACCACAATGGACCGGCTTCTAGCCCGAGGGACTGACTGCTGGCTAGGAAACAACACACCCGGTAACAGGGTGAAACAGATCTGGGCAAAGTCCCTTGAAAACAATGTGCCACAGCAATACAAGACCTCAAAGAGGCGTTCTCCAGGTAACTGGCAAATACAGGCTCCGCCCCTCACAAGAACCTGGCCTGGGCACAGAGCGTTTGGCAATTTTGGGGCAGCGTGACGTTTTCAGCAGTCACTGCCGCCTATAACCGTTCACCGGCGTTCTCCTCAGATCAGAGCAGGGGTCTCCAACGAGTAGCTCGGGAGCTACTGGTAGCTCGCCAGTACCTTCAAAGTAGCTCTCTGAGGTGAAGTCAAGCCCAGTATCAAATTCAGAGAGTAGGTGCCTATTAAAGAAGGCAGCACCGATCATCTCAAAACCCTTAGAGTGACAGCCAGCCAAACTTATGACAGTAACTAATACTAACACACAAACACACACTATGTCGGCTCACAGGTCCTGCTACATGATAGTCTGTATCCAATCTCAATATAATTAAGCCACAGGGAGATTGACCATGTTGTGGTCCCTCCTTTATCAGTCACAACATGTGTGTGAACAGTGCACCATCAAAAAACTATGGCAGCAGTAGCCTGAGCTGTAATCAGTGCTTACTCACCAAAGTGCGGGACTGCAGGAGTCAGAGTGAAAATGTGTCTGTTAGATGCATGATCAGCTCAAGACCCGAGGAGTGACAGCCAGCCAAACTTATGACAGTAACTAATACTAACACACAAACACACACTATGTCGGCTTACAGGTCCTGCTACATGATAGTCTGTATCCAATCTCAATATAATTAAGCCACAGGGAGATTGGCCATGTTGTGGTCCCTCCTTTATCAGTCACAACATGTGTGTGAACAGTGCACCATCAAAAAACTATGGCAGCAGTAGCCTGAGCTGTAATCAGTGCTTACTCACCAAAGTGCGGGACTGCAGGAGTCAGAGTGAAAATGTGTCTGTTAGATGCATGATCAGCTCAAGACCCGAGGAGAACAGGGTATGATCCAGACCAGAAAAAATTCAAGAGATTCATCAACATTTATATGTGTGTCCATAATAAACACTATTGCTTCCTGAAACTATGCCTGGTGCCAAGAACTGCCAAATATATATATATGCTAAGAGTGTTATCTTTGGCATAATTGTGTCCATTCCTGGCATAAAAGTGCCAATGGCATAATAATGGTCATCCTTGACTATTTTAGTATTTGTGGTCTAGTTGTGGTATACTGGCAGCCATCATAGACCTACTAAGGGTATGACTGGTCTTTATGTACCTGTTCCTGGCATATTAATGGTCATGACTGATATATGGTCTTACCCCTGATCCGTATGGTTTCCAGCCTTGGCACAACTGTGGCCCTAGTATAATGGTGGGCATTACTGGCATAATCCAGGCATCCGTGGTGCTATGGTGAGAATCCATGGCATATGACTGTAATACCTGGTAATTCAAAGTAGTCTGTCCATATGAGGCATTTGTACATGAGAGTACATGATGAAAATGACAAGCTAATGTTTGACACTTGCATTTCTCAAAAACTGAAAACTGATATTTTAAAAGCGGTTTTAGTTTTCAAAAATGGGTTTTCTTCTGGAAAATTGAGTTTGTTTGCCCACAGTGGAAAGTGGTATTTGATAGAAAAATGTGCATTTACAGAAACTGGTGAATGATAATTCAAACTGAGCTGGGGAGACGTACTGCTGTGCTTATGTCCTTTGTGCCACTGGGCATGTCAAGATTTGAATGTTACTTCATAAGTCAAGGGGAGGCATTTAATATTGATGAACTTTTCCCCACCATTTCTGCTGGTAACCGTACTTGGTATACAGGAGTGGTAACTACTGAAAATCTTACATTGGGTGGTCATAGTGTGGTCACTATTTTACAGTTATAAAATTTGCTAGTAGCTCAGGAAGACTTTCCTTGAGCAGAAGTAGCTCTCACTACAGAAAAGGTTGGAGACTCCTGCCTTAGAGTGACAGCCAGCCAAACTTATGACAGTAACTAATACTAACACACAAACACACACTATGTCGGCTTACAGGTCCTGCTACATGATAGTCTGTATCCAATCTCAATATAATTAAGCCACAGGGAGATTGACCATGTTGTGGTCCCTCCTTTATCAGTCACAACATGTGTGTGAACAGTGCACCATCAAAAAACTATGGCAGCAGTAGCCTGAGCTGTAATCAGTGCTTACTCACCAAAGTGCGGGACTGCAGGAGTCAGAGTGAAAATGTGTCTCTTAGATGCATGATCAGCTCAAGACCCGAGGAGAACAGGGTATGATCCAGACCAGAAAAAATTCAAGAGATTCATCAACATTTATATGTGTGTCCATAATAAACACTATTGCTTCCTGAAACTATGCCTGGTGCCAAGAACTGCCAAATATATATATATGCTAAGAGTGTTATCTTTGGCATAATTGTGTCCATTCCTGGCATAAAAGTGCCAATGGCATAATAATGGTCATCCTTGACTATTTTAGTATTTGTGGTCTAGTTGTGGTATACTGGCAGCCATCATAGACCTACTAAGGGTATGACTGGTCTTTATGTACCTGTTCCTGGCATATTAATGGTCATGACTGATATATGGTCTTACCCCTGATCCGTATGGTTTCCAGCCTTGGCACAACTGTGGCCCTAGTATAATGGTGGGCATTACTGGCATAATCCAGGCATCCGTGGTGCTATGGTGAGCATCCATGGCATATGACTGTAATACCTGGTAATTCAAAGTAGTCTGTCCATATGAGGCATTTGTACATGAGAGTACATGATGAAAATGACAAGCTAATGTTTGACACTTGCATTTCTCAAAAACTGAAAACTGATATTTTAAAAGCGGTTTTAGTTTTCAAAAATGGGTTTTCTTCTGGAAAATTGAGTTTGTTTGCCCACAGTGGAAAGTGGTATTTGATAGAAAAATGTGCATTTACAGAAACTGGTGAATGATAATTCAAACTGAGCTGGGGAGACGTACTGCTGTGCTTATGTCCTTTGTGCCACTGGGCATGTCAAGATTTGAATGTTACTTCATAAGTCAAGGGGAGGCATTTAATATTGATGAACTTTTCCCCACCATTTCTGCTGGTAACCGTACTTGGTATACAGGAGTGGTAACTACTGAAAATCTTACATTGGGTGGTCATAGTGTGGTCACTATTTTACAGTTATAAAATTTGCTAGTAGCTCAGGAAGACTTTCCTTGAGCAGAAGTAGCTCTCACTACAGAAAAGGTTGGAGACTCCTGGATCAGAGGCTCTGATTCACTGCGCGCGACGTTTGAAACTCTCAGAAGAGAGATCAAACGACGCAGCGCGGTCACCCAGCCTCCCGCGCCCTCTGGCGGCGGGAGGACCCAGGAGCGAAGCCAGCCTCTAAGCCGCGTAGGGACGGAAGAACCGTACTCGCGGCAGACTCCCCACAGCGCGGCCCACGCGCTGAGGGGACAACCATTAAATAAACGCGCCGCAAGCGCGCCCTGAAAGAAAAAACCCGGGAACACAGGATCTAGCGCAAAGCGTGATCGTACCAAAAGCAAATTACCAGCACAATGAAAAGAGCATGAAACGCTATTGTGTAACAGTACAAAGTGCTGCAGCGCTACCAACAATTATATCAAAGCCAAATCACATAGAAAAGATACCAAAGCACTAAACAGTTGTGATAGAAAACTGAAGAGTACTTATCTTGCTGCGTAGCAGCGAAGAAAGAGGAAGAGAGGACACTGTTGATGGACTATGTTGGGCTGGCTGGCCCCTGATTGGACACTGTTCCCGTATGAGGATTGGTTGTTACCATGTGTTTGTTTTTTGACTACTCTTTCCCTTTGGTTCATGGGAAATGTAGACTTCTGTTACCATATTCGCTACTATTGATTAAAGTGAAGAAAGAAGGCATAATCCTCGCCTTCAGTCCTGACATAGAATTGAGGAATGCTTTCCCATTCATTCGTATGGGCCTACAGGCCCTTAGGAATGAATGGAAGATTGCATGCGTAATTTGCGAGTACTAATAGGTACTCGCAAATTGGGCATGCAATTTCAAGGGTGCAAAGGTGTCAAAAGGACACCCTGTTGCACCCCTGAAATTGAACTGTGCATACATGTTGCGCACACACATGCCCCAAGGGCATGTGTGTGTGTGTAACCTACAACTTTGAAAAATGCACTTTAATGCATTTTTCAAAGTTTTTGCAAATTACCATCAAGTTCAAATTGATGGTAATTAGTGCCCCCTAGTAGCAAAATCGCTATTTGCGATTTCATCATGCATTGCATTTAAGGAATCGCACTTTGCGTTTCCTTAAATGCAATTGCAATTTAAGAAATCGCAATAAATTGCGATTTCTTAAATTGCGAGAGCTTTCATTTTCATGCATCGCAGAGGCCCTTTTTGCGTGGGCAAACGGCCGGTTTTTGCGAATCGCACCGTTTGCGCTCGCAATAAAGGTTGATGCATTTGCCTGTAAGTTACTAACAGATAATTTGCTCTCTCTCCAAAATGGATTTATATAATTTATATATTGATTTAATATACTGGGGTGTGATTTGACTTTGTGGCTTACCTTGTGTGTATTTATCATGATGAATGTTTGAGGATTGATCTAACTGAACCAGTCTTCTAGCTATAAAATAAACAAAACCAGCATAAGGCTCCTGAAATCCCGCAAACTACTTTAGCTATGTCAGGAGTCTCCAACCTTTTCTGTAGTGAGAGCTACTTCTGCTCAAGGAAAGTCTTCCTGAGCTACTAGCAAATTTTATAACTGTAAAATAGTGACCACACTATGACCACCCAATGTAAGATTTTCAGTAGTTACCACTCCTGTATACCAAGTACGGTTACCAGCAGAAATGGTGGGGAAAAGTTCATCAATATTAAATGCCTCCCCTTGACTTATGAAGTAACATTCAAATCTTGACATGCCCAGTGGCACAAAGGACATAAGCACAGCAGTACGTCTCCCCAGCTCAGTTTGAATTATCATTCACCAGTTTCTGTAAATGCACATTTTTCTATCAAATACCACTTTCCACTGTGGGCAAACAAACTCAATTTTCCAGAAGAAAACCCATTTTTGAAAACTAAAACCGCTTTTAAAATATCAGTTTTCAGTTTTTGAGAAATGCAAGTGTCAAACATTAGCTTGTCATTTTCATCATGTACTCTCATGTACAAATGCCTCATATGGACAGACTACTTTGAATTACCAGGTATTACAGTCATATGCCATGGATGCTCACCATAGCACCACGGATGCCTGGATTATGCCAGTAATGCCCACCATTATACTAGGGCCACAGTTGTGCCAAGGCTGGAAACCATACGGATCAGGGGTAAGACCATATATCAGTCATGACCATTAATATGCCAGGAACAGGTACATAAAGACCAGTCATACCCTTAGTAGGTCTATGATGGCTGCCAGTATACCACAACTAGACCACAAATACTAAAATAGTCAAGGATGACCATTATTATGCCATTGGCACTTTTATGCCAGGAATGGACACAATTATGCCAAAGATAACACTCTTAGCATATATATATATTTGGCAGTTCTTGGCACCAGGCATAGTTTCAGGAAGCAATAGTGTTTATTATGGACACACATATAAATGTTGATGAATCTCTTGAATTTTTTCTGGTCTGGATCATACCCTGTTCTCCTCGGGTCTTGAGCTGATCATGCATCTAAGAGACACATTTTCACTCTGACTCCTGCAGTCCCGCACTTTGGTGAGTAAGCACTGATTACAGCTCAGGCTACTGCTGCCATAGTTTTTTGATGGTGCACTGTTCACACACATGTTGTGACTGATAAAGGAGGGACCACAACATGGTCAATCTCCCTGTGGCTTAATTATATTGAGATTGGATACAGACTATCATGTAGCAGGACCTGTAAGCCGACATAGTGTGTGTTTGTGTGTTAGTATTAGTTACTGTCATAAGTTTGGCTGGCTGTCACTCTAAGGCAGGAGTCTCCAACCTTTTCTGTAGTGAGAGCTACTTCTGCTCAAGGAAAGTCTTCCTGAGCTACTAGCAAATTTTATAACTGTAAAATAGTGACCACACTATGACCACCCAATGTAAGATTTTCAGTAGTTACCACTCCTGTATACCAAGTACGGTTACCAGCAGAAATGGTGGGGAAAAGTTCATCAATATTAAATGCCTCCCCTTGACTTATGAAGTAACATTCAAATCTTGACATGCCCAGTGGCACAAAGGACATAAGCACAGCAGTACGTCTCCCCAGCTCAGTTTGAATTATCATTCACCAGTTTCTGTAAATGCACATTTTTCTATCAAATACCACTTTCCACTGTGGGCAAACAAACTCAATTTTCCAGAAGAAAACCCATTTTTGAAAACTAAAACCGCTTTTAAAATATCAGTTTTCAGTTTTTGAGAAATGCAAGTGTCAAACATTAGCTTGTCAGTTTCATCATGTACTCTCATGTACAAATGCCTCATATGGACAGACTACTTTGAATTACCAGGTATTACAGTCATATGCCATGGATTCTCACCATAGCACCACGGATGCCTGGATTATGCCAGTAATGCCCACCATTATACTAGGGCCACAGTTGTGCCAAGGCTGGAAACCATACGGATCAGGGGTAAGACCATATATCAGTCATGACCATTAATATGCCAGGAACAGGTACATAAAGACCAGTCATACCCTTAGTAGGTCTATGATGGCTGCCAGTATACCACAACTAGACCACAAATACTAAAATAGTCAAGGATGACCATTATTATGCCATTGGCACTTTTATGCCAGGAATGGACACAATTATGCCAAAGATAACACTCTTAGCATATATATATATTTGGCAGTTCTTGGCACCAGGCATAGTTTCAGGAAGCAATAGTGTTTATTATGGACACACATATAAATGTTGATGAATCTCTTGAATTTTTTCTGGTCTGGATCATACCCTGTTCTCCTCGGGTCTTGAGCTGATCATGCATCTAACAGACACATTTTCACTCTGACTCCTGCAGTCCCGCACTTTGGTGAGTAAGCACTGATTACAGCTCAGGCTACTGCTGCCATAGTTTTTTGATGGTGCACTGTTCACACACATGTTGTGACTGATAAAGGAGGGACCACAACATGGCCAATCTCCCTGTGGCTTAATTATATTGAGATTGGATACAGACTATCATGTAGCAGGACCTGTAAGCCGACATAGTGTGTGTTTGTGTGTTAGTATTAGTTACTGTCATAAGTTTGGCTGGCTGTCACTCCTCGGGTCTTGAGCTGATCATGCATCTAACAGACACATTTTCACTCTGACTCCTGCAGTCCCGCACTTTGGTGAGTAAGCACTGATTACAGCTCAGGCTACTGCTGCCATAGTTTTTTGATGGTGCACTGTTCACACACATGTTGTGACTGATAAAGGAGGGACCACAACATGGTCAATCTCCCTGTGGCTTAATTATATTGAGATTGGATACAGACTATCATGTAGCAGGACCTGTGAGCCGACATAGTGTGTGTTTGTGTGTTAGTATTAGTTACTGTCATAAGTTTGGCTGGCTGTCACTCTAAGGGTTTTGAGATGATCGGTGCTGCCTTCTTTAATAGGCACCTACTCTCTGAATTTGATACTGGGCTTGACTTCACCTCAGAGAGCTACTTTGAAGGTACTGGCGAGCTACCAGTAGCTCCCGAGCTACTCGTTGGAGACCCCTGCTCTAAGGGTTTTGAGATGATCGGTGCTGCCTTCTTTAATAGGCACCTACTCTCTGAATTTGATACTGGGCTTGACTTCACCTCAGAGAGCTACTTTGAAGGTACTGGCGAGCTACCAGTAGCTCCCGAGCTACTCGTTGGAGACCCCTGAGCTATGTCATCTCAGAGTACAACACTTTGCTTTTGCTATTATGCATAAGGGATTACTCCTCATTCTAGTGTCAACCTTTGGTTACAAGAAGGGCAAGTGGAATTATATGTTTGATAAACTGCTGTGCTTGTTTAAAAATGATGGATTTGCAGCACTATAGACACATTCCACTATCTGCTGCATAGGTTGCAGATTTCAACAAAAAAGTATTTTCTTTCTAGCTCAAAGGGATCAAAAATTACTAAAATAAAAACACTCCATGTGCTTCAGTATAGTGTAAAGCACACTGCAAAAGTTCAGCTTTTATTTGTTAATGGCATCGTTCAATTATTGAACTGTTATACTTATCAGGTGAAGCTTTTGCTTAGACCCTATTGATGCCTCAGATAGATGGATTTGTGAAGGACCTTTGTCTTCAGCATGAATATATATATATATATATATATATATATATATATATATATATATATATATATTTTTTTTTTTAATCTTTTTATTAACATAGCTCATAGTACCATAAAACAATAGACAATGTCCAAGAAGCAGATTAGGAATTGCGTTGTGGTGAATAAAATACGAACACATAAGTACACAAGTGGGATGTCCGATTGTGTAGTTACTCCCCCAAATCCCTCCCCGACCCTCTATATTTCCGCCATGGCCCCCAGATCTTCTTCCATTTCTTAATGCAGCCCCTACTCTTATATATGTTTTCCTCAGCTCTTTGGCACCAATCTAGGTCCCTCCTCCACTGATCCCATTGCGGGGGTGTCTGGGAACCCCACCTCATGGCGATGTTTCTTTTCGCTACACCCGCGGCCAGCCAAAGTTCAACATGCCTCGTCCAATCCGTGTCCCCCTTAATCATCAATAACAACCTTGTCACCCACAACCGCGGACATAGTGTCCGTGACCTTGGTCCAGAAAGGGACCACTTCAGGGCACTCCTATAGTATGTGGTAGAAAGTGCCCTCTCCCTGACAGCCCCTCACGCAAAGGCCCGATTGACTCCTGCCCCACGTGTATAGATGTGTGCGAGGATAATATACACAATGTCAAATTTTCAATTGGACCAGCCTAAACCTGGGACGGATTGCTATTTCGCGCGGGCTCTGTATGGCGTCCTGCCAGTCATCGTCCTCCAATGTACCAATGTCACTGGCCCATGCCGCCCTAAGTCTCACCAAGGGGTCTGGCATATTGTTTATGAACTTTCGATAAATGGTAGATGTGGGCTTCTCCGATATGGGGTCCAGTAATAACCTGTCCTCCAGGGGGGGAATATTCCGGGATAGAGGCATCTCTACTGACATGTAAACGTATGGCGTGTATAAGTCGTATGTAGTGGTATTGTTGTGATTCATGCAGGTCATACTCCTTTGTGAGGTAAGCAAAGGAGCAGGGGGCAGATCCCCTCCAGACATCACCTAAGTAGTTGATGCCAATCAGCTTCCACTCTCTAAAGCCAGTCAACTGCTTCACCTCTCTCAGCTCCTTGACGAAGGGCTCGCCAAATAGGCCACCTTGGGCAATAGCGCCCGCCTCAGAGTCTGCCAGGTCCCCTAGCTTTGGGTCAATTTTTATAAGGAGGGACCGGCGGCGCTTGGTGGAAAGGGCACAGTTAGCGTTGCCCATGAAGATCACCACTCGCTGTGCCTATCCGGATAAGGTCTCTGGAGAAATTATGGAGTCCGATTCCTTTGCTTCCTCCGCCATATCTAGAATTTTTGTGATGGAACCGAGAGCGTCCAGGAGTTTATCCTGGCAGGCTCTCCAGGATCTGTCAATCCCCTTTTTGGGGTCTCTAATGAACTTTTGGAGAAAGGTACCCATCCGTTGGTCAATTTCAGGCGTAAGGGACACTTTATCCTCCAGGGTGGGGCGAGGACACTCCGCCCGAAGGCAGGTGCGTGCTTCCTTCTCAAGGGGACGCCTGATGTGGGCGGCCACGTATGCAGCTACCTTGTCTGCTGGCGCCCGGCCCGAGGACCGTGGGTGGATTATATCGTTAGGGTCCAGCATATCTGAGGTACTCGGAGGGTTTTGAGAGGTGCTAGGGAGAGATGGAGGGACTGGATTAGTAGGAGGAAGCACCAGGGCTGCAGGAAGGGGAGCGCCGGCAGGAACTGATTGGTGACTATCAAGGAAAGCCTGCCTAAGGCGATCAAAAGCATCCCCGTTCACACCTGCGTCGCGGGAGCGCTTATGGTCTACTGCCCGATAAATTGAAGTGTCCGTCGCCTCATAAAAGGCATGGCCCCAGGGCATGTCGGCGAGGGGATCCTCCTCCTCCTCCGGATAATTATCATATTACTCCATGGGGGCAATACAATACTCACGTGAAGTGAGATAAGTGGTAACCTGGGCCTGGAAGGAAAGGCTTTTTCAGGGCTGGGTGTCAGCCTGTAGTTTTTTACGTGGAAAAACCACCACAATGGACCGGCTTCTAGCCCGAGGGACTGACTGCTGGCTAGGAAACAACACACCCGGTAACAGGGTGAAACAGATCTGGGCAAAGTCCCTTGAAAACAATGTGCCACAGCAATACAAGACCTCAAAGAGGCGTTCTCCAGGTAACTGGCAAATACAGGCTCCGCCCCTCACAAGAACCTGGCCTGGGCACAGAGCGTTTGGCAATTTTGGGGCAGCGTGACGTTTTCAGCAGTCACTGCCGCCTATAACCGTTCACCGGCGTTCTCCTCAGATCAGAGGCTCTGATTCACTGCGCGCGACGTTTGAAACTCTCAGAAGAGAGATCAAACGACGCAGCGCGGTCACCCAGCCTCCCGCGCCCTCTGGCGGCGGGAGGACCCAGGAGCGAAGCCAGCCTCTAAGCCGCGTAGGGACGGAAGAACCGTACTCGCGGCAGACTCCCCACAGCGCGGCCCACGCGCTGAGGGGACAACCATTAAATAAACGCGCCGCAAGCGCGCCCTGAAAGAAAAAACCCGGGAACACAGGATCTAGCGCAAAGCGTGATCGTACCAAAAGCAAATTACCAGCACAATGAAAAGAGCATGAAACGCTATTGTGTAACAGTACAAAGTGCTGCAGCGCTACCAACAATTATATCAAAGCCAAATCACATAGAAAAGATACCAAAGCACTAAACAGTTGTGATAGAAAACTGAAGAGTACTTATCTTGCTGCGTAGCAGCGAAGAAAGAGGAAGAGAGGACACTGTTGATGGACTATGTTGGGCTGGCTGGCCCCTGATTGGACACTGTTCCCGTATGAGGATTGGTTGTTACCATGTGTTTGTTTTTTGACTACTCTTTCCCTTTGGTTCATGGGAAATGTAGACTTCTGTTACCATATTCGCTACTATTGATTAAAGTGAAGAAAGAAGGCATAATCCTCGCCTTCAGTCCTGACATAGAATTGAGGAATGCTTTCCCATTCATTCGTATGGGCCTACAGGCCCTTAGGAATGAATGGAAGATTGCATGCGTAATTTGCGAGTACTAATAGGTACTCGCAAATTGGGCATGCAATTTCAAGGGTGCAAAGGTGTCAAAAGGACACCCTGTTGCACCCCTGAAATTGAACTGTGCATACATGTTGCGCACACACATGCCCCAAGTGCATGTGTGTGTGTGTAACCTACAACTTTGAAAAATGCACTTTAATGCATTTTTCAAAGTTTTTGCAAATTACCATCAAGTTCAAATTGATGGTAATTAGTGCCCCCTAGTAGCAAAATTGCTATTTGCGATTTCATCATGCATTGCATTTAAGGAATCGCACTTTGCGTTTCCTTAAATTCAATTGCAATTTAAGAAATCGCAATAAATTGCGATTTCTTAAATTGCGAGAGCTTTCATTTTCATGCATCGCAGAGGCCCTTTTTGCGTGGGCAAACGGCCGGTTTTTGCGAATCGCACCGTTTGCGCTCGCAATAAAGGTTGATGCATTTGCCTGTAAGTTACTAACAGATAATTTGCTCTCTCTCCAAAATGGATTTATATAATTTATATATTGATTTAATATACTGGGGTGTGATTTGACTTTGTAGCTTACCTTGTGTGTATTTATCATGATGAATGTTTGAGGATTGATCTAACTGAACCAGTCTTCTAGCTATAAAATAAACAAAACCAGCATAAGGCTCCTGAAATCCCGCAAACTACTTTAGCTATGTCATCTCAGAGTACAACACTTTGCTTTTGCTATTATGCATAAGGGATTACTCCTCATTCTAGTGTCAACCTTTGGTTACAAGAAGGGCAAGTGGAATTATATGTTTGATAAACTGCTGTGCTTGTTTAAAAATGATGGATTTGCAGCACTATAGACACATTCCACTATCTGCTGCATAGGTTGCAGATTTCAACAAAAAAGTATTTTCTTTCTAGCTCAAAGGGATCAAAAGTTACTAAAATAAAAACACTCCATGTGCTTCAGTATAGTGTAAAGCACACTGCAAAAGTTCAGCTTTTATTTGTTAATGGCATCGTTCAATTATTGAACTGTTATACTTATCAGGTGAAGCTTTTGCTTAGACCCTATTGATGCCTCAGATAGATGGATTTGTGAAGGACCTTTGTCTTCAGCATGAATATATATATATATATATAGAGAGAATTAATTGGAAGGGACTAGTATAATGATCAAGGAAGACATGTTAAAACTGCTGTAACTATAAGTTGGGGTACTATACCAAATCACACTGAGGGTTACAGTCTCAAAAACCTTTTGATACTTTACCAAGATCCAATCACATTACTTATATAGTGATTTTTTGGCACTTAACATGTCTTAATAAACATCTGCTGCTTAGCGCGAATTGTATGGTACTATACCAATATATATTAATTTTCACGGAATGATTCAGAGTACTATACACATGACCCCAAGTGATTTGCTGCTTAGCGCGAACCATATGAATTGCAATGTGAATTAACAGCTTTGATTTAAATAACTTTATTGCCTAATTGTCCCTCATACAATGGTTGTTGATTGTGTAAATTGCAATGTTAAACTACAGATCCCATAATGCTTCATAGTGGCTATATGGTATAAATGTAGAAAGAGAAGAGGGCTCACTGACCGTGAACAAAGCCAGGAGGCTGAAACGCGTTGGTTGAGTGTTTGCTGAATAAATCAACTAAACTTTACTGAATCCCTGTGTGCCGCATCATTGGAAGTAAAAATAAAAAAAAAAAAAAAAAAAATATATATATATATATATATATATATATATATATATATATCTATATATATATATATTTTTTTTTAATCTTTTTATTAACATAGCTCATAGTACCATAAAACAATAGACAATGTCCAAGAAGCAGATTAGGAATTGCGTTGTGGTGAATAAAATACGAACACATAAGTACACAAGTGGGATGTCCGATTGTGTAGTTACTCCCCCAAATCCCTCCCCGACCCTCTATATTTCCGCCATGGCCCCCAGATCTTCTTCCATTTCTTAATGCAGCCCCTACTCTTATATATGTTTTCCTCAGCTCTTTGGCACCAATCTAGGTCCCTCCTCCACTGATCCCATTGCGGGGGTGTCTGGGAACCCCACCTCATGGCGATGTTTCTTTTCGCTACACCCGCGGCCAGCCAAAGTTCAACATGCCTCGTCCAATCCGTGTCCCCCTTAATCATCAATAACAACCTTGTCACCCACAACCGCGGACATAGTGTCCGTGACCTTGGTCCAGAAAGGGACCACTTCAGGGCACTCCTATAGTATGTGGTAGAAAGTGCCCTCTCCCTGACAGCCCCTCACGCAAAGGCCCGATTGACTCCTGCCCCACGTGTATAGATGTGTGCGAGGATAATATACACAATGTCAAATTTTCAATTGGACCAGCCTAAACTTGGGACGGATTGCTATTTCGCGCGGGCTCTGTATGGCGTCCTGCCAGTCATCGTCCTCCAATGTACCAATGTCACTGGCCCATGCCGCCCTAAGTCTCACCAAGGGGTCTGGCATATTGTTTATGAACTTTCGATAAATGGTAGATGTGGGCTTCTCCGATATGGGGTCCAGTAATAACCTGTCCTCCAGGGGGGGAATATTCCGGGATAGAGGCATCTCTACTGACATGTAAACGTATGGCGTGTATAAGTCGTATGTAGTGGTATTGTTGTGATTCATGCAGGTCATACTCCTTTGTGAGGTAAGCAAAGGAGCAGGGGGCAGATCCCCTCCAGACATCACCTAAGTAGTTGATGCCAATCAGCTTCCACTCTCTAAAGCCAGTCAACTGCTTCACCTCTCTCAGCTGATTTCCAATCCATAGGGGGGGTTCTACCGGTCAATTTGTCCATCCACCCCAGGAACTTATTTGCCTCCCTCCAACATTGAACTACCACTCTTGTGTGTACAGGCCACTCTCTTTGCGGCCTCCGGGCGTATAGCAGGTGCTCACAGTTTCCCCCTGGCATGACAAACCTGTCAATTCTTTAGGCCGGTTCAGAGTTATCTGTATAGACCCAGTCGTTAACTACTTGGAGCTGCGAGGCCCAGTAATATAACCTGACATCAGGGAGCCCCAGGCCCCCGTCATATACCCCTCTAGTGAGCTTGTGGAGCGCTATTCTAGGAGTCTCACCATACCAAAGCAGCGTTCGCACTGCCTGTGAAATGTGTGTAAATCCCCCCGGGAGGACCGGATACGGTGTATTTTGTAAGATGTACAGGAGCCTCGGCAGAGGAGCATCTTAAATAGTGCCGCCCGGCCCATGACGGAGAGAGGTAGTGAATGCCAGTAATTCACGTCTGCTCCGAGGCGAGCCAACTGAGGCCCCCAAGTACTTGAACCCGGCAGTGGATACAGTGGCTGGGCATCTTGTGGAGATCTGCAGGGGGGGCCCCGACAAGGGAAAGATTACTGACTTTCCCCAATTAATGGTGTAGCCGGAATAGCTGCCAAATAACTCAAAGAGGTGTAATGCCTGCGCGATCGAATGATAAAGCTGCGTCATGTACAGCACGATATCATCGGCGTATAGGAAAATACGCTCTTCCCATTCATCCGTCAACGCCAGGCCCCAGAAGGAACCATCTCTCCTGATCCAATAAGCCAGCGGCTCTAGGGCCAGGGCAAAACGGAGGGGAGACAGGGGGCAGCCCTGCCTGGTGCCCCTCCTAAGAGGGGACACCCTGGACATAGCACCATTTACCCTGACCGAGCTGCAGGTTGTTCGTAGAGAAGACGTACCCAGCTGCAGAAGATTGGGCCAAAGCCCAGTTTCAGGAGCACCATAAATAAATAGGGCCACTCAATACTATGGAATGCCATGGATGCATCTTACGCCATCTGTGTGTCTCCCACATCCTCCGTCATATATAGTACGTCGCAGGTTGTGGCGGGTGCACCTACGAGGCATAAATCCAGACTGGTCAACATGTACCAGGTCAGGAAGAACAGATACCATCCTATTAGCAAGGGCCTTAGCCAGGACCTTGGCCTATACGTTGAGAAGTGAAATGGGGCGCTACGAAGAGCATTGGTCCGCCGGCTTCCCGGCTTTATGAATAACTACAATCGTGGCTTCGCGTTGATCTGGGGGGAGCCTGCCCACCTCCCACGCCTCCGAGTACATCTCGATGAGGGGGTTGATAATAACGTTTGCCTGCCTCTTGTAGATCTCTGTTGGAAGCCTGTTAGGTCCAGACGCTTTCCCAGACTGGAGCGAGTTAACGGTCTTCCCAATTTTCTCCCCCATAAGATTCGCAGCCAGGCGGTCACTCTGTTCTTGGGACAACTTGGGCAGCGCAAAATACTGCAGGAATTCAGCACAGTTGCCCTCAGTCCTGGTGCACACCGGTGAATAAACCCTTTCGAAATGAGCTGCGAATGCCTCTGCTATATCTAGACTGTTGGATACTGGGGACCCTGACGCGTCCATTACCTCAGCCACCCAGGAGCGCTCCCTGTCATGGCGCTCAAGCCAAGCTAGCAACTTTAGGGACTTATCCCGAACATCATATAGCCGGTGTTGTGTGGCAAGTGCGTATGCCCGTGCGTCCCCCTTAGCCATTGCCCGAAGTTCCCTCTGAGTACTAGTCTGTGTCGGAGGTCACCTGAAGAGGCCACGCTGACTTGCTGCTCCAACTGGACTATTTCATCTTCAAGTTGGCTGATGTGCAGGGATTTCTCTTTCCTTTGGGCCCCAATCAGTGCCTGGGCCTGCCCTCTTAGCACTGTTTTATATGCTTCCCAAATCGTTACGTGAGAGGCTACCGAAACCTCAGTTTTCCTCGAAGTAGAGCCGGGAACCATCTCGGAGTTTGTCCCCGATAGTCTGGTCACGGAGGTGCCACGGGTCGATCCTCAGAAAGTAAGCCTTGTTGATCACAGGGCCCAGAAGTGTGACACCGACCAGGGAGTGGTGGTTGGAAATCCCACGGGCCATAATACAGGGGTCGGCAAAAACACCCATCTGGTCAGAGCGGGTAAAAAAATAGTCATGCCTGGAAGAAGTCCCATGACGAGCTGAGTAGAACGTGTACTGTCTGTGTGAGGGGTGATATGTGCGCCACAGGTCACTAAGGCCCAGTACCGTAACAAAACCCTCTAAACCTCGTTCCCACCTACAGCCCAACCCTTCCCCGGACCGGTCAAGGTCCGCATTCATTACCGCATTCATGTCACCCCCTAACAGGAGGAGCCCCTGGGGAAGATCTGCCAGGAAGGACCCCAGTTGTGAAGAAAAACTGAGAAGTGTAGGCCTAGTGGGACATAGCATGAGCAAAAAACTACAGTATGGCCCTCCCATTTCACTGCCGCCGCGGTGAAACACCCCACGTCGTCGGACCATGTGCCCAACGGGACTGCGGGCAGGGCGTTGCGGACCAGAATGCCCACCCCCCGGGAACCTGACTTGACCCCAAATGAGCAACCATTTATAGCCAAATCGGTCTAGGGCCTTGCACCTATTCCCACAGAGGTGTGTCTCCTGAAGAAAGACTACATCAGGAGAGTGTCGTTTGAGGTGCTGCAATACTAATGGGCTCTTGATCTTGTTGCCCATCCCATTCACATTCCACGTCCATACTGTAAACTTAGCTTGAGTACCCATTATAGAGGGTGATTGTGATCGGACATGTGTTCGGACCGACTGCGCCATCAGGCAGGTTACCACTCGCATCAGGACTAAACTGGTCTAGAGCAAAACTTACCTACCCCTGAAACTATCCCTCCCCTCCCCCTACTAACACCCCCCTCACTGCCTCCCTGCTCGATGGGTCCCCAACCTCCCACCTTCCACACATGCAGAGTGCCTGTCGCCCCATTATATCCCCATTCAACATATGCGAGGAAACATGAACTTGCAGTCAGCTAGAAGAGTTATACAGTGCTAACGAATGTCTCACCCACATTTCAACTATAGTAGGGCAGTTCAACGCACCGTCCCCTAGTCCCGCCCCCTCCTAAATTTGCTCTCGGTACATGTAATACACCCCTATGGGGCCGAAACATCAAAAGTATTACAAGTAAGTGCGATGTCCATACCGTGCGCGGCTCCTCATATCAGAACATACCCCCCACCCAACGGAGTTTAATTGGTTTCCAAAGTACCAAAAAAGAAGGGGCGAAAAGAGGAGAAAAACATTTCAATCTGTGCCTCCCTCCTTCTGCCGGTCACTTTATGACTCTCCGTTCATGGCCCTGGCTGCCGGGCAAAGGTCTCTTGTCACTCCCAGTGACCTGCCCGTTGAGTCGGTGATCCGGCCTGTGCGCGCCTCCTTTTCTACCCACTGTTCGCCACCCTTCCAACCAGTTTCTGGCCTCCTCTGGCGATTCAAAGAAATAGGCCTTGCTACCATCCAAGATCTTGAGGCGAGCAGGGAAGAGCATCATGTACTTCACCCCTTGTTCCCTGAGGGCTCTCTTCACCCCCTCAAAGGACCGACGCTGGCGCTGGACATGTAGGGTGAAGTCTGGAAAGAACCGGATCGTGGCGTTCTCAAGATGGAGGTCTCCTGTAGTCTGCACCGCCTGCAGGATGGCATCCCGGTTCCGAAAGTTTAGAATGCGGGCGATGATGGTGCACAGGGGTCCCTGGCTTAGGCTTTCCCCCAAACGCACGGTGGGCCCACTCGACTGAAAATAAATTGGACAGGCGTTTGGGCTTCAGGTGGTTCAGTACTAGATCTTCTATGAACCAGTCCGAAGAGGGCCCCTCCATTCCTTTCGGAACCCCAACTACGCAAATGTTGTTTCGCCTGGCCCGCCCCTCTTGATCTTTGAGCCTGGCGTAGATGTCAGTTTGGTTTTTGGTAAGGGCAGCCACCTGGTCCTCCAACCTTTTCGTTTTGGATTGCAGACTCCCAATGCCCGTTTCCACCACTGCTACCTTGTCGGACATCTTCCAGAAGTCTGCTCTTAGAAGGCTGACCTCCCATGTCACCGAGTCGAGTTTGGGCTCCAGGGTTCCCCGGAGTTCCCTGATGGCTGCCATTATGTCTCTCAGGGAGGCGTCAGAATCATTGACTGCGGGATCGTCCTGCTGGCTCCCACCCTGAGCTCCATCATCCTTCCCCAGGGCCACTATATACATGTCCCAAGATGTGTCCCCCGTGCCGAGGCCCAGACCAGGTGTGTTGGGGTGTGGCCCCCGTGACGTCCACGTTACTTACAGGGGGGGAGCTGGGCACCCTACAAACCCCTCGGGCTCGGTAGGGCGCAAAAGGCAGCACGTAGGGGGGAGCCAAACACAGTCTGTTTCAACAGGGCCTGGTCTCGCTCCACTGCAGGCCTCCTCTAATGGTGCCCAGTGCGGCCGGTAACCCAGACACAGAGGCCCGGGGGCCGTCGCTTTTCCGTGCACTGCCTGCTCACTTGCTCAATCTTGGGTCTCCTAAATGCCCATATCAGCGCTGCTCTCCTCAACAAGGGGGGGGCCGACACTCCGACCACCAGGGCTGTGCAGGATCCTCGCTCAACGGGCCCTCAGCCCCACTGATGATCCCGAGGATTGCCCTGGCACGCGCTCAAGCTGTAGCGCTCAAACTGTGGCGTAAGCCGTGGCGGGCCTCGCTGCCCCCTCACCCCCTCTCACCGAGTCCCGCCAGCGGCCTCACCGCGTCCAGCCCACACTCACCGGCCGCCAGCTGACAGATGCCGCTCCCGGCCCAAGGCCCAGTCCCGCAGTCTCCCTCAGTAACTCCGGGCTCGTTGTCTGTCGGCGCGGGTCGCACCACTTGCGCCGCTCCCCGTGTTGGCTGAAATCACGGACTGACAGATCCCTGTGAAATGGAGCGACGTCTGGAGAGAGATCGCATTTGCAAAAATATGTACTTTGAATAGATGAGAGACTGGCAACCCACATGGGCATCATTTAGAACCACCATTCCCAGAATGCTTTGCACTTGTAGAAATACTCACCTGAGGACAATAAATCTTTGTGTATTTAATGATGGTTTTCAAATGCGCAGTCTTTCTACGTATGCAGCCTTTCAGAAAGGAAGTTGATCTTCTGAAATGCGTCAGGCATCTATTTGCTGTGTGGTGCGATGCTCCAGTAACTGCTCCCTGTGGAATTTTAATCTGTTGGAAGAGTGCGATTCGCCTAGGGGCACCCTTTTCTTCTCTTATATATATATATATATATATATATATATATATCCAACAACTCTCCTTTCTCCTCCCGCCGTTTGGACGTAAGAACGGAGCATGGACCACAGAATTCGTGCTGATTAATTATTTTATTTAGTTCCACAGAACAACAACAGCCATTACGCGTTTCAGCCCCTGAGGGCCTTGATCGCCTATATAGATATACAAACAGAGGCGATTGCAAATGAGTGATCAACAATGAATTCTAAAAAAAATGTTTTGTATACTTATTTATAAAAATGGAATTAAATTTGCATTATGATATTAATAGTTGAGCAAATGAGTGTCAACATTTTGAAATTGTTTTAACAACAAATTCATGGATCTGGTTTTATTCAATCTTATTTAATGCATTGTAATCTATTTCATATTACTTTATGGTAGTTGACTGAATTCAGGCTGTGATTTAACAGATTCTATTTTCATTGGTCACTAACATCAGGCACGAGTGTAAGTGCTAAGTCTGTCTACTATGTTCTTTGTAAACTCACCACATGTGATGACCCACCCTGCATTTTAAATGGTGCAGTTACGATGACTCTTGTGTTGTGTGAGCATGGCAGCAAGTGCCGAAAAGCGGAGAAGCCATATATTGCAATAAACAAGAAGCTTATCTCTTATCCAGCTTCTGTGTCAGTGTCTGTTTCTAAATCGTAGGAACTGGAGTTGGAGTTTAATATATATATATATATATATATATATATATATATATATATATATATATATATATATATATATATATATATATATGTATTAAATATATTTAATAATAATATTAATTTTAACAAAATAAATTAGAAAATTAGATTTAATATTAACAAATATAACAAATAAATGTAATTTTTTTTTAACACATATACATAATCATTAATATATATGAACTTTAAAACAAATAAACTATTAATTTTAATTTATTTTATAATTTTAAAATGTTAAATTTTACAAAAATATATATAAATACCAATAACATAAAATATAATTAAAAACAACTTCCTATTATAAATTAAAACAGTAAACTATTTACAAAAATGTAAACTTACATTTCCCACTACAGTCAGTGCAACAGTAGGGAACGTGTTGGATAGCGGGGAAGGGGAGGGTAAAAATTGTGATTCCCACACCAATGAATGCAACAGTAGGGAAAGTGTTAGATAGCAAAGGGGTAAAATATACTATTCCGACTCCAGTGACTGCAACAGTAGAGAAAGTGTTGGATAGCGGAGGGTTAAAATGTACTATTCCAACTCCAGTCAGTGCAACAGTAGGGAAAGTGTTGGATAGTGGAGAGGCAAAAATTACTATTCCCACTCCAGTGAGTGTAACAGTAGGGAAAGTGTTGGATACCGGAGGGGTAAAAATTACTATTCCCTATCCAGTGAGTGTAACAGTAGGTAAAGTGTTGGATAGCGGAGGGGTAAAAATTACTATTCCCACTCCACTGAGTGCAACAGTAGGGAAAGTGTTGGATAGTGGGGGGGGGGGGGGGGTAAAAATTACTATTCCCACTCCAGTTAGTGCAACAGTAGGGAAAGTGTTGGATAGTGCAGGGATACGATTTACTATTCCCACTCTAGTCAGTGCAACAGTAGGGAAAGTGTTGGATAGCGGAGGGATAACATCGTCTATTCCCACTCCAGTCACTGCAACAGTAGGGAAAATGTTGGATAGCACAGTGATAAAATTTACTATTGCCACTCCAGTCAGTTCAAAAATTAAAAACAACCAAAATATATAAAAAATCTAAATACATTTAAAAAAAAAAAAAAAAAATATATATATATATATATATATATATATATTTATATGTTAAAAATTCAAATACAAATACATTTATTATAAAAAAAAATATTATAAAGTTAATTACATATGACAAATACCTACAAATAATATATAAAATAAAATACAAAATAAACTTCAAACAAATAAATATTTTAACTAGAAGAAATGTACACACAAAAAGCTTAAATATTACATTATTTATTTAATTTTGCACCCTATAACCCCACACAAATCACAACCAAATAATACAAAAAGGTACTTCCATAATTAACATAATTGCCAATTAAAGAAATATTAATAACAAATAAAACGAATACAAATTAATTAAGTTCCCACACTTTAACCCCATAATCCCCACAACACACAGCTAAAATTAAACTGTAAAACATTAATTACACAATTAAAATGTATTATCAAATAAAAAACTATTACTATTAAACAACTAATCATAAACTAAGTAAAATGTATTTGATCTCCACCCTTTACCCCTTTAAAAGTAAAAACCACACACAAAAAAATAAACAATTACCCTAATTGAATATCAATTAATGAATTAATATTAATTAACTAATTATTAATTAATTAAACACACAGTACTTCCCACCCTTTACCACTATAAACCTCACAACAAACACCTAAAATTAATTACCCAATTTCCATATTTAATTTACAATTAATATTAATTAATGTGTAATTATTAATTAAACATAAATTACTTCCCACCCTTTAACCCTATAAACCCCCCAACCCACACCTAAAAGTAATGACACAATTCCCATAATACATTTTCAATAAATGAATTAATATCAATTAACAACGAATTATTAATTAATTAATAATAAATAACTTCACACAATTAACACTATAAAATCTCAAATAAATATTAATAAATACAAAATAATAATTAATTTATTATAATTAAATTACTTCTCACCCTATTGCCCTATAAACCCACACCCTGCTACAGAACTAAAAAACGCAAAATTCAATTAAAATAAAATTAATAACTACTACAAAATGAACACATATATTAAAAAAAAATATAAACAATTCATATACAAAAAAATGCATCACATACTTTTAAAATATATACTAAAATACATAACACTAATTAAACAATCGATATTTTAAACAACTATATTTTTTAAAACGATATTAAACACTTCTATGGGGCTTATTACGATGGCGGGCGGCACCGTAACGGTGAACTGGACCGTCCGCCAGAGGTGTGGCGGTCCCGCTGTGGCCATCAGGATGCCACCGCCACCGTGGCATCCCTCATCCACAACATTGTGGCGGACGGTGCTCACAGCACCGCCTGCCACAATGCTGTGGATGGCATGCACAAGGTGACAGGCACCGCGTGGTGCCTGCCACCTTGTCCACGCCAATGTACCCCCCATGTGCACCTCCCATCCCCCAAACACTCTGGGGGCCTGCAACAGGCCCCCAACAGCAAAAACCGCATGCCTCATGGAAAGGCTGCTCTCTGCCTGAATCTTGCAGACACCACCACCATATCATGCCCCTTTCTCGCCCGGTCGACTCGGTGGAAAAGCGGCGGACAGTCTTTCTGTCCGCCGCGGGCCCGCCTGCCACACTAATACGGCGAGGGGTCATTCAGGTTTGGATGGCGGGCGGATCGCCCTCGCCGGGCCAGCGGTGGCTACCGCTGGCCCGGCGGAGGAAATCCGCCCGCCATCCTAATAGACCCCTATATTCTTAAAACCGATATTCTTACCTTAAATCGATATGCATGACCACAATATTCTAGCTGTCGATATTTCTCACTCACGATATTTAGGACTCAGTATTTCTGTAGGTCGACATTTAAAACTCGATATTTTGTCTGCACACCCTTTGGGAGGCATAGAAAAGCCCAAAGGCAGGGGGTCCAGAGTTTCAAGAAATGCGAGCTGCAGGTGTGGAATGTGTTCCCTTGTGTAAAGTGCTCATATGGTCAAATTATGTTTAAAGGGCCTCAGAGTACAGCTACAAGATTAAATGTCTCTTGACTTTAAGGCATCGCACAGCGAGCACATTGGGCCTCCTTGTGCTACCTTGGCCCCTCGATCATCAAGTCCAGCGTATTGTAGTTTTCTAATCATCATAGGCTGATCATCTCCTTTCACGCCCTGCTGCTTCTGTTCTCATCTGCAGGATGGCCTAGAGCTTCGGGCATCACAGTAAAAATATACTTTGGCTGGTTGATTGAATTTTGACAGAGCCTCATTTTTCATGACCCATTTTCTTCTCCATGTGATAGGAAAAAATGTCTGGTAAGAAGTGAATGAAATAAAAAAATTAATTTGTAGAGTGCACCAAAGAGCATCCTTGTGTTAAGGAGGAGAAAGAGACCATTTTGGGAAAGACAGAAGCTAGCAAGCCTGTAAAAGCCTGGTTTCCCATAGATACTTCTAGCTACAGATTCCTCACCTTTAGAACATTCCCCAGGCAAAAGACTGGATCCAGAAGTTTTCACTGTAGTGCTCCCACGCAATGTAAGGTTGCACCTTTCGCTCTGCTCTGTCTCTTCCAGGTGGAAGGAGGCCAACTTGAGATGCGCACGGTGCCATCTAGAGGAACTTGGGAGCACAACTATGAAATCTTCTGCATATAAGCTCCACCCCCACGTGTTGATTTCACTTCTTTTCTTTCCACACCAGAGTTCGGAGATCTGCTCACTTTTTCGTTGGTTTACGATTTTCTCCAAATTAAATTCCAGTGTGCAAGGAAATTATGTCCCCACTAAGGAATACAAGGTTCAAATCATGCTGTGACTGTTAAAGAGATGTTGGTAACAGACCCACATGAGGTGTGCCTTTGGGTTTGGGGCTTACTCCAAGTCACATGAAGAATATGCCCTCATGAACCCAAAGGCGACTCTGGATCGTGAAGCGGAATTCTCCATCAATGAACATCGAAAGAAGTCTTGGACCATATGTAGATCATGCTCCAATTCAAGGATGTGCACTTGTTCACCCTTCGATGTAACTCCCACAATAGGACTTCTTCACTGTTGTATTTTAAGTCCAAGTTGAAGAAGAAGCTTAAAAAGTCGAAGTCGGAATCAACTACTTCTCGCCATACCCTTTCTAAAGAGAAGACGCAAGGGTGTCAAAGTGACAACTATTCTCACTCCCAAGCCCCATTTGAGAAGATTCCACAACTGGTCCCAGTGTTCTCCAAATTCCCCGGACAATCGGCAATGTAGCAGCAGGTCACAGCTTTGTTAAGAAGACCTTGCTGCTTATTTTTTGGCTCTCTTCCGTCTCCTTCTAGAATGCCTTTGGTCCCCAAGGATGCGCAAGGGCCTCCAATTTGGTTAAAGCCAGTGGTGCCTTCCTCTTTGCCTTCTGTGCCCCTAGAACCTACATCAGGTTCCACACTGACTCCAGTGCTGACTTCACCAGTGCTTACGGGGATAGAGTTCCGATGTCCAACCTCGAGCCAAATCCATCTCGACCCGAACAAGATTGTGCTCAGACTCCACTCCAGTGCACCTGGTACTCTTACACTTTGGTTCAAATAATATACTCCTAATACCACGGAGCCGTCCTTTGAGGCTCCATCATCTTTTTGGTTCTGATTGTGATTAGTTTGCCACCACATATATGACTGTGGTGATGATGGGGATGCTTTCCTCCACATTACGATGATGACAGTTTACACATGGACTTACAGGAGGTCAGTCAGATTGATACTTCTCCTGATACAGAGTGATTTCACCTCTTAGAACCCCAAGGAACAGAGTGCTTTCTTTGCTGTTGTAATTGGACTGGATCAACAACTGCCTTCAATTGAAGTAAAGATAAATGACCTTACTGAGGTTTTGCACCCTGGCCCACCCTAATCTGAGCCCTTACTTCCATAAACTGATGCCATAACTAACATACTTATGGGCACTTGGTTGAAGCCTTGCTCGTGTCCACTGGTGAACAGGCAGATGGCCAGACTCCACAGATCTGTGTCCAGTGATCTGGAGTTTCATGCACATCACACTACTTCTGAGAGTATGGTGATCCAGGATTCCACCAGCAAAGTAAGTCCTAGTGCTTTCACCACAACCCCCTCCCGATTGGGCGTGGAAAAAGACTGAGGCGTTAGCGAAATTAGTGTTCTATTTAGCTAGCCTATCCTTCCTGTATTTCATTGCGGTCTGCCAACTAGGCCATTATACTAGATCTTGGCAGTAGTCCTGGAACCTTCAGATGGCCAGGATACAGCCAAATATGTGAATCTGGCTGATATGGATACTAACGATTGTGTGGGGCAAGCAGCTGACACTAGTGCGTTGCTCTGTCGCTATTCGTGGATGTGATTCACAAGCTTTTCTGGAAATGTGGTATCATCCCTTATTGATATGCTTTTTGATGGATCCCGTCTTTTTGGCGAAAAGGTCCGCCATCAAAAGCTTTAAGGAAAGTAGAGCCATGGTGTGTTTTTTCGATCTTTCTACCCCTGCCAAAGAGTTTTCTTATAATTTTTTACCCTTCTGAGGCTACTCCAGAGGATTGGCGAATAGATGACGCCACCACCCTCAGTCCCTCAGCAGTCACCCCAGTCCTTGTGTGACTGGGGTTCAAGCAGACATCACACAGGTCACCTCACCAGCCTCATCAGTTTCCACATAGCGTGCACAACCACCCTGTGGGAGGCAGGTTCAAAATGTTCTCCCGAAGTGGCAATCCATCACATCCGACACATGGGTCCTCCAGATCGTCTAACAGGGCTATGCCCTTCCGTTCCTTTCTGACCTGCTGCTGCTTCTGCCAACATCAGAATGGCTTTCAGAGGAGTACCTCTCCATCTTCTTTCAGGAGAAGCGGGCTCTACTGGCCAAAGGGGCCATTGAGAGGGTTCCGTACTTAGAAATACAGACACAATGTTACTATTTCCTTGTGCTGAAGAAGGACTGAGGCCTTTGTCCTATTCTTTCTAGATATTCGCCCTCTAAAGGCCTCAAATGCTCACATTGACTTAGGTTTTGTCTTCCTTGAATCCTGGCGATTCAATGGTAGCCTTGGACCTCCAGGACTCACATTTTCATGTATCCATCATGCAGCCCCACAGATGTTACATGCAGTTCAAGGTGACCAGGAGCATTTTCAGTTTGGCATGCTCCCCTTCAGCCTTACTTGTGACTCCCAGGTGTTCACAAAAGTGATGGTCGTTGCCCATTTTAGGAGGTGGTAGATCCTAGTTTTCCCTTACCTCAGTGCCTGCCTTTTGAAGACTGGCTTGCCACAGTCAACCGTAGACCACATCTAGGTTACGGCACACCTCCTGACATTGGTGGGATTCTTCATCAACGAGCCAAAGTCACACCAGAATCCTTTGCAAAAACTTCATTTGATATGAGATGTCTTGGGCATGATGTAGTTCAGGGCCTTTCCCCAACTTCAGTGGGTTGAGGACATTTGGGCTTTGATTCTGATGTTTCAGCCTTGATCATGGGTCTCGGTGAGAGTGCTTCTTAGGCTTCTAGGCTTGTTAGCCACTTGCATTCTCTTATCAACTACACCAGGTGGCCTATGCGGGCTCTGCAGTGGAATCTGAATCTCAGTGGACCCAAAACTAAGGAAAGCGGTCAGTTTCTGTCCAAGTTTTAGTCAAGACTGCATAAGATTTGCATTTGTGGTTGCTCAACTACAATTGGACCAGCAGCGGCTCCTCCTCACTGCCCCACCCAGAGCAGACGGTGGTGGTGGGTGCACTGGTGCTGGTTTGGGGAGGTCATCTGAGGGGAGGTGGAGATCAGAGGCGGAAACTGGGCGACACATCAATCTGTTGGGAGTTGCAGGCCTTCTTACCATCCATCAAAGGGAGGCTAGTGGAAGTTCTTACGGACAACACCACTGCCATGTGGTTTGGAGTGGGGCCTGATTCAAGTGTGAAGAAGTGCTGCACCTCTGGAGATTGCTGGGTTGTCAAGCATTTCCCAGATCGTGAACCATCTGGCAGGATCTTTAAATGATAGCGTGGCCATGCTTAGCCACAGGAGTCTGGTAGTTCACAAATGACGGATGCATCCCAAGGTCGCATAAGGCATTTTCTAACAATGGGGAGAACCCTGATATAAAGAGATGGGTTATTATTTGGGGTGAGTGACTACTCACCTCAAGGAACAATCATGACCCTTGTCAAAGTGACTAAATTAACCTGAGCTCAACCCCCTGTTAGCTACATCACAGAGTAGACAGACTTACCTTACGGCTAATTGTAAAGCATTTATGCAAGTGTTTATTACCAGCATAGTGATAAAGTCCTAGGTGCAATTTGAGAATGACCGTGATCGAGCGTGGGTCGAAAACACCAACCAGGTTGGTCCTGGTCAGAGATTTTACCTTCTGATTTAGTCTTTTAAACCCCAATCCATCACAGTAGTACACTTCTAAAGCTCCCAGCACCTCAGGGGAGGAACTCAGAGACTCACACGGTGTCAGAGAACAACAACAGGGTCCAGGTTTGGTTGCAACAGGTCAGCTGGGCAGTTGCAGGCAAGACCTCCTGTAGCTTGTACAGGAGATCAACGCTATGACCCTTTGGAGTCCACTTCTTGGTCCTGGGCACAAGAAGGAGAAGGTACAGTCTTCCAAGGGTGCTCTCAGGTCAAAGACAGCAGGCCTAGTCCTCTTCTGTTCCTCCTCAGGTCCAGCATTGTTCTGAGATGGGTGCAGAGATGCAACATTTATGCCAGATACAAGCTAGTGGGTGGAAATGACTCGTGGACATGCCCTAACTAATGGAGTAAATGGTTCCCGGGGCCAACCTTACCCAGTTTGGGCATTTTCAAGATGCCGAAAGTCTTTGGCTACTCTAAACTTGGGATCTGAGGGCTGTGGGTGTAAGTAGGGGTGTGTACTATGGTAATCCTAGGTTTCTTCCACATCTAACACTAAAATGTGTTTTGAGGCAGACACTGTACCCACATTAAACCCTGAGACAAAAGTCTGGTAGGAAAAAAGCAGGATTTTTCAGTAACCAGACCGTGGTGGCACAAGAAATGTCTTGCCATCCTGTTTCCTGTATAACCCATAGACAGAAGTGTGCCGGCAAGACAAAAGTAGGATTATTCAACAACCAAACAGCAGATACACAAGAAGTTTGACATCCTTTTTGCTCCCTTTCAACTGTTACATGTGGCTCAGCAGACCAGTTGAGCAGGATTTGACACTGTGCTGTAAAAAGGAGGCCCCCAGCTCCACCCCGATATTCTGACAAACTTAGTGGGGTCATCTCTGCACATTCAGGTCAGTCTCTTGTTTGCTATTGGGAGGCATTTTATGCCTTTTATACACCCAGTCAAAGGCTAATAATTGGCTGGCAGCTGACAGGGGATTATTCTAATCAGCCTACTGACATATCAGGCACGTAAAGGCTGACTTTCTAAAAGTTACTTTACTGTAATATCTATTGAAAATCTAACTTCATAATTGGATTGAATTTTTAATGACTATTACAAATATTTGTTTATTTATTTGTCTAGCTGGTCCCATTCCTGAGATACAGTATTGGGATTTTAATTTATAATCTGGTTTTCTACATAGGACAGCTAGGCCTTCCACGGTGAAAATAACTTTTGGGTGCTAATCACTGTAAGGGCATGTTACCATTACATTTCTACACGTTCTACTTTTAATACCAGGCGCACTGCCAGACCTCGAAATATCATGAACATTTCACTAGACTTGCTGGTCTAGTGACTTAACTAATAATCTACTTGACCTAGTTATATTGCTCTTGACCCATAAACTGGTTTCAAATTATGTGATCCTGGGCAAATATTTTAATTCACTTAGCCGCCATTTTCTTCTTTGTCACATATGAAAGCACCCCCAAATATGCAAGTTCAGCATGTCTCCTATACAAAAAACACTTTTGTTTGATTTCATAGACTAAACCTTTGCTCCATATATAATACAAATCTAGCCACATATAGAATACACATGACTGCTGACTTCATTAACTACATTTATATAAACAAAATACCTCTGAAACCATAACTTGAACTATTGTTTTTGCCTCATTAGTCCTTTTTATTAACTATGGGCTTTGAGCGATTTCTCATATCTTTTTTTGTATATGTTTTTCAGTTCCGTAGACCAATATGTTTTAAAACATACCCTTTGAATAACATTGCAGTTATTATCAAAAATTACATTACTTACATATATACAATATAAACAGTGCAAACAACAACAAAGAAAAACATTTTTTAACATAAAAACTTAATAGGCTAATGCACTTTTCTAAACAATGTTTGTCCTACGCATTGTTTTTTTTTTTAAACTATATTTTTTATTTTTTTTCACTGAAAAGTAAAATTTACAGATGGGAAAAGAAGTTGTCAACGCAAGAAGTGTGATCAATATCAAGCGTACAGTTACATCAATGGACCATAAGTAATGTTGCAGACTTTTCAATACTAAACACAGACTCACATCACCATTATTGTCCTACGCATTGTTGATCATTATTGGAACCTTACTTATTAGGTCCTCAAATAAAGATTGACTCAAGGTCCTCTAGAGGTCGGGTACACTTTTATATTCAGTTTTATGGACTCAGAGACTAGATATACAAATTCTCTATCTCAAAGTATTCGCTATTGAATGGATTAAGTATGTCCATGTTAACCCTGAATCTCTAGAAAATAGAATGCCTGTCATCCCCACGAACGCAGCCTCCGGCCAGTGGGGCCGCAGCCAGCAGGCGCCCGCTACATCTGCCCTGCGGGGGGGCCGCAGGCTGGAACAAGATCCGCCCAACTGTGTCTCGAGCCCCCAGTCTGGGATCGGCCGGTCCATCGGCTGGCGCTGGGGCGGTGGAGGCGACGAAGACGGCCCTCTAACTGCCTGACTGCCGGGGCCATTGGCCGTGCTCACCGCCATTGATGTATGCGATGAGCGGGGGGCCCAGCTGTCAATCCGGATGGCGGCAGAGACATAAGTAGCAGGTCTCCCCCGCCCCCGTTTCCAACTGTGAGGCCTCCTATGGTGTGCGGTCTGTTGGCGCTGCAGGACATTGGCAGACCGCGGCGCCTGAGGGGAGCAGTGCCGACTGTTCCGGCCGTAGTAGGCCTGGCGGCTTATGGGGCCTCCAGTGGGTACTCGGCCGGCGCTGACACGGAGGAGGTGTGGAAGAGAGGCAGGCCGTTGCGGCGTGCGGCTGGGGGAGCCGTTGCCTGAGCAGATGACTCATGCGGTGAGAGGGGAGACCGGCTGTCGGCCCGGGCAGTGGTGCGGGTGTTGAAACTTGCCCCCTCCCACCTTGTCTCCATTCAACGTGCCCGGTGGGGCCCGCTGCACATCTACTCCGGTTCAGGGGCCTGACTGTGGTGTTGTGGGTGACGGGACCATGGGCCAGATCTGTGGAGGTGGGTGTGTGGGGCCCCACCTCGCTGCCTGGGCGCCCATGTGGCGATATCTGGATGCAATTCTCCCTGCCTCCGGCCTCTAAAGAAAAGAGTGGCTGCACTGTCTAGGAGCGATTTCCCCTCCCTCCTCTCCATCTCTTCTAGGGGACGGGTGCGTGCCCCCCCTGTCCCGGCTTTGGAGAGCCTGGCTCCTTGGGCTTGACGGCAATCGGCGGGGTGGGTGAGGCCTGGCCTCCATTGGGCAAAATCGGCCATCTTTTCGGGTGGAGGAGAGCGCTCCCAGCGCGCCGGTCTTGGGCGGACTGTACTCCTCTACCTGGGCCTCTGAGTGATACTGGCGGTTCAAACCGGGTGGCCCCTGTCTGGCGCGTGGGTGCCTCTGTGGATCTGTGGGCGCCGTGCCGGCCTCCCATCCCCCTGGGCTCCCTACAGCTGCAGTGACACCGAGAGCTACCACCGGCCATGGGGAGAGATAGGGGCCCCAAGCCTACACCGGCCTCCACACAAACCAAAATTGACCAGTTTACCACCTCCGAGCAGGAGCCTCCCGGGGAGCCACGGGGGGACGGCCGCCGCCCGCCCCCATCAAGACAAGGACCTTGACACTCCAGGCAATCAGGGCCTCACAGACGTCTGTTGAGGGGAAGATTGGAGAAATTAAGATTGATGTATCTCTCCTCAGGCAGGATCTTCGTAACGCTACCACGTGGCTCTCAGAAGCCGAATCCCATATATCCACGACCGAGGACGATATCGCACAACTCAAGGAGCAAGTAGCTCAACTTCGCTCGCACACCAAAGAACTCCATAGGCGTGCCGAAGACGCGGAAAACCGGGCACGTCGCAACAACCTCCGCCTGGTGGGGTTCCGTGAGGGGATGGAGGCAGGCCAAACCACCACCTTCGTCGAAGACTGGTTTAAGTCATGGGTGCCCGGCGATGCCCTGTCGACATGGTTTGTAGTAGAGAAGGCACAGAGGTCTCTGGCGTCCAGACCTCTTCCCGGTGCCGCACGCCACCCCATTATTCTTAAAGTCCTCAACTTTAAAGACCACAATGCCATTCTGCGGGCGGCCCGGGCGGCTGGCCCCCTCAAGTTTCAGAACCAGGTCATCATGATATTCCCGGACTACACCAGGGAAGTCCAGGACCTCCGGTGCTCCTACACAGAGGTAAAGAAGAAACCCCGCGCCCTGGGCTTACAGTATCCGCTCCAATTTCCAGCACGCCTTTGGGTCATTTTTCAAAATAAGACGCAATTCTTTGACTCACCCCAGGTGGCATGGACATGGCTGACAGAGAAGCGCCCCCTCCGCCAGCGGTGCAACACATCCCTAGAACGCACGGAGTCGCGGCCCGAGGGACGGAGGTCGCCGGGGCGCTGGCGCTGCGCCGCACACGGTCGCACAGGAGGCGCCAACTACAAACACCAGCACTCCGATCCTTAAGTGCGGCAGCTCCAGATCCTCAGGACTCCTCCGACCAGTCAGAATCTCCACCCCGCCATAGGCACCGCTCCGTCGGGAGCTTGGCGGGCTCGTCCATGCCGTTGGCCCAGGGGGACTCGGACCTTTCACGCACCCCCACCATTTAAAGACAATGTAGTCCAACACTGAAATATGTCTGCCATCGGGGAGGAGCGCATCACCGGGGATGGGCGTCTGATTGTTGGCATGACCAAAGGTTCACTTACACTGTTTAATGCCGATGCACTGCTTATCCTTTCTTCTGGAGGGGTCCTCCACGTAACCAACCCAAACGTTTTAGTTTGGTTCAGTTAAATGGGGGGTCGACAGATGCTTCCGTTCTCGAAGTATAGGGTGGGGGGATGGGACAGGGGTGGGTTTGGGACTTTTTTTTTCTTTATTGTTGTTGGGGGGCTGTGATTGTTTGCTCCCAAGGTTTCTTATGGTTCTTTATTGTTTTGATGCACCACCATCCACACGACACTCAGGCCCACCTCCATAGGGGTCCAACTCACAGGGTCCTTCCCACCAGCGCTCTGTCACACTTGCTCCAGGCTTCACATTTGCCGTTGACTCTACAGGGTACGGAGAGCTTTGATAACGAACCCCGGCCACCATGACCGACACACCGACTCCGAAGGCTGCCCTCCATAATTTATCCTGGAATGTTAATGGTCTACTGGACCGCCACAAACGGATGGCTGTTCTGCGCTACACACAGCGTCTTAATGTAGAAGTGCCTCTGCTTCAGGAGGCGCACCTTATGGGTAACATCTGTCCCTTTCTTGCGCGTTACAGCTACGATAGGGTTTGGCACTCGGGCTTCGCTCAAGGATCTCGTGGTGTGGCTGTAATACTGAAACGCGCCCTTCCCTCTGTGCTTACACAAGTTCTCCATGACCCACAGGGCACGTTCGTGATTGTTTGCGGTACCCATGGGGGCACTCCCCTTATCCTTGTGTCCATGTACTCTCCCCCCTCGATGCTCGCCACGACTCTAAAGCAATCCACTGCCCTGCTGTCTACCCTCCCCCTGGGGTCCACCGTTAACGCGGTCTCCACCCCGCTTCTCGACACGACAGGCCCTCCATCCACCTCCAGATTGGCGCAAGCGAAACAGTTAACAAACTGGGCTGAATCCCTTGGCCTCTGCGATACATGGCGAATCTGGCACCTGCACGCTAAACAGTTCACACACAGTTATGTTATGTTATGTTAAGTTGATTTATTATGCGCACAGCTACTCCAGCCAAGGAGCGTCCCGGCGCAGAGACAAGGAGGAACACAACACAGCAAAACAATAACGCCCAAGATAAACAGCTAAAACAAAAAAGTCTTAATCGCTCTACGGAAAGAAAGCAGATCGTCTAACTGTCGGATTTCAACAGGGAGGGTGTTCCAAATTAGTGCAGCTTTCACGCTGAAGGAACGACCCCCCATCCGACAGAGTCTAAATCTGGGGACCACAGCAAGGGCCTGGCCCTGAGATCGGAGGCTACGAGTGGGAACATAAAAGGAGATAAGATCGGACAAGATTTCAGGGCCAATACCTCTTAGTATCTTAAAAGCCAAGCAGAGGACCTTGAAAAGAATACGCTTCCTTACAGGGAGCCAATGCAAGGATCGAAGGACATTCGCCACCGGGCAAAATCTGGGCAGGCCAACAATAGCTCTAGCCGCAGCATTTTGAACCCGCTGTAGGCGAGTTAACTCAGCCTGATTCGCCCCAACCAGAAGAGAGCTAGCGTAGTCCAGGCGAGAGATGATAGTAGCCTGGACTACAAGATGTCTGGTAGGGGCATCGAAGTATTTGAGGACTGGCCTAAGACCTCTTAATAGGCCAAAACAACAGGCTGCTGTTTTTTTAGTATGTCCTGTGAAAGAGAGGCCAGCGTCCAACCAGACCCCCAGATTTTTCACCTCCGACACAGGGGTCGGAGTGGGGCCCAGCTCAGAAGGCCACCACTGATCACCCCAAAGCTCCACTCCCTTCCCAACAACCATCACCTCTGTTTTTGTGGCATTAAGCTGGAGACAGTTTTCTGTCAACCAGCAAGCCACCGCCTTCAGTCCGGACTGAAACCTAGGGGCGTCTAGATGAACATCTCCGCTAAGAGTAACCGCCAGCTGAGTGTCATCGGCATATGAGACCAAAGTAAGGCCCCACTGCCTCGCGACATCAGCCAGCGGTCTCACGTAAAGATTGAACAATGTGGGGCTTAGCGAAGACCCTTGCGGAACCCCCATGGCCAGAGGCTGAAAACTGGACGAGAAGGGAGGAATAGCCACACAGAAGGAGCGATTGTCCAGGAAGGAGCGGAACCACTGCAACGCCAGACCCCGGACACCAATCTCCTCTAGCCGATGCAGGAGGATGCCATGGGATACAGTGTCGAAGGCGGCGCTGAGATCTAACAATAGTTCTGACTCCCACCACATGAAGGCACGTATAGATACAATTTTTCTTCCATCTATAGACTGCTCCACAATCTGAGATGTCCGCATACTCCCAAGAGGTATCTCCGACCATTCCCCAGTGCTCCTCAGTATAGGGGCTCCCCCCACCTAATCGCGCCCAATGTGGCGGTTGAATGCCTGGTTTCTTCAAGACAGGGGCTTCAAGAAGGCGGTGGGACAGGAGTTAAAGCACTATTTCGTCACCAATGTGGTGTTGGTACCCTGTGGGAGGAGGGTAAGGCTACGATTCGTGGATATGCCAAAGGCCACGTCCAAGGGCAGCGGCAGGCCAAACTGTTGCAGATCACCTCACTAGAGGTGCAGGCCTTACGCCCGGAGCGTTCCCCCTCCATAGACGACGACGCTGATCACGAGCGGCGTCTTACGAATATTCGTAATTAAATCAAACACCGCTCCCTGGAGGCCACCAAACTCTTGTGGAGATCGTCCGTGGCTAGAGTTTATGGTTGGTCGGACAAAAACGGCGTAATCCTCCACAGGCTTGCCACGTACCCCAGAGCAAACCATATTATTACAGAGATATTGGACCAAGAGGGGTTGACACAACGATCACCGGTGGCTATGGCTGGCACATTTGCCGCCTTCTACCGTCAGCTCTACGCAAAATGGACCCCGACTCGGTCACTTAGAGAGCTGCTGGATGCGGCGGGTGCCCGCCTCCCCCAGTTGGACTCTACTGCCCTGACTGACCTTGACCGCCCAATCTCACATGATGAGATCAACGAAGCTATTGCCCACACTGCCGCTGGTAGGACCACTGGCCCAGATGGCCTCCCCCAGGAATAATATGCAGCATACCGTGAGGTCCTTGTGCCTTGCTTGGCAGATCTGTATGCTGAGGCGTTCGAGAAAGGCTCCTTCCTGCCCGAGGCGGATATGGCGACCATCGTGGTCCTCTTGAAGTCACAACCGCATCTCCCCACTGTGCTGACTATCGTCCTATTGCCCTTATTAATACGGAAGTTAAACTATTGGCCGCAATTCTCGCTCAACGGCTGAAGCCCTATCTTACCACATTGGTCCACCTGGACTGATGCGGTTTCATGCCCCGGCGAGGCACCAGATATTGTCTAAGGCGGCTACACCTTGCCCTGGAGCACCGCCAGGTGCTCTCCCCTTACTTGGCGCTCCTTCTCATCGATTTTGAGAAGGCGTTCGACTCCGTGGACTGGACATACCTAGATGATGTACTGGTGGAGATGGACTTCGGCCCTCATTTCCGACGGATGGTTGGGGTCCTTTACACCCGGCCCCAAGCCGGCGTCCTTGTTAATGGGGCTCTTTCTGGTGCCTTCCCCATTCAAAGGGGAAGGAGGCAGGGATGCCCCCATCGCCTCTTCTCTTTGCCTTGGCAATGGAGCCTCTAGCGTCTTTGATCCAGTCCGCGAGCCTCGTTCGTGGGATGGGAATGGCCCAACTCCGCAGTAGACAAGATCGCTCTTTACGCGGACGATATCCTGCTCTTCTTAACCGATCCCGCCCAGTCTGGCCCCCGCTGTCTCCAGATCCTGAGAACCTTTGGGCAGACCTCTGGCCTCCGAATGAACCCTAACAAGTTGGTCCTGGTCCTGCTCCATCTATCCAGAGAATGTTACGTCTGGCACTCCACGACACCACTTCGACGTCAGTCCTTTAAGTACCTTGGGATCTGGGTTGCCCTCCTCCCCGAATTGGGGTGGTCCCTTAATATTACCCCGCTCGTGAAGAAAGCTAAGGCGGACCTCCACAAATGGAAAACTTTACCCTTGAACCCCCTGGGGAGGGTCGCCTTTTTTTAAAATGATGATCCTTCCCAAATTCCTGTACGTTCTCCAAAATACCCCCTTCTGTTTTCCACGGGCGTGGTTTTGGGAGCTAGACACTATGCCTGCTAAGTTCCTCTGGGGGGAGGGAGGGCCCGGTTGGCATTAAAGACCTGTCAGATCCCATCATTCGACGGGGGCATGGGGATGACACATTTATATCTCTACTACCTGGCAACCCGCCTAATGAGTATGCACGACTGGTTCAATGGGGGTTGGTCCGACCCAGCCTATAGGCTGGAGCTCAGTGTGCTTGGCCTGCCCAAGATCCAATCTCTAATGTATGGGGAATCTGTCCCGTCCACCCTGCCCGATGTCTCGCGCTCCGTGCTCCTAGCCTGGAAGGCGGCCCTACGGCATACTAAATGGACGCATAAACTCACTCAACACACTCCTCTATGGCACGACACGTGGCTCCGGAAGGTTAGTGGGCTACAGGGGTTCAGAACGTGGGATCTTATTGGGATCTCTCAGCTTGGCGATGTGTGGGCTAGCGGCCACATGCGCCGCTTTAAGGACCTCCAGTCCAGATACTCCCTGCACCCGTCACAATTTTATAAATACTTACAATTGCGACACGCCCTCCACGTACACATACATGAAGATACCTGGGTGCCCGAGTACAGTCCCCCCGAGGCACAGATCATGCTGGTCGACCTGGGTGGGGGGGCATCTCCCGCATCTACAAGACGCTGGTCAACAACACCCTGACCTCACTAGACGACTCAGGGGCCAATGGAAGGAGTGGGTGGGTCCTCTGGACGAGGAGGACTGGTGTGACGCCCTCATGTCACCCAAAATGGTCAATACATCCGCTAAACTCCGCTTGATCCAATTATACTACATTCACACGGCCTACCTGACCCCGCAACGCCTACATCGAGCCGGCTTTTCCCCATCTGCTGCATGCATTAGATGCGGTCAAGACCGGCCGATTTCTACCACATGGTGTGGGCATGCCCTCGACTGGCTCAATTCTGGGGAGAGATTGAAGGTGAACTGTCCGAGGTCCTGGGGTGGGTGGTTCCCAATGACCCACGTCACTCCCTTCTCGGGATTACTGACGGATTAGACGGGTCCAGGAACGAGAAGTTATTTTACAATACATCCATGGTTGTGGCCAAGAGGGACATTGCCGCTTCCTGGAAACTTCCCGCACCACCAAGTTCGGAGACATGGTGAAGGGGGGGGTGGATTGGTGCGCAGCCCAAGAAAAACCTTTGTATGAGGCACGAGGATGCCCTAAGAAACATCGCAGGGTTTGGGTCAAGTGGCTGGGAGCCAGGGAATAGCCTGTTCTCTATGCAAGATGTTTGTGTCTACCGCTGGAAGGCGGGGTTGAAAAGTGATACCTGTGTTTCTTTTATTGTACTATGTCAATATTAGTGCTATCCACTGCTGCGCTGTTGGTGCATGTATTCCCAAAAAACAATAATTTTGTTTATCAAAAAAAAAAAACTTTTGCACATTGAAGCTCCTAAGAAAGCTCTCTGTAAGAGAGGCATTCTGGCTAAAGTGGAGCATGGGACTCCAGTACGCTTCTACGCTTCTGCCTCGAGTCCTGAAGAGGATAAGGAACACCCGCACCATCATTGTGGCTCTTGATTGAGCTATGAGTGTGTGGTTTCCAAAACATTTGGGCATGAGCACCTGTTCTCCCATCATTCAACTGCTCCAGGAGGCTTTTCTGTTGCAGTAGCAGTTAAGGGTTCTGCACCTGAACTGAGCAATCTACACCTCCATGCGTGAAAATTTAACATCAGTATTTGACAGCTTTTGATCTACCACCTAAGGGTTCTGAATGTCCTCTGCCACACAGGCCTCTTACAAGCCAAACTGTTGGATTTTATATTGTTTGTTTTGTGTCTGGCCCAGCAAGGTCTTGCAGTGAGCATATAAAGTTTATTTGTTGGCTCTTTTGGACGTTTGGAAGGGAATTTATCCCACTCGATTCAACTGAACTGTTTGGACTGAAACCATTCGAGAGACCATACACTTTGAGAGGTACTACTTTGGTATTTATTCTAAAGGTGAAGAATGTGCAATTAGAGGTATTCATAGGAAGAACCAGTTACTTGCCTTTGGTAATGCTCTTTCTGGTGAGTAGTTTATGTAACTAGCTTTCTCACTGCAATCCCACATTTCTGTTCTGTGGAGGGGCCTCCTTTTTACCACCTGAAAAGTCTCAAATTAGAGATCTGCACACTGGTACCTCCAATTCTTGTCTGAGAGTGTGGAAAGACTCAAGCAAGTAACTGATGTCAACGTGCAGGGGTGACACTTGTATGCACTTCCATTCCATCACTTCCAGGGTGGTACGAGGCCAGCGACAAGCTGCACAGCGCCACTCAGTGGCATGTGGGAGCACTGTTGTGAAAACTGCCAGAGACAGTTTGGCACCAGGGGAATATTCTAAAGGTGTTGAATCTGCAGTTAGATGGCGCATCCACCAAAAACGGGCATTACTGATTGTAAGTAACTTGTGCTTTAACAAGTTTCCAGAAGACAGTAAGATGGGGGAAGCACGAGTCACAGTGGGAAAGAAATTGCAGGACTTGGCGGCAAAGAAAAAAAAAAGAGCATCTGACTAATAGAGTCCATCTGATCCTGAGGATTTGAAGCAAGAGAGAAGTTAAGGAACAAAGAGGGCAGGAAGGAATGTTAGACTTAAATCTCCGGCTCACGTAGCTGGGGCCAAGATGATAAGAGGCTTTAGAGATACGACCTAAAGCCGTGAAGACAATCTGTTCCTGATGGGAAGCCATTAAAGTTCCCATAGAATTGAGGAGCCTGAAAGGAGTCCGGAGATCAGCCGTGCCCCAGCTTTTTGAATAACCTGGAGCTAATAGAAAAGATTATTGGGCAGGTCTAGCGCACGAGATTTGCAGTTAGCAGGTCTAGAGGATATAATGATTTGTAAAACAGATTTATATGAAGAGATGGAGAAAGGATTTTTTTCAGCATTCTGAGGGGCAGGAAGCAGATGTAAACAATATGGTTAATCTGGTGAATTGACAGCCAAAGAACAGGATCTTGATCTTGTGGTGGTTACGTTTTAGGCAACTAGACCTCAACCAGAAGGCTATGCACTCATTCGTTTGAAATAGAGTTCTTGCGTGTTGGAAATGTTGTAAATAGAGAAAATGATCCACATAGGACATTATTTTGAACCCAAACTAATGGGTGTTCGAAGTCTGGAATGCAGTGTAAAGGTTGAAAAGAGTAGTCACAGAGAGAAGAGCCCTGCAGGACTCCAAAGGAGAGAGGCTTAGAGGATGATTGAAATGAGGAGAGTGAGATGGCTTGTGACCTCTTAGCCAGAAAACAAGCAAACCACATTAAGTAATTAAAATGGATGTTTTTGTTGAAAAGGCAACTAATAAATGTCCTGTGGGACTTTGTATCAAAGGCAGTGGATAAATAGGTTTGATAGAGACTTCCAGGTGCAGATTCCTCACCTTCTGATTAGGCCCCAGGGATCAGACTGGACATGGAAACATTTCAACAGTATGTCAGCGTGCCGTCAGGTAGAGCCATACAGCTCAACACTGACGAAATTCTGCCCCAGAAATGAAGTGTTGCCCCTATTTAGGAGCCACCCCTGTGATCTGATGTCAGTTTTGTTCTTTCTGCACCACCAGACGCAGATCCAGAGCTCCATCGTTTCTCTCAGAGGCATTTATCTCAAAATTTTCTTCAGTGTGTAAGGTATGTCACCCCCAAAAACAACAGGTTTTAAGCCTTGTAGGGACAGTCACAGACAAATGTATGTGACAGATCCCCATCATGTATGCCTGTGGTGTCTGGGGTTGAGTCATGACTCCAAGACCTGCAGCGACTTCAGGTTGATTAATCCAAAAGTCATCCCGGACCGTAAGGCGCAGCTTTATTTTGTCAAGCAGAAAAAACGCCTACTCGCCATAACCACTCTAGTTCACAGTTCTATCCTGGTCCCACTCCTGCAGTCAACAAACGTACTCTAGATGTTGGTCTTCATCATGGTCAAAATCGTCAGGTAAGTCACACAACAAGCACAAGAAATCAAAGCAGGATTCCGCTCCCTCACTCCACTTCCATTCATCTGAACAGGTGCAGGGGTGGCTCTACACCTCTCAATCTCGATCCTGAAGTCAGCCGACTTTGGAGCCAATCCGGCAGCTGGTTCAGGCACAACCAGAGTTTCCAGGGCCCACAGCCATGCCACATCAGATCAAAGAGTATCGTGCAGATATGTTCCGGATCTTCAGATCCCTACTGACTCCCTCTGGCTTGTCTTTGGGCATCAAGGAGCCGAGAAGCCCTCCCTTTGAGTACCAGTGGGTTTGCACTCAGCATCTTCAGCTCCCCTTCCGACCCCAGCTTTCGGCACCATGACCCATGCCAGCCCGAGGACATTTATGCTAATGCTGACTCCATCGACACCAGAAGAGTAGGTCCAGATAGCTGTCTCCAATGACGAATCGACACTGGTGTAACCACGACCGGAGTTGCACCCGAGACAACACTTTCCCTTCCTGAATTACCACTTTCACAAGGGAGACAATACACATTGCATCCCCTTTTTGGTGCAGACTCCAACAACCACCATAACCCTAGTAATGAGTTTGCTCAACCACGCCAAGAAGAAAATTGGTGCAATGACTTACAGGAGGCTAGTGGTCTTGATACCTTCCCTAAAACGTGCATTCTCTCACACCCTGGACTGTCTACAGAGGAATCTGCTTCCTACACCATTGTAATGCGTAGGGCGGCCGAAGTACTTGATCTGCAATTCCCCACCTTGGAAGTTAAGACCAACGGCTTAACCGAAGTCCTCGGGTTGAGTCAAACATCTTATGAGCAAACACAAGGAGATGGTGGAGGGAGCGCTGAAACTTTTCAGACACTCACCCCCACACATATCTGGGTTGAATCCATCATCGTTCTTTAGCTCACTTTGCCACCCAGTTCAGACACAGACATATGCAAATCAGTCTTGACCCTGTGCCTCATGGGAACAGTACACCCTGAACTGCCAAGCCATGTCTTCCGTGGACCAGAAACAAGCATCTTGGGACCGGTTTCGGGCTAACAGCCCTCATCAGCCAGGCTAGCTTGAATCCAGTGGCAAAGTGAGCAAGGGACCCACGTCTGGGCATACCCTGCCAACTTAGGGCAAACAAAGCAACCACAAGGAGATGATGGAGGGAGCGCTGAAACTTTTCAGACATTCACCCCCAGTCACAGATATGGGTTGAATCCATCATCGTTCTTTAGCTCACTTTGCCACCCCAGTTCAG
Organism: Triturus cristatus; assembly: GCF_964204655.1. NCBI lineage: Eukaryota > Metazoa > Chordata > Amphibia > Caudata > Salamandridae > Triturus > Triturus cristatus. The sequence continues at coordinate 812,074,606 of NC_140583.1, read as the reverse complement.
ACACAGCCATATGCAAATCACTCTTGATCCTGTGCCTCATGGGAACAGTCCAGCCCAAACTGCCAAGCCATGTCTTCCCTGGACCGGAAACAAGCATCCTGGGACCGGTTTTAGGTTAACAACTCCCATCAGCCAGGCTAGCTTGAATCCAGTGGCAAAGTAAGCAAGGGATCCATGTCTGGGCATACCCTGCCAACTAAGGGCGAACAAAGCAAACACAAGGAGATGATGGAGGGAGCGCTGAAATTCTTCAGACACTCACCCCCAGTCACAGATCTGGGTTGAATCCATCATCGTTCTTTATCTAACTTTGCCACCCCAGTTCAGACACAGACATATGCAAATCAGTCTTGACCCTGTGCCTCATGGGAACAGTCCAGCCCAAACTGCCAAGCCATGTCTTCCCTGGACCGGAAACAAGCATCCTGGGACCGGTTTCGGGCTAACAGCCCTCATCAGCCAGGCTAGCTTCTGGGCATACCCTACCAACTAAGACGTGGGTCCCGTGCTCTCCATTCCACTGGAGTCAAGCTATCCTGGCTGAAGAGTGGTGAGACCCCGAAACTGGTCCTAGGATGCTTGTTTCCAGTCCAGGGAGGACCTGGCCTGGCAGTTCGGGCTGGACTGTTCCCATAAGGCGCAGGGTCAAGACTGATTTGCATATGGCTGGGTCCGAACTGGAATGGCATGGTGAGCAAAAAAACGATGGATTTAGGCCCATATTTCTGTACTAGGGTGAATGTATGATATTGTTCTGCATTCTGACATCAATTGTTCTTTTTGCATTTGTCACCCCCAGTGGGATGGGTATGCCCAGACGTGGGTTCCGTGCTCTCCATGCCACTGGAGTCAAGCTATCCTGGCTGAAGAGGCACTACATCACACGAGTCAACAGATATTGCATTGATGATGAGACTGATAGCAGAGTGTGGGCCGAAGGTAGGACTTCATCATAATATATATTTCACCGTAGGGGTGCGTGTGAGGTGGCTGGAATGAAAGGTGGGGTTGCACGGGGCAGCACTCCCTTGCCATCTAAGCAGTGTAAGAGTTGACATCTTTTGGCCCAATATCTGCAACACTGCCTCAGCAAAATAGTGACCCTGCATATATATCTTGCTCTGAAACTCTTGCTGTAATTTTCAAAGAAAAGGAGCCCAGCACATCAATCATTGCTAGCACCAAAGCCTTACTCTGCCCGTCTGCGGAACTCCGCAGAATTTTTCAGAGTTTGTCGACAACTCAGTAGAATTCTGTGGAGCGCAACTCTGAGAGCTCCGCCCAGACCTAGTGTTATTGAGGACCTATAAAAAAATCCTAATGCGTTCATTTAAAATGCACAGTGCAGGACACTGTTTGCAAAAGATCATTGACCCTGTCTGTGAGGGGTACATCCAGGTCTGCTTCCTAGGCAAAATGTGCTTTTGGTGTGGGCCCCACTGCATCTTCACTCATAGCCCTATACAGAAGCATTATCAAATGCCGGTCCCCTCCACATGTCAACATTATGCTCAAGGTTTGAGTGCGTGCAGGAGCCACAGGGTAAGTGGGCCAGTTTATTTTAGCGATGTTCACCATTCCGGCATACTGCAAGAAATGACCAGGATCAAGCTGAAAAGTGTCCTGCACTCCTTCAAAAGTAATGAAATGCTCATCCGCATATATATATCCCCAAGCTTCTCACAACCACCCTCTCGCCACGCCTGAAAGGACATATTATCCAGTAGAAATCGAACAGATTTCAAGATCCAGATCGAAAGTTCCCTGTGGAATGGAGCCTGCTTCAACACCGACCATACAAACCTATGCCACAAAGTGGCAGTATGCCTGACGACATATGGGCTTCCAACGGGACCCCCACGCCCTCCATTAGAAGTTCTGGAAGACATGTCGACTTCACCCTTTCTCGTAGCAGCCTTTTCTCATATTTATCAGAAGAATACAACCATTGAGCCGCATATTGCAGTTGAGCGGCGAAGTAATATAATTCAAGGTGCGCAACCTCAAGTCCCCCATCCAAATACCGCCTAGTCAGTCAACAATGCCATTCTGCTACATTTTCAGGGCCACAATAGAGAGATATGGATGGTATCCAACTGGTGGAATATACGAGCCCGGAGCAGACAAAGGGAAGTCTGCAATACATACAGACATTCAGGTAATAACACCATCATAGCGATGGCCATCCTACCTATTAAAGAGGGTCGCAAAGTGTTCCAGAATTCCACAGAGGCCCACAGTCCTTCCAAGACCATACCAATATTGTGTCGAAGTTGAAGTTCCTGTGAATTTTCTAAATTGATCACTAAGTAGCTGAAGTGGGATGTCTCCCAGCGTATGCCCAGAATGGTCAAACTGACCGCCGGAGTCTGGGACAAACTAGTGAGAGGGAACAGCAAGGACTCCGCGCGATTAAGCCAGAGGCCAGAATATGACCGGAATTCCTCCAACAAACCCAGCAGCACTGGGACCCACTACCTGGGAGATGGCAGATAGAATAACACATCAACAGGATATAATGATATAACATGCCGTACATCCCCCAACACAATACCCCATTCCTGCAACTCTCGTCGTATCCAGACTACCAACGGTTCCATCACAAGTGCAACAAGCATTGAAAATGCAATAGGTCTCGCCCTCGTTTAAGCTAAAGAAATTCTGTTTGCAATTAGGTGGCTTTTTAGCTTTGCTTTTATTAGTGTTTTTCAAACTTTCATGTATATAACATACATATGTATGCATATATGTTTATGTATATGTATGCATGCATTTATATTTGTATTTATATAGATATGCAGATGTATATATGTTTAAATATGTATGTATGTATATATATATATATATATACATACACATACATATATATATATATATATATAGCCAATCGAATCAAGGGCATTGACATTTGAAAAGGAGGGCGGGAGAATTTACTGAAATCAGTGGCATCTGAGGAAGTTTTACATAAACGAAACGCGTCATGCCGGAAATAAAAGCAGCTTCCCCTGAAACCCTGTGTGTGCTCGACTTCTTGATGAAAGTGAGGGAGTTTGGTCCTGATGTTCAGAGTGCAGCCAGCAGCACTCAACGAGCGCCCATCTTCAAAGAGCTCCGGCGGATCAGTTGGCAATCTGTGGTGTAACTAAAAATCTTTTGGTAGACGCCGGAACCCCGCTTACCTGCAATACGAGCCTGATCATTTCCGATGATACCGCGACTTCGCTGGATGTTGCCGCCTACTTAGACGGTTTCCTCAGGCTCAGTTTCAGGAACACAGCGGTAAGGTGAAGGATCAGTGGAGTTGCTCACCACCCTCCAGCAAACAACCATTGGCAAAGCATGGGGAAGGAGCAGGCACCGCCCACTGGGGCTAGTAATCACGTTGATTGACTGCTCCGTACGGACTTGCAGTGGCAAGTTTAACTATGCGGTTTTGCCTGCGATGCCTTAGCCAATCGAATCAAGGGCATTGACATTTGAAAAGGAGGGCGGGAGAATTTACTGAAATCAGTGGCATCTGAGGAAGTTTTACATAAACGAAACGCGTCATGCCGGAAATAAAAGCAGCTTCCCCTGAAACCGTGTGTGTGCTCGACTTCTTGATGAAAGTGAGGGAGTTTGGTCCTGATATATGCATATATATATATATATCTCAAAGCTCCAAGGTTCCCACCTGTGGAGACGCACTCTGACATCCACAGCAGCAACCTTCATGAGGTAAAAGCCCGATCGGCGGGCGGATCCAGTTTACAGCATGCCTGTCGATTCACGCCTGACGCGTTTCGTGCTCATTGCACTCTTCAGAGGCACGACAGTCAATTTGGCATAGAGGCCACACCTCCCACTTAAAAATATGAGCCCTCAAATGAGCGACTCAAATGAGTCCACGTTGGTTTGTGTGTCTTGTAGTGTGTGCCTCAGTTGTGTGCCGCTGTCTGAGACGTTTCAAGCCCACCAATGGGCCTCCACTCGCACATCCGGCTTGTCAATCCTCCATAGATGCCTCCACATTGAGACTCCGTGATTCGGAGCTCCGTGGCCCCAAATTTCCTGGTTGGGCATCTCCTGCGGCTGGGAGGCCGTGTAAAAATCAAAGCTCCAAGGTTCCCACCTGTGGAGACGCACTCTGAGGCAACTTTCATGAGGTAAAAGCCGGATCGGCGGGCGGATCCAGTTTACAGCATGCCTGTCGATTCACGCCTGATGCGTTTCGTGCTCATTGCACTCTTCGAGGCGCGACAGTCAATTTGGCATAGAGGCCACACCTCCCACTTAAAAATATGAGCCCTCCAATGGGCGACTCGAATGAGTCTGCATTGGTTTGTGGGTCTTGTAGTGTGTGCCTCAGTTGTGTGCCGCTGTCAGAGACGTTTCAAGCCCACCAATGGGCCTCCACTCGGACTCTGGAGCTTTGATATATAAATATATATATATATCTACATATATATATAAATATATCAACAGATATATATATATATATATGTATGTGTGTGTGCGCGTAGAGAGAGGTAGAGAGAGGTAGAGCGAGGTAGAGGTAGAGAGGTAGAGTTAGAGAGGTAGAGGTAGAGAGGTAGAGAGTAGTAGAGAGAGAGGTAGAGAGGTAGAGAAGTAGAGAGTAGAGAGTGAGTAGTAGAGAGTAGAGAGTGAGTAGTAGAGAGTAGTAGAGAGTGAGTAGTAGAGAGTAGTAGAGTGAGTAGTAAAAAGTGAGTAGTAAAGAGTAGATAGTAGAGAGTGAGTAATAGAGAGTAGAGAGTAGCAGAGAGTGAGTAGTAGAGAGTAGTAGAGAGAGAGAGTAGCAGAGAGTGAGTAGTAGTGAGTGAGTAGTAGAGAGTGAGTAGTAGAGAGTAGTAGAGAGTGAGTAGTAGTGAGTGAGTAGTAGAGAGTAGTAGAGAGTGAGTAGTAGTGAGTGAGTAGTAGAGAGTGAGTAGTAGAAAGTAATAGAGTAGTAGAGTGAGAGTAGTAGAGACTGAGTAGTAGTGAGTGAGTAGTAGAGAGTAGTAGAAAGTGAGTAGTAGAGAGTAGTAGTGAGTGAGTAGTAGAGAGAGTACTAGAGAGTGAGTAGTAGTGAGTGAGTAGTAGAGTATGTAGTAGAGAGTAGTAGAGAGTAGTAGAGTGAGTAGTAGTGAGTGAGTAGTAGAGAGTGAGTAGTAGAGAGTGGTAGAGAGTGAGTAGTAGAGAGTGAGTTGTAGAGAGAGAGTAGTAAAGAGTGAGTAGTAGTGAGTGATAAGTAGAGAGAGGTAGAGAGGGAGTAGTAGAGTTTAGGAGAGAGTAATAGAGAGTGAGTAGTAGTGAGTGAGTAGTAGAGAGTAGTAGAGAGTGAGTAGTAGAGAGTAAGTAGTAAAGAGTAGTAGAGAGTGAGTAGTAGAGAGTAGTAGAGAGCAGTAGAGAGAGAGTAGTAGAGTGAGTAGTAGTGAGTGAGTAGTAGAGAGTAGTAAAGAGTGAGTAGTAGTGAGTGAGTAGTAGACAGAGAGTGGTAGAGCGTATGTAGTAGTGAGTGAGTAGTAGAGAGTATGTAGTAGAGAATAGTAGAGAGTAGTAGAGAGTAGTAGAGAGTGAGTAGTAGTGAGTGAGTAGTAGAGAGTAGTTGAGAGTGAGTAGTAGAGAGTTTGTAGTAGAGAGTGAGTAGTAGAGAGTAGTAGAGAATGAGTAGTAGAGAGTGACTAGTAGTGAGTGAGTAGTAGAGAGAGTAGTAGAGAGTGAGTAGTAGTAAGTGAGTAGTAGAGAGTGAGTAGTAGAGAGAGTAGTAGAGAGTGAGTAGCAGTGAGTGAGTAGTAGAGAGAGAGTAGTAGAGAGAGAGTAGTAGTGAGTAGTAGTAGTAGAGAGTGAGTAGTAGTGAGTGAGTAGTAGAGAGTGAGTAGAGAGAGAGTAGTATAGAGTAAGTAGTAGAGAGTAGTAGAGAGTGAGTAGTAGTGAGTAGTAGAGAGTGAGTAGTAGAGACTAGAGAGTAGAGAGTAGTAGAGAGTGAGTAGTAGAGAGTAGTAGAGTGAGTAGTAGAGAGTAGAGAGTAGTAGAGCGTGAGTTGTAGAGAGTAGTAGAGTGAGTAGTAATGAGTGAGTAGTCTAGAGTGAGTAGTAGAGAGTAGATAGTAGTAGTGAGTGAGTCATAGAGAGTAGTAGAGGGTGAGTAGTAGAGAGTAGTAGAGTGAGTAGTAAAGAGTAGAGAGTAGTAGAGAGTGAGTCGTAGAGAGTGAGTAGTAGAGAGTAGTAGAGTGAGTAGTAGAGAGTAGTAGAGAGTGAGTAATAGAGAGAAGAGAGTAGAGAGTGAGTAGTAGAGAGTGAGTAGTAGAGAGTTGGTAGTAGAGAGTGAGTAGTAGAGAGTGAGCAGTAGAGAGTAGATAGTAGTAGAGAGTGAATAGTAGATAGTAGTGAAGAGTGCGTAGTAGGGAGCAGTAGAGAGTGAGTAGTAGAGAGTGAGTAGTAGAGAGTAGTAGAGAGTGAATAGTAGAGTGAGTAGTAGAGAATAGTAGAGAGTGAGTAGTAGAGTGAGTAGTAGAGAGTGAGTAGTAGAGAGTAAGTAGTAGAGAGAGGTAGAGAGGTAGATAGAGAGAGACAGGCTCTGAAGATGAAACTACGCCTCTAAAAGAAAAGAGCGGAAGTGAAAGCACAGGGATGCCAAAAAAGGGAGGGGCAGGGTTGCTTAATGGATGGGAGAGGATATGGTGGGGGGCTATTCTTTCACTGAGCACAACTGTGCCTTGGCTGGGGTTTACGTTGAATGACGCAGCTCGGGAGTAAACACAAACAAGCCCCACAACAGTACTTTTATGTGCACTAGCGCCATGTACATTTGTAGTCACATCATTGACACAGCAACCAACTCTCGGTCTGGTCAGCAATAACCCTGGGAGTAGGACTGTGCTACCCTCGCGTAGATCGTGCAGTTTGCGCAACTACGCTCTACGCGAATTGCACGTAGCACAGTGCAAAAATGAGTAGCGGGCATTTTTTGCTTGCTCGCGCCCCTCAACGTCAAGTTGGCGACCACAAGCGAGCAAAATAACATCCCGGCAAGACTTTTTCCTCGTTCGCGATCAGCAACATCAAGTTGCCGATGGCGAGCGTGGAAAATAAACATCCCGGCGAGATTCTCAACGCGGGGAGGTCAGGATTCTCATTGCGAGTGGTCACGTATGCTCGCGACCACTTGCGATGAGAAACTACCAATCCACGTTGAGAAAGCTACCGCTCGAGTAAAAATCTACTCGAGCGGCAGAAAATGACCGCTTGCACTGTGCAAGATGCCGTTTGCAATGATTGCAAGTGCGGACAAGCATCGGGCACTGTGCAATCAGTGCGAACAGCATTTTGCACAATGCACTACCCAGTTTGCGTAGCTACGCGTAGCTTGAGTACGCAAACTACGCCCAGGGTTAGTCAGCAACAGGAAATGCTTGAGAGAGCACGGAATGTTAAATAAAAAAAATGCATACCACACGTTAATAAAGTAACCGTTTGTGGGACTGATGTGGAGGGAAGGGGGATAGACGACATTACAGCGTGACAGGAACTGAAAGGAAAAGAAGCGAAATCGCATGAAGGGGGAAATGGGGCGAGAGATTAGTATTCTGGTAGACAGCAAAATGTAAGCAACGTGTCTCTAAAATAGATAGACGGAAGGAGAAACAAATAATGCTTCTCCAGTAATAAAAGGCAATAGTGTAACGCCGCGGGTAAAAGATCCAATCCCGGTGGGCGTGCCTAAAAGGAGACAGGGTGGCAACAAGGAAGGATTGACATGCCTTCAGTGCAATCATTGCACTGCCTTTGGCATAATTTGTGACGCCAAACGAAGCGCACAAATAAAAGCTGAAGGTGGAGCTGGGACGAGGCTTCTGGAATCATATCAATTCCAAGAAGCCTCGTATGACGAGAGCAGCGCATGCGCTGCTTACGTCAGGCCGAGACCTAAAAAGGAGAGGGGATAGCGGACAACCCTGTCGCATCCCCCAGCCAATCGCCCAAGCCTCTGATTGATTTTTGCCCACTCTCACTTTGACACGTGGCTCAGTATATAACAGGTGCACCCACTTACGATAACAGGGCCCAAAACCCATGACCCAGAGCACCTCAAGGAAATATCCCCAGTCCACCACGTCTAAGTCAATTGCTAGAAGCGCCAATTCCTCATCCCTCTGTAAGACCTCGTGAAGGACATGACCCAGCCTCCTCAGGTTCATCTCGGTGCTACGACAAGGAATAAATCCACACTGGTGTTCATGTACCAAGCTCGGCAGAAAGGGCGCCAAGCGTGTAGCAAGCACCTTACAGTGGATTTTCATATATGTGTTAATCATTGTGAGGGGCCTATAGGCAGCTGGGTCAGACTTGTGTCCCCCTCGTTTAAGCATTAGGCAAACATCCCCTTCCCTTATTGTGGGAGGCAGGATACTGGCATCTCAGGCCTCCATATAAACCTCTAAAAGTCAAATAGCTAAAGTTCCCGGGAAATCCTGTTCAAGCTCTGGTGGGAAGTCATCGCTTCCAGGGTCCATCTTTTTGCATTTGTCACCCGGAGTGGGATGGGTATGCCCAGACGTGGGTCCCGTGCTCTCCATGCCACTGGAGTCAAGCTATCCTGCCTGATGAGCGGTGAAACCCACAAAACCGTTCCTAGGATGCTTGTCTCCAGTTCAGGGAGAACCTGGCCTGGAAGTCCAGGCTGTACTGTTCCCATTTGGCACAAAGTCAAGACTGATTCGCAAATGGCTGTGTTCAAACTGGAATGGCATGGGGAGAAAAAAAGCAATGGATTTAGGCTCAGATCTCTGTACTGGGGTGAATGTAAGACACTGTTCTGCATTTTGTCCATCTATTCTTCTTTTTGCTTTCGACGAGGAAGAGCACTAATCGCAGCCCTAATCTCCTCGAGTTCCAAAGGGGCTTCAAGGACCTCCACCGATTCCTCCCCCAAAAGGGGAAGACCCAACTCATTCAAGTACGGAGTGTAATTGAAATGATCTACTCCTGGGTCCGTGGTATATACTCATTGCAAATACATTTGAAACTTATGTAAAATGTCTCCCATTCTGTAGCTCAATGGGCTGTAGTGCCCTAATTAATGTTTATATAAGTACTAAGAACCTGAGACAGTGCCTCTTGCCCCAGTTGGTCATCCAGTATGGCTGCTGGGAACCTCCAAGAAGTATCTCTCCGATGCATTCTTTCAGTATGTATCCGAGAGGACAGGTGGATGATCTGATAAATAGCGCACCAAATGTGTGAGTGTGACCCCTATCAACACCAGTTGCCCACAAACAACACTCTCTTTAAGTGACTACAGGTGTTATGAGTCAAGGGGGAACAAGTGAAGATCTTATGTGGGGGATGCGCCGATCTCCAAGCATCTTGAAAACCGAAGTTCTGCATCACTCCACGAAAGGCCCTCATCATCTGAGATTTAATTCCCACTTTCAGGAGATCCCGGCCCAATGTTGAATCCAGCACACAATTATAATCCCCAAGCCACAGTATTCACATATCATCAGCCTGTATTAAGAGATCCTGCATGGCTTGAAAAAAGCCTGGCTCGTCACTATTTGGGGCATTTGTATTCAGTACGGGCACCTTCTCACAATCTTAAGTACCCTGCAATAGCATATATCTACCCCCAATAACAGCCTCCAAGTATATGTGTGCAAACGGGACTCCTGGTGCCACCCATATTAATATACCTCTTGCATAGGTCGAGTAGGAGGAATGGAACACCTGCCCCTTCATTTCTTAGCCAATCAGACCACCCCGGCTTTATCCAGGTGCATCTCTTGGAGCATGTACCACAGCTAAAGTGACCATAGCTTTTGTTTGACAGTGATGTAAAATTTGTGCTGTTCCTCTACTTGTTTGGTGTAGTCTGGGTATATGGCGAGCTTGCTGTTGTCAAAGAGGGGAATCTCTTTTTCCATAGCTGCCTGTAGGATACAATCCCTGTCCTGGTAGTTTAGGATTTTAGCAATCATGGCCCGGGGAGGGACCCCCGGCCGCTGTGGATGGATCAAGGCCCTGTGCACCCTCTCCACGGTAAAAAAAGCAGACAGACCTTGAGGTTTCAGGACAGTGTGCACCCAGTATTCCAGGAAGAGCGTTGCGGATGACCCCTCTGCCTTTTCGGGAATGCCCATGAACCTAATGTTGCTGTGGCATGAGCGACTCTCAGCGTCCTCCGCACACCGACCCGGCTCCGCCGTCGTCGTCATCATCCTGGCCATCTGTCATTTAAGAGTTGAAACCTCGCCCTGTAAAGCTTCAATATTATTTTCAGCATTAGTGACTTTATTTACTACCTTAAGAAGGTCCCCCCCCCCGCACAAAGTTGACATCAATAGACACAGAGTCTATCCGATGTTCTAAGGCAGAGCAAAACCCCTGGACCATTGCCAACAGTTTCGCCCTACTGGGTTCAGGCTCGGCATCCAGGGAACTCTTATTGTCCACCACACCAACCTGTCCGGTTATCTGCTGGGGTGTTTCTGCAGCGTAGTGTACTGCGTAATGGTGTTAAAGCCATGTGCTTGGTGCAGCTGGTCTTTACCCCTATTCACTAGGAGCACCAGATGCAGAAAAGTCCACCCTGCAACAGACCAGAGGCCCGCTCTCCGCCACCACCAGCAGCCCAAGCAAGCTCTTGCTGCAGTGTTCAACACGTCTGGACCCACCACCACACAGTGTCGATCGCCCACAACTCAGAAGGAGCTATGGTACAATCCAACCTGTGCAGAGCAAATTAGTGTAAGCACTTCCGTCCAGATGTTAATTAGGAGAAGTCCCCAAGCTCAGAGTTTCCTGATGCCTCAATAAACAAAAAAGGCAGTCCTCAGTTCTTCTCAAGATACAAGGAGGGCCCCCCCTTCTCAGATTCAGCAGCCGCACATCCATGTGAAGCCCTTCCAGAATCACCTTTAAAAGGGTTATCGGTGTCAGCCCCCACTCCTCACCAAAAGGCTCTCATTACCGCCAGAAAGTCAGTTAAGTGGGGGGTAAGGGAAAGCAATGCTGAAAAAGCCCAAAGGCTGGACCCCAGAACCTGGCCCGGCAGCAATAATTATGCATCAATGGGGGAGAAAGCCCAAAAACAGCAGGGACCCTCTGGGTGAATGTCAGCAAGTTATCCTTAGGCTCGTGGCCACCCGCCACGCCTGTCACCCCACACCTGTGGTCAAGGACACCTGCAGCAGACAGCTTCACGATGCCCCAAGTGATTCTAGTCCACTGATGGTAGCGGGGGGAAGAGGTGATGGAATCCAGGGGCTGGCCACACAGAGACAGCGAGACGGCGATCTGACCCCTATCCCCAGGCATCCCCGCTCTCTCATCACAGGCCTTTTGCCACCTCCGGGCAAGGCACACGGCAGCTCCCTGGTGTCCACTCGCCTACAGGGAAGCAAGGGCCTCCCAGCTGAAAGGAAGCCCCCTGGCTCCAGAGGGACCACGACCGAGCACACCACCCCCCAGCTCCACCACAGGAGGTCCGGGGGTTTCAGGAGCACCTCCTCAGCCGCCCGTCCACAGCCCGCCAACAAGGAAGAGGAGGATAGGGAGGGAAAAGGATGGTGTACTCCACGCCTCAAGCTGGGGCCTCATGTAGGCGCAGGTCAGCCGCACCACAGGGAGCAGCGCACCGCAAGGCGACCTCAGTCCAGAGAGCTCCAGGCCACGTCCAGGCCCCGCCCCAGTACACAGCTCCCCCTTCGCCAATAAATCCGCACCACAGGTAGGAACTGCGAGTGTCATGCAAGCAGCCAATCTCACGTCCTCTGTAGTGCCACCGGGCAGGCGACAGATGCCATCCGTCACCCCCTCAGGGTAGGGAGAGAGACGGCATATTTGGGCAGGGCCCACAGGCTGCAGCCCAGCCGCCTTGTATTTTGCAGTTTTCACAAGGCAAAGGTTGCAAAATGGCACCATCCCTCAACAGGAATCTGGTCGCTATGCCATAGAGAGGGTAGAAAAGGTGTTGCTTACAGCATTAGGCAGGATTAGACAGGATTTAGCAGCTAGGCTGACTAGGAACTCTGGAGCTTATGTCCTGATGGCCATGTTTCCAGGCCACACACCCCTCCTTAGCCATAATTTAACAAATTCTGCAACATGTGCTAACGGCCACCAATCAGCACTCCTAGGGTGCCTTATCATATATGGGCTGAACATATCTACCCCTGAGGGTCTTTTACAATACCTTTCTCCTTTCTTAGCTTCTCTTCTTTATCAAAATCTAAATCCCAACCATCATCTTCATAGTTGTCCAAGACAAATTCATCAGAACTATCTCCACCAATGTCATAGGAGTTTTTTTCATCAGGTCCGGTCTGAATCTCATGTGTGCCGCCAAGGACACCTTCCTTTGTGCCGCACTGGACACCCTCCTTCACCGTAGTGCCTAGACTACCTCTCTGCCATGTTAATAAATTATCCTTTGACTCTATATCAATATTCTTTCTCTTCACCCTTTTCTTTCCTGAACTTATTTTTCTATTCTCCTCCTCCTCTAGGGACCAGTATTCCTCATCTGAAAGATGTGCCTTCCTTTTCCTTCTCATAACAGATCCTAATATATCTTTGCTCGAGGCCCTTACTTCCTCTTGGACCAATTTCCTCAAGACATTACTCTCTACTCCAGAAGGTCCCCCTTCCTCACTCATCTTTTTTGTAGGTTTAATAATGTGTCCGCACTACACCAACCTCAAAAAAACACTTTTCCCCCTTCTTTTTCTAGTATATTTTGCCCAAAAACGTGTTTCCTGCTCTCCCTCAGCCAAACCGCCGCTAAATTCAGTTGGGTAATGGCCAATTTGTATTCAAATCTCTCCTTGCATACAAACTTAAAATAAACTCTGTCTGGAGACTCTCAATCTCCATTGAAACCGGTGTAATCAGCAGATGGCCGCCTGTTCTGATGATGTTGTGATGTGAGTTGACGCATGACGTCACCGTCAACAAGCAGCTCTGAGACTGCGGGAAGACGCAGGAAACACTCGCCTACGTGCCTTAATGAATCGAACAGACAGCACCACTCAGCGCGAGGCACCAATCCAGTGCGCGGGCCAAACTGAAATAATGTCTTGTGCTTGAGTCCATTGCCCTTGCCCTCCACGCACTGCTAGACGCGTGGTGCACATGGGCCAAAAACAGGCAAGGTCAAACTCTAAATCCCTGAAACGCATGTCCTAGTTATCTAAAGTAAGGTTAAAATGCATTTCTAGAAACAACTGCACTTATTATTCTGGCATAAATTATGTCCCGTACATTGGGAGATGTAAAAACAAACTGTTTATACAGCTAGAAATTCTAATAATACTACTTACAATCTTATTTTAAAAACAGTACATAATCGTATACGTTAACCATTATTAAATAAAACGCTAAATGCTGCCACAGATACTTAACTGGCAAGGAGCAGCAAATAAAAGAGGAAGATGGCTGCTGGGCTTTGCATTATATAGACTGTGGGGTTGGTTCTAATTCTAGAATTTTAAGTTCAGTTGAAGTTTGCTTTAAAGTGCTGCAGTTTGGAGTCGCAATAAAAGATGATGCGTAATGCTTACCTCTGTTCTTGACCTGAAATCGCCTACATCCATTCAGGCTATTTTACTGTCCTACAGGAGAGAGGCACTCAATACCAGACTAAATTTGGATTGAAGTTAATTCATTGATATGCTTTCAGACTATCTATCAATCAGCTCGGTAGCTTCTTTACACACACTCCTCTACTACTTTGAGTAAAACAGTCAACAGCACACTAATGAGGCAAAGAGTCATTGCTATATGGTCCTTTCCACGGAGAACATTTTTTAGTTATTGTACAGGTGTATAAACTCCTGGGTCTCTGTCTAGGATTCGCAGCTGTCCCAAATCTAATTTATGAAAGAATTCCAGCTGTTGCTTTGTCTGGTCGTCATGTTTTACTGCTTTTCTTGATTCATTATGGGGCGCAGAAATGGTGCCTGAATCTTTCCGGCTGAGGGACAGTGAGGAAACCCTGGGGCACTGTCTGAAACAGGTGTGAATCGATTGGTGTGCCATCTTCAAAAAACATAACCCATAATCAGTGCAAGGACCATCCTTGCTAGTTTTCTTCCTGGGCTTCTGCACTAGAGATATAGTGAAAGCGCCCAGTTGTTATAGGATCTGCATTGCAGAACCCCATGCGTGACATCTAAACTGGGTCACTCTGCTGCTAGGTAGATCTGGCAAATTGTTTCTTGGATATGTATTGGGATTTCACAGGTCAAACGTCTCTGTTTCGATTGTGGAGATGCTGATCTGCGGAGAGGCATACCCACACTGATTTCAGCTAGTCTCTGTTTTAGCCAGCTATCTATGTCTAGCAGGATGGGAAAGTGGATTTCCTCCACCCCATCCAGATGAGCTACATACAGTGTTCTTCACAGACAGCCACCTGAAGGTTGTTATTCACCAGAACACAGGCAATCTGAAAACAACCCCCTATCCTGTGCTGCAGGTACGGATCCATGTATACACAATCAAAATATGTCATCCATTTGGGTGGCAGTAATCATTCGGAGGAGTGAACATATTCACTGGAGGTTAGATTGACACTGTCCGAGGAGTACACTAGAAACGCTTTTGTTCATGCAAAGCCAACCACTATTAACCACTAAGCACCCCAGGGCCTGGACTCTGGAGAGAGCTCACTCACAACTCTCCACTATGGGATGTGAAGCACGTTTATAAAACAAGTGCAGGTGATTATTGTGGTTTGCTGTGGGAGCAACAAAAACACAGACTGCTCTAGGAAGATGACAAGTTCAATAGAAGAAAATGAAACCACGCAGGCCAGAAACGTAAAGCTCGGCAAGGAGCACCACTTTCCTCCTTTTTATCCGTACACTACACACTCCATTTTGGAATATTATGTCCGATTTAATTCCCAATGGATTACTGCGTCACAGTTTTCATCAGTCTGGGGTACTGTGCCCTACTCCTCCACAGTAAAATATCGTGCTGCTATGATCCAGATAAAAAATAAAAAGTCCCAGATCTCAATGCACATTACCTGTAGCCAGCAACAGTGATGACACACTAGAATGCAGAAGGTTGCATAATTGAGAAGCTTAATACAAAATACACCCTCCTTTCATGTGTGTAGTAATATTTTTTATGAAATATTTACAATACTAATCAGAGAGCATAGCGAAACTATTATTATACTATAAGTATTTCGACAAGAATCTTAGATTGGTAAATAAATTGAAAGAGAAATGCACTGCAGATATATTGTTCCATATTCTACAAGAATATCATGTTTTGAATAACATTGTACAAAATTAGCGCAGTTAGAACATCGAGGACCACTGCATACTTAACCTTCATGAAACTGTGCTTGTCGTTATTATGACTACGATATTTTTGAGGACAATATTTTTGTACTCTATTCTGACATACAATCATAGTGCTAGGGGTGGGCGGAATTTGCGTAGTCGCATTACGCAAAGTTCAGCGAAACGGTAAAAAATCTCCGCGAGCTACGCAGAATTCCACGAGCATGTGAAATTGCTTGTTCCGCCCGTTCGCGATGCGTTTTTCCTGTTCGGGGACACTGCATGCTCAGGGGGAAATATCTCGCGAACTTGCCCATGCGGTCGCCAGTTGGCACGCCCATCTTGTTTCACTTGTCCCGCCCGCTCGCGATGCGTGTTTCCTGTTTGTGAACGCGGATGTCCGATGGCGCATCCGAATGATGTGTTCGTGATTGCACACTCTCGCGGGATCGCGTAGCCAGCTACCAAAATCTCATGGCGCACACGAACGGATAGGAAAACTCGTCGGCGAACGCAGGATTTTCAGCAATTCCGTGTTCTCCGCGGAACGCGGAATTGCCAAAATTCCGCGAGCGGAGCGGAATTTACCACCCAAGCCTACATAGTGCCCAGGCGTGGACGTTACTCAGCTCATAATGAAATATGTCTGCTTTGTGAAAGTGTCTCTTCCTCATAATTTTGTTAAAATATTTATTTTTGGGCACGTTTAAACCACTTCTGTCATTTGATGACCCAGTCAACTCTTCTTTACTCCTAATATTACATACATTATAAATGGAACCATCTGCAACAGTAACAGTGTTAATTCCCAGCTTAAAAGCCTTCATTGGTTCATAAAAAGCGACATGCCCATGCCGTCTTTTGGGATTCTAATTTGGAGCATTTGGAATATTTTAAATTTTCCATTTAGTATCAAACTGTAATTTGCATACATCTTTCTCTTTATTTTTTAACAGTAACTTTGCTATATAAACTTTCATTATCAGTAGTCAATTTTGTTCCTAGCTTCCTGCCTCTTAGTAATTTAAAAGGACTATCAAGGCAATCAGTTGGCAGTATCTACTTGAATGCAGTTCTTAATTAATCAGTTACTTCTCAATTAAAACATTCGCCCCAGGGTTGTTTAAAGGACTTTTCTTATGCAGTATATTTATTTCCTTGAGAATTTTCTTTATTTCATCAGAGCCTAACAAGACAACATTGTCTGAGATTAATTGTTCGGGATAACCTTCTCTATGAAATATGTTCCCCATGAATTTTATTTCTCTATGTGTAGTCACATTATTGGCAAAGTCTGCATCAAACCATTTAGATTAGTGAACAATCATTACTAAGACAAATCTGTTTTGTAGCCCAAACTTTATAGAGGACCATCATAACCATAGCTGATGTTGTATTTTGGTTCTGTGGCCCGTGTTACTGTTTTCCTGTATAGTATATTCTTTGAGTTCCTTCTCTGCCTCTTTATCCATCTAATCGCCTGAACGGCTCTCTTAATCCTCTTTGTTATACTGTGACCCACGTACATTTGGTAAGCCACTTCATTCACCTTCCATCTAAGATTTCTAGGATTCATTTTACTACCTTACTTACACCCTAATTCTCCTTACTAAATTCATCTGTGAGTCCATCATATTTCTTAAATTCTTAACCATCTTGGCCATCCTTTCTTAATCCATTTAAATACCTATTACAACACATAATCTTTCCTTACAGACTCATTATCTTGGTTCTATTAGATAGTCAACTATACATTTGTTCTTTCCTTCTTTAAACTCCAAAACATACAAAGTTCTGGGCAGTTGGTTAATTTTTATAATACTAATTCTAGTTCTGAAGCTCATTTGGTTGTATATCTATCTATGAAATGTATCTCCTCTGGCAATTTGACCTTTAAAAAAGATTTAGCAAAATTATGTTTTCATTGTTTTAAGTCAGAGTGATACCTAGGTCCTTGGTTTCTTCGGACTCCCATTTAAGTGGCAGATTAACCATTTTAGATATTGCCATTAAACTGGATTATGTCGGGGACGTGGCTGCCAGCAAGCATGGCGGACGCAGCTTGAATAAACTCTATGCGCCCGCCACCATAATCCGTCGATTATCCTATCCCATCTGACTTTGGTGCAGCATATCCTCGGTGCCCAGGACGGAGGAATTGTTTGGTGTTCCGGTGTGGAGCCGAAGAAGGATTTCCGACGATAGATTGTGGGCGAGCACGAACGCTGCGAGGAGCATGCTGCGGCTGATGCTGAGCGTCGCCCTGCTTGCCGCCTGATCCTGTGAGACCGTGGCCGTGTCCTGGGCCTGGTCCGGGTTCCGACCCCGAGATGGGTGAGGGGGATTGCTGGGGGGCTAGGCGGGGGTGGCCGGCTGTCGCGCGTCCTCGCCCTACAGGGCCTGCCTGGGTGAAGGTCTTGGTTGCTGGCTGGGGTCCGGGCTGAGGGGGAGCTCTGTGGGCCCAGCTGGGTTTCTTGCCTGGGCATCGGTCAGCGTGGGGGACCAGCTGCTCTGTGGCCTTGGGGGCGGGGCAGTGGTGCTGTGTGCCGCGTCTGCGGGGCCCCGCCGGCGCCGCAGAAAGAAATCTCCTTTGGGGGGAATACCGGAGTGCATGGCGCGGTCCCCCGCCTGTGGCGGAGACACACCGGGCACTTCTTCGGTGCTGGTACGGGACGAGGCGTCTGCCAGCAGGCTTGGAACTGGTAGTAGCCTTAGGGTCCAGGCTTGGGTCAGAGGTCCGGAGAATGCATATTCCACCATCTTGGCTCTCCCCACAGCCTTCAGTGAGCAGACATTGGCTCCGCCGGCCCTTTCATTCATTCTACACTGCTATGTTGTGCCCCGTGTTTAGAGTTCAGGTAATGGAGAACTACTGTGTGGGGGCCACGTGGACTTTGGCAATACGTTGTGCCCCTTCATTCTACACTGACGGAGAGGACGCTGTCCCCTGACGCCGGAGTATCATGGGTGTTCCGTGCGCTGGTGGTCCGGCGGGCTAGGTTCCTTTAGAGGGGCCTGCTTGGCTGTTCGCTGATGGTTATGGAGGCGGCTGGATTAGATCCAGTGCGGCTTGTGGCCTAGCGGTGGACGGATTCCGTAAGGACCGGCCGTGGTATGCCCCCTGGAGAGTCCCACGTGGAGGCGGATTGGCACCCTCGGGACCCTGTGTACCTTGTCAGATCAGGCTCTGCCCCAGATGTGACTGGGATCATTACCTGGCTGGGGAAAGACAAACCTGGCGCCACAGGTCCGAAGCAGAGCACTTTGGATCAGTTTGCAACGTCTGCAAGTGTGGTCCCTCCACCTGGCCCCATTCCGGTTAATGCAGCTTTGCTTGCAGCCATTACGGATGCAAAGGACACGCTGGAGGCTAAGATTGGCGCAGTGGGTACAGAGGTCTCAAATTTACGGCAGGACCTGCAAAAGGCTGTTGACCGCACCACCGAGGCCGAGATGCGGGTGTCGTCGGTGGAGGACACCGTGCAGACCCTTCAACAGCTTGCTACCCGTGCTGAGGACGCACAAGGCCGCGCCAGGCGCAATAGCCTCCTCTTCGTTGGTTTTCCGGAGGGCCGCGAAGGCGGCACAATGAATCGCTTTCTCACCTCATGGCTTAAGGATCTGCTGCTGGCCGATGAGATCTCGGCGTGCTTTGTGGCCGAGAGGGCTCACCGGGTGCTCACAAGAAAACCACCCCCTGGAGCAAATCCATGGCCGGTCATCGCCAAGTTGCTAAACTACACAGACAGAGATGCAGTGCTGCAGTATGCCCGCTTGAATAAAGATAAGCTCGTCTTTGACTCCAGGCCCATTTTGATTTTTCCGGACTACACCCGCCTGGTGCAACAACAAAGACAGTCTTTTACAGCAGCAAAACGGAGGCTACGTGAACTCAAGATCTCTTATATGTTACTTTATCCTGCCAGGCTCCGAGTGATTTATAATTCCAAAACACTCTTTTTCAAATCGCCCGAAGCAGTTTTCGCATGGTCTGACGAAAGGGCTCACCTGAAACCACACTCCAATGGAGTCTGACTCTTCTAGGGGCTCGCAGCGGAATCAATCACGCAGGACAAAGTCCAAAAGGTGGCACCTTTCCGAGACTGACCTACGATCCTCTAGTCCTGAACAAGCATCTTGACTGACCCATAGCCTGTGATATCCCTATTAGAACATAACTGAATGTTTCTTTGGTTGGACTTACCCCGACTATTCTGCACTAAGTTGAGGTGGATGCTACACATGGTGGCTGACCTGCACAGTCACTATCTCCTCACGGTTCATGTTTTTTGGGGTGGTTAGGATCCATAGGAGGGTGGCCTTGGGATCCGTTGTTTGGGTCTTGGGGTGCCCCTCACCGCGACAGATGCTCCTAGTTCTTGGCAGTATCAGGAGAGGGCATGCCAAAGGGGGGGGGGGGAGGGGGGGGGTTCAGGAATGTAGAGTTATGTTTTTTAGTTGTTTATACACGCAGACATGCATCCCATTCTTCACTTGGCAGACCATTGCTCTTAGACCCTGACTAGATATATGGCCCCTCATGCAATGGTTTCCCATACTGGTAAACTGATGGTAGTGACGTGGAATGTCCGGGTGTAGCTCAACAAGGTCAAACAAGGGGCTGTCCTCAGGCAAGCTAAACGATATGGGTCCGAAATTCTTCTATTGCAGGAGACTGATGTCCTGGGCAATAAGGTTCCATGTCTGGCCAGGTTCGGATTCCAACAGGTATTTCATGCGGGTTTCACTAGGGGCTCCTGTGGGACCACTATTCTTATTCATACTTGTGTCCCCTTCATCCCTACTAAACAGTGGGTGGACCCTGGGGTAGATACGTTCTTCTGACGGGAACACTTTATGGTGAACCGCTCACACTGGGCAGTGTATATGCACCCCCCCCCCCCCCCCCGGACTGCTTTTGTGGAAGGTCTGACTCCGTCTGTGGGACGAGCTCCCGGAGGGTCTGTCCCTTTTGGGTGGCGACTGGAATGACATTATGATGCCACTAGATAGGAGACGAGGTTCGGGGGTGATGCCCCCCGCAGGTCTCTAAATTATCATCGCTTGCAGGGTCACTGGGTTGGGCGGATCTGTTGTGGCGGGAATACCATCCTGCTGAGATAGGTTACACATACATGTCAGCGGTACATGGCTCTATGTCTTGATTGGACTACCTGTTCACACCACGGAGCTATGTCCACAGGTTTTTCCAGGTCTTGCATCTTCCGAGAGGGTTATTGGATCATTCACCAGTCACGGTGACAGTCCTCTTAAATTTTGAAAAGCCCCCGCTCAGATGGTGAATGTCCCCATGGCATCTGCGGGATCCTGATTACCAGGAGTGTCTCCACACTGCGATCCACGATCATCTCACCCTAAATGTTGTTTCCGCCCCCTCAAAAGTAACCCTCTGGGAGGCCCTGAAACTCACCATTAGAGGGATGGACATTAGTTACAAGACTAGAGGCCCAGTGCATTTCCTTGGAAGCGAAATACTCGCTAGAGTCCACTCCGACTCTTCAGAGAAATCTGTCCCTTGCGCAACAGCAGCTGCACTATCACCTTACAGAGGAGGTGAAGAAATCTGGTTGGCGTCTCAACATCGGATTTACCAGTGGGGGGACAAATCCAGTAAAATGCTGCATAGATTATGTCAAGCCAGGCAGGGCCCGGCCACGGTTCCAACCATCAGGAGTAGTGATGGTGCCTTGATTACAGTCTCCGCGGAGGTGGTGGAGGAATTTGCGTGTCATTTTTCCACGCTGTATACCCGGAGGGAACAGATCTCTGGAGATCTCATTGCAGAGTTCCTGTGGGATATCCCCCCTCAGCGGCTAGTGGATCAGATGAGAGACCAATTAGATACGCCCATCACATCAGATGAACTAACAGCCACAGTAAATGTGATGTGCCCAGGGTGGGCTCTGGGCCCTAACAGGTTCCCTATGGAGTTCCTTCGCTCTCATATGGCCACATTGGCCCCGCATTTATCGGGAACGATCCACAAGGCCCTTGAGAAGCGACTACTGCCTCGGGACTGGTGTCATGCTGAACTTGTCCTCTTTTTAAAGACCGGCCGTCCACCAGTGGATCCGTCCTCATACCGCCCAATCTCCCTAATCAACTTGGAATCCAAATTACTGGAGAAAGTCTTGGCGGCCTGCTTGCGGTCATGTAATCAGAATCTGGTCCATTTGGACAAATCTGGCTTTATGCCACATCGGACCACCCGACATAACATCTGCCGGGTTCACAATGCTATGGCTTAGGCCACAGACCTGGGACGCCCCGCGGCCTTACTTTTGGCTGGTATAGATAAGGCCTTCGACTCCCTTAGCTGGGAGTACCTCTTCCAACTCCTAGAAGAGATAAATTTCAGTCCACGTTTTCTAGCGTAAGTGCGCCTACTTTATACGGAACCTATTGCCTTTGTGCATATCGCTGGCCATCGTTCTCCCTTCTTCCATATTGGTCGAGGCACACGGCAGGGCTGTCCCCTCTTCTCTTTGCCTTGGCAGTGGAGCCCCTGGCGGCGTGGGTTCATGGGGATCCGATGCGCAGAGGCGTTGACTGCCCACGCTCTCAGCCGGACCGTATTGCACTATACGCAGATGATGTCCTGTTTTTTATGACTGACCCTTGGATCTCGGGCCCACGTACTCTGCAGATTCTCCGGGTCTTCAGCCAGACCTCTGGGTTCCACACTAACCCTGCTAAATCAGTGCTGTTTCCAGTCTGTGGCCTTTAGGGCAGAAGCACTTGGGCATCCCAGTTAAAACACGCCATGGAAGGTCTTCAATATGTGGGAGTATTTGTGTCCCCCTGTCCACAGACTTTGTGGGCACGCAACATAAATCCGCTCCTTGCCAACCTCCGTGATGAGACAGCTATCTGGTCTTCCCTATCCCTCTCGTTATATATGGACGGTCTGCCATTTTTAAAATTGTCTCTCTCCCCATGGTTCTTTACCGTCTTCAGAATTTCCCATATCATATGCTGCGAGTGTGGTTTGTGCAAATCAATGCCATACATAATAAATTTATATGGGGGGAGGGGCGATTTGAGTGGCGATTTGAGTGGCACTTCAGACCTGTGTGCAATCCACCTATTATGGAGGCATCGCTGCTGCAGACGTATACTCCTTCTACGTGGTGGCTCATCTGTTATTCATTAACGACTGGTGGTATAATTCGCCTACGGACCTGGTGTTCGCATTAGAACATGCTGCCATGGGGATGACTCCCCTCCTGCAGTTACTCTACAGTGCACAGAGTCTCGACATTTTACCACACGCCAGTCGATCAACGATCAGGTTGTGGCGGTATACAGTTCGGCGAATGGGATGGCACATGCAGCTGATGCAGGCGACGCCCTTATGGTACGGAAATAATTTACGTGTGTCAGAACCAGAGGGTTACCCCTAATTATTCTTCCTAAATCAGGGTAAGACAAAATTGAATTGAAAGGACCATAGATTTAGGAATATAGATTAAATAATAAGAAATGTAGATATACATATATTTTTGCTATATTTTTGCTACAAACTTATAAAAATAAAAATGATGCATAAAAAGCACTTTAGTTCTATCTAGTTTTGAATTCAAGAGTTATGCTGTTCTTTAATCTACATTTCTTATTATTTAATCTATATTCCTAAATCTATGGTCCTTTCAATTCAATTTTGTCTTACCCTGATTTAGGAAGAATAATTAGGGGTAACCCTCTGGTTCTGACACACATATTTGCTCCACAGCCTGTCTGTGCGAGGGTCTAGTCATAGGAATTTAATGTCTTTTTAATATACCCACATCTTTTTTGAATATTTATCACACTCCCTTACACTAGTCTTAACGTTTAAGATAAAGGTCGATCCCCTCTATCACTTTCTACACACAAGTTCCTTTCTTTGGTTCAGACGTTTGTTGTGCTATATATAACACATATCTTGAGTTGATCTCACTCCATATACCAATATGGATAAACTACCTACCTTTGGATTCACAGACGAAGATTTTGCGTCTCTGGTAGGACAATCTACGTCCACCATGACGACTTCTACAACCTCATCTTGGCAGAGCAACACAGACACTCAAAAACTCCTAGCACTGATGAAAAAAACCAAAAGAATCGAACTCCATGGACGATTCATGCTAGAATATTTGAAGGCAGGGGTTATACCCCAAGGCCTCAGAGTACGCAACAGTCAGTCAGTCAGTCAGTCAATTTTTATTGCATAATTAATAAAAATTATTACAATCCACATTTAATAAAAACAATTGTAAAGCTTGCGATCATAAATTACTTGTTTCGTCTTGTCTTTTTTTTTTTTTTTAAAACCAGGTCACAAGTCCCCGGAAGAATAACTTATAGATTTTGAATTCTTAGTCTAACACGTTTTAAGATGTAATCACGTGGTAGAGTGTCCGGCCTTAATCACTGTGTTCCACTTTAGTTAAAGTGTAGGGCCGCTCATTTGCCCGGGAGTAGTTTTTTAGCTTCTGTCATGAATTTGAGTCCCCGGCAAGCAAAAGTGGGAGAGGACGCAACATTCCAGGCCTATTTGTTCAGATACGCAAATTTCTAGAACGTTGGTCATTAATCTCCAACAGATGTTCACGAGACTACATGATCTTAATCGTGGAAACAGCTAAGGAACTAGTCCAAACACTACTCACTGAAATTGCGGAACTAGAAGCTAAACTAAAAGACAGTTATGCTGTAGAAGAGGCAAAAATCAAACTCACAGAAGTAGAAAAAGAAATGAACTCCTACAACGACTATTTACTCAAAAGAAAGACAGATAAACTTAATAGAGATATTAAGTTCTTTAGTCAAGAAAGAGTATACCCCTATCTGGCTGAGCATTATTACCAACCAGAACCAAGTGGAGATTCTTTTGAATCATATACTACCAACTGGTCCCACAAAAAAGTAGTTACTTTCTCGGACACCACAGATTCAGATAGTGAGGCACCTCATCAACATCAACCAAGTGGCCCAAACAGAACACCAAATAGCAGAGGCACATACACTCCGCCTTTTTTATCCAGGCGCAGGAATTCCCAACCCCGTTGGAGAACGCGATACCAATCCAGACACAGGGGCAATTTCCAACAACCACAGAATCAGCAATACCCGACGCCCCAAAATTACCAACAAGTCCCCCCACTTCCAAACCAACAATATCCCCCGCCCCAGAACTACCAACAAGCTCCTGCTACATACAACAATCAGAACCAGTATCTGGTGACCAGAAATGCACAGTACTGGCGCGACTAACAGAGATTCCAATTTTCAACTTAAGTAGTCATCCACTGGATAACATTACTGAAACTCTTCTTTCTAAGGGCCTTTCCTTTGTTCCACATAGTAGGATCAACCAATTTGAATTATTTAAAGACATGATGGTCTTCTTCCGCAAAATAAGACTACAAAATTTCTTTGAAGATAATCAGGAAGAATCATCAGTAGTAAATAGATCAGGCCTCAAACCAATTTCCACTTTCCTTCCATCTCTAGAACAGGTGGCTCCAGAAATGTCAGTATTTGAACACGTTGTGTTCAATAAACTCTCTGCAATTACCAAATACATCATACCACCTCAATATAACATCACGTATGAAGAACATCTAGCATTGGAATCACTAAAACACAACAAAGACCTCATTATCAAAAGCTGTGACAAAGGTGGAGGGATAGTCATTTTTGACAAATCCCAATATATTGAGAAAATGGAACAAATGCTAAATGATCCCTGTCATTATTCTAAGATCTCTAAGGACCCCACCAAAAGGGTACAAAATATCGTACTCCAACTTACCACTCAAGCACTTGAACAAGAACTTATCTGTGAAAAAGAATACGAATTTCTTAACATCAAAGAACCCAAAATGGCAGCCATCTACGGCATCCCAAAAATCCATAAGGATAGCACCAATCCACCGTACAGACCAATAGTGACCACCATAGGATCTGTCACAGAACCGCTCTCGAAATATGTAGATAACATTTTGAGACCATTTGTATCGCATATTCCATCTTACATTCGGGACACTAGTGACATCATCACAAAAATAGAAAATTTACCGTTTAATGGAAATACTCAACTCTTGGTTACCATGGATATTACAGCTCTATACTCCAATATTCCACAAGCAGGAGCTATAGAAGCAGTAGCCTGGTTCATGGAGATGTTTAACATTGACTGCCCAAGACCATTTATCTTGAAATGCTTAGAGTTGATACTCACAGAGAACACCTTTGAATTTAATGGCTCCCTGTACAAACAAACGAAGGGAGTTAGCATGGGAGCATCATGTGCTCCCACGGTGGCTAACATCTACATGGCCCTGTATGAAACACGTTTCATATACAACGAAATTGCACCCTTCAGTGAGTCTATAACAACATGGTCTAGATATATAGATGATGTCTTTTTCATCTGGATAGCCGAACCTGAAGACCTTCCACAATTTGTCTCCTGGTTGAATCTATGCGACAACAATATTTTCTTTACAGCTAACTCCAGTAATGTCAAGGTAGAATTCTTAGATATACAAATTCAAAATAACATCGATCATCTTGAAGTGGATCTTTACGTAAAGCCTACAGCGCGTAACACGCTCCTTCACTTTGACAGCTTTCATCCATCTACCCAAAAGACCAGCATACCCTTTAGTCAATTCTTGCGTCTCCGTCGGAATTGCACTAATCTGAGAGATTTCGACTCAAGATCTGATGAAATGAAACAAAAATTCCTAACCAGAGGCTACCCAAAACGCCTAATACGAGACTCATACAAGAGAGCAAGATTTAATGACAGGCAACACCTGTTAACATCTCGCCAAAGAGCTCCCAATTCTAGACTAGTCTTCATATCAAGACACTCCACAATGAATGCAAAAGTACGCCATGTCATCAACTCGAATTGGCACATTCTAAATGCTACTAAGCCCAAAGATCAAATCTTACCCAAACCTCTGTATGCATACAGAAAAAATAAAAACCTTAAAGACTTGGTAGTGAGATCGCGGTTGGCAACAATACCTACAGGCATCCAAACACAAATCTGCAGTACAGGCCTTACCAAAGTGGTAGGTAATTTCAAATGCATGTCCTGTACAGCATGTGATTCAGCAATAGAAACTAAACAACTTACCTTCAATAACAGGAATATTACATTGACCAGTTTCACCAATTGCAAGACCACCAATGTTGTATACCTGCTAATATGCCCTTGCAATCAAGGCTATGTTGGAGAGACAGCTCGTATGCTATCCACTAAACTAACTGAACATAGGTCAGCAATACGGACCAAGAAAATTCAAGCCCCCCTAGTCCGTCATTACGTGGAATCAAACCACACACCTGATCAAATAAAGTGGATTATTCTAGAAAAAATCAGAAATCATCCTACTAATATAGGCACAAGTATACGCAAAAAAAGAGAAGTGTTTTGGATTTTCCATCTGAATACATATCTCAAAGGTATGAATAGTGAAATACCGTGGGAACAAGTCATTAAATAAATTAAAACTCATAGTTTGCAACATTACAGACTATGGGTTCCACTTTCAGTGTGTAAGCTCTCCACACTCAACAGTCCTGGGTTTCTAGCTCCACTTTAAGATGGCCGCCATTCTCACCGTTTTACACATGCCATGCTAACGTCAGTCCTCTTTTCATTTCCTTTTGAATCATATTATTGTCCAATTGAAACACACGTCAACCATACAAAAAGTCGAAGTCATGACTTCAAAACTCGACTGATCGAAATAACGGGAGAAGCAAGACGCCGCTACGGGGACACCTTGCCGGATCGTGACGTTATCCCAGAATACGCACTCTTTGAGGCACCTAGTAAGTACGCACTCATTAGTGCATTAATTTCACAGCGACTGAATAGTTTTACCCACTACAGGCATTGTCACACGTTTTCCGTCTTTTGCCAGACTTTCAAAGACCTAAACGCCAGTCAATAACAGGAACGGCGAGGCTCAGACGAGGAAACTTTAAGTAGAATCATGACGTAACTCTGGAACATATAGTACTTCGGACGCATAGTAAGTACGCGCTCGTTCGATCGCTAGCCTTACCGCTACAGAGTAGCTTAATAGACTGCTATATTGCTATACACATTCTGTCTCTATTTTCAGTTCTTCCAGAATTGGACACGAGTTCACACACTGAGGCTACCAGAGTACACTATTTAGTTGCATTCTCATTTTCAACAGATGTAAGTACGATTACCACCGCATCCGTAACTATGTATTTATTCAGCTGAAACACACTTGTTTTCCACTGCAGCTGTCCTGTTTTCCCCTTTTCTCAGACCATCAGCCTAGCGCACCCAATAAGCTGACAGCTAAGACCGTCTGCCTAGCACGCTTAAAAAGTCGGTCAAGAGTACGCATTCTCTGTTTCCTTCGTCACGAAGACCAGGGAGAATCTGGAAATATATTTCAATGTAAGCGTTTTGACATTAGCCATCTCTAGCCATTGTTCGTTACCATTTTTCTACTACTTGACATTCATTTATTTACATATACTTGTCCATTTCCTATACCATCAGATTCTCTGGATCCTAATTATTGACAAGTAATATCCAGTACAAAGCGGATCCGTCAAATATAATGTAAGTTATCATATATAACTTAAAATACAGTCAAAATACAGATTTGCAGGTTCTTTTCAGCACATTCGTCTGAACCTCCCCTAATTTTTTAATGTTGTTTTCTCATATAATTGAAAGAGTTGTAGTCCCTCTAGACAAATCGGGTAATGATCACTTCAACCATAGTCTCCCGAGTAATCCAATTCAAGTGGACTAGTATTTAGGTCAGCATTTTTATCCGTTACCGTAATTTACGGTACGCTCAGATTTCAGGCCGCCACTTCACCACTCTGTTTTTTGCATATCCAGTATAGAATTGCAGTTGCGACAATCTCACACAGAGAACTGAGAAGTTTCATGATACACGAGTAGGCCATCCACCACTCGTAAGTCGCTATTATATTTAGGCTACCCAACTTATAGTTAAGACGTAGCCACATCCATATCATTTCCTTTTCATTAGTCAAATTCTCTTGTGTTTTCCTTTTTTCCCCCCCCTTCTTCCATTCAAAATTGTAGTTTATAGAATTTGTTAAGATTAGGTTCTTTTCAAGAAAGCAAAAAGTCACATTTTGGTGAAGGGATTAATTAAGGTGAAAAGTTATTCTTCAGCACACGTTTATATAAAAAAATGTCGGAAAAGATGTGATAGACTAGTGTTTTTATCTGTTTGACCATAGAAATCACGACAGCCAATTATGGTCTCTAATTTGTCATATTATTGTACAGCATACTCTTGATGGTGGTTTATGTTCATGTTCTCATCCAGGTACCAGTGACAACCTTTGTATGGCCCCCTGATGAAGGCACATGCCGAAACGCGCGTAGGATTGTGGAAGCATCCTAAGGCCATATTAATACTTCATCCTCTGTTCATTAGTATTTGAATATTTGTGCATTATGTCTATTATCTTTGTACTTTATGTCACACTGAGGAGAATTCTTGGAAATTTTGTCCAACATTTTTAAAACATGTTAAACTACCTAAAATCCATTTACAATTGAAAATGAAATTCAGAACATGTATTTGTAAATAAGGTGATATACATATATTTTTGCTACAAACTTATAAAAATAAAAATGATGCATAAAAAGCACTTTAGTTCTATCTAGATTTGAATTCAAGAGTTATGCTGTTCTTTAATCTACATTTCTTATTATTTAATCTATAATCTATGGTCCTTTCAACGGAAATAATTTACATCAGGTGGTCGCACTGAAAGGGTTCCGCCAATGGGACCTGATTGGTATTTCCACACTGGGGGACATTGTGCGGGGCACTGTCCTTAAATCATTTCAGCGACTACAGGAGGAGTTCCATCTCCATAAAATCCAGTTTTATAGGTACCTCCAACTATGTCATGCTTTGACCGCCTTGCTTGCAAACATGACTGACCTCCCTGAATTCCATCTGCTAGAAGGCTGCCTTCTTATGGGTGATCTAGGTGCACACAAAATAAGGCAGATATACCAGATGCTGACGATGCACTCTAACACGACCCTCCATAGAACGAGGAAGACGTGGCAGGATGACATCCCAGACCTGACGGACGATGACTGGGTGGAGGCGATAGCTAGTCCTCGTGGAGCCACGGTCGCTTTCAGATACCGTCTTAGCACAGAAGACATATGTGGGAACCGATATAAGCAACACCTACTCTTTCTCGCCCTCACAATTGCCAAACGCGATATTGCTCAATTATGGAAGGGTACTTCTCCACCGACAATAGGAAAGTGGCGAAGAGAGCTAGACAAATGCATGGCGGTCTTTCAAGTGAGGGGTTGCCCCCAAAATCATAGAAAAATATGGTCTTGGTGGGCTACATACCGGGGCATTGACCTTCCTCCACTTCCAGCACAATCCCCATAAAAGTAGCCCTATGGGAGGTTTGCAGGCCACAATGTACAATGTATTGTTTTATCTTTCTGGGTACATGTGGGTATCGAAATTTGCTTGCCAATGTGGGTGGGGTGGGAAAGACTGCGTGCAGTTTTCAGTTTTTTTCTCTTTTGTTATGTATTCGAACTGTACATATTGATATTTCCACGTCTGGTAACCCTGTATTACTTTGTCTTCCTGTGGATTATGTTGGCGACCTCGCCCACGTGGTACTTTCAAAAAACGAATAAAATATGTTTAAAAAATTTTTAAAAAATGGATTTTGTCCAGTTACCCAGGTACCATGAGACAGCTCAGAAATGTTCTAAAAGCGATATTAGGAAGTTTTGTGATTTTGTTTTATCTTTTATTATTAGTAACGTGTGAAATTTAAAAATGTAGTTTCTCTAGAACCATCCTTTGTCCCATTAATTTTAACATTTGACCTAATCGATATGGCTAGAATTTCTAATTCTAGATTAAACAATAAAGGCGACAAAGGTGGTTGGGCAACTCGTCACGTGATTAGAGACCCTATGGAGGTTGATGGTTTGTTAAAACAGATGGAAAACCCAAAATAGGGATAGTTTATGTGTATAGATGTATGTAGATGTATATAGAAAATCCACACAGCTGAGTAGTAAGACACAACATATGTAAGAGACACACAAAGGTTATTAAATGTATAGGAAATGTATAGGAATATACAATGTACAAGATTTTTGTTTATATATTTCTATAATTTTGTAATAGATCCTATCTCTCTCTGCACGGCGGGACCTCGAAGGCCTTTTCCCTTAGAGATAGGGTGGGGGGTTCCCCAGGGGGGTTGGTGGGTGGGGCACGGGTGGATGGGAGCATTTGGGAGAAAAATAAAAAATATGGTCCTCTTTCTTCTATTTGATGGGTGGCCCCTATTAACTTATGCTGATTTGTGTATTAGTGTATCCATACAAAGGGTTGGTCAACACAAGATTGATTTAGAAGGTACTGGTAGAGGTTTAAGGATAGATAGATGACGAAGAACTTAGTGCACTTTGTATCCTGGTATGTAAATGGTTTGAGGTCTGCAAAGAAGTTAGGTCGAGTAATGGAATTTCCGAAGAGATCTGAGGTGAGCGTTATACTATTGCAAGAGACGCACCTAACAAAACACGAATGTGTGAATGCCTTTAAAAAATGGTCTTGGGTGCAAGATAACGTCTGTAGCAACACGAGGGGGGTGGCCATTCTTATAAGAAATAATGCGGGTATTATAGTGGAAGGTCAGCAGACAGATTCTTCTGGGAGGTGGGCCCTAGCCAAGATAAGAGTACAAGGAACATCTGTAATTGTAGTTAGCTATTACGGGCCCAATGAGGATAATCCGGATGCATTAATCAAATTAGAACTATGCTTAATGTCTTTTGGTAATTGGAGGGGATTTCAATCTAGTATTAAATAAAAGCTTGGATAGAACCTCCAAAGTTAAATATGTTACGCCACCTAAAACTATGGCAGTGCTTAAAAATATGATTAGAGGGTTTAATTTAATTGATATTTGGAGACATAAGATGGGGGCTGAGAGAGATTTTACCTTTTTTAGTAAAAAGTATGGTCATCATTCTCGAATTGATTATTTTTACTGAATTATGAGTTGGTATCTGGGGTTGAAACGATTAAACATATACCTGCTATACCTTCTGATTATTCGGTTGTCCTCTTATCACTAAAAACCCCCATTAAGAGGGGTATAACCAGATGGACTCTGGATAGGACAATTCTGTTGGATGAGGGAGTAATCTACAAAATGAAAGAAGAGGCTGTGATATTTTTGAAGCTAATAGGGGGTCAGCTAAACTTCAAATTGTATTGGACTCCTTTAAGGCCTTTTTGAGATCTATAGGTACGGGTATTATGGCGAGTAAAAAACGGAGTGCGAGGCACCAAGAAGAAAGGCTGTTGGAAACCATTAAGAATAAAGAGCAAGAGGTACAAAAAGCTTCCCTTGAGAGCTCTAGTAATGTGGCATCTCTTAGGAAACAACTAGAATTGTTGCAATCAGAATATCAAGGAGCCCTGGATAAAATATTGACAGATAAATGGAAGGTTAGCAAACTGCAGCATTTTGCGTATGGGGAGAAAAGTGGTGCCTTGTTGGCATGGAAAGCAAAGACCGATAGAGTGCGTAACCAAATAAAATGCCTGAGAGACCATATGACAGGGGACATTTTGGATACTAATGCCAAAATTGGGCTGGAGGTCTCTAGACATATGAGTAAATTGTATAAGGAGGATATTTCCCCTGGGAGGAATAACATCGAAAGTTTTATTAAGGAAATCGAACTCCCAATTTTGAACGAAGACCAGAAGGCAACATTATCAGCGGATATAACAGAAGAGGAAATCCGACAACAGTTTAGGAAAATGGCTAGAGGGAAAGCTGCAGGGCCGGATGGCCTTCCAACTGAGATTTATCTTAACCTCTTAGATGAGGTGGTACCAGAGCTCAGGAAACTTTTTAATGTAATACTAAGAGAGGGGGAAGATCCTCCCGTAAGTTGGGCCGAGGCAACGGTAACATTGATATTGAAACCCAATAAGGATCCCCTTGTGGTTGACTCATATAGGGCCATATCTCTGTTAAACACAGACTATAAGGTGTTTGCGGGGATTTTGGCCGCCAGAATTGCAAAGATTATTAAGGGCATAATACACAAAGACCAGAAAGGCTTTATTCCTGGAAGAGAGCTAAATGAGCTAACTTTTCAAATACTGGGAGTGATAGATTTAGCGGAAACCTATAATCGTCCTGTAACGCTGGTGGCAGTAGATGCCGCAAAGGCTTTCGACCAGGTTCACTGGTCATATCCGTGGGAAGTCTTAAAGCTATTTGGTTTTCCCCATAATTTAATAAAGGCCGTCCAACTTCTGTATAAATCACCAAGAGCAAAGGTTTTGGTTAATGGGGAGCTAACCGATTGGGTCAATATATTAAGTGGAACTAGGCAGGGATGTCCCCGTCTCCACTTTTGTTTAATATGTATATTGAACCATTAGCGGCATGGATCAGACAAGACCCTGCTATTATTCCTTTTAGATATGGGAATCTTGAGATTAAGTTAGCGCTTTACGCAGACGATCTTTTACTCTACACCCTCAATCCGCAAGTGTCTATCCCCATATTAATGGCTAAAGCCCAAGCATTTGGAAGGGTTTCAGGATACAGAGTAAATACAAATAAGACTGAAATTATGGAATGGAACCAACCAGTACAACAATTACAGGCAAAATCGAACATGCGCTACCTTGGCATTATAATTACGCAGAAACTGGAGGAAGTCACTAAAGTAAATTGGGAAAAGATTAGGCAAGAAGTAGAGAAACTGCTGGTTAGATGGGCAAATCTCCCACTAAATTTGTACGGTAGGGTAAACCTTATCAAAATGATTATTCTACCCAAAATAACTTTTCTTTTTAATTCGATACCATTATTATTTGATAGAATAAAAATTGCTAAACTACAAGGAAGGCTAGGAAGCTTCATTTGGGCTTCCAAGGGCTCACGCATATCTTGGAAGAGATTGAGAAGGAGATTGGAGAAGGGTGGGTTGGCCTTAGTGGATTTGATGACGTATGGGTGTACTTTTCTTTTTAAGAATTGCAGGATGCTTTTAAATAGGGCTGACAGTTCGGCTATTGGTAGTCTGTTTGGAGCCATGATTGGAGAACTAAGGGAGGGTCAAGACCAATTTTTGTTTAAGTTCGGAGACCCTAAGTTCTTCAAAAAAGTAATGTTGAAGATTTTACTGGGTGTTTTGAAAGCATGGGTTCATAGTTGGAAAAAGTTAGGAATTCCATATTACTCGTCTAGGGCCACGATTTGGGAGTCCCCAGGGACTCCGGACTGTTTGAATGATTCACTTAGTATCCCATTAAAGGCTTCGGGTATTTCTTGTTGGGGGGATTTGAAGATGGGAACCGAGCTAGTTAATTGGGAAACTTTGAATCTAATTGTGGGGGGCAATTTAACTAGGTTTAAATATTATCAGCTCTATGCATGGTGGGGAGATCAAAACTGGAGGGAAGAGGAGGATGACACTTGGTTAGTTAAAGCGATTAAAACTGGTGTTATTAAGAAGGAGGTAGCTTTGTGGTACCAATTTCTGATCAATGCAGAAGATGATTTAGAAAGAGATATTCAGAGGCTCTGGGGGAGTGAATTGTGAATATTGATTTGAGGGAAGCGTGGTTGGCCTCCTTTGCATTGCTGGGAGAAAGTGTGAAACCTGCCTATTTAAAACGTAACCACCTCTTCTCTGTATACAGGGTATATTGGTCCCCGGCGAGACTAGAAAACTTTTTATGGACACATTATGAATGCCCAAGATGCAAAGATCCCGTAGCTGATGACATCCATATGTTTCTAACATGCCCTGAAATCGAGAAGTTTTGGCTCGAGGTGTGTCAATTTTTAATCGAAGTTACAGGTATCACCGTGAAGGTCAGTTCCGCCCTGGTCTTTTTTGGAATTTGGCATGATAATACTACTATCATTAGTAGATTAGACGCAAGATTTATTTTTTACGTAATTCTTTTAGGAAGAAGAGAGATTTGTAAATCATGGAAGGCAAATCTTCCACCGCACTTCCTGGAATGTAAAAAAAGTGTTATATATATATAAGTAAGCAGGACCTAATGTGTGATTCTAGCAGTAAAGAGAAAGTATGGCTTAAGTTGGTAGACTGGATCCAAAATCTGTGGTCCAATGATTAAGCCAATGTTGAGCTGTCGGTCCTGTGTTCCATCCGTGCTATGGGCACTCCCGGGAAGGGTGGAATTGGAAACTGCTTTTTTTCTCTTGATTGGAAGGACTCCAACCTGGCCTGGGTTACCAGAGAAGGGGACGAGTATATCCAGCAAGTAATTTGGCAGAATGAGGACTAAAAAATGTTTTAAAAAAATAAAGGCGACAAAGGCTTCTTTCAAATTTCTTTACAAGATCAGAGGCTAGCGTCATCCATCATGATTTGTAGTGCTGAACCCCTTCAGCAGCATCTTTGAATAACAAACATTACCATGTCAACCATTCTTAAATAGGAACCCTAAATACTATATAAATCCATATTAAAGACTCTCCATCCTTTATTAAATACTGCTTCTGCAATTATAAGTACTATTCTGTAATCGTCTTTTGGTATGAAAGATGTGATGATTAGGTTTATTTATGAAAAACACAAGCAATTCCAATTTATAGAGGGTGAATATTGATTTGGATACTTGGGGTTTGCATGAGTACTTTTTGTTTTAAAAACATATGCATTTACTAAAATTGGAAATTATTTAAAAATGTATGTTTTTTGTTAATGTTAATAATCAATCGTGTTGCACTTTATTTAGGTTTGATTTGCAGCAGCTTCCACGAGCAGTAGGACAGCCTCATCGTGAACCAGAGCAAACACGCTTGGACTGCAGAAGAAGAACACATGCTGAACAACGGTTTGGGCTTCATCCATACCCGCCTTGGAGATGACTTTACCATTTACAACAGCTGTCCCAATTCCTTCAGAAAATATGCCTGTCCTTCTTCGACAAAGCAAACAACACCATCCCAGAAACCAATCTCAATACAGGGTTGAGGAACAAGTCCACCTTCAACCCACCGCCACACCTGGTCCCCTTGAAAGTATCCACTTTTGAAATAGCGGTCCTTAAGGATTTGGAATCTCTGAAAGCCCAAGCGAAACACCCTTTCTTCAACCTTTCCAAGGAAGAGATGGATTGTCTGATCGGTGTCTAACGGTGATCTTAGATTCCAATACATACCAGGAAGAATTCATCCGACAACTGAGTGACACAAAATACTTTAGAACCCTGCAGAAGGACCCTACGCCGAGACTACAGAGAACCATAAGTGCTCTGGTAGAAAGAGGAAGGGATGCAGAATGGATCACAAAAGGTGAGACAGAATTCTTTAATCACCGTGCACCCTAAAATGCCTAATTTCTATATCTTACCAAAGATTCACAAACCGGGACAACCGCCCCCAGAAAGATCAAGTGTCTTAGGAAATGGCTCTCTCCTTGAGCCTCTTTCCCAATTTGTTGATTTCTTCTTCAGACCAATAGAGGTTGATATGCCTTAGTACCTGCAGGATACTAAATGTGTTCTCACTTTCCTTACTGATACTTTTTGATCCTCACATACACTAGTTGGTGTCTTATGACGTCAAATCGCTCTATACTAACATTCTGCAAGAGTACACCCTACAGACAGTTAAAGAATAGTTGGACCTAATAGAATGAGATGATTTGAACCCTTCCTCCTTTGTCATCGATTGTGCATCCATAGCCATGAAGGAGAATATTTTCTTGTTACCACAACACAAATGAACCCTCGGGCAGAGAGAGAGAGAAACGTGTAGGCTGAGAATGAAGGTGTCCCTTTAAAGGACGGTTTCCATCACCCACCAGAGGTGGCATGCTTCATCATTGGGGAACCTCCTCCCACAATGAAGCCTAGTCATGGTGTGGGTTACAACCCCCTCACTGAGAGGGAGGAGCTCAGGGATGTGTTTAAATCAGAGGGGTAATACTAAAACTCAGTGTGAGCTTTCAAGATGTGGTGAGGGACGCAGTGCAAGTGATAAGGCGAGTTAAAACTAGCTACCGGGGTTGCCACATGTCTTTATTCTGGCTACCATATGCTAGGATTAAAAACAGAGTGCGACGGAAACCATTAGATCCAGTATTCAGATCGACTGCTAATTTCGTTTTTCACTATTGCAAGGACTATTTCTCCTATAGGGGTAACATGGGTATTGCCTTGAATTATCTTTTAAGTGCAATTTCCCATTGGGAGCATATAGAGATTTGGAGTTTGGGGTCTCTAAACTCACAATTTAAATATACATCTTTTGGTGAAATTAGTTTTTAAATTGTGTGTCTGAAAATGCCACTTCTAGAAAGTTGGCATTTTCTTGATTAGCCATTCTGTGCCTTTGCCTGTCTGTAGAATCCACACCTAGGTTAGGATGACAGTTGGGTTTGTGTGCATACACTCTATACAGTCCACAAAGGGAGCGGAGGTGTGCCTTGAATATCCTTTTGGGCTTTCACCGGGCTGATGGGCCTTCCTGAGCTAGAGTGGTGGGAGGAGTTGTCACTGACACCTGAATAGGGCTGTGACTGTACACACACAAAGCTATCTCCACCCCCCTGCATTGTGTCTGGAATCAGGTCAGGGAAAGGCAGGGTCTTGTGCACTACAAAGACTTTCCTTTGAAGTTTGCCTACTTCAAAGGCAGAAAGGGGTATAAGTATTGAACCTCTGACACTTTCAAATCAGAACACTTCTGGACTGAGAACATTCTCCCAGGAAGAAGAGCTGTGTTGCTGTTAGGAGGGACTACCTGTTTGCTTTGCTGAGTTGGCCTGCTGCTGGCTACTTCGGTCTTGGCCAGTGAAAGGCTTATGTTGAGCTTGCCTCCTGTTGGAAGTCTCGGGATATTAAAGACTTCGGGAGAGATTTTTCAAAAAGTCAAGCAACGCAGCACAGGGAGGGAGCAGGAGGGCACCATATTTTCAAAGATATGGCTCTCTCCTCCCCTTTCCCTTGCGTCGGTGCAGATATCAGCTGCTAGGGGCCCTGCACACACCTTAGCGCCACAGTGCTCGGTTTAAGGGGATGCTCAGGGTCCTATACTCGCTTCCGCTGCACTCCAGTAATACCTCACGGCCGGGAGTCCACACACACATATACCAGGTCGAATAATACTATGTAAGAAATGACAGGCCAGGAGGGAGGGAGGTTGTATGGTAATGGGATTGTTTAGATATATATTAGTCATTAAACTGCATTATTGTATATTCTGTTTGTACACCCATCTTTTATTCGCCTTGAGACTGCCCTCTCCTAGTTTGGCATATGCTAGCAGTTTTCTTTAACAGTACTTGAAGGAAATACATGTACACAATTAGAAAAACACAGAAAATACCATGCTATATCTGTCATGACACTCTGTATTCACTTTGTGGTGCACAATAAAGTTTGTTATAAAAGAAAAGTTAGTTTACTGACCTTGTTGTCAGTTGATTTTAATAAACACAATACCATGCAATGTATACAATACAAAAAGTATTCATAAAAAGTACAAAGTTATGATGCAGAATCTGAATTCTGTCGGTATAGACATTTGGAATGTGTTAATATAAAGAATAACAATAACCTAATCAAAAAAGCAGCTAGTTTTTCACCCTATGGCAATTCAACATGACTACAAGTGTTGGCTCACGAAATTCATATTAACTACTGCCACCTTAGTAAAAAGCAGAAGATCTATGGTCTAATTTTAATAAAAACCATAATAAAATTCAAGTCAAAAAAGTTTTCCTAAATAAACAAAAGGGAGCATATCCCACTTGTAATTCCATTCTAAAATGAGCACTACCCAGGTGTATATAGGGTAGGGTATATATTTAACCTCATGGTAAAAACATGTCACATACCTTTAAAAACACTTTCCAGAAGTATACACAATTAAGTAGAAGGCGCGTTGAAGAATAATGTTATTCGGATGCTATGTGTCCAAAAAGTATCAACAAAAGAAAATATGCCAGAATGTAAGAATAGCAATACTACGTGAAGGAAAATTAAAAAAACCGTAGTGAAGGGGAAAAAGAGTATAAGGCGCGAGATAAATAAACACTATGTACTCCATGGGGAAAACAACATGAAAGCACGTATTTAAGCAAGTCAAGACCTGGGGAATAATGGGTACAATTCTAGGGCCCATGTAGTGTTGTACAACCACAGAGCCTACCTTGTCAGCGAAAAAGATGAAGATCACAAACGCCCGAATTATGATAGCTCGAGCACTCAAATTGAAGTTGGTATGCTTGGTATTGCAGCATCAACAGTAAAAGCTGTGACACAGTCTGTAAAAATATAGAACAATTCAAATTAGATCCTATTTGGTGTATGTGTTCAACCTTGACAAAACTTAAGTGGCAACAGTCGCAGTTCCCACAGTTTATAATGCTGTGTTCCTAGTTTGGGCAACACGGTAATGTCATTTAAAGAGCATAGCAAAGAAAGGAGAAAGTCAGACATGGTGTGACATAGCCTGACTCGACTGATACGAAAGTTTTGATTTGACAACACCCGCGTTTTCCATATTTTATATTTGGTATGTTTCTAATTTGGGCAACTCGAAATAATTATTTAAAGAATATCATAAAAAGAGAATCAGCCTGCTTTAATTTGGCGTAAATGCTCAAATTTGTTCCAAGACAGGGCAATATAAAGGCATTCTAGCATGTAATTAAACATTTTGCTGAGTAACATTGAGTGTTGGATTGCACATTGTTTCAACAGCTTTAAAAAAGTTGTATACACGACGAAACACGTGTCGGCTGTCTGCATCTACAATATACACTTCGTGTCAACACACTCAAGACTTTACACGACTTTTGCCTTTTGTACTTTATATGAATACTTTTTGTATTGAATACAATGCATGGTGTTGTGTTTATTAAAATCAACTGACAACAAGGTAGGTGAACTAACTTCATAGTGGTTGTGCTCTGTAACTAATATTTTGCTGATACTCAGATAAATATTAGCTATTTTTCTAAATTGGTGTGGAGTTCTTTTGTAGTGTTTTCATTGTGTTAATGTGTGTGTGTACAAATAGTTTACACATTGCCTCTGAGATAAGCCTGACTGCTAGTTCAAGCTACCAAGGGGGCGGAGCAGGGGTTATATTAGCTGTGTGACCTACTTACCCTGACTAGAGTGAGGGTCCCTACTTGGACAGGGTGTATACCAGCTGCCAACTAGAGACCCCATTTCTAACAACCACCCACATGGGTAACCTAGAGACCTTGTTGTTACAGAGGGAACAATGCTGTATTTTCAGACTCAAAAGCCACTTACGGGGGACTGAATGATGATATTCTGTGGACTGTCCTACAATGACCATGGTTCTATCACTCTTATACAGAGACACGACTACCGACATAGAGGCCTCCTCCACAACCTACTATCCCACATTGTATTTACAATATGGCCTTGACCCATGCCCATACATTGCTGTTTATTTAGTTGGAATGGAACTTCCATTACCCCATACATTAGTACCCACCACTGCCTCCACATCCCTTCATTAACATGTGCTGGAGGCTTGATACTGTTTACCAGCATTTTCTTTTGACACATATTTCAGGGACTTTATAGCGTCCCTTCAATGCTCCTGGATACTTTACACTGTTCTGCTGCAGAAAGATTTTTTTTTACACCCATGATATATAGTCCTGTTCATTTTATTGTTTATCTTATCTCTATATATAGTGTGAGTTCTTACACCACTGTATACCAGACCCTTTTAACCTGGTTGGTCTCTGTTAATGAGTCTTACGACTCCTAAAGTCCTCCTCGAAGACTGGGACTACAATCCCTATAAATCCTGCCTGTGCTTTAAAACATCGACACCATTCTTGGCGTCTAGTAGTCCTTTTTAAGACTACAATTCCCATGCAAACAGGCGCACCTGCTTCGCATAAGTAACAGTAAAATGCACCCATTTAAAAGACGCACCCAGCTTCATTTTCCCACTCTTGCCGGGCTTGCCATTCAGGGACACACAGATGACTTTAAGGTATGTGGTTTCTACTGAACCTTTGCACGGTTTACCCACATTGGGTCTAGTGTACTGTTGGTGTAGCACGCAGCGTCTAAGACAGGATCTCGGTCTCAGTTAGCCCTGCATGACTTTGCCACTGAGTACTTTGTCGAAAGACCGCTTTGCGGTCTTCAACCGGGCTTATATATGTTTCCCCACAGCGGGTGCTTGTCCTCATGGCACCATGCGCTTGCTTAATGTACATTGGGTTTTGTTGTGTTTAATTTATGTCTCATTTAGGAGGCACAGACTGCATTTCAGTCTCGCTGTGCCAAGCCTATTTTAAGCCATGAGCTTCTCTGTTAGACCGTCCCCGGTCACAGATTATTTGCAAAACTATTTATGAAGTGGATCCTTGCTTCTATGGATCGAGTCATTGCATAGCAGTGTGTTGTTTACTATATTTTCTTTCTGTTTTGTTGTTTTCATGTGTCTACAATAAACAGATTATGGGGAAAAAAACCTATTTATGAATCGCTCGCACACACACATAGGTCATAGACAATGTGCATAAATCATTTGTGACACACACACACACACACACACCCTCACACACCCTCCCCCCGCTCCCTCCCATGTCCTTCTCGCTGTTCTCACTTATTAGACAGCCCTCTTATACCATCTCGTGGGTATTGGAAGGCCTGTGACTGTTTGCATATGTTTGTTGCATAATATTAGTCGTCGGGCAGCTAGGTGCGCTGACGTGAGACTGCATCTTACGCTTGGCTTCCAGTCTAGCAACACATAATGGGTCCCTGCTGCCCCTTCACACTGCTCTCATCTCATGTAGAGTGATGAACATTTAAGGTGTCCCTTTCAAGTCTGAACAGGCTTCTTTCCTCGGAGAGGGAGATAAGGAAGGAACAGACACATCCAATGAACGGAACAAGCACAGAAAGACTGCATGGTGAGTGATTGTTTTTTGGTTCTTATCACAAAAGTTAGGAGGGCTCCTAAAAATATTTTGCCAAAATGTGGCATTTGATTACAAATGATCCATGGATATTAGATACGGTGCAAGGTTAGATTTTGTAAATATTTGAAAAGCCGAAACAGACTATAGAGCCAGGCCAATTAATATAGAATCAGGAACATATTGAGATAGTGGATTGCGAGATGCTACAATTATTGGAAAAAAGTGCTATAATCCAAGTTGAGGATTGTTTCAAAGATTTTGTGAGCAGCATATTTTTGGTAGAGAAAAAAGGAGAAGTGTTAGCATCCAGGGATCAGGTTATTGGAGTTAAATACATTTGTGTTATACAGATATTTCATGATGGAGGAAATCCATCTGTTGAGGGCCATTCAACAAGAGAATGATTGGATGGTGGTTAGATTTAAAAGATGCCTTCTTCACAATTCCAAAGAAAGTCAATCATATCTCCAATTCAGATGAAGGCAACAATTTTACCAGTTTCCATGTCTGCCATTCGTTCTTTCGCCAGCATCTTGGTGTTTTGCCACAGTACTGAGGCCAGTAGTAGTGTTGAAGGAAAAGTTATTGACATTGAGGGATGTTTTGGAGAATGTTACACCTTCAAGAAAGATGGAGGTTTTGAGTTTCCAAATAGATACTGTGCAGGCAAAATTGTGATTACCAGGAAAGAAGGTGAGGCTTCAGGAACGTGAATTTCAAATTAAGTAATTTGGCAAGAATGATTGGACTTTTTTCTTCTTCAATACATTATATTTCCTAGGTCAATTACATTATTTTGCTTTACAGAAAGTAAAGGCAGAAGGCTTAAGAATGTTTCTTTTGGTAGGGAGACAGGATAGGTTTGTCTACGGAAGCAAGAGAAGAGAAGATATGTTGGTTGGAGTACTAGGAAGCATAGAATACTAAGTGAATTTTGGTTGTGCACCAGATTTTGTGTTGGAAATGGATGCAAGTTTACACAGCTGAAGTGGATGAATAGGCAAACGAGAGACAGGTGGATTCTTGTCAGGCTTGGAAAGGAACAAGAACATGAATTGTCTGGAGGTGACAGCCAGTTAATATGCTTTGAAGAGCTTCAAAAATGTATGGTAATGCAGAGAGGGAGAGGTTCATGGACAATGAGTCAGCTGTACCTCACATAAATCGTTTGGGGCGGGCCAGATCCTGACAGTTATTGGATTTGGAATGTAAATTATTGTTTTCTTGTCTAAAGCAGAAGATATCTCTAGAAGTGGTATATTTTCCAGAACACGACAATTCAATAGCAAACTGGAATTCCAGATATTTGAGGGACTACCATGATTGGAAGCTGAATCAGAGTTGTTTGAAGAAAATAGATAGGAAATGGGGATTACTGAAGTTGGATCTGCTTGCAAGCAGATTAACGTTTCAAATAAAGAATTATTGTAGCTGGTTACCAAACTCTGAAGCAGTAGCAGTAGATGCATTTCAACAGCGGTGGACAGGGAAACAAGGTTGTGCATCCTCTCC
Source organism: Triturus cristatus (assembly GCF_964204655.1). Classification (NCBI taxonomy): domain Eukaryota; kingdom Metazoa; phylum Chordata; class Amphibia; order Caudata; family Salamandridae; genus Triturus; species Triturus cristatus. Next base: position 812,031,752 of record NC_140583.1, on the reverse strand, counting down.
ATTTGCAGTTTTACAGAGGGCTCTACTAATGGTGTGAAGAGAGAAATGTCAATTAATTCTAGTGACCGGAAGCAACCTCGGACTCCAGATTTATCACAGGTAGTCAGGAGATGTGATAAGAAGTGAAGCATTATGAAAGGGAAAAAACTGGATGCAATAAAACAAACCTTCCACCAAGCCAGGCCAATCAACAAGAAGTGCAGAGGAATGAAGCTTGGAGTGAGAAGCAGGATCTGAATGAAAACCAGCAAGTCTAACGAGAGAGCAACAGGCAAACAAGCAAAATTGCTACGTGAGTTTGAACTGGTCTAGTCTCCTTTAATACGCATAACAGGGAGTAAACCTTTAGAAAGATATATGAAATGATATGCCACCATCTTACCTTGGGAAATTCAAAAACGAAATACTTCATGCCTGCAGTATTGCAAACTTCCAATGCCTTCAGAGGAGGAGCTGTGGTTCCTCTGAAAGGTACAGGCATCTCTGCCAGATGAACGGAGATCTCTAAATAGGGTTGGAGGTAATCTGCCAGAGTGACGGAGGTTAAGACCCACATCCCCTGCGGACAGCAAGCCACCAACCATAAGTCTAGAAAAAAACAACTTAGTCCTCAATGTCCTTTATCTTATGTGCCACGTCATGTTTTAGATTGAAATAATATGTCTGCGTGCTTTTCATTGCCCAGGTCTTACAACACCATCTGCCAGTCATCTTTGTTGTCATCATTTGCTCTTCCTCTAGTCTTTAGAGGCTTTTGAATGGTCTATGCCTCTTGAGGGGGTAACCACAGTATTCATGATTAACAGCAGGTACCATCCTCTAGTTGACCCCTCCAAATTAGGGCTGGCACGAGTCTCCTTTATCGGCAACAGTGGATGTGCGAGAGCTTCTTTTTTTCCAGTCTTATATTTGTGTATGAATAACAAGAACAAGTACATATGAAATACAAATACTATAATAACTAATGGCAAAATCATACAACAATTTCAATATTATTGTAGCTGTATTAGAAGTGTACTACAAAATCTGAAGCCCTTGTCACATGTGTATGTATTTGATTAGTAGGTTATTGGGCCTGATTTTTTAAGGGGCTTCTTTTTCTCCTGCATCAGGGGAGTGAGATAGTGCACTTTATCACCTGGACAAGTAATGGAGGTCAATTGAATGGACTTCAGACTTTGGAGATAGTGATCATTGTCAAATTGTTTTCTAGGTTCAGTGTCAAATTGTTTTCTATGAAATCCTTTTGGCATTGCATCAGGAGTAGCTTATGTAGTGTATTTTAATTTGTGATAGTATAGAATTGATTTACTGTGATGGGACATAGTAAGGTGGCATGCGGCTAGAAGAGCGACTAGGTGGCACCGCCAGCTAGGTTGAGACAAAGAATACTCCGAAGCGAGCTCTTCTAGTTCATTTGTGCTGCTCTTCTAGTTCATTTGTGCTGCTGTCCACTCAAAGAGCCACCTAATACTTGTTTAGATTTACTACATGGGGGCGTTCCATGAAGACACTCCAGATTCACGATTTAGCCAATTTTGTGTTGGGAAATCTTCATTACTCAGTATTGTGTGGTCTGGTATCAACAGGGCTTAAATGAGCTGAAGATGAGTAATATATGGGGAGTTTTTCTAAACAAGGGGAATCAAAATATGTCTTGCCTTCCTTAAAATACCTTTGCTTGGGGTATCCCAGCATGGTGCAAATGGCGAAACGGGGGTGACAGGTGGAATTTCACTTCAGTTATTAGCAGAGCAGCACTGGGTGCAAATCTAGGGTGGCTCAAGCAGGAGTCGGAGGTACAAGTACATGCCACTGCTAGGTTGTACACTGGCCCTGGTGGTCTAGGAAGAGGGCTCAGAGTGCTGAAGTTGGCTGAAACAAAGTGCATATAGGTCCATTACACTTTCACAAACCACTATCTTTGGCACAACACTCACTAGCAAGTTCTGCACATTGATATGAGAATTGCAGTCTATCCTGAAGGCCTCCAACTCAGTTTGTTCACAATTGTCAGGAATTTCCTGTTGGATTATGTCCCACGGTCCAGCTTGCAAAGCTAAACAGGTTTTCCCCACAAGGCATTTTATGTTTGAGACAATATGCTCACAATTGTTCTTTCTAGTTTGCATTTCAGATTTATTCTTTACTTTTACAATCTTTTTAAATATGTTTGCTTTTAGTGCAACATAAACCCATAATCCAAAATGAATTGCATATTGACATCTTTCCTTTGGTATGGAGTCTGGTGTTTTACCCAGAAGCATGTGTGCGCAAAAGCCTTTGGATAATGAGGTTGTCTTGCATTAAAGGAAAATGTTTGTAAATGGTCAAAGACACAAGCTTTTGAATTATCAGGTTTATAAAAAGACTGTCATTTTGAAGACTAAAACTGAGGTGACAAGTTAAAAAAGAACAATGGGAATATGTTGCGTCACATTTAACTAATAATTGCCATTTGGAAAGTACAAAATAGGTGGCGTGTGGATCGCGCAGAATCAATTCAAGCATGCAGCTAGGACAAAATAGCTACATTTGGGGAGAATAATCCTCTTCACTAAATTGGTTCTACCAAAGTTCATCAATGGAAGATGAGCCTACCCCTTCATCAATCTGTTTCAGCCAAAGCGTTCACAAAATTTGCTTTGGGAATCTTATCTATATCTTGCGTGATCTTTAACCCCAGATATTTAATATCATTCTTTTTTTATTTTTGATAACTCTTTTTATTAAACAACCGTTGACATATAAGCAATTCCAAAATTCACTCAATTTCAACCAAGGCATGACAATTTGAGACAATAATCATTTACGTTATACACAGTAAGGACATTTCAGGGAAGGAGCAGATCCTCCAGTTCAATACTCTGCGGGGGGGGGGGCTGTGCATATATCTCCACGGTATGAGTTCCATTGCGTCCAAATGCGGGACCACTTTCTGGGACAGCCTCGGGCAGTATATACTGTCTTTTCACAGAACATACATCAGTCCATACTCTCTTCCCATGCCTCCATGGGGGGAATCGCCGCTCCCCAGGCTTGAGTAATGTTTCTTTTTGCTAGTATGAACCCCAAAGTGGCCCACTGTGTTTGCTGGGTATTCAAGTCAGTTGGTTCCCTTATATTTAATAGGCATCTATGTGCTTCAGCTGAATAGCAATACCGAGGACTGTACTCATGACTTCATGAACCTCCCTCCAGTATGTTTGAATGTAAGTGCATTCCCATATGATGTGCATAAAGGTACCTATCTGCCCACATTTTCTGCGACAGTTTCCTGTTTCCGCTCTTTCCATCTGTACTAGCCGGGGGCCGGTCATATATATCCTGTGCAGGATTTTTAGCTGTACCAGTCTTAATCGTGCAGGGATAGCTACCACTCGAAGAGAGGACACCGCCCCCCTCCAATCTTCATCATCCATTTCTATCCCGTCTGCCACCCATTTCTGTCGCAGCACCGAGAGAGGGTCAGCCATATTATATATCAATTTATTATAGATTAGGGAGATGGTCTTATCTGGGAGGTGTCCATCTAGAGTCCTATCCTCCAACGGAGATGATTCGGGAAGGGAGGAGCCTTTTGGGAGGAGTGAGTGCAGTGCATGGCTAATCTGCGTGTATCAAAAAACCTCTGTGTTGGTTAGTTCGTACTGATTTTGGAGAGTGGCAAATGCTTTCACCTCCCCTTTTTCCCATAGATCTTTAATTTGTGAGATGCCACTCACGTCCCATTTATCGAACCCTTTCGATGTCCATAAGTTGCCTCGCTGTGCAGAATCCCACACGGGAGTGGCCAACGTCAGCTTGCGCTCTCATCCGAGGGATCTATTAGCGGTGTGCCATATCTTAACTGAGTGGTTAGTGGGGCCCGTTAGCCGTTGCCGGCCGGGTGTCGAATATAGTGCTCTGTTATAATTCCCACCTGGGAGGAGCCACTTATCCATACGATAACCTGGATCGTCAGGGTTACCATACGTGCCATGGTTAATAGCCACCGGGTGTGCAGCCCGATAGTATTTCTTTATATCTGGAAGCATGATCCCTTCATCATACCATTTTAACGTAGTATATCCAAGGCTATTCGTGGTGTCCCAGTCCATTATAAGTCCCTCTGAAGGTGTTCAATTTCTTTGAAATAATTCAGTGGAACAGGCGAGCGAGTTTTGAAGGATATAAAGAAAACGGGGGAGGGACATCATCTTAAAAAGCGCAGCCTTGCCTAATAAAGAGAGGGGAAGAGATTTCCAATTGGCTATGTCTCGCTTTAACCGTGATAGCAGAGGAAGGAGATTCCTTTCATATCTAAGTGCAGGGTCCAGGGAGAGAAAAATCCCCAAATATTTGAATCCCGTGGCATTAGTCTGGATTGGACAGTTGCGGGGCAGGTCTGGAGGACCTCCCTGGGAGAAGTTGGCCTGATATATGCTGTCCACTAGTTATAGTGGGCACCTTGTATCAGTCCAAACAACCCCTTATTGGTTATAGGTTAAAGACAACCTTTATTGAAAGCTATCCTAGTGGTAGCTATGGAGAGCAGCCTTCAGGCTAAGTCTTGAAGGAATGTAAAGCAGCTTGTTTTACCAGTCTATAATCTCTTGAGTTCCTAAATGAAAGATATCCACACCAGGTATATATATAAAATATATGTTTTTATTACTAAACACACCCTCCTAGTCTCTTTATGAGACTAGAGGTCAAAACCCATAAGTTACACTTCAATAATCACAGAAAAATAGCACAATTACACGTCAGGCCCTAGGGGCCAGCCAAACCATATACTAAAATAGTGGTATAAGAACCACGACTTAACTAGACACAAGGCCTAGAGCCTGTAGAATCTCTGGGACCCCAAGGAACCACCCAAGGTAGTGACACAGGGGACCCACGGGGGCCGTGTGTAGTGTGTGAATAATGCCGCGAGCTCCCGTTAGCTTCTATGGAGAAAGTCGCGGTTAGATTTTTAAAGACTAGGGACACTTTAGAAATGAGTCCGGACCAAACCCTTTTGGACTTAGGAAGTTCTAGGGCTAGCACCCACGGGAGCACCGGAGTACTCATGTTACCTCACCCAGGGAAGCCGGGTGCATAGGTGTCTTTTGGTGTTGGGTCGCGTCGTCGATTTCAATGGGAGCTGGCGAAGAAGTGCTGCTGCCGTGAAGATGCGAAGTGTCCGAAGAGATCCAAGCCTGGATCGAAGATGAGAAGAACCTGAAAGCAGAGGGGACAGAGTCTGGGTCACTAGCCAGTGACCAGGAAGGCGATGGACAGATGCCCACCGATGTCGGGTGATTTCGGGTGAAAGAGGTGAAGCTCGACTCTTCAGCCACGAGGACCATGAGGCGTCGAGGATGACCAGGAGCTGGATTCAAGCTGTCCCACGAAGGATGTCGAGTGCTGCAGTGTCGGTGCCCGGATTGGACACCACAAGCCTTGGCAACAGAAACCCACGCAGAAACGAGAAAGATGCTTCAGTGCAGACCAGCAAGGTCTGTGGGACTCCCCACTTGATAGGGAGTCGGGGCACGTCTGGAGCAACCAGGGAAGCCCAAGGAAATTCAAAGTTACCCCCTCAGGAAACCACCAGTCAACGGACCAGGGATCGCGAAGGGACCTCGAGACGAAACACAAAATGGCGGCCCATGGGTCACTCGGAATGACCAGGCCGACAATCTTCAGTGGATTCAGTGCTCGAGGTGGGGGCTACAAGTCAGCCCAAGCACGACTTCAAGAGACGTCGAGAAGTTAATGCACTTGCAGAAATGCACGGTGGCCATGAGTTCCGGTTCCATGCTACTCATGAGGGCTGCGGGTCTCAGCTTTGCTGGGAACTCGGGTTGGCCTCTGAGATGTCTGGAAATCCTCTTCCTGGGCTGCAAATACTTCGGAGTCCGGCGGGAGCTTCGGAAATGCAGACCGGCATATTGCTTAGTTGGTGCCTGCCAGGCAGGGGAGTCACTCCTTGACCCCAAGGGAGATTTCTTCAGTCCTTTGGTCTGGAGCAGAGCATCGAAGGTCCAGGATTTGGCTTCAGAGTTTCGTCCAGGGTAATATAAAGTTCTGGTTACAGAGGTTCCTTACTTATACCGAAGGAAGGGGTTGGACTAGCTCTGGGGACCCACCTATGGGAGGGTTTGGAAAGAGGGGTGGCTACACCCATTTCCTTTGTCCAGTTTCGCGCCAGAGCAGGGGCTGGAAGCCCCTGAACCAGTCTGAGCTGGACTATGCACAGGGACACGAAATGTGCCCCCAGTGCAGGACTTCAAAGCACTCAGAGTGCTCCCACCCAGCCCCAATACACATAATCCTGTCTGGGAGGTGGTTACACCTCCCTGTGATAGGAAACCTATTGTCCAGGCCTCCCCTGCCGGAGTTTCAGTCAGCAGTAGGAGGCCAGACTTGTGTCTGTGGCTGCAGCATCCATTTTGTGTTGCCAGGGCTCTATTAAGTTTCTACCGGGTATACCAGTGCTGCCACGTCTCTCCCTCTAGAAGGGTGGGATCATACTCCCACACCAGTTACCAGTTTTCGAAGGACGGCTATAAGATAAGGCCACTCAATAGTATCAAACGCCATGGTGGCATCCAAAGAGATGAGGATAGCTGGTTCCAGAATCGTGTTCGCTCTATCAAGGACCCCATGTACTCGGCGTAGATTTAACGCCGTGTTACGGTGCGGTATAAAACCGGATTGGTCTGGGTGTACTAGGTCCAAAATGATTTAAATTAGTCGATTGGCTAATACTTTGGCAAGGATCTTAGGTTCAGCATTGAGGAGGGCGATTGGTCTATATGAGGCACAGTCTGTTTTGGATTTGCCTTCCTTATGGATAGTCACTATGTTTGCTATTCATTGGTCAGGAGGTAGCTCCCCTGTTTCCCTACTCTCCTCAAACATGGCTTTAAGATAGATGGCCAATTTATCGTGGTCAAGTTTGTATAATTAAATGGTAATACAGTTAGGGCGCAGGGTTTTCCTGAATTCAATGATCTGATCGCCTGCGCTATTTCGTCTGCTGTCAAGGGGCTATCCTTTAATTGCCGGTCCGACAGGGAGAGGGTAGGGAGTGTTATGTCCTTCAATAATTCATCCAAGTCATCCTCGGTGTATGGCGCCACTGCCATGTACACCGCAGCAAAGTGGCTGGCAAAGCGATTTGCGATGTCTTTAGGGTCAGTAATGCGAATATTATTAGCATCATGCAAAACCGGGACCAGTCTATTCGCCCATTCCCACTTATCACGCCATGCTATCAATTTTCCCGCATTGTCACCTAAGTCATAAATCCTACCAAGCCTCTCTCTTCCCAGTGCTTTGGCCTTCTCTGTGACTAACGCCCTATATTCATCCTGTTTAAGGCATAGCAAGTGGAGCGAAGCCGGTGTGGTCGTTATTTCCATGTCTCTTTCTAAGTGGTAGATCTCGTTCTCTACTCTAGACACCTTCCTTTGTTGTTCCCTCTTTTGTCCAGATATTAATGAGAGCTTCCCCTCTAATTACCTCTTTAAAAGCTTCCCAGAGTGTCTGTGAGGAAGCCACTGTGCCAGAGTTTTCAATAAAATAAGTGTCCATAGCCTTGAGGAGATCTGTACGAATTTTAGGGTTGCGTTAGTACCAGGGGTTAATGGGGACAATTCTACCCACCCTAACCTGGTCCAGGAGTATATGTACCCATATCGGTGAGTGGTCGGATATACCCCTCGCTAAGTGTTTGATTTCATGAATAAGTGAGATTTGGGGACTGGGGATCAAAATGTAATCTAATCTGGATAGGCTGCCGCGGGCCCCAGAATGGAAGGTGTGTTGTACTTTCTCAGGGTGGTAAGTACGCCAGCCGTCCACCAATCCCATGGTTTCCAGAAAGTCCTGCAGCCATCTATTAGATGGCCCCAACTCACATGGGGGGTGACGGTCCAATCTACCCAAGCCTACTGAATTAAAATCACCTCCCAGCAGCAGCACTCCCTCAGGTAGTGAAAGGAGAGTGGTGCGCAAGTCCTGGAATGTAGTGGTTTGAAGGCCAAGCGGGACGTAGATAGACATTAATGTAACGGTTCGTCCCTCCCAGGACCCAGTAATACCTATATAGCGGCCCCTGTCATCAGCCCATGTGGAATTCACACTGAGGGGGAATGTGTTTTTTAGCATAATGCCTACTCCTCTCGAACTCGTTGTAAACTCCGCATGTGCCACCAATTTATACCCCCCTCTGCACATCGCCTTACATGTGCTGATGCGTCTCCTGCAGAAGAACAATGTCAGGGGCCTGCTTCTTGATATACTGAAGAACTATACTGCGCTTAACTTTATCCCCAAGCCCGTTGACATTCCAGCTCCAAATCTTTGCCTCCTTATCCCACCGCGTATGCATCAAACTTAGTGGAAAGGTTCAAAGTCTCAGTCACGCCTATCACATTTCCTGTCGACGAAACAACTGCAATTACAAACAGGAACAAATTACCCCTCCAACAACCCCCATCCCTGCTTCCCTGCCCTCTGGACTTAAAACTGCCCATACTTAACTGGCAGAGCGCCTATCACCCAACTGCTGTACCAAATGAAGTAAATGAGGGTGTGTGATACCCCGGCCTCTCCCACCCCCACATCTGGGAACAATCTACTTAACAATGCGAGAAAAGATCACATTAGTGCATATCTTGGCCATCAAACTAGATTCACCCCCTTTACTGGTCTCATTATGTCCACAGTGTCCATCTGCTTCTTTCTCGTGGAGGTCTAGTTTATACAAAAGTTCAGAGGGTCACCTCCGTCATTCTTGAACTTGTTTACTCGATAGGAACTTCGCCGATCTCAGGCTTTTTGGGTCTCCAGCCAGTTCGCTGCGATATCAGGGTTCTCGAAAGACCAAGCCTTACCATCTGCTTCCACTCGGAGCTTGGACGGGAAGAGCATTGCATATTTGTGACCTTTGTCTCTAAGCAGTTTCTTTACTCCTAGGAAGGACCTTCGTTGCTTTTGGACTAGCTGAGTGAAGTCAGGGAAAAAGGTTATGTCGGCATTGTCCAGTCTGAGTGGAGGCCCCGTACTGGCTTGTTGAAGTATTGCGTCGCGGTCCTGGTAGTTGAGGATCCTCGCCAGGATGGGGCGTGGAGGAGCCCCGGGCCTTGGTCGCCCTCCTGGGACTCTATGAGCTCTTTCCACGACAAAAAAGTTGCCAAGACCCTTGGGTTTAAGATGTTGAAGGATAATGTCTTCTACATATAGGTCAACAAATTCCCCCTCCGCTTTTTCAGGGACTCCCAAAATGCATACGTTATTGCGTCGGAGGCAGCCTTCGTAATCGTCCAGCTTAGTCTCTGCGAGCTTTCTGAAAGTTTGCAGTTCATGGATTTCTGTTTGTAGGTGCGCGGTATCTTCTACTAAACTGGTGGTTTTAAGTTCCACTTGTTTAAGTCTCTCATTATTTTTAGTGAGATCTGCACGGATTAGGTTCACCACAATCGTTATGGTGTCCATTTTATGTTCGAGCGAGGTTTTTATCTCCACTATGGCTGCCATAACATCTTTAAGAGTAGTCTCTTTGTCCGGGTTTCCGTGCTGTCCTGCGTTTCTATGTTTGGGGGAGGGCTCAGTTACATTGTCTCTTGAGAATGCATATTTGTCCAGAGGCCCCTTGTGGACTTCATTCTGCCTTCCTTTCGGGGACTCCACTGTATTTGCAGCAGGGTCTGCAATCCGGCCCAACCAGGGAGTTTCGCTGTATGGTGTGAGTGATATGGGCAATGCAGGAGTTGGGCCGCCACCTGGGCGCTGCGTCCGCCGGACAATGCAGGCAGGAGTGTGGGAGGTCTGCGCTTGTTATGTGTCTTGGGCGCTGCCTCGGCCAATAGCCGTGTGATTCCCTCCAATAGTTAAAAGAAAATGGTTTCACTTTATACCCACTGGATCGCCTCTCGCAGGGCCTGCGATCTCCCCTTCTTTGAGGTATTTATAAGCCAACATGCAGAGGGTGCCTGCCGCGCTAGCCTTTCGCGCCCCCAATCTTCTGGTGACACCCAAGTAATTACTCGCTGCAGTTCCACATCCGACAGTCCCCGCTGCCGCCGGAGCAACCCTGGTGAGGGGGGGGGGGGGGAGTCCTTTTCCCCACCCCGCCCACCACAACCTCCCAAGTCGCATCTACACCTTCCACAGCTGAAACTCACCGGCGTGTAGCGCGGAGCCTGCTAATCCTGGCCCACGTTGTCTGCCCCGCAGCAACTCCGGATCTCGCCGTCTGTCTCTCTTTGTAGACGGGGCTGCAGCGGGGAGCAGCCCAAGGCAAGCGGGTCAATGCGTGCTCCACGTCTCCAATCAATTGAGGCCCCGGCGCACATACACTCTGTAGGCCGCGTGGCGCCGATGGAGATATCTCAGGATAGGGACCGAGTGTGGACTCCGTTCTTCCTGCCTCGCAGCCCGTGTGCCTTTCGGTTGTCGGTTTCCTCCTCAGGTAACAGGATACGTGTGTCGGATGTATGGTTTAGTGTTAGGGGTGCCCGAGTTCCACTAAGCAGCGGCCATTATGATACGCAGCGTAGCCACGCCCCTTTAATATCATTCTTAATTAGGGAATTGCCCCACTCCTGATTTCTAACCATGATCTTGGTTTTCTCTGACTGACTGAATACACTGAGACCTCACCGAATGTTGCTGTTAACTGCACTATAGCTGGAAAAGCAGTGTCTAGATTGGAAATGAATACCAGAAGGGCATTCTCATAGAGGGAAACTTTTTTCTCCCATCCGTTGCCGGAGAAGGGAATAAGAGACATGTCTTGCCTAAGCCTATTGCTATAAAGGCTCAACCTAAAGATTAAATAGTAGGGGGGATAGCGGGCACCCTTGCCTTGTGTCTCTGAATATTTTAATACCTGAAGTTAAGCTTCCGTTCACTAAAATTCTTGCTGAAGGGTCCTGATAGATCAGTTGTGCGGCTCTGCAGAAAACTGTCACCTATATTGTGTTGTTTTAAAATGGTAGCCAAGTAAGCCCAATATACCCTGTCGAAAGCTTTTGTAGCGTCTAGGGTTATGACTGCGAGAGGAATATTAAATATTGTGGCTAGATTGATAGAACCAATAAGACCGTACGTTAATTCATGGAGGATTCTTCCTCTTACAAAACCCTTCTGGTCACTGTGCAACATTCCCCCAACTACTCCACTCAACCTATCTGCCAGCAATTTCGCAAATATTTTATAATCGCTATTGAGAAGCGAAACAGGTCTATAGGACCCACAACATACAGGGTTTTCCTTGGTTTCAAAATTAGCATAATTATTGCCTCATTCCAAGACTTCGGCATCCGAGAACCTTTTGCGACAATCTCCCCAAATAAGTCCCATCATTTTCTTTAAACATGTCTGAGATTTAGGAGAACCTATTGGCCTACTTTTAGCCGACCTATCCAGTTTGTCTAAAAGCACATTAAAATCACCAACCATCATAACCGGATAGGTGAAGTCTAGAAGATTGAGGAAAGTTGATTTAAGCGGCTTAATAGCATCGGAATTCGGACCATAATACCCCACAAGTGAGAAGTTCCACTCATATAATTGGAGTTCGGTATTGGTCCACCTCCCTGAGTTATGTGTAGCACTTACTGATATAAACACAATCACCTGTTTTTTAAACAAAATGGCCACCACCCTAGTGCTAGTACTCGGGTCTGTGCAGACCATTTGTTGGACCCATTTTTGGGACTTGAATAGTTCTACGCATTTCACTTGGTCAGATGGGTTTCCTGCAAAATCATTATATGCATAGGGGAGCCCCTTAAATATTGCAGGATCTTTTCTCGCCTCCCTCTTGTACCCAATCCATTAACATTCTAGGTAAGTATTCCTTGGTTTCAAAATTAGCATAACTATTGCCTCATTCCAAGACTTCGGCATCTGAGACCCTTTCTCAAAAATCTCCCCAAATAAGGTCATTATAAGTGGCAGAATAGAATCGCCAAGGGTCTTGTACAGCTTGAACCGCTGGCAGACCATCAGGGCCGCAGCTTTACCCCCTGTACTTCAATTAATGGCACCCCTGACCTCTATCTGGGGGATACAACCATTCAAGAGAGACTGGTCACTTAATGCTAGGGTAGGCAGACTATCCTCTCCTAGCCAATGTTTTACTCCCTCCTCAATCTCCAAATCCTCAGAGTATTGTTTTCCAAAAAACCTATGGAAAGTGCTCTCTATATATGAGCTGTTCCTGACTTGATCAGCTTTGAACTTCCTGACTATTAACTCCCCCGCATTCTCTCCATCCTCAAATTGAGCAGGCTTACTCGCTTCCCATTTCTTCTTCGCTCTAGCCTACAACAAAGCATATAACTGCTCCCTCAGCAAGCTCAGCCTATTCTCTATGGGGGTAGACTCCTCTGTATCTAACTTTGTAACCAATAGTCCCTCTAGCTTCATCATGTCTGACTCCAGGAAGGAAACCACATTTTTATGCTTATTTCTGAAACTGGATAGGTTAGTAATCTTCCTCCTTAGAAAGGCCTTCAGTGAGTCCCATACTAAAGTATTAGTCTTAAGGAATTCCTCCGTCGCTACGCAAAGGTTACTAACCAAGTCACTGTCCAAAAGTATGGCTTGATCAAGGGTCCAACTCCTTAGCTCAGATTTGAAAACGGGCTCAAATTTTAGTACTACAGCAGAACGATCAGACAGTTGGGCTGCTAGGTAGGTAGTATCCTGTATTTCTTCTTATTTTTTATTATAAAAGGAGAAGCCCTGCGTTATTCCTGCTCTTTACCTCCACAGATCATATAGTACTAATTGTCCCATCATTTTCTTTAAACATGCCTGAGATTTAGGAGAACCTATTGGCCTACTTTTAGCCGACCTATCCAGTTTGTCTAAAGGCACATTAAAATCACCCACCATAATAACCGGATAGGTGAAGTCTAGAAGATTGAGGAAAGTTTATTTAAGCAGCTTAATAGCATCGGAATTCGGACCATAATACCCCAAAAGTGTGAAGTTCCAGTCATATAATTGGAGTTCGGTATTGGTCCACCTTCCTGAGTTATCTGTAGCACTTACTGATATAAACACAATCACCTGTTTTTTAAACAAAAGGGCAACCCCCCTAGTGCTAGTACTCGGGTCTGTGCAGACCATTTGTTGGACCCATTTTTGGGACTTGGATAGTTCTACGCATTTCACTTGGTCAGATGGGTTTCCTGCAAAATCATTAAATACATAGGGGAGCCCCTTAAATATTAAAGAATCTTTTCTCGCCTTCCTCTTGTACCCAATCCATTAACATTCTAGGTAAGTATTTGGCTTGGTACATCTGTGCTATGTGGTGATGTTCTACGTAATGGAATGTTATCAAAGCATTGATGATGTAGATGGAATGGAGAGCCTTGCTGCGTTGTAGCAAAAAGCAGTTGCTGAGGACATTATGCTGGGGGGTTACTGTATGGAGAAGATGTACTTGAAATAAAGAGACTGGAAACCTTACTTCTTGTGTATGCAGTTACTACATGCCTCTATCCCCCTGACCCATGTCTAGCCTGAGTGTTCCCCACCCCTGGGAAAACCCTTCCCTGCTTCCACATTAACTGATGTTAGTGGAAAGAGCCTATGCCTGCTATGCCAGTGGTTACTACTTTCAATCTATGACATTTTATTGTTCTAATATTGCGGGGCACTATCTTATTCTCATGATAGATTCTCCCTCTTAATGGCTTCTAACAGCTTGTCCGCTTGTCTGGGATCCTTTAGGTTGTGCATTTTGTTATTGTCCATATTGTGAAGGGAAGCTCGAAATTTAAAAGATTAGGGGCCATGGCCCCCAAGCTCAAACTCCTCTAGGTGCTTCCCTAGTTCCCATTGCCTATTTATGGTCACTCCGGATAAATTCGATCTGATCTCGAAAGAGAAGTCATTTGCCGTCAAGGATATCCATTTCACTGCTTTTAGCAAAATCCTTTCTTTAAAAGCAGAGGTTTGTAATTTCAGGAGTATTTTACGGGGTTTGCTTTTATTAGAATTTCTTCTAAACTGATCCCTATGTACTCTCTGAATATCTCTAGCTATGTCTTCCTCTTTATCCTCAATCTGTGTCCCTGCCTTTATCAAGGAGACCACATAGGCTTTTAGATCTTCTCCTTCCACACTCTCTGGGACTTTCAGGATTCTTAGGTAATTTCTTCTTGAATTATTTTCCAGCTGGTCTAATTTCTCCTGTACTTCCTGAGCACTGTGTCTCAACTGTGTCTTTGAGAACTTGGGTCCTAACAACCAATCGATATTTATTTTTCCTCTGTAGCTTAACATGACCCTGATATTTCTTCCTGGTTTGTTTCTAAGATGCAGAAGCCCTTTTTTTATGTTCACATACAGCGTTGAGATCATTGATTCAAGGGAAGCGATAGTCACCTGCTCTGCTGTCACTGGGGAAGTGAGGACATGAATGCACTCAGTAGTTAAAAGTTTAGGTAAGGCTTCTGCCAGGTTGAGGACTGCTCCCCTGGCTTCCACATTGGGATCCTCATCCAACCCCTCCAGGGCCCAAAAATTATTGCTCCCTGCTCTAAACGGATCACCTCCAGCTGCCATCTTCCCTAGTCTTTGATTATCTGCCTTCCTCTCTCTTGGCCTCTGTTGGACTTGGCCCTTTTTGCAGGGTTATCCCCAAACTTGTTGTTTCTTCCTCCTATTTTTTCCTGACCTGTTGTTGGTTTTAGGACTATCGGCACTTTACCACTGCTAATCAGTGCTAAAGTGCATATGTTCTCTGTGTAAATTGTTATTATGATTGGTTCTTCCTGATTGAACAGTCCCTAGTAAAGTGCACTGGGAGTGCCGGGGCTGGTAAATCAAATACTGCTAGTGGGCCTGCAGCACTGATTGTATCACCAACATGAGTAGCCCTGAAAAGATGTCTCAGGCCTGCCATTGCAGTCAATGTGCGCAGTTTGCTAACTGCCATGTCGACTTGGCAAGTGCACCCACCTGCCAGGCCCTAACCTTCCCTTTTCTTACATATAGGACACCCCTATGGTAGGCCCAAGGTACCCCCCTGGGCAGGGTGCAGTCAGGGCCGGACTGACTACCGGGCGTTTTGGAATTCCGCCGAGCAGGGGGCTGATTTCACTGCGGTGGGGGCTGATTTTGTTCATGGAGACCTGCGTGTACTTCGAAATAATTAAAGCAAAACGAATTTCGTTCAGTACATGCAGGTCCCCATCAACGAAATCAGCCCCCAGCTCAGCAGCATTTCAAAACGCCCGGTGGCCAGTCCGGCCCTGGGTGCAGTGTATGTTAAAGGTAGGACATGTACTGATGTGTGTAACATGTCCTGCTAGTGAAATACTGCCAATTTAGTTTTTCACTATTGAAAGGCTATCTTGCCCCATAGGACAGAATGGGGAATCCTTTGTAATATTTTACAAGCATATCTTCCCATAGGGATAAGAAAGAAAAATAAAGTTTAGGCTCTCTGAACTCAGAATTTATTAACAGATCTTTTAATAAAGATGTTTTTTAAATTGTTTGTTTGAAAATGCCACTTTTTAGAATGTAGGCATTTTCTTGTTTAACCAATCTGTGTGCCTCTGCCGGTTTGTGTATTGACTGTCTGGTTTTGGAGTGACAGGGGCTGGGGAGGTACATTCTCCCAGACAGCCACCGGGGGAGGGGAGGTGATGTGTGTCCTGCCTTTCCTGAATGAGTCAGGGCTGGGCTGAATAGACCTGTGCTGCATTCAGAGTAGGGGGAGGAGTTCTCACTAGCGCCTGAATAGGCCCGGTCTGCATTTAGAGTGGTGGGAGTAGATTTCCCTTGCACCTGAATAGGGCATGTCTGCCTTACACAATGCTGTCTCCACCTCCTGCTGGGCAGCTGCACCAGAGAGGACAGAACTGGTTTAGACTGGGCGCAGAGACCCTTGCACAAAGAGAACAAAGACATTTTGGGGTATAAGTATGAGACCTAAAACCCCTGAACTTTAGACTACTTCTGGAATCAAGAGGAACCTTTGCCAAGGAGAAGTGCTGGATAAACTGAGAAGAAGTACTGCCCTTGTTGTGTATCTGGGGTTGGCCTGCAGTTGCTGTTTTCTGCCAAGGAAAGGAGAAGGACTTTGCTGTGTGCTGTGTCCCCTGCTTGAGGAAGGTCTCCAAGGGCTTGAGTAGAGCTTGCCTCCTGTTTTGAAGTCTCTGCAAGAAATCACGCATCCATAGTTTTCTATAGACTCAGTTGCTAAAACCTTTTGAAAGTCATTTTTCGTAATACTTGCATGTTGGATTTTTGTTGTTTTGGTCTTGTTAAGTTTAGATAAAGATACTTTATTTTTCTAAACCATTGTGGTGTCCATTTGTGGTGTTATCACTGTGTTACTGTGAGTGTTGGTACAAATACTTTACACATTGCCTTTGGGATAAGCCTGTCTGCTCGTGCCTAGCTACCAAGGGGGTGAACAGGGGTTATCTAGAGTGTGTATCCCCCTTACCCTTACTAGATGCAAGGGTCCCTATTTGGACAAAGGTACCTACCTTTGCCAACTAGAGACCCCCATTTCTCTTTCAGCCCTCCCTCGTTCACTGACAGCCTCGCTGGGTTCTGCTACAGTGGGTTACACCTTAAAAAAGGGCCTTCGTGAAGGGGTGATTTTTAACTTTTCGGGTCAATTATATTTTTCTTGCAGCTTCTCACACTTTCTTGCGGTTTATTTCTTAAGGTTATCTGCTGGACACAAATAAGAGACTGGGGGTATCCAGAGACAGTTGTAGAATCAAGTGCAATGTCAGCCTTAAAAGATAAGGGAGACAATATGTGTTGAAAGGGCTTACTAGTATGTCAGGATGAAGTTTTACCCTTTCCTTTAAATGCACTTCTATTTGACCGGCTGCTTCGTTTCTCAGAGTTCTTTAATGAACTTCTACTGTTTGACCCTTTCCCAGATTTATTTGTACCTGTCTCAGCCATCTGCCACCTTACACCTTCTTGCGGCGTCTAGGCGTAAGAATGGTTAGAGGAAAGACAGCAGGCCCTTCACTATTTTGTTTGGGCGTATAAAGGGGCGGCGATATTATGGAAGAAGCTTCGTAGAAGGAGAGATAAGGGGGAGACTGCCCTGGCCGGATATGTAGTATTATGCTTGGGATTTTCAGATGAAGAATGCCAGGATACTCATTAATACTCCTGACTGTTCAGAGATAGGGTCCCTGTTTGAAGTAATGCTAAAAGAAGTTAGAGGGGCCAAAAGCCATTTCTTGTTCAAATTCGGAGATATGAAGTTTTTTTTAAAAGTGAGACTTAAAGCGTTGCAAGCTACGGCTAGGATGTGGTCCTGTAATAGAAGTGCTATGAAATCGATTACTACAGTAATCTGGCTCCTATGTGGGACTCCCCGGGCACCCCTAAGTGTCTAAAAGACAAATTAGCGCTCCCAATTAAAGTGGCAGGCATCCAATCTTGGGGCCATCTTTTTCATGATGGCAAGCTGCTCCCACAGGATAAGCTCAGTGTGGCGATGGAGGGGAATCTCTCCGGGTTCCTGTACCTCCAGCTAAAAAAGCTGGGCTCAGAACTTCGGATCTTAATTGAGATCCATGAACCATCTGGAGGAATAAACTTCCAGGGAAGAGGGAAGTTTCACTTTGGTATTGGGAACTGTTGGAGACTTGATGGTGACTTTATTCTTCTGTTGGAGGAGCTCTGGGGAGGATACCTGCTGGGGGCGCAGTTACAAGATCTATGGCAAATATTGATGAACACTTTACATAGTACTGTCAAACCTTCCTTTTTTAGAAAAAAACATCTCTTTTCCTTCCACAGGCCCCACTGGATGCCCAACAGGATCTCAAAGATGGGGGAAGGGGTGTTGCCAAATGTGTGAAATGTGGGGTAGGGAAGGCGACAGATATTCATAATTCATTATGTTCATGGAGTGCCCGGGGATTGACTGCCTCGAACATTCTGGGGGTAGATATTAAGGTAAGCCTCACCCTGATTATTTTTGAGATAGAGGGGACGGGGACGCTGAGAGGTGACATGAGTAAGCTACCTTTCTATATGGCTTTTCTGTCTCGAAAGGAAATATGTAGAAAAAGGGTTGTTGATCTGCCCCCCTCTGCACAGAGTTGCTTAGAGCACTGTGAATCCAGTGAACTACATGTGAGCACTGGACCACCAAATAAGCTTTGTTACAAAGATACCCCTTATGAAGGGAACTATCTGCAAATTCCCCATGAATTGTTTTCATTTGTGGATTAATGGAACATTACACCATATTAGTGACTCAAATTTCTGTGACTAACTCTTACATTATCTATGTGCATTTGTAACAGTTGATATACATTTTGCCTGGAAGCAACCTTTGGTGCTATACGGCAGCAGCCCTGAGAAAGTCGTTTCAGACGAAACACATGTTGGCTGTGCTGATTCCATCCAAAATAATGATCTCATCCAAGTTAATCACATCATGTGTATTAACAGCTAAATTGATGGATTGTGATCAATGTCTTTTTTTGAATATCAAAACTTCAAAAACAGTAATGACATTGTTAGAAACCAATGTATTTTTACCAACATTGAGGATAAATAAGTATTTCTTCTTTCCTTAAATTACAAATGCCTGTACCTTATTTCGAATGTGTGTGTGCTCCAGGCTTAAATGTTTTGTTGTAGAAGTCATTGCCTTCACAGTTGACGTATCTGCACCAGTGGTGTGGTCTGTGATAGCACTGTGTAATATTGCCGTTCTTGTACTGACCCCATCTATAGGGAGGTACGGGTGCAGTTATATGCTCTCCACAGCTGCCTTTTTGTAATAGTGGCTTAGAGCATTCTCTTATATATCAAAAATGTATGTGGTACGGTGCGTTGCTAAGAGGAAAACGTTTTGGCTTCAGTTGATTGAGTAGACAGGCTGGCATAACTGCTAACGGGGCAGTAATGCAAAGAGCATGTCCATGTACCGCTGTTTTTTCTTCTCCGTTCATAAAATGCAGCTCTTGGAACCGGGCAACCCAGAGGAGAATATTGCCTCCTTGCCCCAAACCCCCTCCCCAAAACAGGTCACAAATTGGAAATTATCGGGGATTGATTGGAGCCTGAGGTGAATGAGGACAAAAAAAAGTCATGTAACTGGGTAGAGGTATAATGCAGCATCGAAACTCACTCCTACTTTCACTGCCTCCGAGTCAGTGCTGGTTGTGGGCGAGGACCAAATCCTCTTAACAAAAGTTTGTTTCTAGTACCTCTCCTAACTTGGCGTGAGCAGCTATGGTAATTTAAGTCTCGGCTCTTGTGGCCTTTCTCACAAATAATACATCAGCAAATCAAAAGATCGTAATGGTACTGGCAAGTTGAGATTAAAAAAGAAAACGTTTTAAAGAGGATTTTGCTGCAATAATTATTACATAAGATCACAGGATCAAGACATGTTAATCGCAGAAGATGCCTCCAAGAGAATAAAGGGTTAAGTTAGTCATGTAATCAGTACAGGGGGAAATATCTAGTAAAAACACTTGCACTGAATCTTTTCTTTTTAATTTTTTTCGATCTTAGTAAACCATAAAAGCACAAGTAATATAATATCGAAAACAAATAACATTAAAAGTGCCATGTGCAGCACAATTTACAGAAAGGACAATTCTACATCAAACCCCCACGAGACGGGAAGGATGGTGGGTTAACAGCTCAATCCTCCAAAGACTGCACAACAAATTAAGGTTGAAACAACATTGACTGTCGAAGTCTAATTGAAGATTTCAAAAACTGGCCCACCCTAAAGCATATTTCCAGTGTGCACAAAGACTGCAGATAAATCAAAGCTGCTCTGAATTGTTTATTATGTGCCTTCTGAATAGCTGCAATCAGTAAGCCATTTGTCAAATGTTTATAACATTTACAAAAAGAATACAAAATGCAGCAAGGTTTGGTCTGACAATTCGTCCCATAGACAACAGCTAAACACTGGTATCATCATATTGGCCAAGAGGGAAACATAATTTCCATCTAACTGAGCCCAGGCGAAATCTGGTGAGTAGCGATCTTTTCCGGGGATGGCTTACCTATTCCAGATATGCCTCCATCCCGGGACACTTTTGAACCATTGCATGGCACTTGATACTGTTTGAAGCAGATAATGCCAAATCCTTGTCCCTTTCCCCATTCATCAAATAATTTTTGTTTATCAATGGCTTGTCCTCCTTTTTAATGGAGATTAGGTCAGAGAAAAAATTTGGTCCCCCTAGGTTTGAGAAGACTGACTGGTTATATTTAATCCAAGGTATCGTGGATCCAGAGGCACACGCCAAACTATCCTCTATTATGTTTCTGTGAGTGGCCTGAAAATTGCCCTAATTAGCAGTGGCGGCTCGCCAAGGGAGTGTTGCGGGCGGTGAGGCAGGGCTGGGGAGGGGCAGGCTTGGGGGGTAGTGGAGTCTGACATACGACGGACAGGAGTAAGGTAAGTAATTAAATAAATAAAAATATTCACCTTGCGCACGCTGCATTGCTGAGTAGCTTTGCATTGAAATCACCTGCTGCCATCAAGTTAAAACAATCGCCTTTATTTAGAGGGCTGCTATACAAATAATCAATAAAAGAGAAAAGAGTGCTGCAATTTATGTTGTTAATTCTTTACAGAGAAAACATCTCTATAAAATTTAACGATAAACAGCCCAAAGTTAGATTATCATTTTAAGTAAAAAGCTTGGTATAGCCTATTGCCCGTGTCAATGTGTGTAATTGTGACCTTGACCCAGGCTAAAAGGCCAGCTTGTGCGCGTCCAGAAGATGACGGCAGCGCATATTGTGCAAAGCTCACAAAACTGTCACAGGGTACATTTTCTGTAGCCCAAGTCTTCTGTAGCAGGACGTTATCATAAAGCTTAATGAAGTCCAGGCAATCCTGAGACCTCCACCTTAGCCTTCACCTGTGCTATATTCCAGCTAAGAATCTTGAAGGTGTATTGAATTACCAGGGAATTATCTGTAGCGTTGGTACCATTGAGCCTAGGGATAGTTGTACTGACTGGTATATCAATGGAGGGCCCATCTAAAAGCAGGAGATTGTTCAAATTGTAATGTATGGCATATAACTTGTCCTCACTAGGTGCATACTACACCTCGGTCAAATTTGAAAGCAACTCAAAACGATTCGAACTGGGAATCCCTATAAGTTGTGGCGGGTTTGTTGAGGCAATGTGTCTGACCAACTCAGAATTCAAGTTCATGTAAAAGACGCATAGGTACAAAATATAACCACATTCGGCTTACTCAAGCCCGAGTTTGCCTGGTAGATCAGGTTATCCACCACCTTAGACCGACTGAAGTTTACAATAATGCAATCGCCTTCAAAGCATTTTGGTCGTGACTCTACGGACCATTAAGATCACATCACAAGAACATGTAGTAAAATTAGCAATAAGGCTAAACTTATTTTTCAATTGCATAGTGATCTCAACAGACTCAGGTGGAAGCACCGGGACATTGGTCAATACAACCGCATATAGGCAAGATGCAAGTGGCAGGTGCAGTGTAGGTTCCCTCTCCTCCCGGATTTGGCACACCCTTGACACTGGTTCCTGTGTCTGGTCACAACTAGGAGAGCACCCTTCCTAAGAAAACCAACATTCACACCCATATGATGAAAAACATCCAAAGCTTCAGGGCAAGGGAAGTTTCAGCAATCGATACGCAATTTCCCACCTTGGTATCAACAGCTCTACAAATCAAGGGTGCCGAATTGACATGTTCTCCCAACACTCCCTGAGCAGAAACAACATCATCAACAGGCCTCAAACCATTACATTTAAGTATTTTGCCCAAGTTTTGCCTAGTCTTTGGAAAGGAGTTTATCCCTCAGACGAACATTAAGCTTGGCACCAAGTAGTTCAGCAAGATCATCCACATGGCTCAGGTCCAACCACTGTGTGCCACTCGTCTGTGACTCTAAATTGGTCAGAGTGGTTTTCCCCTTCAATTTAACAGGCCTCTTTCTATGCTTCACCACAGGGCTCGAGCCCTTAGAGTGAAAAGTCTCCTGTAAGGTTTCGCATTCAGCTCAACAGGTTGTTGTGCATTCTGATGAGGAGAGGCCATAATGGCTGTATCAGTTCCATCATGCAGAGAGCAAAGTAAAGAGTTTTGCTATGGTGGAGTCGAGGGCCAAGAGGTAAGGTTTTCTTCTGTCAAAGAAAGGCGGCGTTCCGCAAGTTCAATTTCTTTAGAAATAACCTCCACTACACGAACCATGGACCCATCAATAGTCAAGGTTCTTGAGGGAGCAGGAGGGGGAGGGGCAAAGGATTAGTAGATGGGGCCTTTCGTTTCCCCAGACTTTAAACAAGCAATAAAGCAAAACCGTAACAAACAAACAAAGAGTACCTGCCGCTGACCATGAAGGAGGACCAAGGGAGGTGGCGCAGCCCAGCCTCTGTCAGTCGATAATGGGCGAAGATGGGCCCGGGCGTGCATCCCGTGCTGTGGGATATGCAAATTCCTTTTGTATCACCCGACCTGTGCACTGCTAGGGTGCAAGGCTTTCTGGGGCTTGCAGTCCAACCCCTCACTGAAGGTGTCTCACTCTGCAGGGTATGTAAACTGCTTTTGTAGTGCCCGTCTGACGCACTGGTAGGGTCCCCACCTCCTGGATGCAAGGCTTTCCTTGGGCTTGCAGTCCAGCCCCTCACTCAAGGCGTCCCCTGAATCATTGAACCTGCATTTCAATTCGAAGTTCTTTCCAGTGAGCTGTGGTGGAGCTGGATGCTTACTAATCCAATATGAGTTGTCATCTTAAATCAGTCATAGAAGCGATTTAGCCGGGTCGCCCCTTTTGGAAAAATAGCAACGTTTCAAAAATAGTTTCAAGTTTCTTATGGTCAGGTCAGTCTAATAGGCACTGACCACTTGATGAAGAGCTGTAGAGCTCCCCCTCACCCCTCCTGCAGAATGCTAGGCCCTCCAACAACCTATGGTCAGAAGGAAAGGAGACCCTTATGATAGGCAGGAGTTTTAGATAAGACCACTTCAAAAGCCCCGCTGGCTTCTTCCAGGTGATATGTACTCATGCAGGTGACAGCACTTACAGCTGGCTGCTGATAGGTACTCATGCAGGTGACAGCACTTACAGCTGGCTGCTGATAGGTACTCTTGCAGGTGACAGCACTTACAGCTGGCTGCTGATAGGTACTCATGCAGGTCACAGCACGTACAGCTGGCTGCTGATTCTCCAATGGACTTAATTTAGACGACTGAGTTACAACCATAAAAGACAATTCTTGGTTTAGTTCCCTTCATCCTCTGCCAGGTTTCAAGTTAGTAAGAAAAACCGTAGCTCTTGTAGAGGTATGTTTTAAATGTTTTATTAGGTTTTAGCATAAAGAACAGAAAACAATACAGAAAAAGTAATTTCTCCATAGTGCAAACATAAGTCATGTGTAGTGTTCTTTCGTGATATTCCCACCTCAACTATTCTATTGACTACATGATAAAGTTCAATAGCGTTTTCAAAGAGAAGGCTAAAATAACTCCTCCTTAGCACATCCTGGAACAATATGGGAACTTCGGGCTCATTCACTTAAAACTGTCATTTAGATTTAATGTTTCCCCCTCATATACACATTTAACATAGATCCCCAGATCTCTTTTTATACACTTGTAACTGGTCATTTATTTTGTAAATCAACTGTTCATACAATGCCATCGTCGCCATGGCATTTGTCCATTCTCCAATTGTTTGAGACACCTATGTTGGCCAGTGTCTCAGTATACATGCCCTAGTCACCACTAGAACCGAGTCCAACAATCTCTTGTGGTTGATAATCCATGGCATAACATGCGTAAAATTAAGTACAACTAGTTCTAGGGATGGTTTTATTTATAGTTCGCTCGTGTCCGTCAGTTGGTGCTAGAATGAGTTAAAAAAGTTCTATAAAATCTGACAATACTGCAGATGTGTGACATGCCTCTTCCATCTGATCACACCTCCAACATTTCAGTGTCTGGTATCAAATTTGTTCTGTGCAGTTTATAATGCGACCAATGCCATTTGTTGATTACCTTAAAATAACACTTTCAATCAGACTGCAGGCATGGTTGGCTCTGCATCGGTCAGATTTCTTGAATGTGTGACTGCCACCTGTATCAGAGATATTTAGTAATGGGTTTAGAGTATGCTTCCTCAATTAATACCCTTAAGACCTGAAAATATTGTTTTGTAACTACCCAGCATCCTAGGTACATGTGGGTGGAGGAGCCTTCCTGTTCAGATGATTGATTACTTAATGTGATGGCCAGACAATTCTTTAGTTGCAAATAATGTAAGAATTGGGACAAATGAAATTACGTATACAAATCTAGAAAGGAGTTAAACGTGCTATCCGAAAGCACAAGATTTATGTTTAGCATGCCTTTCTGTATCTAGGGTGAGCAACTGAGCATTTGTCCACTGATGCATATTTCAGTTTTATTCCAAAGGGGAGCCTGCAGATTTAGAAACCACTTCTACTTTAGAGTTTTATGTCTAGCTATCCACATTTTTGTTGTCCCTATTAGATTAGGATTTGCTCTACTGACAGCTGTGGGGTAGCATAGAATAATCACTTGCGAGCCCATCACACCACCTCTGTGATTTTTCAGTTTTGCCCAGTCTGGTGTTTCCAAGTCAGAATTAAAATAGTATGGCAATTGCAGTGGTAGAGGAGTTTGAAGAACGAGAAACTATACCTTTGTCAGAAAGCTATTCTCAGGTGCCCCAGAATTCCTGTGCTGGCAAATAGTGATATTACCCAAAACACATAAAAGCATGGTGGCTTCTGCAGTGCTATTTTTATCAGTGTTATGGTACAAATCACTGATCCCTAAATTACCAAGATTCTGGCGTGGATAGAGGTAAGCCCATGAGGAGAAGAAAGACCAATCTTATTGGACATGGAAGCCTCACTCACATAATGTGACATGCTTCATCATAGGCAACCTCTCCCTACCCTGTTAGGGCAATACCACCAGGGCAGACTTGAACTTCAAGTAAACCCGATGGAGGAATTGGTAAATAAATCCAATTGTAATAAAGTTATTTGCACCCCTGATCTCCACCCTTAACTCACCTCAAACAGGGGATGCAAGGATAAAAATATAGGCACACCCTACTGTTTTCTGGCTGTTTCTTCTTCATTTTATCCATGAAAGGTTGGGCAGCCTTCACCCATACAGTTCATCCTGGTACACAAATGTCAGCCTGGCAGGAATAAGAACTGAGGCCCTAATGGCCATTCTCCTGAACTCCTTCCCAAAGCCTAGCTAGGCTTTCTTCCTCTTTTGAGACACTTGGTGGAGATCCAAAAAGATAACTATATGTTGGTATAGTAAGGTCATACTTCTTTATAACCCGGGCCTCCAAGAATCGATTTGTTTTGGTTTAGATCCCTCCAAACTCATCAGCAGTGCCCCTCTGGTCCCTTTTATACAATCAAAATGTTTCATTTTCTCCTGGTTCCTAGCTGGAAAGAGTTATCAAAAGTTTGTTTACAAATTTGGTCTCCATGTGTAGAAATATTTACGTTACACCTCAGGGAGACCTATCCCATAGAAGTGTGGTTTTGTCACATTTTTCATGGAGAAGACCACTTGTCATACCTCTATATTCCATAACAAGTCGCTGTGAACTTAAATCATTTCAATTACGAGTATTCTGTTATGGTTCAATGCACTATCACTGTGGACAAAAGTACCCTGCCAGTAAAGGCACTACTGAACTGCTAAACCCACAGGCACGCGAGAATGTACATTGTGGGAGCTCTCATGGGTCACCCACACTCCCCAGAAAATTCTGCAATGCCCATTCAATAATCCATAAAAGGACAACATGGCCCTCAAGGCAACCTGCACCTGCTGCCGCACCTTTAATTACGTCAGTGCACAGAGACCCAGAAGCAGGAGAAATCACATTTATCAAGGACAGGCTAAAGTAGGCGGTGGAGGCACCAACTAAATCAGGGGGCT
Source organism: Triturus cristatus (assembly GCF_964204655.1). Taxonomy (NCBI): domain Eukaryota; kingdom Metazoa; phylum Chordata; class Amphibia; order Caudata; family Salamandridae; genus Triturus; species Triturus cristatus. Next base: position 812,005,787 of record NC_140583.1, on the reverse strand, counting down.
AGGAAGTGGTCATGCAGCATGTATATATGTATGTGCTATGTGTACAGCACAAATGTAGCCAAAAGACAGGGGCACTGTGCAGGGTCTAAGGCAAAGAAACAATGGAGGACTGAAAGAGTCACTGGGTTCTAGGTGTGGAAGTTGACACCTACTGCAGTGTAACATAGTGTACTTTAAAGAGATATGTGTCTTCAGCTAATTCCTTAATTGGAGCAGGGTAAAGTTAGTCCTGGTGGTCATGGGAATGCCATCATAGGTCCTGGGGGTATTATGTAAGCATGTACGTTGTATTAAGCTATGAAGCTTCTTCCCATAGTTGTTGTCCTATCAGTCAACTGGAAAGTATGGCCACCAGTGGATATATATAGTTTGAAATCTCAAAAATAACTACCCCTTTGTTGCGTAGATGCTATGCAACTATCATTCAAGATAAGTCCTTTCTGACAATGCAGTAGGGCCCACTGTGCAAACACGCGCTCCATAACTTACAAAAAGCGTGGATTGGGCCCTTTTGTCTTTTGTTATTTCTACTTGGGGTTGCAGCTGTATGCCAGCTTTACAGGTAGTGGCCAGGTACTTATATAAATGGATTCTCCTTAATGCCCTGGAAGATCCATTCTCTAGGAACGTGCATGATAATCCGTAAAGGGTTTGTCGACCAGGGGAGGCTCCAGCAAAGATGTTACTGTAAGTGCTTTTTGTCAACTCAGTGTGCTATTCGTTCATGTACTATAGGGTTACTGTATTTCCTAGATGTGTTTGAGATCTCATTGATATGGCTCTAGTGATTATACAGGGCAGAGCACATTCGAACACATTGGGACATCAGAATTGTGAGTTCGCTCACTTCTCAGACTCATGTGGGATCTCTTTGTAATTCCTCCCTTTGTGGTAAGGCATTCGGTATATTTTAAGTTACGTTGCATTTAGAATGTAGTATCCCTTTCAGTTTTTGAAACATATCTCACTACCTTTGCTCAGGGGGAGGCTCATCACTGAACATACTGCATCATACTGTTTTTTCAGAGCTTGTGTTCTAATTTAGAACAAGACTCATAATCAGTCTCTATTCTTTCTCTTGTTTAGGGCATTTTGGGGTAAAAAACAGAATTTCGTGTTTTTTTGTGTAACTCTGTGAAGCCTAAAATAACGCAGCAGTGACAGGTCCAGTATTCCTTCATTCGGGAGATTCACAGACAATGTCTATGCCCGCTCTTTAGTGGTCGTCCATACTTCAGCTCTGACCATACTTTAACTTTCTGTTTATTTCATCCTTGTCCTGAAACGTAGTAGATCTCCACAGTCTGCCCTTGCTTCAGGGTGGTACTGCACTGAACACACTTTACCATTGTATGTATTCTGGGTTTTGACCTCCACTTAGTTCTCAGTCTCATAAGAGATCTCGCTGTCCTCACTCCAGTGCTTCCCAGTGCGTTTCTTCCGGTTTCTCTCCGCCATAAAAATGGCTGCCACCACAGTGACAAAGACGGTGAAAGTGATGACAAGGACGGTCACTGTTTCAGCGATGCAAAGCTGACTGTCCACAGAGGCCAGCGGAAGACCTCGCAGAATGGGGGGTTCGGAGCATGTCACATTCTCGTAGTCATCCAGGATGAGGCGCCGCACACTGTGTAGCTTGGAGAACACCCGCTGCAGGTCGCAGTCACAAAACCAGGGATTGTGGGCCAGCAGGATGTGGGTGCTATGAGTCTGCAGAGTGAGGAACGTTTTGAATCGCACATGTTCTATTTGATTGTGTATCAGGTTCAGGACGGTTAGGCTGTTCAAGGACGTGAAGACCCCTGAAGCAATGACTTTAATCTGGTTTCCTTCCAAGTTTAAAACCTCCAGGTACTGAAGTAAAGAAAAGATCCCATTATGTAGACTTGAGAGTTGGTTGTTTTGAAGATGAAGCTGTCTCAGGCGGGTCAAGCTTCGAAATGCTCCTATTTCAATGTGTGAGATGTTGTTATTGCAAACATTGAGCTTCTGTAGATTCTCCAAGTGTTGCAGGCTCCTGTGATTCAGCATCTGCAACTTGTTACAGGCCAGGCTGAGGTCCTTCACGGACTCGAGGCCACTGGAAAACCGAATACCAAGGAATTCAATATGGTTCCTGCTGAGGTCGAGCTTCTGCAGACTGTCCAGTGAGCTAAAGGTATCATCCTTGATGGCCCGAATGTCGTTGTCGCAAATGAGGAGAACCTGTAACCTCCAAAGAGATTTCAAGGCACGATAAGGAATGAAAACGAGGTCACTTCTGGATAAGTCTAGGAATTCGGTCTCTGGTGGGAAGCTTTGGATGCTGGTCCCGTTGGTTCCAGAGCAGTTCACAAACTTGAATTGATCCTTGCATGTACAGAGCATCTGACACATGGACCTTAACTCCATTTCACCAAAGGAAAGATGTAGAAGGATACAGAGGATGTGATATCGGCATATATTCATGCTGTTAACCAGCTATCTGCGATATCTGTTGATGAGAAATAGCAGAAATAAAGTTAATCCACATAAATATGAGAAGTTTTTAGTGTATCGAGAACTAACAGTAACTATCATTGGCAATCCGAATACATCAGGGTTTTAACTTAAAATGCCTTTTCAGTCATTGATGAATTTAAAAACTCAGTAACTACTCATACTTGCACTCTGACACTCCTCCGTGTACTTGTGCATCGATTCATCTGCCCAATAACTGAGTTCTGCATTCACTTACTCAATAACTGAGTTCTGCATTCACTTGCCCAGATCCACAAAAACCACACACACACACACAAAGTCAATAAGTATACACAAGATAAATTACAAGAATAAAAGGCAAAAATAAGGAAAAAAATGTCTGAACGTGGTGGGCATCTGCTTTCAATAAAAAAAAAGGAAGTAAAAAAGGAAGCACAACAGTAGCTTGCCATCACGGAATGGTATAGGTATGGTCCATAGGCTATCATTGTTTATTTATATTTGCAGAAACACACAAAAAGATCATTGACCATGGTCTAGGCCAGCAGACCAGCGGTCATGTATAATATGGATTCCCGGTGTAGGCAAGCAGACCAGCGGTCATATATGGAGTCCTGTATTACGATGAAACATGGCCTACCAAGATTCAAGGCCAGTTAAACCTCCCACGAGATGCACAAAGTTATAATGAAGTAAAGGTCAATCAAACAAAATCAGAAACAAGTCATTGTAACAATGGCAGTCAACCATGGTGTGAAGTTCAGGAGGCAAACTGATATTAATACATAACATAACAGATAGGGGAGACCAAGAAGAAATTACCTTAAAAGACGGGCCCGATACAGGTTGATAAGTATATGTGTGCCTACTGGTAATTGGGCATATTTCAACTTCTGGCTAGCCGGCAGTCAAAATTCATACCGTAGCGATTCAAATGGCTGAGGTCGCTCTGTGGGGTAAATTGTTAACAGCCAGGATACCAACCTTCTACCAGAGGTCCCAGTATATGGTATGTCAACCACACATATAGCGCTGTTATGCCAGATAGATTTATGATTATGCGTTATTCATGCGCATCACATGCTGGTTCCGACGGTTGTAAGGCCGTGTAGTAGCGTTCTACGCATGAGAGGCTGGGGATGCCTTGCTGCCTATGGGCCATTACTTTGGAGATTGTCAACCACGCCCAAGTGGCACCACAAATAAAGGCCTTGATGTCCCTGCCAATTGTCTGCATGAAAGATAAGTTGATCAAGAGTGGTACCGAGGCTGGGACATATGTGAACCTGGGTACCACTATCATTTTGACTGCCTGTATTGTACCACAATAGGACATGTGGAGTTGCGGTCATTTCACGTAGTCTAGTTTGGCTCTGCAAATTAGTGGGTCAATATCGTCTGATACAATCTTTTCCAGTCCACTACTGAGATACATTCTGAGGTATCAAAGTCGTTCTGGCGGTCTCCTTTGGAAATAGTAGTTGGCTGTTAATGCCATGGTCTATACTCGTGGCATTGGTGAACCTTCATTTTCATTTCAGTTGACTTTATACCCAGATATAGCATAAAAATCTGAAATGCTCGACATGAGTGCTGGAAGCGAGTGTTGGAGGTCGGTAAGCATAAGCAAGTTGTAATCTGCATACAACAGTATCTTGGAGGGACCTGAAGGGGTAGGCACCCCTGTAACCGAGGATCACTTGCAAACAACTGCTGCCAGTGGTTCCATTGCAAGTGGGAACAACAGGGGAACTAAATGGGACTCCTGGTATGTGCCACTCTGCATAGGAAAGGCATTGGACAAGAAGCCCCAGCATCGGGATCTCCGTAAAACCATTTGAGATGACTCTTTTAAAGTGGGAGGCCAATATACAAGTCAAGGGTTTGATGTCTACATTAAGAAGGGATAACAGTGACTAACTGCTGCAAAGTTGGCGGGCCTCACCTGGTTTAGGGATGACGGTGATTAACACCCTGTTAGATAGAGATGATAAACCACCAGTCTGTTCTGACTTCTGCCTTCTTGTATGGGACATATAGAGTGTCCAGTATTTCCCGCTTTGCCCATCTATAAAAATGTCCTAGAAAGCTATCTTCTCCTGGGGCTTTATTATGGGAAAGGTCGGAGATGGGCTGGCTATCTCCTATTTTGTACTTTCTTCCTCCTACACTGCTCTATCATATTTTCATCATATGGTCTCAAAGAATCGGTCTTCTTGTTCTTTGCCTTCCATAATTTCGGGGTTGTATAGTGTACTTTAGTACATTGCGAACTCTGAGGCTATTTTCTGGTGACTTCTGATCAGGCAGCCGGTTTCATCAGTATGGGTGGCAGAAACTGCTGCCGACGCCTCCCTGTGCTTCAACTGGGCAGCCAACAGTCACCCTGCTTTCTCTCCTCATTGGTAATGATGTGCCTGGCGCTTATAGAGTATCTATTCCGCCTTGATCGTATATAAGGTATTCACTTCCATCTGGGCTTCTTTTAACTGGTGTCTACCTGCCACAGTGGGATGTCTCGTGTATAACTGTGTCTTATATCTAGTCTCGGACTCTAAAATGGTTTGACGTTCTTTCCTACGCTTCTTTGCTATAGCTGCATCCTGCATTATTTGGTCCCTGATGGTAGCTTTGCTGCAGCTCATAGGGTTTGTACCCAGGTCACTGATACTCGATTGTCTGTCAGGTACATAGTCACATGAGATTTTAAGATACGTTTCTTGTCGGCCATTTTACAGTAGGAAGTATTAAGATGCCACGGCTTGCGGATTGGTTTTGAAGTCATCCTCAGTTAATGCGGAGACTAATCGGCGCATGGCCAGAGAGAGGTACTTCGAGGATTTCACAGTCTGTTATTGAAGGCGTCAACTGATGTGAGGTTAGGAAATAATATTTTTTTTTAAGTTATAACAACACCAACATGTTTAGCCGTATTGTAGTGGTAAAACAATGCTACTTTATGCACAATACTGTTTCAAGATGGTTGCTCAGTTCATTGTGTATCATTGTTGTCTGATTCACAATGGCTGACTCTTTACCTCTAAATTTGGCAGCCATCTGAGAATGGCATAACAATGATACGCTATGGAAAATTCCGAGATGGTTGCTTGGCTCAAAAGCAGTTGCTGCACAGTAAGTAGCAAACAGCAGATTAAATGAGCAGCCTTGTACCAGTGCCTGGGAGGCTGCCAGGTGCTCTAAAAAGATAAAAGAAAAAAAGGGAGGAAAGAAATTAAAAGGAACATTTGAAGGTAGAAAATGGAAAACTAAAGGGTTGGCGTACCTGCCCTGTCATTGCAAACCCCCTCAGTTTCAGGCAGATGTATATATGTGATGACGCAAAATGCTATCACTAACATGGCAACTGGCCCAAAGGCTGAAGTGGGGTGACCCACTGCCCCATGCACAATCCTTTACCCGCAGGGGACAATCAACAGCAAAACATTTGCCTACTAGGCTAATCTCTGAGTTTCCATGTAATTGTATTGTAATTTTAAATTGTATTTATGTAGCGCTTACTACCCCATATGAGGTGTTGAACACTTTGCAGTGAGCAGCACGCTTCTCCGGAACCCTAGATTAGAGAAGAGTAGGTTAGTAAATGTTTTCTTTTTTATCAGTTGTGTTAGTTTGTGCTCTTGGTTTGTGTGTTTAGTAGAGTTTAGAGTGGAGACAAAATTATGAGATTATATTTGAAAGAGGAAGTAGTAAATTGTTGTTTTAAGTGGTTGCCGTGTGTGCCTGTTAAGTAAGATGGTTTAAAAAGGGGAGGAACGTTTGCAAATGACGTTTGGGTGTTCAAAGTAGTCAGAAAGGTTTGGGATGACTCAGAGAGGGAAGAGATGGGACACAGGGTGGAAGATGGGAATTGTTTTTTTATAGTAAACAAAACTGAAATTAACTGATTTATACACATATGCACATGACAGTTGGTAATGTTGTATTTGCCGGAAACACCCCCTATATATAAATACCCATTTGTGCACAGTAGCAGTAATATTCACATGGTCTGATATGCAAATTTAACTTATGGTGAAGTATGCACATTTTTCCATGACATTCTATATATATATATGCTCCTACGTGAACATAAAGGTCCTTAAAGGTTTAGAAGCGGGTATATATATATATGCTCCTACGTGAACATAGAAGCAGCAATTATGACATTGTCTGATATACACAGTTTTCTCATCATATGAATGTATCTGCTTATTACAGGAGGCATAGTTCAATGTACAATAACACATGTAGGGCAATAACTTCATCTCTATAACATAAGAGGCATAGGTGGTCATGTCTGAGTAAACAGCTGTGGTGCTGTGTTGTTTAGTGAGTATAGTTGTCATGTGGGGAAGAGCCAGCTCTTGAGGAATCTTTTGAAGGTAAGATGTAGCGGTGGCTGGCATCTATGGGGAGTGGGGAGGCGGGCAAATGGATGGTGGGTAACAATAAAAAACACCTGCAACACGTCTGACTCCGACCCCTTCCTCGCTGCACTTCTTCCTCTTGCAGCATGAGCTCTTGAGAAATGCTTTAACCAATCCTGGCACTGCTCTCATGCTGTGAGAGCAGCGCCCTGATTGGAAGGAGCGGCCTCACTCGCCGCTCTCTAGGACACTGGAGTCCTGCTTTTATTTTTACCTCTCTCTTAAGACAGCTGGGTTAGAGATCTCAAAGTGCGTATGCCTAGCTGTCCGTAGCAAGAAGGCTGGCTAAAAAGACAAGCGCACTTTGAAAAATGCAGAGGAAGTCCACTCTCATTCCTGCTGCTGTCACTTAGCAAAGGCCCTGCCCCTGTCCTGTCGCAAGGGTCAGGACAGGGTTAAATTGAAAAATAAAATGGTAATAAACCATTGGTAATATTACCATTTTTATTTCAATTCTGGGGCATGGAGGGGTATTTTAACCAGTGGGGTGATGCTCCTCCTTTCAAACGGAGGAGCCGCCCTGGTAAGATGCTTGTCAGTGGATCTTATGTGTTTGGATAGTGGATTCCATAGTTTGGCTGCTTGAACAGAGAACGATATTACACCCATGTTTTTCTTTTTGTATGTAGGAATGTTGAGGTGGGGAGCTATTCTCGAGCAAAGCTTCCATTGTTGTATGTATTTGTTGATTTTCTTTCTGATGAAGAGTGGCCCTTTACCATGTATTGCTTTGTGTGTGATACAAAGCAGCTTGAAGGTGGATCTTCTGGCAACATGAAGCCAGTGCAGGCCCTCAAGGCAGGGGAAGAGTGTGATTGTGGCTTTACATGAAGGAGTAGTCTAGCGGCAAGGTTCTGAATTCTCTCTCATCTTCTCATGGTTGACAGAGGTAAACCGTGATACGTGCCATTATCGTAATCCAGTTTTGATAGGACAAGAAAGATGGTAGCTTGAACCTTGCGATGGAATCCTCGATGAGGGAAGATGCATTGGAGTGTTTTCATTGTGAGAAAGCTTGATTTGGCTATCCTGTCCACTTGTGCATTTGTTGACAGCTTGGTGGTGGGCCTAGATCATCAAGCCAGGTGCAGAAAGGGTCATAGGTTTTCCAGTCACCAAAGGAGAGTATTTTGATTGTGGAGGCATTCAATGTTAGGTGGCTCTGTGTCATCCATTTGTTAACGGCCTTAATGCAATTGAAGATTTTTGATGTTCCATTGCCCTTTAAGTTTTCCAACTTTAGATGTATCTGCAAAGTATCTGTGTGTCATCTGCGTAGTTATAGCAGGTGAAGTCAAAATTATTGATCAGATCTGGTAATGATGAAGCCTTGATGGACTCCTACTTTAAAGCTAGATGGTTTAGAAGAGAATGGAGGAGTATGTATAATATCTGTTCTAATTTGTAGGTACGATGTGATCCAAGCGAGAGCTGTGCCCTCTATTTCAGCTTCCTCGGGTCTTTGGATTAGTGTGTCATGATCCACTGTGTTAAAGGCTGCTGAAAGGTCCAAGTCAAGAAGGGCAGCAACCCTCTTCTAGTCTACTGTGTTTTTAAGGTCATGCCAGATAGAGATAAGGACCGATTCAGTGCCTCTTCCTGGGCAGAATCCAGTTTGGAAATCAGAAAGTATGGATTTTTCTTCAATGAATTGAGGCATCTTGGCGAAAGCTGCTTTTTTAATACTTTTTCTCTGCAATAATCTGTTTGCTATGGGACTGAAGTTGTCAGGGTCTTGATTGTCAAGGTTAGGTTTTTTTAATAATGGGAATCTGAATGTCTTTTTTTTTTTAAAGTCTTCTGAGAAAATTTCTGTTGTTGAAGAGTTGTTGGTGAGTGTTCTGACTGGGATGGCGGAAGAAGTTGATTGAATGTTTTTGAACAATTGAGGTGGACAAGGGTTAGAGACAGCCTGCTGGCCTTATTGCTTTGACAAGATCCGGAAATTGAGTTGATGATAGCTCTGAAGGAGCTTAGAGGCTGTGCATCCCTTTCCTGGAGGGTTTTGTATGAAATGGGTTGGGGCTGTTGCTTATTGTCGTTTAAATAAGAATCCAACATGTTTGCTTTAGTTGTGTAATGATTTGCCAGTTTGTTACAAAAATCTTGAGAAATGGGGTAGGTAGCTTCTGTGCATTTCGGCTTAAGGAATTCTATGAATATTTCATAAAAGTCCTTATTAGCACACTTTGCATTGTGGAATCGATTGGAATAGTATCGTTTTGCCTTTTTGATTGTAGACTTGTATCTGTGTACGCATATCTTGTCTTGAAGGTTCTTTGCTCTGAGACCGTTGTGTTGAAGTTTAGCAATTTGTTTTTCAATATTTTTTTTAATTCTGCGTTCATACAAAGGGCGCATTTTCTTTTATAACAGTAGATATTGTCAGAGGAATTGGGAGATCAAAATCTTTCTCGAGACATCCATGGAGTGTTTGTGCAGAATTGATTGTGAGCAGATGTGTGTTTGGGGTACGCAGGTTTTGTAGTTCCTCCAAATTTAGCTTGTTTCAAGGTCGCTATGCAGTTGAAAGCAAGAGATTTTAGTTGGGGTGAGTGTTGATGCCTTGTTTGGGAAAGCAACGAGGTAGTGGTCTGACCAAGTAACTTGAGTAATTGTTTGTGTAAGAATTCTTAGCTAACTTGATTTAGTTTGAGTCGGAATGTGATGGTCTATGATGAGCTATATTTTGTACATCAGGGGTGTACTAGGAATGTTTCTATATATCCATTGTGGGACCTATATTGGAAGATGCATGCGTGTAAAAAAAGCTAAGCAGAAGCATTTGTGTAATGAAGAAATAAAATCATTCAGTTTGAATCATACTAATATTTAAGTTTCTGTCACCGGTAGAGGCCAGATATCTCTTGTTATTACACATAATTCTCATACAAAAAGCCCAGCTCCCCCTGCAAAGCCCAGATTCATATGAAGTACATCTTTAAAGTAGCCTGGTCTCAGAAAATCTGAGACAAATAACCTTTTTGAGGTTCAGAAGAACAGCTCAAGCCTATCTCCAGAGGTCCAGCTCCAAATGCACCAGCAGACAGGACTGAAAGGGCACCCTACCTCCATATCAAGCTACACCACGAGTGTAACTCTCTACCACACAGAACCTTGCTACCTTACAGCTGGCCTATTACAGGAGAGCAGCTTCCCTAGGCACATTCAACTGCATGATACGCCCAGGCAGAGCGCTTAGTCTGTGTTTTTCTCACCTGCCTTTCACGGGCAACCCAGCCGTTCTTCACTACTCTGAGAAACCAAACCATGGGTAGCCCGTGCCTCACTGTTGGTACTGAGCCCCTCCTAACCAGGAGGAAGCCTATAACCCAACACCAGACTCCAACATTGCTATCACTGTCTCAAAATACATGTCTACAGGCTTTAACACAGTGTGATAACAATCCAAGCATAATAGCCTTTTGGCTTTATCAGATGCTTTTCAAAGTAAATACGTCAGGCCTATTGTCTTTGTCATAACTTTTCATAATAAACAGATAAGATCTATGCCAGCTTCCATCCCAATGAACCAATAATGCATATCAACTTTTCTTTGACTTCTCACTATAACTGTCTCAGCCCTCCTGTTTTGAGATGAATTAAAACAGGTCAGTTGAGGCAGCCATCAGGCATATAGACAGTCACAAAATAACACAAAATTACATTTGGTAAACCAGTATGCAACCCTTTCTATTAGGTCATAACTGGTTTTATCATAGTGCAAACATTGTACCCCTGAGGTTTGTCAAAGGAGGTAATCCACACAAAACCCTTGCTTTCCTTGCTCATCCGTGAGGGTCCATGTAACTAAACTGTCCATATGTTTCAGGCAAGAATAACAACAATCCACTCATAAACAGCCACTGACTTTAAAATATGCTTTGTCAAAAGTTTTAATAATTAACAGATCAAACCTATGGCATAGGACATAACATTTCCCAATGACCCAATCAGACCTAGAGCCATAAACGGCTCAGGCCTATTGTACTATGTATAAACTTTCTCACAATGTAGCCATCAGCCTACAGTTATAAAAGTACAAATAAATATAAAATCACAGTTGGCAAAACAATATTGGACCCCTCCTAAGAGGGCCAAACAAGTATTATCACAGTGCATATCCATCTGTAAAGACCTTGGCTTTAACAGGTGCTTTCCAAAGTACTTATGTCAGCACTACTCAGTTTGTCAGAACGTTTTATGATAAACATATCAGATCCATTGCATTTGAAATAACTTTACGCAATGAACCAAAGAGACCTATAACCATGATCATTGACCTGTCACCATAACCATCTCAGACCCACTCTTTTGACCATGAGTTTTTCCAAAAAGCAAAATAGGCACACATCTTTAGCCGAGCACATACTGGGTGAATTATCAAGAGCTTGTACAAAGGAATATAGTCATGTGACTAGAGCTTAACTCCCTCACTCAAGTAGTGCTTCTTAAAGCGCTTTTATTGGTAATCACATAAGCTCCAGTAACAACTGTGTTTTCAAGGTAATCCACATAAACTCTAGTAACAACTGTGTTTTCAAGGTAAACCTAAAATAACCAAAAAGCTACAAGTTTATCAACATCTGTGATTGAGTAATATAGTAAAAGTATTAGAGTCTCTTTCTGTTCTTAGCAAGTTACCCATATCATTTGCTGAGTAAACAACATTTTAAAACATTTTTAGGACTTTAATGGTCTTTATTAACCAGGGGCAGGTTCGTAATTCCAGAGATGCTACTACTGGAGCTCTGTAACAGCCATAGCTACCAATATTGGTGTTGAAACAGCACTCTTAAACGTTCTTACTTCATGTACGGTAGCAGAAGATGAATCACAAAGTCTAGCTTAACAGTTGGTCTTTAGACTGAGTGTCATACAATTTTCACATTTCAGTATAATAGTCAATAAATAAGCAGTAGGCTCATACATCGAATTCAAAAGGAATAACTCTTTAATTACTTGAAAAAACATGCATGGGAACAATATATACACAAATGAAAACCAGGTTCAAATATATCTCTGAACTACAGCACTCAGTTGGCTGTTGTTAGTGGACGTGATTAGGAGCCTTAGATAACAGAGGGAACAAGGTCTAGTTGTGGAGACAGGATGCAGGCCGCCAGCATAAGATGGGTTTGTGGGGTGGGATACTGCAGCAGTGGGACTCTGTGAGGGCCTACCTGGATGGCAAATAACCGGATTCCCTTCTCCTCGTGTTGAGGCCTTCCTGCCTGGGCTTTGCGCTTTGCACCCCAGGGCCTGAACCTGCAATGCGGTAGGTGCACACAGCTGCCTGGGTAAATTACTGCTTAGTTCTCATCCCTGCCTTATTGCTGTCTGGCCTGGCCGCCAACTTTAATTGGGTGCTTGAGTTGGGACTGTGGTGGGGCACCTTGTCCATGGTGGTGACAGGGTTTGCCTGGCTATCTTGCTGTGGCCTGGCGGGAGCCACTGCCTCACCGGCCATTTATGAAAGCGATGGCCTGGGCAGAGTTGCCACTTACTGGTGCACTCTGATTTCCAAATAATAATTACATTCAAGGATTGGCTGATGGAGGGCTCATTGAGACTTTAGGGCACCTTATCGCTGGTCATCCATGGCCTCATCTCCTCCATCCACAATGCCCACTGAAATGAAGGCACCTGTGGTGGTCCCTGCGCTACTGTTATCTGTTGCAACCTGTCTTTAGCAACTTCCCTATAATGTGTCTCCTTTATTTTGAAGGCCCCCTCCACTGGCCTGTGACATGTCATCCATGTCAATGAATAGACCCTAACATTGCTTATTTAAGGGCCAGGACTGGAGATCTGGGCTTTTACTTACTCCCACATATCTGCCCCGTCTGTTCTGTGGCCCCGAACTTTGCACGCACAGTGCGGTGTCAGTGCTTGTACCACTGTCCGCTCCCTGATTGCATGTGTAATGAAGGAAGATCTCCTGAGCCCATCTAACTGCACGTGTCACCTTGGTGTGGAGGTCTGTTGGGATGGATCAAGCGGCCTTCCCCATTGCACCTAAGGATCCCAGCCCTCTCCGGATTACATTGGATAATACAACCTCCCACCACCCTCATCATGGTTAAGGATAACTTCATTCTCAAGCAGGGGAGGATGGAGAAGTTTTCCAAAGTGCTCGAACAAACCGTGGACTCCCAGTCAACAAACCCTCCTATGACATCTCCTGAGCTTGGCGAAGGGGGCCTTTCAGTACAGCCATCATGCTGCAAGCGATCCAATCGGAAATAGGTGAGGTCGACGCAATTGTGGAACTTCATGCATCACAGAGCCCGAAACTCGCATTTTAGAATTAGAGGACATGGTCAAAACTTTACAATACATAGTTAAAGTTACAGTTTGATTTTCAGAACATACACCTCTCAAACAGTGAGCAGGGTTTTGCCTTTCTGAGTCTGAATTGTGCTGTCTTAAGTAAAGCACAGACTCAAAGAAATATCAGGTTAAATAATTTCACTTTACACACTGGAAACGCATACAAATAGGTGCTTGGCTCTGTGATGAATCAGTACAGCCCTTCCTCATATAGCTCCGCCTCCAGGGGCCAAAGTACACTAAGTGCCCTGGGGGTGGAGCTGGTGTGTGCACCCACTTTATGTTCCCTCATCTCGGGATCTCTGATACTACAGAAGGGTCTGCAGACACTTCCACAGCTCCTTCTGAAACATGGTTGCCCCAGTGCACATGTGACGTCATTGCGATCCAATGGGGGCACTCTCACATTTGCATGGGGTAGGGCCCCATGCAGAATAGAAAATATATTGCCTGAGTCTGCATCTTTGGGCCCAGTACTCTGGCCATTTTTAACAGTGCGATTAGCATTGGAGTTTGCTTTTGAAGGGGGTCAGAGATCACCCTCCAGGCGAGTGCCATGAGCGACTGCCCTCACCGGCAGAGGGAGTCCTTGGGGTTTCCTGGGACCCCTTTCAAGACGCATCTGTAGGGATTGCACTACATATTTGTGGCAACGGGCTTCCTGACGAACGCTTTGACTCTGCACCCTCATCTGTAATATAGAGTGGACACAGAAGCAAAGTGTTTCCTCATTTTCATAGGGCCACACAACTGCATGGGGTTTGCTTTCGCGATCTCTGGAACAGAAGGGGCTGCACACACATCTGCAGCTTCTACTCTAATATCAGAAAGCGGGAGTACACTCAGGTTCGCCCCTGGGGCATTTTGTGTAGTACGGACCCAGGATGGTCAAAGAAGCTGAACTCTGTAGGCAGGCAAGTCCCCTCATGTGTCTCAGAATAAAACACACAAGCATTTGCAATGCAATAGGTCTCGCGTTTATAAGAGTTTGAGCTATTAGCATTGTAAAATTACAATGCCTTTTATTTATGTTTTGGTTTTAAAACAAATAAAAGGCATTGTCATTTACAATGTCAGTAGCATAAACTCGCATAAAAGCAGTGTGTGGAGTGCAGCAGTGTGCGGCGTGCGGCAGTGTGCGGCGTGCAGCAGTGTGAGGCATGCAGCACTGTGACATGCAGCGGCGTGCAGCAGTGTGCTGCGTGCAGCAGTGTTTCGTGTAGCAGTGTGAGGCATGCAGCACTGTGGCGTGCAGCGGCGTGCAGCAGTGTGCTGCGTGCAGCAGTGTGCTGCGTGCAGCAGGGTCGTGCAGCATGCAGCAGTGAGTAATGCAGCAGTGTGCAGCAGTGTGTGGCGTGCAGCAGTGTGCGGCGTGCAGCAGTGTGCGGCGTGCAGCAGTGTGCGGCGTGCAGCAGTGTGCGGCGTGCAGCAGTGTGTGGCATGCAGCAGTGTGTGGCGTGCAGCAGTGTGAGGCGTGCAGCAGTGTGAAGCTGTGAGGCGTGCAGCAGTGTGAGGCGTGCAGCAGTGTGCAGCAGTGTGAGGCGTGCAGCAGTGTGAGGCGTGCAGCAGAGACACGTGGAGGGTGAAGACAGACACGTGGAGGGTGGGGAGAGACGCGTGGAGGGTGAGGAGAGACACGTGTGGAGCGTGAGGAGGAGACACATGTGGAGCGTGAGGAGGAGACACCTGTGGAGGGTGAGGAGGAGACACCTGTGGAGGGTGAGGAGGAGACACATGTGGAGGGTGAGGAGGAGACACATGTGGAGGGTGAGGAGGAGACACATGTGGAGGGTGAGGAGGAGACACATGTGGAGGGTGAGGAGGAGACATGTGGAGGGTGAGGAGACACGTGTGGAGGGTGAGGAGATACACGTGTGAAGGGAGAGGGGAGAGACGTGGAGGGTGAGGAGAGACACGTGTGGAGGGTGAGGAAAGATGTGTGGAGGGTGAGGAGAGACACGTGTGGAGGGTGAGGCGAGACACGTGTGGAGGGTGAGGAGAGACACGTGGAGGGTGAGGAGAGACACGTGGAGTGTGAGGAGAGACACGTGGAGTGTGAGGAGAGACACGTGGAGGGTGAGGAGAGACACGTGGAGGGTGAGAAGAGACGTGGAGGGTGAGGAGAGACGTGGAGGGTGAGGAGAGACGTGGAGGGTGAGGAGAGACGTGGAGGGAGAGGAGAGACCCGGAGGGTGAGGAGAGAGACGTGTGGAGGGTGAGGAGAGACGTGTGGAGGGTGAGGAGAGACACGTGGAGGGTGAGCAGAGACACGTGTGGAGGGTGAGCAGAGACACGTGTGGAGGGTGAGCAGAGACACGTGTGGAGGGTGAGCAGAGACACGTGTGGAGGGTGAGGAGAGACGTGTGGAGGGTGAGGAGAGACGTGTGGAGGGTGAGGAGAGACACGTGGAGGGTGAGGAGAGACACGTGGAGGGTGAGGAGAGACACGTGTGGAGGGTGAGGAGGGTGAGGTGGAGGATGAGGAGAGACACGTGGAGGGTGAGGTGGAGGGTGAGGAGAAACAGAGTTGGAGGGTGAGGAGAGACGGAGGTGGAGGGTGAGGAGAGACGGAGGTGGAGGGTGAGGAGAGACGGAGGTGGAGGGTGAGGAGAGACCAAGGTGGAGGGTGAGGAGAGACCAAGGTGGAGGGTGAGGAGAGACCAAGGTGGAGGGTGAGGAGAGACCAAGGTGGAGAGTGAGGAGAGACCAATGTGGAGAGTGAGGAGAGACCGTGGTGGAGGGTAAGGAGAGACCGAGGTGGAGGGTAAGGAGAGACCGAGGTGGAGGGTAAGGAGAGACCGAGGTGGAAGGGATTCAGAAGTGGAGGAGAGAGAGAGGGGTGGAGGATGAGGAGAGACAGTGGTGGACTGGGGGGGAGGGGAGGATATCACTTTTACTTCCTCTCCTAGTGTAAGGTAACGCCCCCACCCCACAGGCCCTGCCGGGGCAGAGAGCAGATCACTGTTCGCATCAGCCGTCACCCGAGACCGCTCCGTACTTGTTGGTAAATAGAGGTTCACTATCTGTTGATAATGGGATTCACTTGGGGGGCTGACTTACCTCCTCCACCCCCAGGGCCAACACTGAGAAGGCATCAGAGACCTGGTGCTGCCTATGCTGCAGTACTGCGAGAGAGAGGGATGGGGGGGCGGGCAGTGGAAGAGGAGTGGGGTTAGAGAAGGGACAGGTGGGGAGAGAAAGAGGAGAGAAGGGACAGAGACAGAAAAGGAGCAAAAAAAGAATTAGAGAGAGTAAAGAGGAGAGTTGGGGAAAATGAAAACATTACGAGAGAACATGTAGCAAAGAGGTGGAGAGAGAAGATGGGAGAGAGTAAGGACGCAGCCAATAGATAGGGCAGAGACAAAAAGAATCGAAACAATACAAAAGTATTTTCCAAACTCGTAAATAACCACGGGCCAAACAACTGATCTGCAATGAAGCATCCGAATCTGGTATATCATGACGTTAACCATGTTATAAAAAATAAATAAAAAAAAAAAACACCCAAAAACACGTATACACCATGTTGACCCTTTTCCATGCAATGTATTCTAAAACGCCATTCTCATTCATACATTCACAGCAAACCTGTTTACAAGAGTGACAGAAAATGTGGTATTAGTGTTAAATTCTTGTTTACATCCATACCCGCTCACTTATGCAATTAAAGGATTCATGACCACACGGTTAAACAAAATGTACTGATTGGCCTTGCCGTGAAGGAGAAACACGTGTTGACACACACTCCCGATCTGTGAAACGTTCACCCCACTTTCTCGAAATTGAAACCAGTGCATGTGTCCGACGAACTTCCTGCCGCTTATCTGAATGCACCAGTGGCAGAAGATAGTCCCCATCTTGCAACAACACAATGAAAGGGAGGCATGTCTGTCTCTCCCCACCGCCACATGTCTCTGAGTCTTACTGTCTCATGCGAGATCTCCCTCTAGGAGACAGCTGACACCGACTCTTCCCCTGAGACAGTATGGGAGATGCGTGTGTGTGCATAGTGTGTGTGTCTATATGTATATATCTGTGTGTATGCATGTGTGTGTATATGTTTGTGTATGCATGTGTGTGTTGGTGTGCAAGTATGGGTGTGTCATTGTGTTCATTTGTCTTCATGGATGTGTAAACATGTTCGTGTGTATACCTATGTCTGTGTATGCATGTTTGTGTGTATGTATATGTGTTTGAGTATGTTGGTGTGCGTGCTTGTTTATATGTGTATGTGGGGTTGGTGTGTTGGTGTGCATGTATATGCATATGTTTATGCATGTCTGTGTGTGTTTGTATATGTTCATATGTGTGTGTAAATGCATGTGTGTGTTTGTATGTGTGCATGGTTGTGTATGCATGTGATCAGAGGGAAGAGTGCACTTGAGGGCAAAGAGGAAAACATACAGGGAAGAGTATGTGAGGGCAGAGAGAAAAATACAGAGGAAAAAGCACGTGAGGGCAGAGAGAAAAATACAGAGGGAAGAGTCCATGTGAGGGAGGAGAGAAAAATAGAGAGGGAAGAGCGCATGTGAGAGCAAAGCGAAAAAAATACAGAGGGTAGGGCGCATGTTAGACCGGAGATAAAAACATAGAGGGAAGAGAGCATGTGAGAGCAGAGAGAAAATATAGAGAGAAGAACACATACAAGGGCAGAGAAAAAAAATACAGAGCGAAGAGCACATGTGAGAGCATAGAGAAAAAATGCAGAGGGAAGAGTACATGTGAGGGAAGAGAGACAAATACAGAGGGAATAGCATGTGTGAGGAAATAGAGAAAAATAGAGAGGGAAAAGCACATGTGATGGCAGAGTGAAAATACAGAGGGAATAGCACATGTGAGACCAGAGAGAAAAACAGAGGGAAGAGCATATGTGAGGTCTAGACGCCTTACACAATTGGCGCCCTGAGCAGAATTTCCTTTTCATGCCCTGGCACAATCAATCTTACATTCTATGTCACGTCACTCAGGAGTACAACCTCGAATGCTAAACACTGACCAATGAAATTACGTGGCGAAACACCAGCCTATTCAGTTAAGGCGAGAGTTTATTATTAAAGTAAATTAAAGGGAGTGGACAAAAATAACCGGCTCCTAGTCGGGAAAGATGGGTCTAATGAAGCAAAGGTGACCCAAACAAGATGGACTTACAAAGGGATTTAAGGACAGTGAAAAGGAATCGAGCAGAGCATCAAAGGGCTGGGTGAGAAGGGAGGGGGGAATGCAAGGGTCAAAGCGGCGAAAGTGAAAGTAATCGAGCAGAGCATCAAAGGGCTGGGTGAGAAGGGAGGGGGGAATGCAAGGAGCAGCTGTGCACGTACACGCCATCATGCACTCAAGCCCTAGGCCAGCAAAACCATGTGGGTAGCCCTTTTGAAAGCCCACTTACAAAATGTCTCAAATGTCTCAAAGAGACAGCTTTCGCTGTCTCAGCGAGACCTAAAAATGGACATTGTAACAGGTGCCTGTAGTCATGTTCTTAACTTTTCTGGCAAAAACACTGATTCTGAATAATAAGTGTAAAAGCGTTAAGGCAACTATGTTGTTCCTGCTTACACTTCGCTTTACTCAATCTTGAACTGCCTAGGAGTGTTTGCTATTTCCAGGACGTTAGTAATTATATATATATTTTTTAAGCCAGCATATTACTATTGTCTCCCCTCCCTCATAACCAATTTTCTATTTTCGGGTTCTCCAGCGCTGCAAGGTCATACGAATGGCAATAGCACTATGCAAATAACATCACCCCACGGCATACATAAAAACAAAAGTAAACAAGGATATTGTGCTGCATAACTAAATACTTATAAGGTCCCAAAAGCGAGACCTATTGGCTATGCCAATGCTTGTTCCTGTATGCCTCAGCTTCTGTTTTCCTCCTGTTTACCAGGCCCTGTCTATTATTAAACAAGGTGTTTTTTTGGGTTGGGCCCACAGTTTGACAATGCTCACAAGATCTCTCTCCATTTGTTCTTGATTCATTTTGTGTCTATCATTTCATAACCCACTTATGATTTGAAGTCATGGTCTTGCCTTGAGTGCGTGATGAATTAGTTGTGCCTGGCTGTCGAATTATCAGCTAGTAGATGCGATAAAAAATTATACCAATTGGGTTTCATGATGGTTCAGTTCCTCTTACAGCATGATACAAAGCTCCAGCGTTCAACAATGATTAGACCAGGTACAGACACCGCGATAAATTATTCATTTTGCTTCACTGCAGTTATCAGCTTTCCGATTACGTGGACCAATCCAAAGTTCATACAACAAAATACCTACAAAAAAAAGTTTATCAGGCTGGGACCAGTACTTGAAATATGAAAAGATGCAGTGAGGGTGCCTGAAAACGGAAACGATTCTTGAAGAACCTTTTTGTGTGCATCAGTAGTATTGCCTTATTAGCATTCCCCGGGGCAGCCCTCTTTGCCCTCCCATGCCTGACGGATTTATGATTAAACTGCTGGCTTATTCCTCATTAGAAACTCGGGCTCAGCATTAATGGAGACAAAAAGTGGATTGTTGCTAGAAATTACGAAGAACTCGCGCGCAATAAATCACTCCAAGTAATTAGCATATGTTAATGCATGCACGTGTGTGGCAAATTGATATTTCACAGAAAGACTTGAAGATTGTGTGATCGTTTTCAACAGAGACGGACAGCCGAAGAAAAGAGCAGCTGTGCAGAGCAAAGCCTGTATCAGAAACAATTCCGTTATTTGAAGTCATTGGGCTCACCTCAGCGATGAAAACTCAAGCTCTGCAGAAATCCCGAGGAGTAATGAAGTGTGAAATAGCAAATTAATGGAAGTCGGGCTCCCTGACCTTACTTTCGATGGAAGAGTGAAGTTATTCTGTAGCTCTGCCATTTATGTCCTGGTGACTTGCCGAGAAATGCTCCAAGATAAGGAAAACAAGCTTTGGAAACGCGGCCGCGAAAGTGAAAGTGATCGTGATTACGATCGCTACGGAGGAAAGACACATGGCGCTGCTCGCGTGCACGTTCACGTGCACTATAGCTTTAGGCCACGGCAGCACTTTGAAAAGTCCAGATATAAAATGTCTCTTCGAGCCTTTGGCTCACGAGACCTAAACAAGCATTTGCAATGCAATAGGTCTCGCATTTACGCGAGTTTGAGTTATTGACATTGCAAATAACAATGCCTATTGGCATTGTCATTTACAATGCCAATAGCTTTAACTCGTGTAACTGCGAGACCTATTGCATTGCAAATGCTTGTTATCTTAAGTGTTTTAACCCACGCCCTTAATTACATTGGCTACTCCCCTTTGAGAGACCCGCAGTTTTTTCATCCCACTTAAAGCCCTGCTTAACACTCATAAGGTCCCAAAGGCAAGAACTATTAGCTATGCCAATGCTTGTTTTTCAAAAATGCAGCCAGGAAGCTTCGCAGAAAGGTTTCATTTTTTCCAGTCAATGTTTTCGTTTTACAATGGAAAATAATTCTCACAACCTCCTTCTCTCAATGTAGATGTGTCAGTAAGTTTGCTACGTGGCGGATATTTCAATTACCTCTTCTGCAAAGTACCAAGGCATACATTTTGAAGCGATCTCGAAAGAACGTATTTCAGAAAACAAATATCGCCGAAGCTAACATACAGGCCTCCTACTTACTGCTCTTTTATATAATGTAGTGAACTGTAAAGCGAAGGTAGTACCTAAGGTCTTGATAAAGTAAATGTTTACTCTTCCTCGTAGTCCCTCCCACCTCTTCGCCTCAGAGCTGTGTGGCCATAGTTTGAAAGTCTGGGGCAGAGGAGATGTAATCTAGCCTTGATTAAGAAACTCAAGTGTACCCCCAGCGGGTGAAGCGAAGATTTGCCTGCTAATGTCCTGTGAACCGATGCTAATGAGACCTTCAATATGTAAATCTGGGAGTTCAAAGGGGACTACGGGGTAGAGAAGCTGCGGGTGGCAGCTCGTCGCCGAGTGAGTGTATTACTGCCAATTATCAGGGTCTTCTGATAAACCATGCCTGCTGTAGGATATGAGCTCTGCAGACTGCCCTCCCAGGGCGGTGTCCAGCCCGGCGAGATAAAGCCCCGGAGTCAGGAGAGGGGCATTTGTGGAGCTTTTCTGGCGTAATGTCCAGAGCTGCCGTCTTCAGAGGGAGGGAGCCAAGTTCGAGTCTGGGCATGGGCTCTAACAAAACAATTAATGAGTCATTGTGTAACGTAACTGCTGCTCATGTAAAGCCCTCCAATACTTTGGGGTCGAGTTCGTGCGATATAAAACTGCAATTTTTTTTTTTTTCTAAAAACAGAAGAACCATCCATCAAGGTGTCAGATGTCAGATGTGGCAACTTGGTCCCCTGATGTAGCGAAATGCACATACTGATGTTAATCTTCGTCTGTGGGACACCGGGAGTAGACATCGAATTATCCTCCTATGGAGGAAGTGATGGGAGGTGCATACTGTATTAGGAGAGTCGTAAAAACGCTTTGTTATGATATAATAAAGCCAAGTCCCTAACAGCCTGTTGGACTGCGGTTGCTGCTCCAGAGTCATGTTTGCTGTACTGTGCAGACAACAGTGGCGTAATGCAAAACAAGCGCGCACTGAAGCTGACGAAGTGGGAGGGGGGAGTGGGGGCGGGCACGCAGGCTGCCAAATGGTGCGCTGAAAGTGATCGCGATTGCGATCACATCACGGCGAAAGTGAAAGCAAACGAGTGCTTTCAGGCCTCCAAATGGTGCGCGCGCCCGGACGGCGCACATGCACTGTACTTTTGAAATATTGCGTCATCTATCGTTGTGTTGACTGGACAGTTTTAGTGAGCAGCATTGCTCACATGGCCAAGTACGCCGCAATATTGCATGAGTGTCAAAAGCACAGTATGTAATAATGTTAACATTAAAAGCTTATGATCCTGGCAAAACTTGTGCTGTGCAAATTCGCAATGTAGTTTAATGGCACGGCAAGATGCAAATGTCTTTGAGAGTCACAGTGTCAATATTGTGATTACGTATGAATTGCAAGAAAAGGGGGGATGGCAAAGAGGTTCTACATTATTCTTGGAATCTGAAGGAAATGTATAAATGCTGTAGGATTTATCCAGTAGGCTCCTGGCTGCCCTTGTAAGTCGGCAAGGATTCTCATAGTAGAAGCTGTCTGTGACTGACAGCAGTGGAGAAACAGACACATTGGTGAAGCAGACACTGCTCTCATGGGATGCTGCATGCTGCCCCTGATGCCCTCTCCGAAGAATTTATTTTGGCACTGCAACCCTCGTCCTTGCAAGTGTACAAATAGAAGTTTCCTCCCAGCAGGCCTTTTGGGCACTTGCAACACCAGCTCAAATTAAGCACTGCTTGCAAACATCCTCTGTGCTGGATTGATACATCCTGTAAAGACCAAATAAGTGGCTGTTCACGTCGCAATGCTTCGCTGTGATAACACCCGCCTAACGGTGTAGCTGTCATTGGTGCAGCAGGGGCAGTGCCACTGAGGTCCATAGTCTTGAGGGCCCTTTAAACCCTGTAAATGCTGTTGTATATTACTATCCCAACGGCAGTCAAAGTGGCTATTTTCCATGCTTCCACTAGGGCCTGTGGCATCCTCACTACGTTACTGACCCAGACAATAATACATCAGTCTCAACATGTTCCTTAAGAAGTGTACGATGCTCGGGGGTTTCAGCCTCGCGCAAATTAACAAGCAGGCAGCAACCCTTTCTGTGCCAGGCAGTTGCACTCAACATGTTTTGCTTACCTTTATTTGAGAATGTGCGCTTCAGGAATGTGCTTTGTGGTGCACCACCATGTTTACTAGCACAACACAAATTCCATGTGTCACGAGATAAATTAACATATTTTGTTTTCATTTCACTGGTTGAAATTCCATTCTGAAATCTGTGTAAAGGCGTTTTGCTAGTTTCAGTTGCTGCACTGGGTTTTACAGCATTACGTATTGTATGCCCAGTAGGAAAATATAAGGGGAATTTTACAAGTTAACAAAAAAATATGTAGTAGAAAGGCACTGGCACGATAAACAGTTTAAAAATGCAAGCAACTCGATTTAGCTGGAAATGTCTTCATAGCAGATCTTTAGATGTTCAAAAACTCACATCCCAGAAAACATTCACACCAGGTGCAGAGAAATAAAACAAACCCCAGCCTGATGTATCGGTGTAGACTTGTGTTTAGATGAGAATATGTCAAAATAATATTTTTTCAGATTCTCTGTTAGACACAACTTAAATGTGCAACAGCTGCCGAAAATGTAATATTCGCATCTGCGTTTATCACAAACCCGGGTGTGTGCACAACTTAATGATTCGGCATAACAATGACTGAAATACGACGACAGCTGTGCAAACGACGGTGCACAAATCAGTGTTTGCATGACAGCATATTGTTTCTGACATGGCTCCTTGACGTGTGGCACATTTTCCACATGATGCACACGGACATGTACAAATTGTTCTTTTACCCCACCCGTGCACACGTCTAGAGGGGTTGAGAGGGGTGTCACCCTGGTCCACTGTATTCACCACCCCTCCACGGAATCAGGAGGAAAGCAGAAGTCAAGAACTGTCACAAAGAACTTGAAAATGGACCAACGCTCGACCCCATCCCAAAATAGATCGTGCAAACAGCAAAGCGCCTGTTTTGGGGAAAAAGTAGGATGGAACTGTGATATTTTTGTACATTATGTAACTAGGCCCTTCAGAAGCCTGGGAGGGGCAGGGGTCATTATTCTACAGGCCCCGTGCATGTTGAGAGCCCGTGTTCATACTGTATTAGAGTCGTAAAAACGCTTTGTTATGATAAAGCCAAGTCCCTAACAGCCTGTTGGACTGCGGTTGCTGCTCCAGAGTCATGTTTGCTGTACTGTGCAGACAACAGTGGCGTAATGCAAAACAAGCGCGCACTGAAGCTGACGGAGTGGGAGGGGGAGTGGGGGCGGGCACGCAGGCTGCCAAATGGTGCGATGAATCACGGCTAAAGTGAAAGCAAACAAGTGGTTGCAGGACTCCAAATGGTGCGCGCGCCCGGACGGGTCACATGCACTGTAGTTGGAGGCCTGCAAAGCCACTGTTTGCACTTCCAAAACGCGCTTACTATAAGTCTCGCCAGAGCAGCGCTAAACCGCTGGTCAGGCGAGACCTAAAAAGCAGGGAGCTCTATATCCATGAGATGAAGACAATCAAACACCCAGCATGATGCAAAACCTTTGATTTAACAGATAAGCTGATACTATTGTCCTTGTCAAGAGAGAGGAGGAAGCTGGAATGGTCAGCACAGCTCTTCTGAGACTGTATGTCCCTGCGGTTTGTCCAAATTTGTACAAATACACAATTGTTATCCACACTCACAATGCACAGGTCCCAGAGCGCTTCTTCCCTTTGTGAGGCCGTTCATTCAAACACATTTTATCACAGGAAAGTGCATCCTCGGACTCCAGCCCCAACTGACAAATAATTTAATGTGATGCTTGAATATATAGGTAGAGGCGACAGGTCATCTGCTATGAGCTGCAGGCCTAGTTACACCAAAGCCAATAGAGCGGCATGTTGAGCAGTATCTCCTATTTTAGGATACCTTACATCCCTGTCATTTCCCACGATATGGCTCTGTCCATGTCCTGACTACATACCTGTTACCTGGCTTAGTTGCACTCCTCTCTCTCTCTCGCTCTCTCTCTGAGCACAGGAGAAAATGCAGGACCGCCTCTTTGAATAGAAAGAGTTATTCGTACTACCACCGAGACGCAGTTTCTGTTAAAGAAATTTAAGTACATGACTAATTCAAAAAGGGTTCTGCTACTAAAATACAGGAAACCTGCATTCGTAAATTTACTTTCTGAATGTTTCTTGGTAACGGCAGGGCTTTCACGATTTCAACAACCATACAAACAGTTAGAACTGTTCCAGAAGTTCGCCAAAGATACAAGAAAATTAATAAAACGCGATTTTCACCACAAGGCCCTGTCAAATCAATGTGGGAGATCCTATCTAGATTTGTTCCATGGAATTTCTTACATCAAGGCTGTTGTGACCGTCAAGGTTGGCTTACTTCCCCCAAGCCCCTGACTTCCTACCCAGACAGGGTTCAGCCCTGATGTCAGACGTGGATTGATTTTCAATCTTTCTTTCCCACACATTATTTTAGTTTCAAATGTTTTGAGGATCAATGCCTCCTGCATTTAGTTGGTTTCCATGCCTGCTTTAAGAGCCACAGAATACAGGTCTGTCTTGCATTTCGTAAGAGCTTAGAGAAGGGTCTGTTTTCTTTCAGGATACTGCTATTTCGAGAGGTCCAAGGTGATATATTCTGAAAATGTCTGGCCTGTATTCTGCTGTCCTCCAGGGTACCTCGGTTAATGCAGCTGGAAGGTGCCTATATGTAATCTAGAGGTCCATAAGCTTTGGAGTCTCCGTTCTCACATTAATGTGTTCGAGCAAAGGGATGCACACCTGGCCCTCAACTCCATCCTGCCATTTCTTCATAGAAAAAGTCAAGGCCCTCCAGAAACCCCTATAACCATGTCCAAGGCGCCCATGTAGAGCATCACTGGGATATTAGTTAAGGAACTTGTCTTGTGGCAGTTCACCTAGCTGGGGCATCCATCACACAGACAGATTTCATCAGGATTTTGGTTCATCTTCCTAAGGAATGGGAGCACAGCAATGCAGTGTTCCGCTAGCGCTTCTGTAGCTGGGCAGTTCTGACTGCAGATATGTGTATCTAGAAAGAACCACAGCTGTGCTCTCTTCATAGTGGGCTCTTGGTGTCTTAAAGAATTTATTCTGATGAGATCAAAATATCTGGCTTCTCTACACCTCCACTTCCTCTGCATATAATCATCTATAATCTAAAACACACTGTGAGATGTTCAATGAGGGTGCTGGCCTCTCAACGGCCCAACAGAGGTCTAGCTCAATTCCTCCACAAATCACAGGATTTTCCATAAACAACCATCCCTAAAAAAATCAATTCCTTACTTTTCATCTAAGGAGTGTATTTTTGTCTGGACATATTCAAAAGTCTTAAACGTTATCTTGAAAGGACAACGGCCTTCTGCTGTTTATATGTTGATTTGGATTTGGTTGTCAGATTGCCTAGGCTTTTGCTGCCAGCTGGGAGAAACTGGCTGAGGCCTCAAGCCTCCAAACCTCACCTCTAATGCGGGTGCTGTGGCTTCTAGCACGAGTCTTACTCCAAGAAAATTTCAGGTGGAGGAAATGCAAATATAAAAAAAGGTAGCTAGTAACGGAAAAGTAGAAGGAGACACGCAGAAGCAGGAGGAGGCCAGGTTCCAAGCACAGAATGAGTTTGAACATCAGATGGACAGAGAAACATTACGTGTTCTATGCTCAAGAAGTTTGAGTTGAAGGCCTCGTGAGTCAGATCACATAGCTCTTCTAATCACAGGGAAGGTGACAAAGAGATGAATGGGATTCCAAGCATGACGAATCCGTGCTATCACATCCCTAAAGACGTAATGGTGAGTTTTGCTATTTGCAGAGCCATTACTACAGGGTTGGCTGCTTTGGAGCTCTACTGCACTGTTCATCAGGTAGATAAGGATTATTGCTAGGATAGATTTATGATGAGGACGTCTCTGATAAAGGAAACTTAAATAAACTTTGCAACTAACCTACAAAAAAAGCACATACATGCAAAGCCACCCCCCGTTAGGGGGAAATGGTTGAGTGCCACTGGCATCAAAGAGTGGCTGGGTTAGAGGAAACAGTGTTGAGATGTATGAAGGTTGATATATTTTACTTACAACAGATGACCTACTGAGTAATAATTTTGCAGAGCACACCAGCACATGATGGATGCCAAGATTACTGCTGCTATGGACCCCACAGCATTGAACCACCCTTTTTGTTTTGTTTTTAAACTTCTCTTTATTAAACAGTAGTTGGTACAGCGTTACAATATTCTAGACACAGGGTGATGTCGGACGAGTATGAAGCAGTAATAATTACACATCACATACAATCGTACATTACAGCCTCTCATTTCCTGGTCCATCTTGTATGTATCAATTTCTGTATTCCTTCCACGAGGACCAGATCTTTTCCCATTTTCCCAGGTATCCTCTACTTTGATAAACAGTTTTGTCTGCCTGTTGACACCAATCTAGGTCATTTTCCCAATCTCTAATCCTTGGAGGATAAGCGCTTCCCCATTTTCTAGCTATATTCATTTTAGCCACGCCTGCAGCCAGCATTAACCATGTTTCAGTGTGTGTGGACCAATTGATTTCCCCCGTCATCCCCAGAAGATGCCACCGTGCTTCCATTGGAACCTGTTGTCCCACCACCCCTATCATGATCCGGGTCACCCACTCCAATAACGTTGTAATTTAAGACAAGCCCAGATAATATGGAAAATGGTTCCTCTCTCCCCACACCCCCGGATGCAGTGATCTGTGTTGCTCCAACCCAACTGATGTTAGAGTAATCTGGGGGCGTATGACCTATGCAAGATCCGCAGCTGGACCAACCTGAATCTTGACCATATGGCAATCTCCCTGGGACTCTGAATGGCTTCCCTCCAATCCTCATCTTCCAGGAGTCCAAGGTCTGATTCCCATGCTTCCCTCAAGGAGACCAAGGAGTCAGGGGAGTTATTCATGATTTTGCAGTAGGTGAGGGACACTGCTTTGTCTGTTATCGGGTCAAGCAATAGCTTGCCTTCCAGTGGGGAGTATTACGACAGGGTATCCCCTTCTGATATTTGGCACCTTGGTCGTGTCTTACTTGGAGATATCGAAATCTGTCCGACTCCGCCAGTTGGTATTCTTTTTGTAACTCTTCAAACTTGAGCATGGTTCCACTTTGCCATATGTCCCCAAGTCGCTCTATATGTATGAGGTTCCATTTGTGGAAGCCTTGCAGCTGCCTTGCCTCCCTCAGCATGTCGCTTTCCTAAAGTGGGGTTTGTTTGGTCAATTTTGCCTCCCACCTCAATCGTTTCATGGTCTCCCAGCAGGCTCGCCTCACCATTTGTGTGTGTGGTTGGAGGGGTTTCGTGACTTTTTTTTTACAGTATAGGGCAACCAGGTAGCCACCATTCCCCCCATAGCATTTCTATCTACCCGGTATGCCGGCTTGGATAAAGGTGAGAAAACCCAGTCGATGATGTTGATAAGTTGGGATGCCAGGTAGTTGCTTCTAATGTCGGCGATCGCTAGCCCGCCTTATAAACTCCCTGTTGTAATTTTCTTAGTGCAATGCACAGAGCCCCCCCAATGGGAGCTGACAGTCCCCGTATTTTCTTCAAAGTATTGTTCCGTTCTTTCCCTGAAATTGTCTACGAACTCATTGTCCCTGAATTTCCAGGATTGTATACGATTTTCGTCTCTTGTGTCGCCCTCAGTCTATGAATCGCCGCCATTATAGCCCCCAGAGATGGCTCCTCGGTTTCTTGGTTACCAGATGCCACCGTTTCATCTGCCATTGTGCTCCTGGGTAGACGAATTTGTCTAGTTTGTTACTCTGAAGAACTGGTGCCCCCTTTGGTCGCATTGTCTATTTTGTGGGGTTGTTTTGCGTCCTATGTTTACCAATGTCTAGGACCATGGGCTATTACGGATGTCCTTAGTGCAGACACTTTTGGAGTATCCCCTGTCTTCTCTCCAGTCCCCACTTAATCCTAGTCATTTCCTGGTGCCACTAGCTTCCTGGAATTCGTGTCCTCTCCTCACTGGCCTCTCAGGGGTTGACTTGGTTTGGCTCAGCCTATTACTTCAGCTTCTCCTTGTGATTCTACCTCCCCTGGTGTCCCAAGCACTTAGCTGTTCCTGATCTCTGCTGCCCACGTTCAGTTTCTTTAGGCTCTTCTCATTTTCTTTCCTATTTTCTACCAGCGTATCTCCTTCCTAAATATTTTTGGTTTGGCCAAGGCCCTGAGTTTCTGAACTCGATGTCCAAGGTTCAGGTGTGGAAATTTAGCGTGCAAACTGAACATTATCTGCGCCATCTTGCCTCTCCCCAGCGCCACGCATAGCAAATCACGGCCGCCATTTTAGGCACCCCACTCTCTCTCCCCACTCACTCTCGATCGCCAGCGCTTTCCCCCGGCGCTGCGAGCATCCCCCGCGCGCCGGCCACCCCCGCTCTCTCATACAGGCCATAAACCCTCTCCTTCTGCGCGACCCTGCTACGGAACCACTTCTGACCGACAACCCATACATGGTCATGCCTCTCCTTTGATAACCCCCTTCCCCTGCGCCCCATTGTCTGAACTGGTCCCAGGCCATCACCTAGCCCTGCGGATGCAGTTTATTGCCCCTACTGTAAGGGAAACACCCCACATCAAAGGGATTACAGTAGATCAAAGCCCCTACCCCCTGAGACCCGGCCGGTTGCACACACCCCCGGGAATTAGCGGAATTCCCTGCTGCGCGATAGCCATCTCCCACTGCGGGTAGGGTGGGAACCTCTACTGTAGCCATGTGTGGGATCGGATCTGAGCCGGGGCTTCAGGGGAAGTTCTTTCAGGCATCAAGGGAATCTCAAGAATGTACTATGTATAATAAAGCAATAAACCAGTGTATAAGAGACCAGGTCTCAGAGATGCAGTTAGAGCACCTCGTGACGATACCTTGCTGTCTGATCTGATGTGTTCTGCTCCGACGGAATAAAACTTTGTTTCCTGCCTTCCAGTCTCCGGCGCCTGCCTCTTTTATTGGTAAAATCATCGAGTGGTATGAGAGGCGATTACCGCCGGGCAAATACTTGAAAGGTTATCGACTGAAACTGTCGCTACCATTTAACAATTGGCGTCCCAAACGTGGGGCCCATCAGCGACACGTGGATCCAGTGGGAGAGGTCCCGACGACAGAGTGAACGACTGCAACGATCGGGAGAGCTCCTGCCCAATAGACCCTCGTCTGGCAGCCGATCATCCGAACTTCACTGGTTCCGAGCAGACCTCTCTCGAGTGATCTACGGTCCTGACTGGGAACCATCAGGAGTGCCGCGGCAAAAACGGAGAGTAGAGGACGATCGGGCGCTGGAGGCGGAAGACGAGAAACTGTCCACGCGGTCCGGGTAAGGTCGTGATACACGACAAATTGAGAAATAATTGATTGATTGTTTGACGCTTTGGAAATACTAGTATTGCTCATTGATTGTGCTCATTGATTGTTCTCTTTGAGATATTCGCTGTCTACAAACGGGGAGGAGTAGAAATACTCTCTCTCTCTCCCTTTGCAGATAGTGAAGGGTAGGTAACGCAGACTTTTGTCCCCGTTGAAACCCGTCGTGCCTATTTTTATCTCCCCATTGATTGATTGTCCGAACATTGATTGTTTTGGAGAATAGTGCTTTTTGAGATATTCTCTGTTTGCAAATAACGTAGAATAGGAATATTCTGTCTAGTCTTTGCAAATAGTGAAGGGTAGGTAATGCTGACTTTTGTCCCCGTTGAAACCCGTCATGCCTATCTTTATCTCCCCATTGATTGATTGATTGATTGTCCGAACACTAGTTGTTCGATATTGGTTCCTTGGAGGTATTCTCTGCTTGCAAATAACGAAGAATAGAGATATTCTGTCTAGTCTTTGCAAGTAGTGAAAAGATAGGTAGTGCTGACTTTTGTCCCCGTTGAAACCCGTCATGCCTATCTTCTCCCCACTGATTGGTAGTTGGTTCTGCCCGGACCGCTTATTAGAGGTGAACCATCCGGCTCCACTGGAGGGCACCCCTAATAAGGACATGTTCACTAAATATGGACTAGTCGCCGTAGCTTATACCAAGCTATGGCATAAATATACAAAGAAGGACCCCGAGAGTCAGTGGCCACTGATGGGATCCTTCGACGACCATAAGATAGAAGCGCTAGAAATAGCTCTACGTAGCAATAAGACGACGCCTACTATGCTTGACAGTATCGGCATGTGGCGCAAAGAAGCGACGCAACGGAAAAAGAGGGAAGAAGTAAAAGCAGAAAAGGAATTACGAAAGGCAGCTCACCTTGCCGCTAGAAAGTTAGAAGAAGACATAAAGGAGAGAAGGGAAACTAAACTAAGACAGGAGCCCGAAACCTCAGGCCAGTACGCTGTTAGGACCCCTTCTTTGCTCTACCCTGAGTTGTCCTCCAAGCAGCGAACGAATGACGAGTTACTGTTAGGTCCCCCGATCATTTACATGCCCCCTCCGTATGCACCCTCCCAATCAATAGTGCAACACCCACAACCCCCGAACACGAGCGAAAGCAGTACAGGGGCCTCGGCCCTCACGGCCTCCGCGCCGGCTGAGCCTCTTGTGCCGAACCCAACGTCGACCACAACGCCAGTCGACCATGAGATAGGAAAGAAAGAGTCCACCAGAATGAATCGACTAACTAAGGATGAACGAGCAGGAATTGACAAGATAGTAGGGACGCTGGTGGAACGAAAAGAAAGTGAGGAGTATATAACAGACGTGTATAACTCGTATACCGACAGCCGCAGACGACACTTCGTCGTACGGCTCTGTTATCACGCCCTGAATGCATATGAGGATAGGTACCACGATAAAGGTCCCGAAGGCTTAGCGGCCCTATATAGGAGGGTAGACATTGGGGAAGAAAGAGAGGGCGATGTAACGAACCTCTTCACTCGTACACTCGAGGTCTACCGACACCTTAAAGAACATGGACAGACCACCAAAACAGAAACCCCCATAGCAACCAATCCCCAGGGAGGAAGGGCCGATGCCATGATGCCCATTAAAGAAGCTGCCCCCTACTGGGTCCCCCACGGGGTCAGGGAACACACGACGACATCAACAACCCAGATGCGAAGGGAAGGGTTGTATATAACTGGGTCTATCAGCCGTGGGACCGGCAAGATATTTTGACTTTTAGAAAGACTCTACCCGACTTAAGAAAAAACCCGACTGCCTTCTACACGGAATTGGGCACAGCCTTAGGCTCAACGATAATGACATTAGCAGATATCGACTTGTTCTTTGGGCTATGTCTACCGGCTGATGTGTGGAAACAAATCCGGAAAGTTGACCACGCTGAGCCGTTCGGATATACCTGGGTACAACTCGATACCATAGATAAACAGCGAGAGCCAGGACAGAAACCCCCGAAAGCCATCTTAGAGCTCCCAGACAAGATTGTACAAAAGCTGAAGACTCTAATCCCAGAAAGAAAGGTAGACTGGTCGATAGTGACGGCTTGCCGTCAGAAACCCCAGGAAGATGTGTCTGAATACTTCTCCCGATTCGAGACTGTGTTTTCCGATTACAGTGGCCAAGACATGACCACTGCAACCGGACACCACCTCTTTGTCCAGAATTATGTAAAGGGTCTGTCACAAGAAGTTTCCCAGAAGCTACAGACCAGCGAGAGTAGCTGGGCAGCCTCCAAACCCGCAGCGATTCTCCAGATGGCCCAATACTACGAAAATCAGAAAAACGAGAACGATAGGGCATCGGAGAAGAAGAAAAAGGAACTGAAGGAGAGGGTAATGATAGCACAGTTGCAAGGGGTGACCATAGGAAGGGAACCCCCGAAAGAGAATTACCAACCAACCGCCCCTAGAAAGCTACCCCCTAGAGACCATACACCTACACCCTACAACGGACGGAGAGACTTAGATGGGAATCAATGCGCGTTCTGTAGAGGGTTCGGACACTGGAAATCCCAGTGCCCGGTCCTTCTGGAAATGAACAAGAATAGGGACCCCAGAGACACAGCATATGATCCCAGAAATAGAGGACAGGGACGAGGGCACACGAACAACACCATCAACGACAGGCCAGGCAGACCAAACACCTTTGATCGCCCCCGACAAAACCAGTGTCAGCAGTCCGACTATGAAAGCACCCATGACTTCGCATAGGACCGCCAGGGGCAAGGGAGGGATCCAGTCGAACTCCGTGTTGACCAGCAAGGCCCTTACGTCACTGCTAAGGTCTTGGGCACAAAATCCCCATTCCTGGTAGACACAGGGGCGACACGTAGTGCGTTATCCAAACGACTGATCCCTAGGGCACCCTTGTCTGGCTCACATGTAACCTCAATAGGCTTCGATGGAACGCCCTCCACTAACCCCTTATCAGCACCAATCTCCTTTGACTTAGACGATAACACCACTGACACGACCTTTCTGCTCTCCTCCAACACCCCCGATGCTATTATGGGACTTGATTTACTAAAACATTTTCGAGCTACCATCAGATGCTCCCCAGACGGAGTTCGAGTCATCCTACACGATAACCCAGATCTGTCCAGACCCTGTCACACACGGCGTATGCTCTCTATAACCGATGCTGATATGTCCCTACTCGACACATTACCTTCACATCTATGGGCTAAAACCGACTCAGATGTAGGGCGCATGGTGATCGACCCGGTACACATAACCGTCCGACCGGACGCAGTGCTCCCAAAGCTTCCGCAGTATCGGATATCACCCGAAGGCGAGAAGGCATTGGTGGAAATCATCGAGTCCCTGGTCGAGGCAGGAGTGGTAGAAGAAGTAGTGAGTAATGTTTGCAACAGCCCTATCCTACCCATTGTAAAGAAGCAAGGCGAGGGGGATGAGAAAGCCTACCGTTTCATTGTTGACTTGCGAGAGGTTAACAAAGTAGTCATACCCCAGTACCCCGTGGTCTCAGACATCACCACCATCCTCACCCTGATTCCATCCACTGCCACCATCTTTACTGTTATTGATCTCAAGAACGCATTCTTTTCCATCCCCATCCACCCAGACAGCCGCTACCTGTTCGGATTCACTTTAAAAGCCCGTTCATACAGATTCTGCAGGGCACCCCAAGGCTACACTGAGAGTCCCAGCATTTACAGCCAAGCCCTCAAGAGGCAACTGGATGCAGTCCAACTACCCGATGGAGTGGTGTTGATACAGTACGTCGATGACATTCTTTTGGCGGCCGACACCGCTCCACTTGCCGTCACAGCCACCATTCACCTCCTCCACTTCCTTGCAGAGAACGGTCACAAGGTCTCCAGAAAGAAATTGCAATTCTGCCAGCCCCAAGTAACGTATCTAGGCCACCTACTATCCAAAGACGGGAGGAAACTTACCCCTGACCGAATTCAAACCATTCTAGAAACCCCTGTTCCCAAAACTCAGAAGCAAGTGCGGTCCCTAGTGGGCCTCACCTCCTTTTGTCGACAGTGGTTGCCAAATTTCAGTCTTATTGTAAAACCTCTGCTTTCCCTGCTGGCTAAAGATACCCCCTTCCCCCTCCCCTGGACACCCGAATGCCAATCCTCCTTCAAAGAATTACGAGACGCCCTCTGCTCGGCCCCAGTCCTAGGAACCCCAGACTACACTAAACCTTTCTCCCTCTACACCCACGAAAGGGAGGGATGTGCGTTGTCTGTCCTAACCCAGTCCATAGGCCCTAAACAACGCCCTTGTGCCTACTTCTCTGCCACTCTTGACCCCGTAGCCAGAGCTTTGCCCGCCTGCCTTCGAGCAGTAGCCGCCGCTGCTGTCTCTATCCGGCAAAGTGAGGGGATCGTGCTCTCGAACCCCCTCACCGTGCTAGTACCCCATGCTGTTGATACCCTCCTGAACCAAACCAAGACTCAACACCTGACTAGCGCACGACTGACTGGTTATGAACTGACTCTGCTTGCACCCCATATCACATTAAAACGATGCACCACTCTGAATCCAGCTACTCTACTACCTCTCCCTGACGCTGACCCCAATGCATCCCCTATACATGATTGCGTGACCCTCACCGACGTGTGGTAAATAATTTAATTACCGGGACTTAATTTGATACGGAAACATAATAAAAATAGCTCAGTAAATAAGAGGCAGGATCCGTGGTATTAGAGGTTCTAAATGGGCTTTATTCCAATGGTCGATTATAATCGGTTGCTCCAGGTTCCATCACCACGAAGGTTCAGGAAGTGAAGTACATACGTTATTGACAATCAATTACTTTTATACAATAGGCATTACAGTGAGGCCAATACAAGAGGCGTAACAATTGATAGTGGTGATAATATATTCATACGTAGCAAAAATAGGCGTAACTGGGAGTGATGAAAGAACGTCATCAGATGTGATGTCATAAGAGGGTGGTTACATGAAAGAATTTCGCAATGTCAGCAGAAATACTTGGCAGATATGCGCGCGCAGCAGCATGACGTGTAATTGACGTGCAACTAGGGGGTGAAGGGGACTTGACATTTAGCTCTACATGTGGCGACAGAAGTCTGGAGGGTCAAGTCAACCTAATCCCAAATCATATCTAACATCCTATGTTTAAAGAACTAAGTTATCAAAAGAGAGGTCTCTTAGAGTAGAATCTTATTCTATACTGACTATACTGACTGTTAGTGCGTGTACAAGCGTCTAAGTGTCTACACTAGATGCGAGGACGGAATCTTCCATAGTAACAGGGCTATGAATTACTTGCATGAGGACAGAGAAGACGGGCCTTTGCTTGGTAGCTGGAAGAATGTTTACTTAAGCTACTAGACAGGAATGCATTGGGCAGGGAGCGGAGCAGATAATTTTCGAAGGTGAAATACAGTTCTTGGCAGGCAGCAAGCTGATGTCAGGCTTCGTGAGCCGCGCAGAGAATGAGACAAAGTTCATGGTCACAGATGCAGGCTCGGACTGGAGCTTCAAAGACAGAAAGCAAGAAGAGTTCGATGACAGAATCAGGGCCTACTTGCCTGGACTGTAAAAATGGCATAAGTGAACCATATAAAGGCAGTGGCCTTTCGTACTTAGGAATGGAATATCCGGCCCATTCATGGCGGATCAACAGAGGACATGTTAACGGTGGACGCACATGTATTTGCGTCTTCATAACTGGAACTGGAGGGAACATACATGTACTTGTAACATGCACATAGAACCGTTGGGGTCCAAGATAGGGGACATAACTGACCAGAAAAATCCATATTTCCACATTCCCTCCTTGTCCCCTACTTGCCCGTCAAGAGATATCAATCTTCATTAATCCATTGATCTGTTCATATAGCATCATTTGTTCTTCTTTCTTCTTCCGGGATCTTGAATGAAAATCTTGATGTGGAATGCACGATGTGGCACACAGACCACAAATCGCTGGTCCACATTGCAGGCATAAGCAGCAACTGAATAGTATGAGAAGGCCAATACCTAGGAAAGATAGGACTCTCCATCCCCAGGCTGATAACACGCTCCAAAACCAACCGGACCAAGTCCAGGTGCCTGGATTCTGGTGTATCTGGCTTACAATCTTATGAAGGCGGGTTATGGCCTTATATACTGATGGCGAATTTTCTGGTATGAATATGCAACAGCTTGATCCGATGACCCTGCAAGCTCCGCCCCTATCGGCCAGGATGACGTCAAGGACAAGACGATTTTGAAGCACAACAATCCGCATAGCAGACTGCTCTTCTGTTAAATTGCCTAAGGCGGAAATAGTTTCGTTCACTACTGCTTCAAGGGTTCTAGTCAATCTACGTATCAGCTTACTATTAGTAACGGTACCTATATAGGGAAAGAGACCTTTATTGAAATCTGTGTATTTTTCCCATGCCGTTTCAGTGTAATCGACTATTGGGAGATCTCTCCTTTCTCTATTGTGTACTAAATGAGTATTTCTGTGATAATCAGGAGGAGCTAGGAAAACAGGTGGCAAAAGGAATCCAATGTAGCAGGTACCATCCCAATCTAGAGGCAAACGTACATATGCCGTCTGACCACATATAAAATAGGAATGGCGGGAAGCTCTAAATGTAGACTTGCCTTGATCACTAAATTCTACTACAGTGGTGCATCTACTATGGCCCATATGTATGGAACCATTCTTTCTTACACATAATTCACCTTTTACTGGAAATATTGACATAGCGGGCAAAATAGGAGTAGCTTTGGATTCGACATTTAGGATCATAAGATTAAGCGTAAAATTACCTAATCCATATACTTCATTTTCTAGATCAGTTCCTGTTCTTTTGGGAAGTCCCTCCTTGTTAGGATAGCAGACCTTAAGTAAAACTAAATTCAAATGTCCCCATACCCAGTTATCTTGATAAACTGCAGAATTCGAATCCAGAGAATTAATTAAGCTAAACCATGCTCCACAGGAGCCGTTGTGTGTGAACGGGTATGGAAAAAGAGGTAGAATTCCTTTATAGTTCTGATAGGGAGGGAGTCGGCCACATATCCAACAATTTGTAGCATTGCTAACCTGATGGGAATGATGTAACATACTAATAAAAGTGTTATTGCGCAGCGCAAATCTGTATGACAATTCAAGCGGAGGTAATTCACTAAAAGAATGTTCAGCAGTAACATTGTAAACATGTCTAGAAATAGGATAATATATGTGCAACAATATACTTGCAGTAATTATTAAAAGACTTGAGAAAAACAAAATTAATAACGTCACTATACAATGACTACGCAGAGATTTACAGTACGCCTGTCGTTTCAACATTTTTCGGGTGCTTTCTCTGTTCAGGTCCAAGGGATATATGTCAGAGACAATTCAACCGCTTCACCTTGGAGAGGACTTAAACAATCAAATTGCTCGACTGATTGGGCCTGAGCTTTAATTTATAAAGTTCGGAGTCACTTTTTTCCACAAAAGGAAGTTTTGAGTCAATGGGTGAAGACACACAAGGTGTGCTATTCACATCTGATTTCAGTCCATGAAATTTCTTGATATGACTTGAATGAATCCATCCTTTTCTGCCTTCGATCTTCACGGCTGTTCTTGTTGTGAGCAACACCAGCTGAGGTGACCGCCACCTAGGTTCCAGCTGAGTCTTTCGATCAAAGTTCCTCACGAGGACCAGGTCTCCCGGAACCACGTCATGGGGTTTCACCTCAGTGTTGTCAGGAAAAGCTGCGGCTACCTGTGAACGACAAGATTGTAGTGCAGCCATCAAGGAAGCCAAATAATCTGTCAGCATGTTACAGTCAATATCAGTTATTTTGCGTGGTATAGGCGTCCCCCACATATTTGGTGGTCTGCCGAAGATCACTTCATACGGGGATAGCCCTGTTCGAGAGTGTGCTACCATTCTTGTGTAAAAGAGTGCAACTGGTAATGCTACTACCCAGTCGACACCTTTTTCTCTGCATATTTTGGATAATCTTATTTTCAGAGTCTGATTATGTCTTTCTACGAGACCTGCTGCTTCGGGGTGTCGGACACAGTGGAATTTCCACTGATAGCCTAACAAAAGTGAAACGTGTTTCATTAATTCGGATGAGAACGGCTGGCCGTTATCTGAGTGAACAACACGTGGTAAACCGTATCGTGGGAAGAATTCTCGAACCAACTGTTTGGCAGTAGTCGGGGCAGTGTAATCTGAAACCGGGTATGCCTCCGTCCAACGGGAAAGAGCACACACAACTACGAGAACATATTTGAATCCTCTGCATCGTTCCATCTGGATATAATCCATCTGGAGGACTTCAAAAGGGTGATCAGGAGGATGAAATCCACCTTGTTCTACGGGAACGCTTTTTCCTGGGTTGAACTGACAACAGATCATACAGGTACGAACTTTTTGTTTCGCTGCTGCTCGTAAATGCTTGTTGAACCAAATATGTTGAATGCTGTCTAGCATAGCTTTCTCTCCTAGATGCGCTGGACTATGGATAGTGTTAATAATGACTTGGACCATTGAATCAGGAAGGAACCACACAGACTTTTCCTTCATCAACCATCCTTGATCCGTTTGGATCCCTCCTAATTCAGTCCATTTCTTTATTTCTTCTGATGTAGCATGTGTCTGTATATCAATTACATCAAGAGTAGGATCTTTAACCGTCATACAATGTGTTGGCGTCGGGACTATTGTCTTTGTCATGTCGGATGTTTGAGTTTGGGCAGTCTGTTTAGCTGTTCTGTCAGCTAAATCATTGCCTTGAGAAATGATATCAGTAACTTTCGTATGTGCTTTGCATTTCATAATCGATATTGCAATGGGTAAATGTATTGCATCTAATAAGGCGTGAATGAGGGGTCCGTGCTGAATGTGGGCACCGTGAGAAGTTAAATAACCTCTCTCTCGCCACAGCACGCCGAAGTCATGTACGACTCCGAATGCATAACGTGAATCAGTGTATATGTTGACTTTTTTATTTGTGGCTTGAATACAGGCTTGTGTCAGAGCGACGAGCTCTGCTGCTTGAGCGGACAAGGTATTTATGCAATTTGTTTCAATGATTTCAGTATCTGTTGTGACTGCGTAAGCGGCCACTAACTCTCCTGTACCTTTTCTCATACATGAACCATCTACATACAACGTCAGGTCTGGGTCTGACAACGGGACATCGGTTAAATCTTGTCTGGGTTTCGTCGTTATTGTAATAACTTCAATACAATCATGTGCTAGTGGGTCTGTTCCATTTATAGGCAAAAGTGTGGCAGGATTCAATGTGTTACAACGTCTGATTTCTATATGTGGCTGAAACAATGTTAGTTCATACCCTGTAAGTCTTGCTATAGTCAAATGTTGTGTTTGCGTTCGATTCACAAGAACCTCCACTGCATGTGGTACTTGTACTGTCAATGGATGTCCTAACACTATGGCATCGCTTTGTCTTATTGCTAAAGCGGTCGCTGCCACTGATTTCAGGCACGCCGGCAGAGCCTGAGCTACGGGATCTAATGTACTAGAAAAATAAGCACATGGTTTGTGTGCTCCTGCTTGTTCTTGTGTGAGTACTGACAAGGCAGTACCTTCGCGTTCTGTAATAAAGAGTGTAAACTGTTTACTGTAACATGGTGTTGCTAAAACAGGTGCTTGACATAAAGCTTTCTTTAAGCTTTCAAAAGCTTGTGTATGTTCCTGAGTCCAAGGGAGAACAGTCGATGTGGCTGCCTCCTGTGTTGTCAACTGAATGAGTGGTTTTGCTAGAAATGCATACTGAGGGATCCACTGCCTACAATATGAAGTGAGGCCTATGAAAGCCCGCACCTCCTTTTGTGTCTTGGGTATTGGCATGTTAGCTATTAACTGAATGCGGTCTGGTGTAAGCTGCCTTCCCTCCTTGGACAGCGAGTGACCAAGGTAAATAACTCGCTGGACACAGAATTGCAGCTTAGAAGGGGACACCTTGTGCCCCTTTTCGGCTAGAAATTGTAAAACTGTCAGTGATGCGTTCTCACATTCGGGTTCGCTTCTAGCGGTGATCAGCAGATCATCGACATATTGAAGCAAGGCAGTGTTAACTGGCATGTGAATACTGTCGAGTTCTCGTTTCAGTGCTTGGCTATAGATGCTGGGGCTTTCTGTAAATCCTTGAGGTGCGCGTGAGAATTTGAAGCTACGTCCATTTAAACTAAATCCGAACAAATATTGGCTTTCCGGATCTATTGGGACGCTGAAAAAGGCATTTTTTAGATCAATTACAGTAAAGAATGTTGCTTCGGAATCAATAGCTGTCAGTAATGATGAGATATCGGGGACCACAGGGAATTGTGGCACAATACACTTGTTTAATTCGCGCAGATCTATAACCAATCGATATACTGGCGGGGCCTTCGGATCTGTTCGTTTGAGAATCGGAATTATCGGTGAATTACATATCTTGGAGTCGGTTTCTACAACCACTCCTTGGGCAATGAGTTCGTCAATGATTTGCAGTAAAGCCACTACAGCATCTGGTGGTAACTTGTATTGTCGCATTCGTGGTAGTACCACTCCTGCCTTTAGTGTGACTCGATATGGTGTAATATTCATACAACCAACATCAGTAGGGCCTTGTGCCCATAAATGTGTAGGTAAAGTCTGCAATCGGGGATCCATGTCTCTAGACACATAATGACCTTTAAAATCACGTAAAAACAATCTTACTCCTTCCGGAGAACAACATATTATAGCTCCTAGAGCCTTCAGTGTTTTTATTCCTAACAGGTTTTCTGGACATGATTTAGTAAGCAATAAATCTGTAGTTCGGGTCAAAGGTCCTATCGTAAGTGGAAGAGGTTGTGACACTTCATTAACAATAGGTTTTCCTGAAAAACCAAGGGAAATATTCTGTGAGCCTGAGAGGGGTGCCCCTGGAACTTCACTACGTTTTATAGTTGTTCGACTTGCCCCTGTATCGAGTAAAAATTTTCTGTCTTGGCCTAATAATTCACTATGTACATAAGGTCCTTCTTGATCTACAGGGATCTCGATAAGGGGTAAGTCAACTTCCCTCTCTAGGCTGGTTCATGCATATCGTTGATAATCAGGATAGTCATACTGTGCGGTCTGGTACAGTTGTCGTGTCGTGGTTTGCGTGGCAGCAACAGGCAACGCTGGTGCAGCTGGCACAAACTGTATAGTCTGTTGTGGAGCTGGCATGGACTGTGCATGCTGCAAGGCTCCTTGTTCATTCTGATCCTGTCTAAGTGGCCGTGGTCTTTCTTTTGTGATACCTGTGGCGATATTACGCTTCAGGACTGGACAATCGTGTACATGATGACCTAGTTGTTTACAATAGTTGCATGTCCCTTTTACAGGTCCTGCTAAATCGCCAGAATGTGTCGTACCCTTTTTATGTCCTTCAGCTGGAACTGTTTGGGAGACTAGCATTTTCATTTTCGTGTCTTTCATGCGTCTTTGCTCATGATCTTGTTCCTCTCTAATTCTATTGTGATGATACTGTAACATTTGTAATATTTGTGATGGAGTGTTACCTTGCCAGGTACTCTCGAATTTTAATACTCTATTCTTCACTTGGGGCAAGGAATTTTCAACTAATTTTGTCACAAACAGATGTGGGTAGGACTCGCTACTTGCTTTTATACCACTATTTATACCAAAACATTTTTCGAATCGGGCATAGAAATCACTAGTGTCTTCATCTTGCTTTTGTTTACAGGCTGAAATTGCACCCCAGTCTTCCCTTTTCGTAGTTAATAAACGTGGCAGTACCTGGACTAATAAACCTGGCAGTGCTTTAGTTTTGTCCCCAAGCCCCGAACCTGGACCTCGGGCCTTTTCTTCATTTTCTAATGCTGTCCAATCTATCTTTTGGTCTACTACCTCCCACTCCTTTTCCTTGAGTTTTTCATAAATGCCAGCAGGCATTAATACCTTTAATATTGTCATAATGTCGGGATAGGTATACTCTCCCATGAGTAACATGTCTTTAATTTCTCGGTGGAAACCCGCTGGGTCTTTGTCATGACTGGGTACCACTTTCTTCATTTCTAACAATTCTATTTTCGATATGGGCGTATATACATATACACGTTTAAACTCATTGTCCTCGCCCTTTATTGGGTGCACTTCTCGTAAGGGATTCTGTCTGTCCATGTAATACGTGGTTCTTTCCTTGATGGGCAGTGAGACATGTTCTGGGTATATAAAAAGAATGTACTGCTTTCTTGATTCTAGTATCTCTTTAATTAACTTAGTACCTGAACCTCTCCATCTATTCTTGAGTAATTCGGTCAATATATCAGGTAAGGGACCCGGATCTGAATGTTGGCTTTTATATAGTATAAGAAGTTGTTGAATCATATAAATCCCAGCTAAACGCTGTTCATCTGGGGTGAGATTCAAAAATGTGTGTGCTACTGTATCATCACTATACTTCCCGGGACTGTCAACCCAATGGACAGCTGACCTGGCTAATTCTTGTTCATCCATAGAATCGAGAAAATGATAACCCCTTTGTTCTCGGAGTAATTTATCAGCTGCTTGGAATGAATGCTCGTTAGACCTTATATTTATTATTGGTGTTTGAAAATTCCTGTTATTTTCTAGACCTATCGGACGTATCGGATCAGTAAGACATCTAGTACTATTACAAGATCTTCTTCTACCTACATAGGCTATAGTTTCTGACTGTCCTGTGGGCAGTCCTGATGCTTCTTCCTCGCTTTGTTCGAACTGGTCTACCGCTAATCTTTCTTCGTGTAGGCGTTCTATTTCTTTACGGATCTTTCGGCACATGGCTATTATACAGTTTTGCTTATCATGTCTCCCTTCTGATATATTCTGGCTCCATCTGGTAAGAATCTGCATTGCTTCCGGGTCTACCCCCGGTCGGTCTTGATTTCTGATCACACAATTTATGAGGAAACGTAACAGTTCCCCCTGTATCTCCACTTTCTGGTATTCCATAGCTCTGTTAATACATTCAGAATCTCGCCCGGTTTGGACAAAATGATATATATTATCTAGATGCATAGTCATTCCTGGTAACTTCCCTAAATACACCGCGGCTCGTCTGATACGTAATGATGCCAGGGTCATTTCGTCCTCTTTTCCGGGCACAGGGTCATATCTACAATCTATAAGAAGTTCCTTAAGCGTACGGGCATTTATGAGTTTGGGGGTACGTGAATGTGCTGACTCTTGAAAAGTAAGTTTATTTATTCTAGGTGGCGTAGAAAAGATATTGGTAGCACCTCCGGTAGCCCCGTCTAGAGTATCGGGTGTGAAAGGATTCGTTGAACGTGATACAGCAACTATAGGTGTGGATACAGCTATAGAAGTAGCTGTAGGAACAGATGCAGAAACAGATGTGCTTGCCGGAACTTGTGTCAGAACCTGTTGCTGTAGGAATACAGGTACTGGATCTTGGCGTTGAACCTCCCTGGCAAGCGGTCTATGTGGGGCGGGATTAGCATACTCGGGAGCTGCGTCATCTAAATATGAGGAAAGAAAAACATCTTCTGCTGTTCTAGGATGCCCCTTAGGATGTACCTTTATTGGAAATAATGGGGGTGGCAAGTCTTTTGGTATCCCCGCAGTAGCCTTAGGTAATCCCTCGGCCA
This sequence comes from Triturus cristatus, assembly GCF_964204655.1. NCBI lineage: Eukaryota > Metazoa > Chordata > Amphibia > Caudata > Salamandridae > Triturus > Triturus cristatus. Next base: position 811,961,872 of record NC_140583.1, on the reverse strand, counting down.
GAAGGGGATACATACCCTTCATAAGGGCATGTCTTTGTCTGTCCACTTGTTCTGATTTTACTCGTGTACCTTCTTCAATTAATAGATTTTCTTGAACTTTATTTGAATTCTCTTTACTCTTCTCTTCCTGTCTACGTGCTTTTTCTGTGCGTCTATACGATTCTTTACGCCATAATTCAATGGCGTCCTTCTGTGATTGTCTAGCTTTCTTTTTCCATAACTCTTCCTCTACTTTCACGATGCACTCTGCATCCCAGGTCCCAGCTGCGGGCCACCTCTGACTTTCTGGTAATTCCTTAGTGTAGTCTACCCATAAATCAAGAAATAATATAGCGTCTAAGCCATGTTTATGATACATGAAGTACCCTGGAGTGTCCCTAGGAGGAATAGGAACAGCTTCTTCGAGTACCCCTTTTCTTGTTGTGATCTGTCTTAATTTCGAAAAGAGCGGCATATTGAAAACTGATCTGATACTTGATTTTGAACAAACTTAATGAGAACTGATCTGATACTAGATTTTGAACAAACTTAATACAATAAACACAATAATGAACAGTCATTCATACCACAATATACTGAACGTATTTAAAACATTTAACATTTAACTGAGCAACGATGATCTAAGAAAAACTTAATCACTAAACATAATACTCGACTTGAACTGAATCATTCTGAATTTATATACTTGATATACTAGATATACTGCTAAACAGTACAGATACACTGCTGAAACAGTGCAGACCGGATTTGTGTACCCAAACCCGTCTGGACCGGCACAACTTATGTGCACGCCAGAACGCCTCCCCAGTAATGGTACTCACCGGGTAGCTCGGAACGGAAGGCCTCGGAGACTGAACTGAACTTGAACCGGACTGGACTGGACTCGAACACTTCGGACACTGGACTCGACTTCGGACTTCGGAAAACTGGTGGGCCTCTGTATACCTCGGATCTTGCTCTCTCAGCTAGGCTCTGGTCGGGATACTTCGCACTTCTCACCGCCTCGTCTGGGTGTTGATCGCAGCCTCAGTCGCCCCCGCTTGACCGGAGGGAGATACAGGAAATCCTGCTGGTACGCGTTGTTGTCCGTCCAGCTGTGGCAGGAGACCAGGCCTGCAACGCACCACCGGCGCGTGAGATGAGAAAGTGTCCCTGTTCGGGCGCCATTCATGTGGTAAATAATTTAATTACCGGGACTTAATTTGATACGGAAACATAATAAAAATAGCTCAGTAAATAAGAGGCAGGATCCGTGGTATTAGAGGTTCTAAATGGGCTTTATTCCAATGGTCGATTATAATCGGTTGCTCCAGGTTCCATCACCACGAAGGTTCAGGAAGTGAAGTACATACGTTATTGACAATCAATTACTTTTATACAATAGGCATTACAGTGAGGCCAATACAAGAGGCGTAACAATTGATAGTGGTGATAATATATTCATACGTAGCAAAAATAGGCGTAACTGGGAGTGATGAAAGAACGTCATCAGATGTGATGTCATAAGAGGGTGGTTACATGAAAGAATTTCGCAATGTCAGCAGAAATACTTGGCAGATATGCGCGCGCAGCAGCATGACGTGTAATTGACGTGCAACTAGGGGGTGAAGGGGACTTGACATTTAGCTCTACATGTGGCGACAGAAGTCTGGAGGGTCAAGTCAACCTAATCCCAAATCATATCTAACATCCTATGTTTAAAGAACTAAGTTATCAAAAGAGAGGTCTCTTAGAGTAGAATCTTATTCTATACTGACTATACTGACTGTTAGTGCGTGTACAAGCGTCTAAGTGTCTACACTAGATGCGAGGACGGAATCTTCCATAGTAACAGGGCTATGAATTACTTGCATGAGGACAGAGAAGTCGGGCCTTTGCTTGGTAGCTGGAAGAATGTTTACTTAAGCTACTAGACAGGAATGCATTGGGCAGGGAGCGGAGCAGATAATTTTCGAAGGTGAAATACAGTTCTTGGCAGGCAGCAAGCTGATGTCAGGCTTCGTGAGCCGCGCAGAGAATGAGACAAAGTTCATGGTCACAGATGCAGGCTCGGACTGGAGCTTCAAAGACAGAAAGCAAGAAGAGTTTGATGACAGAATCAGGGCCTACTTGCCTGGACTGTAAAAATGGCATAAGTGAACCATATAAAGGCAGTGGCCTTTCGTACTTAGGAATGGAATATCCGGCCCATTCATGGCGGATCAACAGAGGACATGTTAACGGTGGACGCACATGTATTTGCGTCTTCATAACTGGAACTGGAGGGAACATACATGTACTTGTAACATGCACATAGAACCGTTGGGGTCCAAGATAGGGGACATAACTGACCAGAAAAATCCATATTTCCACAGACGAACAAACCAAGAGTAGGGTTGACCTCCGGGATACTGCCTTCCCGGACCCTGACGGAGAACTGTGGGTGGATGGCTCATGCATCAAGCTCCCTGATGGCACCACCTCAGCTGCCTATGCAGTCACCACAGCTCGAACAGTTGTTGAGACAGCCCGCATCACACAGCGATCCGCACAGGCGGCTGAACTAATTGCCCTCACACGAGCCTGCATCCTGGCAGCAGGGACAACCGCAAACATTTACACAGACAGTCAGTATGCCTTTGGGGTAGTTCACCACTTCGGGCTCTTATGGAAGGAGAGGGGATTCTTGACTTCTCATGGCACACCCATCCTGCATGGAGATCTAGTCTCTGCCCTGACCGAAGCAGTCCTCCTCCCCACACGGATAGCTGTGATCAAATGCCAGGCACACAAGAAGGTGACAGACATTATAGGTCAGGGAAATGCACTAGCTGACATTACTGCCCGAACCACAGCCGAGAATAGGTCCACGACCCGCATGTACGTGACCAGGTCACAAACTGAGAAATGGAAGGATGCTAGGGAAACGATTAGGGATATCCAACTAGCCAGCACACCACACGAATTAACTGAATGGGCCCGGGTGGGATTGAAGGACGATGACGGTTGTTGGCGAACTAAAGACTCGAACAAATGGTTGCTACCCGACTCATACTTGATCCCCATGCTGACCATGGCACACTCCCCCGCACACATAGGGTCTGCCCCCATGATCGAACTCATCTCCAAAGTCTGGCACAACGACAGAATACCAGACTCAGCCAAACGTCTGGTCCAACAATGCCTAGTATGCCTCCAACACAACCCTGGGAAGGGAACTGCTGTACCCCGGGGAGGGTTTGGGGTCCCCAATCACCCCTTTGAAGTCCTACAAATGGACTATGTTCAGCTAGAAAGGTGCCAAGGATTAAAGTATGTACTGGTCGTTGTGTGTGCCTTCAGTAAGTGGGTGGAAGCCTACCCAACCCATGACAACACCGCTATAACTACCGCAAAAGTACTACTGAAGGAATTCTTCCCCCGATACGGCCTTTGTCGAATTTTGTGGAGCGACAACGGCCCCCACTTCGTAGCCGAAGTTATCCAACTCATCTTAAAGGGGTTGGGTGTAAAACAGAAATTCCATGCGGTCTTCCATCCCCAATCTGCAGGCCTGGTTGAGCGACACAATGCCACATTGAAGCTTAAGATAGCAAAAATAGTCGCCACCACAGGACTAAGATGGCCAGACGCTCTCCCACTAGCATTGCTATCAATGCGTTCCACCCCCACCAAACACCACTTAACCCCCTACGAGGTCGTCTTTGGGCGGCCCATGAACCTTTGGACTGCACCAAAACCATCATCCATCCACGACGTCCCGGACGTCCTCATGTCTGACTATTTGTATAACCTAACTAAGACGTTGTCTGTTATCCATCAGCAGGTGCTGCACGCCATTCCCGATGTTTCCAGGGGCCCGGGACACGACATCCAACCCGGTGACTTCGTCTTAGTGCGTAACTTCCAGCGCACCAAGAGTCTGGAGCCCCGGTGGACGGGCCCCCTGCAAGTCCTGATCACCACCCGAACAGCTCTTCGAGTGGAGGGGAAACGCAATTGGCTGCATGCACACCACTGCAAGAAGGTATCACCGGCCCTGACAACCACGGACAACATCACCGCCCAAGAGGAACTTCTGGACAAAGACCGACCATCCCTGAGCCGCTGCCCGGATACAGAGACACTTGAATTGATTGAATATCCCGATCCCACTGTGCCATCCAAAGAAGGGTATAACTTGCGACGAAAGGAGAGAACTTCGGCTAAGCAGACCACAGGCTAAGTGGAAATCTCAGAACGGTAGCCTAGTAACCTCAAAGGCCACCAGGAGAGAAACTAAAGCAAAGTCTGTGGTTCTGCCCGCTACCGAGTCTCTTGAAGGTGATGGAAGCGCCCGACATGAAGATGATGGAAGCAACCGGACGTCCGAAGATCCACTTCAAAAACCCAAAGACTGACCGAATGCACAGCTTTAAGACAATAGCACTTTTCATTTCCCTTCTCTTTTGCCTTCTCCTCGTGGTCACCTTCTGGATCATGGAGGAGAGCGCACCCGCTCATAAGACATTGCTGACTACCGTTCAACCTACCACCACGAAAGAACACCATCTGATCTCACTTTCACCCCAACTCCGAGAAAGGCGTAAGGAGTTCTGGAATAACTCTTTTGTGCAGTTGCTCCACCAACACAATCTTGCCACCAATGCCACTAACTGCTGGATCTGTGGATTGCTGCCCCATGCCACTGGGCACTCAATCCCTTTCATCCCTTCACCTTTTTCTGTCCATGGTTCCTGCCTCGCCTGGCTGATCCTCCTGCAGGAGAGCTACAAGGACAATGCCACTTCCGGCAGAACCATGTCACACTTCTACCATGGGTTCTGGCTGAACAAAACCGGTAGAACCTCCGCCCTCTTCTGCCCTCTGAGATCGAACACTTCCTTTCACATGGACATCCCCGCCAAAGAACGAATTGAAATGCAAGTGTTCAACAATCCAGCCAGACCCACCTTCTCTTACCTCCGAAAACGGACAGCCGCCACCCTAACAGTGGCCCTGTCCGTCATCAACATCACTGGATCTGTATGCCTCGAAGGCCTGGGGGCACAGCTGGTGGGCCACAGCTCCTGCCTCATCACCCGAACATTGGACTCAGTTGACCCACCCTCCTTTGTTGCCTCCCCGAATATGTACTTCGTCTGTGGTACTAAGGCCTACACCTGGCTCCCGAAAGGTTGGGGAGGCACCTGCTACATCGCCTTTGTCCTTCCTCCGACGTATGTGGCTCCAGCAAACCATCACCGACAGAAACGTGCCAAAGACATTGTACAAACCGACTCCACCGGAGCACAGTTCATGGACGCAGTAAAGGGTCTTGTTCCGCTCTGGGGTCCGATGGCAAACAGCCGTGCCATCCGCCACTTAACCCAGGCAGTCGAAACAGCAATGAACATTACAGCTGGCGCCCTCGCCAACAACACCGCTGAGCTTCAGGCCGTCCGCCTGGTGGCTCTCCAGAACCGCCTTGTTCTAGATGTGGTTCTGGCTGACCGCGGAGGAGCATGCCGCATCATTGGGTCCAGCTGTTGTACCTACGTACCGGATAACTCACCCTCAGTCTACAAAGCAATTGAACGCCTCCACAGAGGTCCATCAAGAGCAAGAAGAATGGTCACTGGGGAGTTGGTTTTGGGACGCTATTAAAGGTTGGGGATGGAGGCTGTTTTCATTTATCCTCATACCAATCATGATACTATGTGGATGTTGCTTGGGGATTCAGTGTCTGCCACCTTTATGTTCGCTTTTTATGAACTGCATCTGCCCTAAGACTTTGGACTTTGAAACTGAGCGGATGAAAGCTCTGAATGAGGTGGAGGTACGGGGTATTATGGGGATAGATCCAAACTAGGCAAGCTGGCGAGACATGTTAAAAGGGAGGACTGTGGAAATTTAGCGTGCAAACTGAACATTATCTGCGCCATCTTGCCTCTCCCCAGCGCCACGCATAGCAAATGCACGGCCGCCATTTTAGGCACCCCACTCTCTCTCCCCACTCACTCTCGATCGCCAGCGCTTTCCCCCGGCGCTGCGAGCATCCCCCGCGCGCCAGCCACCCCCGCTCTCTCATACAGGCCATAAACCCTCTCCTTCTGCGCGACCCTGCTACGGAACCACTTCTGACCGACAACCCATACATGGTCATGCCTCTCCTTTGATAACCCCCTTCCCCTGCGCCCCATTGTCTGAACTGGTCCCAGGCCATCACCTAGCCCTGCGGATGCAGTTTATTGCCCCTACTGTAAGGGAAACACCCCACATCAAAGGGATTACAGTAGATCAAAGCCCCTACCCCCTGAGACCCGGCCGGTTGCACACACCCCCGGGAATTAGCGGAATTCCCTGCTGCGCGATAGCCATCTCCCACTGCGGGTAGGGTGGGAACCTCTACTGTAGCCATGTGTGGGATCGGATCTGAGCCGGGGCTTCAGGGGAAGTTCTTTCAGGCATCAAGGGAATCTCAAGAATGTACTATGTATAATAAAGCAATAAACCAGTGTATAAGAGACCAGGTCTCAGAGATGCAGTTAGAGCACCTCGTGACGATACCTTGCTGTCTGATCTGATGTGTTCTGCTCCGACGGAATAAAACTTTGTTTCCTGCCTTCCAGTCTCCGGCGCCTGCCTCTTTTATTGGTAAAATCATCGAGTGGTATGAGAGGCGATTACCGCCGGGCAAATACTTGAAAGGTTATCGACTGAAACTGCCGCTACCATTTAACACAGGTGCTATCTGGACTGATCTGCAGACTGTGCTCCTTTGTCACACTTATGGGAGGATAGGTTCTCGTCTTGATTGTATTCTTGGAGCCTCCTGCTTGTCCCCCCTTCTCTGCTTCCCTGTGGTTCCCCCTGTCCATGTCTTCTTTTTTCGACCCACTGCGCCCAACTTACCATCCACGTTTATTTGCAGCGTGCGGTCCTCGTTGGGTGCGTTGAGGATTCGGAGCGGGCCTCCTCCTCTGCTCCGAATTATGGAGCCTGGCGATGTTCAAGAGGGAGTGTCCCTGTCTTACGGCAGCTTCCAGTTATGCTGCTGTCCGCGAATACCTCCAGGAGGTGGAAGAAGGTGTTATAGCGCTTCCCCCATCGTTCAGGAGTCCTTGTTCGGGCAACAGCCCCAACTGCCAACCTCCGCTCAGAGCCACTTCCACGGCTCCGGCTCCCGACCCTGGAAGCGTTGATCTCAGCCGTCAGGACCGCCCACTATAGTCTCACTTTCGGCAGCATAGGCCTCTGTGGTTTTCTACACCGCAGTTTGTCATCCTCATTCTGAAGTTTCGCTTTTGAGCCCACCTCGTTGTTTGGGACATCCCGGAGTGTCTTAGCATCAAGACTGGGTGGAGAAATGTCAGATCTAGGCTGGATGTGAGAGGGCCAGCACTGACCTCTTAGGTTATGTGGCCATATTGGCTGGTGCCAAGCCACACCCTGAACCACCCTTTTAAGAGTTGTTTCCATGGGAGTGTCTTGCCTGCAGAGATACCTGTGTCTGTTAAGGATTCTCAACACCAACCAGTCAAGAGCAAGATCGCTCCAGCACCATGTCTTGTGGAATTAGGTCTGTAAAGGACTGCCAGAAAAATTGTGGGATACCTTCACCAGAAGGTAAGTACCAACTCCTTAACAGTCTGTGAAGCAACTATCAGAATTCCAGAGGGGCTACATATGTGTGTACTTGTATAATACCTCAGTTTGTGGGTATACTTCCAGCACTCACTTTGATGACTAAAATGTTGCCATGTGACACCAGCTTCAAAGGAATTCTACCCGAGGTTACCCACCCTCAAGTGGCTCTTTCCATGGCAAAGACCTCCACTCTCACATTTAGATTCTGGTACACATATAGGGGGCTGGCCATTGGCATGAGGGGTCTGTGGTATATGAAGATGTCAAACAAGGGCCTGTATCAGTACAGATGAAAATGGAGCCTCTGCAGGGTGTCATTGACCTTCTCTATCTGGGAGTACTTCTTTACTGGCTGGATAAGAGTTTTGCAGGCATGTGTTGTGTTGGGTGCTGTCTGTGTTAAGTTACATGGGCTGGCATCTACTACCACTTTTGTACTGAGCCATCAATTCAAGTATGCCTTCATTGTGTCAGTGAATAGCGAGTTCATGGGGGTTTTTAATGTCTCTTCTGATGTTACTCCGTATTTCCAGTCTGTTCCTTCTTCAGGTCCATATAGTTTGGTAATCGTGACTACTTTGAGGGGGAATATCCCTGTACATGTGACTATACATAAGCAATTTCATACCTCTGAAACATTGTCTGGAGATGGAGCAGTACGAATGTTATTTACATTGTTATGGTCGGCTATAACTCCTCTATTGGAAAATACAAATTGAAAGAACTTCATAAACTAGGATTCCATAAACTTTCTCTTTTCTTTGTGGATTGTCAGTCCACACTCTTGGATTTGCTACAAAGTTACTGAGAGTCTAGCATGCTATGGGAGTTCAAGGTGGCACAGATGAGAATGTCATCACTAACATTCAGTAATCTGGGAAGTGTTGCATGGAGCTTGGGTATACCATTTTGGAATTCTGATTGTGACGATATTCCGAAGTTAAAGCACTGATACCTCCTCGGATTACTATGTGCATTTAGAATCTTGAGATATATTGGGAGTTCTTGTGGAGTTGCAATTGGTGGTAGGCCATGTTCATATTGATCTTTGAGAATCTCTTTGCATTATTGAGGTCCTTCATGATTTCATGTATGGTTGGTGTGACATTATTATCATGTGCTTTTTTGAGCACTGTCTGTCAGAACCTAAGGCAGGTCGTGAGCTGCATATTCCTAAACAGCCAGTTTAGAGCTTGGTGGGTTATAGTAAGAAGAAGATACGAAAGGAATTGAATGGTATGGCAACCAGGTCACTGTTGGAGATTGAGAAATCACTCTCAGTGTTTTCTGTGTCATTCCAGTTGCAAGATGGTCAGGATTTCTTGTACATCCTCGCTGTTAGTGTACTAGTTCAGAAACCAAGATGGTGGCCACCACTACAGGTAACAGAATAGTTTCCTTTTCTGTGGTATTCAAAGCTGAGGCACCTTAAAACAATCACTCCCAGCTGTGCCTTGTTGTGTGTTACGAATTCTCACATTAGTTTGCATGTGGCTCCCACCATTACAGCACTTTTTTTTCTTACTTCCCCTTTCAGTCTCCATTGTTTGTATATGTGTTTTTGTCTTAGCTCTTACCTTCGGTCCTTCTGAATTAAGTACTGTGAACTCTCATTAAATTAATCTTCATGCCGCTCCTAGGACCTGCCTTTGTTTTATTCCTCTATTTCTGCATCAACAAAACTAAAACATTGACCTCTCTCTAACTTTCTCACATGTAGATCTGACTCAAGAAACCTTCCTAACCGAATCAAAAACCTCCTGGTCTACTTTTGAAGCAACCACAGAGACAGACCTGACCAGAATCATCAACAAATTGAGACCCTCCTCTCACTTCATTGATCCCACCCTCTCCTTTATACTTAAGTGGGTAGTCAAGCTGGATTCCCATCACCCTAGTTGCAGAATTTTGGATAGCTGCAGTCTCCCAAATACATTATTAAGAAACTGCAGCTGATCCAAAACGCTGCAGCTAGGGTGATCCTGAAACTGCCTAAATATGCACAAGCAAAAAGTGCGCTGGCTTCCCTGCACTGGCTGCCAGTAAAGGAGAGAATCAGTTTTAAGGCACTTTATCTGGCTCATAGAGTAATAAACCAGAAAGGGCCCTGGTTGATCATGGACCTCCTGGCTCCCTACACCTCCTCAAGGACCCTAAGATCCTCCAAAGCACAACTATTAAAGGTCCCTTGAATACAAAGAATGAGATGGGGTGGTAGATCATTTTCATTTTTGACCCCAAAACTTTGGAACTGAATGCCGGCTGACTTGGTAAATGAAACAAATGAGATGCGCTTCAGGAACATGCTCACGTCCTGGCTCTAGCCCCCACTAGCCCTCTTATTTAGGATTAGATCAGCGTGCAGGCTATGACTCATTTAGCGCTGGGAAGCCTGCGGGTAGCTACGCGCTTTACAAATCCATAAAACATAGGATAGCATTGTGGCTGAACTTCATCAACACTTGCTTAATGATGGGGACAATTCCGGATCGTCTAAATAACTGGACATGTTACCTAAGTTCTGAAAAACAGAAGGGCAGACGTAGAAGACTTAAATTATGCCTAATCACAAACTAGCCCTTCCTGGTTAACATTCTAGAAAGCTACCTGGAATCACAACTTAAAAATGATCAAAGTGACCTAATTGATGAGCTTCCATCTGCTTCAGAGCAACATATGGCAACAAAACGGCTGCCCTCAAAATAGTTGATGATGCCTCATCCTCTTGGACCTATCACCAGTTTTTGAAATAGTTAACCATTCCCTACTTCTACAAATTATTGAGACTAGAATGGGCCTGAATGATACACTCCTAAGCTGAATCTCAACCTTCCTGGAAAAAAAAGAGGCCAATGTGTCAAAATAACCAACACATTCTCCGACACAGTAAACCTCCTATGAGTTCTACAAGGCTTAATCCTCTCACCCATATATACATCGAACCACTTTTATCACTCCAAAATCAATCGAATATTGAATATCTCTTCTATGCTGATGAAACTAGGCTCTAAATGAAAATATAATTCCCAGAAGTTGTCCCCATAGCTTAACATTTTTTAAACAAGATTCAGCCCTGGATGACTCAGCACCACTTCAAACTAAATCCAATGAAAAAACAGTATTCTTTGTGCTCTCACAGACCAATAGCCAGCCACCTGTGAGGAAGTGACTTGAGGAGCGCTCTCTACCTTCCCTACATGGGAAACATCGTAGAAGGCAAAAAAACATATCAATAACTTAGCCTATTTTCAGCAAAAACTCCTCTGAAGGATCAAGCGTTCCATCCCAGCCCATGACTTTAAGATAGTTGTCCAGGCACTTGTTCTTCTGGAGACTAAGACAACTACTTTCTACCAGGGATCCCGAAAGCTCACCTCACACTGCTGCACTGTGCTGCTAGATTAGTCACAGGATCTAACAAAAATTTACTATTTTTCTCCCATTCTCCCGTCACTCAACTGGCTTCCCATCGAATCAAGCAAGATCTTTACACTTGCTGGCATCCATTATAAAGCACTACATGTAAGAACAAACCTTTCTACTTTAACCAAAAACTCTGGATCTCTGGGGTAAAAGATTGCTTGAAAAGTGCTGACACTCTTCTGAAAACCTCTGCCATAAAAAAAAATCAAAACACTGAAACAATCCTTTTTCACCATGTGCACCCAGAATCTGGAACCCACCTCCCCCAAACATCAGAACATTAGAACGATCCCTTGCTTTGAAGCATTACAAAAAAATATTACATTTTCAATTCCACTTCCCAATATCATTACAAGTTTGTAACTCGGCATAATTCCTTTCTTATCATGCCAGCTAGTTCCTTCCCCTGTTGCAACAGTAGCATAACCCTTTATGTAAGTATCCTAGAAAGGAACTCTTGACCACTGAGACTGTAAATTTTGATCACAGACTCTCAGATCTCAGACTGTTAACGGCGTGGCCTGCAGGAGCAACATGGCAGACGCAATCTGAACTTCTTTATCCGTCGAATTTATTCGGCACAGACGAGACATCCACCACAGTGCAAAGCCGAGGAGAATCGCTGTGCGAGCCCCCATGCACTGATTTGCGGTGAGATACCAGGAGAACTGCGATAATCTGAAGGCCTGGAGCTAGGAACCGGCTCCCTATTAAATGTGCACGGCCTGGGCGGAGTCGGCAGACACCCGAGCGAGGATCAAGGTCGCGAAAGGCACTGAACCTGGTAGCAATGGTGCACATGTATCTCGCACTTGTCGGAATGAGGGTGTGAACCGACGGACGACGCCACGAGTGGCTCACCTGTTGCTGGAAGGGGTGAGTGGCGCTGCGTCCTATGGCCTGGAGAGTGCCTGGCACCAGGGCCTGACCTGCTGCGTGAGTCATTGGCGTGGATGCGGGCCGCCTGCCCCAGCGAAGAGGAGTAGTGAGCGGTGGCGGTGGGCGCTGCTGACTGGACTCGACTGTGTCTCTGCGAGCTGCCCCACTCTGGGCCGGCTCAGGCTGCGGAAGCGGCATCTGTTAGGCGGGGCCCATAGTGGAGGCGCCCCGTATCGAACCCTTGACAAAGGGAGAGGAATGCGGCTGCCGATGGCCCTGTATGAGGTGAGCAGAGATGGGCGGTGACGCGGCCTGGCTGTGACCGAGGAAGCGGTGGAGATCCACTTTTTATTGCTGGAGGGAGTGGCTCGAGCGGGCCCTCGATCGTAACGCTGCCTGCTGGAGGAGAAGGTGAAAGGCGCAGTTGCCTTGGGCTGGGCTGAGTGTTGTGGTTACTGTCCCCCCTTCCTGTATAATCCACGAACGGAGGGACAGGGGAGACACAGCGGTGGCTGTATCTGGACCCTGCCCTTAAGATCCCTGCCACAGACAGTGCATCAGGGACTGCCTGGTAATGAAGAGAAAGGACGACACGGCGGGCTGCTCGCTGGGTGGGACGTCAGTGAGTCCCAGGCCCGAGACTTATCTATTGCAGCAGCCTCGGGGTACCATTGGAGAACCAGGAGTGGAGACAGGACTGCGAAGCTGTAGGCGGTTGAGGGTGTGAGTGTGGACGACAGGCTACTTTGGATACCGTGTTGGGGAGTTACGACCTACCTACGGAGACTGGTCCTGTGAGTGGTGATGTTGTGTGGGCCCCCCTGCTGCCACTATCCCTAAGTGCTGCATTGAGAGCAGAGAGGACTTCCCAACTTTCCTACCTTGCTTTGCTGGAATATCGCATCTCTGGTACATACTAGGGACATTGGCATGTGCCAGGTCGAGGACCTTCTCCCAAGTTGCTGGCTCGGTGGACATAGACTCAACGCAGCCGTCCACACAACATGATCTCCCGAATGACCGTTTGGATGCCATCTTGCATGCCAACCAGGGAATCTATGAAATCTACAATAGAGAAGGTTGTGCTGGATCTTACATTATTACATGCAGATCATCGGAAATTAGGGGACCGAGTCACTGCAGTGGTGCTGGATGTTTTAGAGTTGTGGCATATCTGCTGCCAATCCTTGACGGAGGGTACCGTACCTAGTGTCTGGAAGCAGGCGATAGTCACCCCGCTATTAAAAAAACGCCTCCCTAGATCCCTCACTGCCAGCCAACTTCCGCCCAATATCCCTTTTACCTTTTCCAGTCAAAATTCTGGAGAAACTGGTTAGCAAATCCTTGTCTATCTTCCTGGAAGAACATCAGCTCCTGGATAGAGACCAATTTGGCTTTAGACCAGGGCATGGAACAGAGACCGCGTTGGTAACCGTCTTGGACAAACTTCGAATGCGGGCCGACGGCGGCAACTCCTCAGTTCTGGTGCTGCTGGACATTTCGATACGGTTAGCCACTCGGTGTTACTGGCAAGACTGGAAGGACTGGGGATTACGGGCCGGGCCCTGAAATGGCTGAAGTCCTATTTGACTAATCATCAACAGGCAGTGACCCTGACACCTTTCGTCTCTCCTTGGTTCCCGGTTCGCCATGGAGTACCTCAGGGCTCTGCCATCAGCCCAATCCTCTTCAATGCATACTTGGGACCTCTGATCCCCCTGATAAAATCTCATGGGATCGAGGTAGTTAATTATGCGGACGATATACAACTGATGTTCCCCCTGGAAAGAGAGCAGGCAGTCTCCTTAAACTCGTTCCAGGTTTGTATGAGGAAGGTCTCGGATTGGCTGAAGATCAATTCACTCCAGTTGAATGCCGGGAAAACGGAGCTCCTACACTGCGGCGCAGCTAAAATTTCCAAATTTCCTCTGTCCGAGTTTCGACTATGGCCGGAGGACCCTCCCATAATCGCAGTAAAATCAGTCCGTAACCTGGGGGTCATGATGGACAATGACCTCCAGTTGCAATCCCAGGCCAATAAAACTATTGGCTCCTGTATCGTTTTGCTGAGAGCTCTTCGCCAAATCCTCCCGCTCCTCCCTGATGAGACTAGGTCTCTGGTGGTCCAGAGTGTGATCCTGAGTAGACTGGACTATTGTAATTCTCTGTACTTGGGTGCTCCCCTTTTCATTGTGCAGGGATTGCAAAGAGTTCAGTCGATGGCAGCAAAACTGGCTCTCAGAAGGCGGCGTGAATCATCTGTCACGCTGGCACTAAAGGACCTCCATTGGCTCCCGGTTAAGAGGAGGATTGAGTTTAAGTCGCTAGTTATGGTTTATAAGGCCTTACACAACCTCGGCCCGTTGCCTCTGCGAGATAGCTTTTCTTGGTACCAACCAACAAGGTCCCTCCGCTCCTCTAGCCAGAGCCTGGCAGTTGTTACTAGAGTAAAGCGTGCCAGGATGGGAGGAAGGGCTTTCAGCACGACGGCAGCTCGTCTGTGGAATCAGATGCCTCTAGAGCTGCGCCAGGCCAAAACATTGCTGGGTTTTAGGAGGATTCTAAAGACCTGGCTCTTTCGTCAGGAATAGTATGGCACCAACCCTGACTCCTGGCTAGCCGTTTCTGTATTGTCCCTTGTTGTTGTGTCTCATAGCGCCAGGATACCCGTTGGGTGGCAGACTCGCGCATTACAAGAATTTATACAATACAATACAATACAAAGCTGGCAGCTGATTTCTTGGAAAAGCAGCAGAATGCGCATGAAGCCTGTATCCGATATCTTGAGAATAGAATGGAGGATGCAGAGGGTCGCTCTAGACGAAATAATATACGCCTGATTGGACTGCCGGAGGGGGCGGGTGGTCCGGACCCAGCGGCCTTTCTTGAACGATGGCTCAAGGATACTCTTCCCTCCTCTTTCTTTCCCCTGTCTAGTGGTGAAAAAGGACACACCGCATTCCTGGCAGAAAGCCGGCGCCAGGCTCTGGGGCACTCCCACTTATCTTCAAGTTGCTGCATTCTAAGGACAGGGATATGATCCAGCGCAAAACCAGGAAACTAACGGAAGTTTGATGATTCTAAGATCCTCTTCTTTCTGGATTACACCCTCAGAGTCCAGCGCCAACTGGGGTCCTTCCTTCAGGTCAAGCAGAAGCTTCGCCAATTGGATGTTGTATTTTCCTTGCTCTATCCAGTGAAGATCAGAGTGGTCTATGATGGGAAAGTATGATTCTTTGATACCTGCAGGATACCTGGGACTGGCTGGAAACCACGGGCCGGTTCTCAGGCCCTAGACCAACTGGCACAATGGACACCCAGAGGAGGGAAGCGAGCGGTATGAGGATGCATCGACGAAGATCCAAGAGACGGAACCTTGGCCTCTTAGCGGCGCCTGGTCAGGATTAAATCCGGCAGTTAATTATATACCTCCACCATACGAGTTTGTCTAGGAACCTTATTCTCCAAGCCCATATCGATCGGCAGAGGAACTAGACAAGGGTGCCCCCTTTCTCTGCTAATATCCTCCCTTGCTATAGAGCCTTTGGATAGAGCCCTGCTCCAACAGGCGTATCAATGGGGTATACGGTTGGGGGAAGAGACGCACGCCGTTTCGCTATATGCCGGTGATATTTTGCTTTTTCTTAGGGACCTAAAGGTGATACCTTCAATCATACCCAATACACTGCAACTGTTTGCTAAGGTGTCGGGCTGAGAGTGAATTGGGGAAATCATGTTTATTTCCCCTTCACTCCTGGTGTAGATGCCCCTTAATGGATGGTGGACGGTGCAATGGTGGCATGGCAACTGGCGGTGTTTCGATATGTAGATATCCTTATTTACCAAATGGACCGAGATCTTTAAGAAGGCAACCTATCTAAAGCAATTGCAGCATTGAGACTCCAGTTAGATTTCTGGAAAACGCTTAACCTCTCTGGCGCTGGCGATCATTAAAATGGTGGTGCTGCCCCGATTATTATATTATTTTGCGAACCTTCCACTATATCTACCAGCATACTTTTTTCCGTCCATTGGAAGGGATGATGAGGGACCTCATATGGAGCAACACTCGCTGCAGGGTTGCGCTTACTAAATTGTACCTGATTCAGACACAGGGTGGATGAACCTTACCCAATTTGGAACAATATTATTTGGCGTCTCAAATACAGTGGGTGGCGAAGTGGCTGGGGGAGGTTCAACTTGAGGATACGGCGGAAGGCGGACTTCCGTATCTGCTAGGTAGGCTTTTTTTCATTTTCCATACCAGCACTAGGCCAAATACGCCTCTTCCGGTACAGATAACCCAGAAATGCTTCCGTAGAGCTTTATACCTTACTAGGAATGTCATACCATACGCGCCCACGATACCAATTCTAGGAATGCTGAAAGGAAAAGGCAGAGTCAGAACAACAGAGAGCCTGGCGGGACGCTGATGTACACACACTGTGTAACTTGTATGTGGAGGGTGCGTTGCGGCCGTTCCGCTCTCTGGCGGATGAGGAGGGTATCCCACCGGAGCAGTTTCTAAGTCATGCCTACTGGATAGCTACATTGAGATGCAACTGGGGTGATATCTCGCACTAGTCCCAGATGCACCACCTGATGCAGTATATTCACGTTTTGGGCACGGGGCGACACCTCATAAAATGGTTTGTGGAGTCCATTAGAGAATACACTTTTACTAATTTAACGCATTTGCGTACCAAATGGGAGGCAGACCTTGCACGACCATACACACCCAGGGAATGAGGTATGTTGCTGGAAAGCCCTAAACCGATTGCTAGAAACAGAAGATTCTGGTTGATTCAATTCTATATATTTCATAGGGCCGACCTATCCCCAGATAAAATCAACAGGTTCTTTAATAGGGTGGATGCCTGCTGCCCGCGATGCAAACTGATAGATGCTGATCTTTTACATATGATATGGTCTTGCCCCAGACTACAGAGTTACTGGCTTGGAGTGATTCAATTACTAACCACTAGTACAAATAGAGCACTGCAGAGCAGAATATATGGGTGACTTGCATAACAGGAATATTCCCCAGAGATAAGAAACGCAAGGCCTCCTCACGATTTTAGATTGGGGGCTGGTGGTGACCAAACGACTAGTCACCGATGGAAAAGCAACTGACCCCTTTGCTCACAGCCTGGGCTCATTCAATGCTCACTTGAGCTAAAGCTGAGGGGGCCTCATTGTTGAGAGAAGACACACTGGGGCTTCGTAAGTATCTCATTTCGGCAGCATGGGGAGTGATGCTGATGGCGCTACAATTAGCATTGGCCCTGGATGACCCTCTGACTACTCCTGTGTCAAAATGTAGAGGAGGTACCCTAATACTCCTGCCACCAATCATTTTAGCCCATGCATGGGACACAGTGTGCACAGTCAATAATGAGCTCTCAACTAAGTATGATGCATACCAACCAATGAAGTGGTACGCTGAACTGCGACACTGAGATTGATGTAATTGGGGTTGTGTGTAAGGACACTATGGTCACAGAAACGGATCGGTTCCCCCCACCACTCCCCAGCCCTCCTTGCTCCTCCCAGTTGACCTTTATGATTAGATGTTTATAGTTTTGTTATTCTGGATCTAGTAGCTTGCGCAGTAGTCATGACTCTATGGCATAGTGGGCAGGAGTCACTGGAAAAATGCAGATAGGACATTTCGGGGAGTGCATTGTGCACTTCCATGGGGCCTGTCTACTGACCCAATAGAAGGCCTTGAATGTTGGTATATAATTTTGGTATTGTAAAGTGTATTGGCATGCTGTTTGGATATGATTGAGTTAAGCTATTATCCATCAATGCAATGATATAATGCAATGTTTAACTCTGTATTTTGCCTTACCAACTGGTACTGATTGCTTTTATATATGTCTGTATCATATTTCGTATATCTAAAACTTCAATAAACAGCTTAAACAAAAAAAATAAACCGACTGTTAACCGCTATCCTCTCCTTTACCACTCCATCTTAGATTTTCATGTCCTCTCCTTTACCACCCCTCCCTAGATTTTCATGTCCCCTCTTCTTCACCTGATTTTCTTACTGTTGTTTTGGAATTTTCTCCTCCCTGAGCTTTCAAATGGAGAAACCATCCTCATGTAAAGCGCTCTGATATCGCAGGTCTTGATTGTGTTATACAAAAATGTTAATGAATAACAAATAAAAATTGTATACTAATAATTCTCTTGAAATTCTGTGTTCAGGGTGGCTGTGGGTTTGCTGCTGGAAGTCCTTATACGCATTCTGATTGTGACACTCTGCCAGACCTTCTTGGACCCTCACTTCTCTGTCTCAAACCATTGACACTATGCAGAAAGACATGAAAACCTCATGAGGCAAAATAGTGTTTCCTTTAGATTGGGTAAATCAGTTGTGGAGTAGACATGCCACTGTAGGCGTCTGCATCACCTAATCCTTTTGGGGGGGGGGGGGGGTTGTATTGTGCCTATACAGGATTGAGTAGTTCTGGAATTCTTGATCCTTCTTATGCAGCAGCTCTACTTTTTAATACTGCTGTAGCATCTCCTGACAAAGTCACTGGTGATTGAAGGTTGCTTTAAGGGTTGTTTTTAGGGGTTTTAGCTCAATGCCAAGTACTTTTCTTTGTCAAGATCACATTAGATTTTAATGGAAGGTTACGAAGACTCTTTTGTACTATTTTTCATGCCCAAGTATGCTTTAGTGTGGGGTCTCTTATATTAAGGCAAGATTCACACTTTGCAGAGTGTACCACTTTTTGTAGTTCATGTTGGGCTTTCTTTGAAAGGAAACATACTGAAGAAGAAGATGATATGGGATTGCTGACAATCAGTCAAGGTTACTAAAAAGACGAGGTAGAGGAAAACACTGTTGCTTATACGTCCTCCCAATATAATATATATGTGTATATAGATACGAAGAAAAGCTAACTGATAAGATTTCAGAATACAGGACAAAATGTAAGCTCTAGGAACCTTTCCGAATAGGATGAGGACTCTCACCCTAGTGTTGCATGCTTCATCACAGAGTCCTCTCTTTAGGCAGGACATACCATCTACTTTAAGGAGCTCACGCTATAGGGAGTTCTTATAGGAAATATGTGGATGCTGGGTCCTAAATATAACTATGTAAAATTATCTAGGGGGCACTACACAATAAGATTAAAAGTAGTTACTATTGGTCTTGCATGTAAAAGGTCAATATGTTTCAGCCATCTATTAAGCTGAAAAGGATCACTGACCTTTCTCAGAACTAGGGATCCCTCACGCTTTCATTATCCTAAATTATGTGTGTTTAACATATGTGCAAGGAAAAGTGTAAACTTACAAGGAATTAAAAGGGGGTGTAATCGCAATCAAAGTTGCACGGAAAGGCATAGTTCCCAGAGGAACAAAAGAGAACATACTCCCATATTGTTCAACATAATGAAATCAACTGGTAACACAAATGCCAAATAAACATTTGCAGTGAGGCATTGAGAAACAAATGGTGTGAGCACATCTAAAATTAGAATGAAATTGTTCCTGTCTTACATTGAGTGTAAAGGGTTGTAGTACTCCCATACTGGGAGAGAGGAAGTAACTCCTTATAGTCACACATTACTGACAGAGAATGGAATACATGATATCAGACAGAAAAGGCTGCTTTAAAAATATGAATAAAGAATCAACATTGCCAATGGAGAATTTATTTTGAACTTACTTTATCTCCAGGTGATAGTACTGTCTAACCAACCTATGTGATGCTGTCCTGATCAGTGAAGGCAATTTGCAGGTTGACGGGTTTTAATTCCTAGTCAGCATGAAATAAAGCATACCGAGGACGCCGCTTCCATATTTCCATGTGACATTTACACGTACACTGCATATAACAACATAGGTGACGTACTTTTCTGTAGATTAGAGGCTGCCTAATATCTTTCCATGTAAACAATGACCCAAATGACCTGGTTCGACTTTGCGCATGCACACTGTGTATGTAGTCGTATTTGTGATGTTTGATTCTATACATTACAAGCCTCTGAATATCTTTTTTTTGTGAAACATATGTTTATTAGCATTTAGGTATAAACTGCAATACCATATGACAAAGAAAACATCAAGTTGAGCTGACAAAGTACAGCAGTGATAGAAATCCAGCATAGTTCCAAGCCATCTTCCCATAAAAGATCTAAAGTAACAGGTACAGAGCTCGGTATTTGCAAGGCCTAGAATTAGTCCACAGTAAAGAAAGAAAATGATGCATTCAGCCCGTCTTTCTTTTGTGACAGGTTTTAACTTTAACCCTTCCAACTGGGAAGGAACCCCTGTATAAACGGAAACCCCCAAAACAGAACTCCCCTAAAGAAAAGAAAAGGAAAACAAAAATACAAAGACCCACCCCCCTCCATACTAACAAAATGATGGTTATCAGAGTGTTACAAGGTCGCGTCCTGTACAGATATGTTAAAATTGAAAGAGGTGCATATGTCTAACGGATGGAGGACAGACTGCTGAGGGCCAGCGGTCCCCGTTTATATTCAAAATGTTGATAGTCGTCTCAAAAGATGTCTGACATCCTTTTGAGGCACATCAATTTCCAGAGCCTGGAATGCCATAATGAAAACGCAGGAGCCTCCTTCCGCTTCCAGGCTGCCGCTATCGCCACTTTCGCCACCCCTATGCATGTCCACATAATAGCCTTGTCTGTCTTGGTTTGATATACAAGCGATGGATCTCAAAGGCCTAAAAGAATCTCTGCCATAGTGGTTGGAATGGGGTAGCCCAGCATATCTTTAATGTGTGCAAGAATTTCCTCCCAAAACGGGCGTATGGTGGGACAATCCCACCAAATATGTTGAAAGTCACCCAAGAGCCCACAAACCCTCCAGCATCTATCTGATGTGTTCGGGAATATTTTCGCCAGCTTAGAAGGGTACAGATACCAGTCCATCATTATTTTGAGATGGGCTTCTCTGAGTTCTAAAGAGTGGTTAAATTTCATAACATCTGACCATAGCCCAGACCATTCCCTGTCCGAGATGTTGCGTTGTAAGATTCCCTCCCACATATTCATGTAGCGTGGTCTAGGGGAGTGTGTAAAAGTAAGCAGGTAATTGTATAAAAAGGAAATCACCCCTTTCATAGAGCCTACGTTTTGTATGTAGATTTCAAACTTTGTAAGTGGGCTTGTAGCTGCGTCACGAATGTGTGGTGTGAGGACCCAGTGCTTCAGTTGAAGGTAATGATAGTATTCAGCAGAGTCCAACCCGTAATCCCTTCTACAATTATCAAAAGTAAAAGGGTCAAAGTTATGGAATAAATGAGTCAGTGCCAGACAACCACCTTCCCTCCACAAATTGAATGGTCCCTCCTGGAGAGCCAGGGGAAAAGCCGGATTAAAATGGAGGGGTGTATAAGGTGATGGGAATGTAGTCCATTGCTCATTCCCTGATACGGAGTCCCAGACTTTCAAGGTGGTGCGAGTGGGAGTGCTAATGTAAGCGTTTGTAGGTCTTTCCCTCCGGGGACGCCAAATGAGGTCCCAGATAGTCCTCCCTGCCACGGTCCGATCCATATGAAGCCAATGCTTCTCTGACTTCCGTTTGGATCACTACACATAGCTGGGCAGCTTTATAGTACAGGCCGAAATCGGGTAGGCCCACCCCTCCCTCTGTTCCTGGGCGTCGCAATATGGAGAAGGAAAAGCACGCCCGTCTTTACTGCCATACAAATCGTAAAATCATGGATTTAACTTTGGGAAGGAAATCCCTGTCAAGTTCGATGGGTAATGCCTGGAAAAGGTACAATAGTTTAGGAAGCACCATCATTGTGACCGCATGTATACGGCCTAGCCAGGATATAAAGAGAGGCTTCCATCGAGTAAGATCAGTTCGAAGTTGGTTAAGAGCGGATGGGAAGGTAGCCTTGTATAGCCCCTCCACGCGAGGCGTCAATTGCACCCCCAAATATTCGAGTGAGCGAAAGGTCCACTGAAGCAAAGTGTGTCTCTGCAAATGTTCAACCTCTTCTTCTGGGACTGTGAGTTTAAGTATATATGATTTGTCTAAGTTAACCTTAATACCTGCAACTGCTTTGAATCGTGTGAGCTCGGTTTGAAGTGCAGGGAGGGAATTGGGCGGGTCAGTAAGAGACAAAAGCACATCGTCAGCAAAAAGCGATTATTTTGTGGGAATCGCCACTAAAGGGAAATCCCTTGATCTCCGGGGCTGCTCGAATGGACATCACCAGCGGTTCAATGCTAAGAGCGAATAGTAAGGGTGACAAAGGGCAACCCTGGCGGGTCCCTCGAGTATGGGAAAAGGGGGCTGACAGGATGCCGTTCCCTTGTACTCTAGATCTAGGTTGTACATAATTAGCCTTGATTATGGTAATGAATTTATCAGCGAAGACAAATTGTGCGAGTGTATTAAAAAGGAACGGCTAATCCACCCTGTCAAATGCCTTCTCAGCGTCATACCTGACCAGCACCGCCGGTATTTCCCGTTTGGTAGCTTTTTCTATGAGATGTACTATACGGGTGTTGTCATGGGTTTGACGCCCTTTAATGAATCCGGCTTGGTCAGGGTGGATAAGATCTGGCATAAGGTCATTCAGTCTGGCAGCCAGAATAGCCGAATACAGCTTCGCATCCAAGTTTAAAAGGGCGACATGAGGCGCACTGTTGTGGTTTTTTTTCCGGTTTGGGGATAACCATGACTAATGCTTCAGCCATGGAGTGAACGACCTCTCTGTCCTCCGCTATCTTGTTAAAAAGTCGTGTGAGGTGGGGAATAAGATCAGGGGCGAAGATGTTGCAAGTCCTTATCTCGAGGTTCCTCAGTGTAGGGTGTCCTATAGAAGACTCCAAAGAGATCGGCCTTTTCCACGTCTTTGTGGATCAATCCACCCTTCCCATCTTGAATGCCGTCTATGTATTCCCTTTCCCGCTTCTCTTTTAATTGTCTAGCTAGATGTTTACCTATCTTATTTTCCTGGGAATAGGAGAGTTGACGCAGCTTCAGAAGTGTAAGCTCCGCCCTGTTGTTATAAATGGCCTGAAGTTTTCCCCAAAGTGCTGTAAGTTTGCGGAGAGATTCCCTAGTGGGATTAGTTTTATGAGTTGTTTCGGCAAGTTCTAATTCATCCTCAAGATCTTGCCGCTCTTTAGTCCTTTGCTTATTCAGGGTGGAGTTGAGTGCTATGCATTTACCCTGGAAGACTACTTTAAAAGCATCCCAGTTGTTGAACACAGACACGTCTTCGGGCGTATTCAGGGCAAAAAAGTCAGTGATTGTTTCTCTGAGTTCACTACAAAGCACCCTATCCCTTGTGAGTGACGTCGGGAAATACCATTTGGGAGTTGTGGACGGAAGACCATTCCACATCAGACATATCGAAACAAGGCTGTGATCTGACACAGACAATGGAAAAATCTTGGCCTCTCGGAGAGTTCCCAATAAATTCGGGCTAATTAAAATATAATCAAGTCTGGAATATGTGCGATGTACATGAGAATAAAATGTGTAGTCTCGCGTCTGGGGGTATATGGTACGCCAGCCATCCCTGAGGCCCATGTTGTGTATTTGTTGTTTAGCCTCCGTGGAGAAGGAGCTATTGTCTGATCTGTGCAAATGGGTGCTATCGAGGTCAGCTTGCCATGTCAGATTAAAGTCCCCCAATAAAATTGTAGGCCCTTCTGCAAAATCTTGTATTTTCGTTAGGAGTATATTTAAAAAACGCTGCCTGTCCCGTGTTGGTCACGTATGCTGCAAAAAATATGCAGAATTTACCCTTCAGAGTGCCCTTAGCCATAACTAATCGCCCCTCCCTGTCTGTCCGAATATCGGCCGGTTGAAATTTGGTAGAGCTATGAATGAGGAGTGCAACCCCCGATGTTTAGTGAGTGTGGATGACCTGTATATCAGCGGGTATTTTTTGTGGCGAAAGCGGGTGTTCTCCGCCCTGGCAAGGTGTCTCCTGAAGGGCCATTATATCGAGGTGTTGGTCTGTGAGATATTTCCAGACTTTTGTTGCTTTTGTGGAGAATTGAGACCCTTCACATTCCAGGAGCCAATCACGAGTACCATCTGACCTCTGTCCACCCCCACACCTCTCCAGTGTATCTGTGCATCTTACCTATGTATTCAACAGCGTGTACTGTGAACAGCGGATCCCCTACTTGTATCTGCCGTTATAAACACTTCTTATGCAACACATACTTCCGAAAGATATCGTTAAAAAGCCGCCACCATTCCCAAAACCCTCCCCCTCCCCACAAGCTCAACAAAGCAAAACTCAACATTACCAATAGCAACATAAGTCAGATTGGTGACAGTCCTCCGACGATGGGTTGAATAGCCCTGTTAAACATGTTGGGGGGGACGGATTGACCGAGGTACCCTTCTGCGCCCGTCCCGCATATTCTATAGAGCAATACTTGCCTATACAGTGCAGCTAGTTCAGCAAAGCTTGCCTCGTGTGGCCACATCTCAGGAGTGAGTAGTGGGAATCGGACCACAGGCAGTATTGAGTCTTTCTATCCGATCTGCTTCAATAATAAATGAAGTCTCATAAAATTGTAGACTGTAGTTAGGGCTGATTTCTAGGATAGTCCATAGTTATATCCTCTCAATGGAGCCAGTGGGTCCACAAGTCTCGATCATATCGATGCAACCAGTCCCATCGGTAAGTTAGGAAATTATTCCCCAATCTTGGAGCCAACGTACGAGTGTGAAGTGTTTGCCCTTTTCCAGTGGGCTCGAGCGACCATCTCCGGCACAAAGGCAGTATCTTAAACAATATTTGGGTGACTCCTATTCATATGTCATTTGTGGGTTCCTCGTGGGCTTGTAGACCATTGCGACTTTTTGGAGTCAGTCCTCCTAACGCCTTGAGTCTTGATGTGTGAGGGCTCAGCTTCTTCCGGAGGTAGACCCAGTAGATTTAACCCCTCTTTTAAATTTGTGATATGACGTGGTTTGTTTTTATATTCGAAGCTCAACCCAAACGGGTAGGTCCAACGGTATCTGACTTTGTCGTCCGTATTTTTGTCGTGATGGGGCTAAACTGCTCCCTCCTTGCCAGGGTAGCAGGTGCAATATCCTGATAAATAGTACAGGAGTGCTCTTGAAAGGAGACAACACCCTTTTTCTGTGCCGCCAGAAGAACTGCTTCCTTTACCTTGTAGGAGTGAAATTTAGCAAGGACATCTCTCGTTCGTTTCCGGTCGCCAGTCATTGGACTTCCGACACGGTGCACCTGTTCTAACTTGATCTTGAGTACTTGTGGACTGACGATTTCAGCGAACAAGCCTTCAAGAAAAGCCTCAAAGTCCGCCCCTTCTTCCAGGTCGCGGATTCGCAGGTTCTCTCTCCGTGCCCTGTTTTCTAAATCCTCAGCTTTTAAGTTGAGTGAGGCGTAGTTGTTCTTGAAGGGTATGCATTTCATCCTGCAGTTCGGAGGTGCGTTTCTCGACTACCTGCGTTTGGGCTTCTAGGTCTACCACTCTGGTGCCAACTGAGTCCACATCCTGTTGGAGGGAGGTCATGCGTTCATTGAGATCAGTCTTTAGTTGATTGATGGAGGCCTGAATGTCTTGGCTCAATTCCTTTCTAAGCTCTGTTTTGAAATTGTGTAGGGAGGCCATGAGGTCTTCATTTTGGGGGCCATAGTGTCCGCTCCTTCGTCGCAGTCTGGTGGTGGCAGTTTATCCACAGGTAGGAAGTAGGTGGAATCCTTGGTCGATGTTTTGTTCAGTACCTTCTTCGGCGGCATCGAGGCAGGCCCAGTAGGACCCCTGGTACAATGGCAAGGTAGGCCCTCTGTTACAGTGGCTGTCAGTGCTGTCCTCCTGCCTTATGGGTGGTTGAGGGATACCAATAGTGATCGGCGATCTCTCCGCTCTCTGACTGCTAACTCGCAGGGCTGCCTCACCAGTTTCACAGATAGGGGGCTCCACTGCAAGCAGTCGCATGGTGGTCGCTTCCCTCGGCCTTTCCACCTCAATGGTCCAGAGACGTGGGGTGCCTTAGAGGTTGGTGGGCCGCACTGAATCTATTCCCCCCAAGAAAGCTCAACCTGATGAGGGGAGGTTCCCCATGTCGGCAGGCTAGCCCACGTCCCTCAAGCGCGTAGTGGTCTGTCCAGCCTTCAGGAAGAGCACAGTGGGTCTCCCTCATTCATAATCAGTAGCCTTCAGGAGTGTGTGAGTCTTTACTGCCTCCCAGTGATACCCAATAGCAGCATGTAAACTCAGCCCCCTCAAAGCGGCAGAACTTTGTAGAGGAGCAATGTGATGCCGTTAGGATGTCTCACTGTATTCCAGCGCGTCTACCTGGGAGAGACCGCAAGCAGGGATTAAACAGGGCCCAACAGGTCTCCCGTATCGAGAACCGAGTCCCTCGTAGCCGCCATTTTAGGCTCAGGCATGGCGCGCTTTCAGGACTCCGAGATCAGCAGGCACGTCAAGAGTCTCAGTCCTAGGGTAAAGTCCAATATATCATCCACAGAGAATGTCTCTATTGCGCCAGTAGTGAAGCGCGCCTCATGCCGTCAACACACCTGAAACCCCTGATGGTGTGGTGTGCATCGGCGGGGTCCGCTACGGCGTGGTGTCACTCTGTCTCCAATCGCCGCAGCAGGGGGACCACTTCTCCAACAGCTTAATGAAGGTTACAGGTGCTGAAAAAAGAGCGAAGTCCCATCGCAGGACCAGCCCCGCTATCTTTCTTTTGCCGATCGGGCGCCCGCACCTCTCAGGGGACAGCGGGCGCCATCTTAGCAGGCACTAAGGGCGTTTCGGCGGGGCTCCGTATTGGACTGTAGAAGGGTGCGGGCACCAGATTGAGGGGCTCCCCGTGTGTGCTGAACTTGGGGGTCACATTTGGTGTCTCAGCGATCACCGCAGCAGTGCTTAGCGGCAAGCAGGCGTCCGGGACATAAGCACGGACCGCGAGCCGAGACGAGCTACATCCGCTCGGCCATCTTGCCCAGCCACGCCCCCCCCCCGAATATCTTTTTCCCTGAAAAACACGAGAATGAGATGACTGAAAGTTCAAACCCAATAAAATAAAATAAATCAAAAAGATGGTTTATAATAATAAATAGAATTATAAATATATCATAACAGATGCAATATTAAACTTTACTCTATATCGCCATTTAAACCGGCTCTGAAGTATGTAACCCCATCTGTCTTTTTCTAGCAGTATCGCCGAAAAGTTAGTGTGCTTATTTATTGGTTGCAATTTCTAAGATAATTGATTCCATTTAATTCTTATTATGGCCTACTTCAACACAGTGATTTGTCATTTTGGTGGAAATCCACTTGCATCTAACATTACTATAATGCTCACTGATTTTCATCCCCAATATATTTTAGACAATATGGTTTTAAGATTATGTAAATTATGTTGTCAGAATTGCAGTTAGTATGTCTAACCAAGCCCCATGGTGTGCCTAATCCTAAATCAAGACTTTTTGTGGCCTCGGTGAGTGGACAAATGCTACATTGCCCACAAGGAAATGTACTCGTCACCGGTTCCAGATTTGATGTACTAGTATATGTACGTACCAGTATGTTCCGTAGACTTGCCCCTTTTCTAAAAGAGAACAGAGCTTTTTATAAAGAATTTTTTTCCTTCATTTAAATTTTAACCTACGTCTATATCTCTTGATTTTTTTTTCACCTGATTGGATATAGTGGAGAAAGCAGTCACACAAATCAAACTTTGTGTGTGTCTGTAAGTGGATATGTTTGAAGTAAAGCTTCATGGTTATTGTTAAAGGCATGATTTTTTCTTCTTTTGAGCACTTGCATGTTTTGTAATTTTTTTAAAACTTGTTTTTATTCAGAATTGAACAAGTATCACAGTACATGTCTCACATAGTCATGAAGCCATGAGTAAAATAATAAAGGAGTATCCTGTATATCACGCTACTGTATCAGTCAATCACAATGGCCCCAAGACTTGCCTATACTTCCATTATAATTCACGTCTTCATGCTTAACATGCGGTACAATAACCATGAAAATGAACTATGTAGATAAATTTATAACAATAAGCGGAACAAACAAAAAACATATCAGCGACAGGTAGTCGGATGTTATTCCTATAGAGTCATTTATCAGAATACTGGATCTAATTATATGCTTGAGTCTATCTCCTCTGACTTCTAGGGCAGACTGCCGTCCCACCCGAGTACAGGGTCAACAGGAATGCAGGCGTGGGGTGTCAGTTCGGAACAATTCTACCCGCCGACGCAGGTATGCAAGCTATCTAATACTCAATAATATCTCACAGGTACCCATGTATCAGTCCTATGTAAGTCCCCTGGACTTGTGCCATGGGTCGCTAACTCTACGACATTCAGTGGTGCCATGGACCATGTCCCCCATTGCGCACACCCCACATTCACAGCATTTTAAACATTTTACCGAAAGTTGATCTGCTTCTTTTTTTAAATCTGTCCTGGTGGAACCGTTACGTCTTAGTCTCAGATATTGTCCAAAGAGCAGAATTTCTTTATGGATGAAAGGTATTAAAAAGCAATAGACTTTATTTACCTGATAAGCCCAAAGCAGAGCTTAATTTGGACTGGTAGTTTCCGGTGCTCGGCATCGGCACTTAATTGGTTTCCGGTGCTTGGCACTGGCACTTAATTGTCATCACCACACTGATGAAACTCTGCCACATGGTGCCGCTGCTCATCTAATTTAAAGATGATCAGAACAACGGTTGTTTATGAATACAATATACATTAAAGAATACTAATACCTGCCTCCCCAGCCATTTCTTTAGCTTTGGGGGCCTGGAATAATCTCAACTGTCGCACTTGCGGGTGAGAGAGATGGTTAGTAGTTGTTTTGGTACCGTCATTGGCAGCGATGATGGGTCAATGGGTGATGCAAGCTGCAGTGGCCTCCTGATCTGGGCCCTGGCACTTATTATTTTACAAATTAAGCACTGAAGCTGGAGCTATGAACATGATTTGCCGCAAGGACCTCTGGCTCTCATCTGAGAGCACCACCGAGACCGACAATCCCAAAACAGTGGGAATACAAGCAGGTGGTAGTGAATAGCGATTCTCCTAATTAAATGCCAAGAGAATCTGGAATAAATTAAAGACACGCATGCTAACATCATGCATTATTCCTTTATTGCAAACTCCATCACAAACAAAATTGTTCTAGAACAGAATACAGACCCTAATGAACATGCCCACAGTACAATCTGCCTCTTAGAAACGTGGTCCAAAATGTTCTATTATGTATTACGATAAGGCCAATAACGATATGGTACAACAGGAAATGAAGAAACACCTCAAACAATGAAGAACTTGCATTGCAGAACCATGGATAGAAGGTACTCAGTTCATTGAGGTTTCCAGGTGATGGAGACATGTAGACACAAACTACTGAGAATTATCCGAAATTGAAGAGGAATATTAGAACATCCTCTATAGGTGTAAGACATTCTAAATAAATAGCACATAAACAAATACAATGTATATAACAATCTTGAATTATTAAAATTTCACATTTTATTGACCTCCTTAGTTTTGTATTGTTTGGTTTTCTTTTACTTTTTTTATTATTATTTATGTTGTTATCCAAACTCTTCAACCAACTCCAGGGATGGGAGGGTAGGATAATGTTAGCCTCCGTGTCTTTAATGAAATTCAGATTCTCTTGGCATTTAATTAGGAGAATCGATATTTCATTACAAGACCGGAGGCTACCATTATGCATGTTAATAGTCGTGTAAAACCACATTCGACTTGTGCTCGATCGGGTTACAGTAATGTTTTGCGAAGGTATTAGAGTTTGACCAATCAGCAGCCCTAAGGATGTCCTCTACTGTTCCACCTTTCCAGAAGGATTGGAAACTTCTTAAGGTCAACACCGGCCAAATTCATAGTCCATTTAGCTCACCTTGCTATTGTGTCTGACATAGTCTTAGTTCTTCTAATAATTTCAAATCTCACTCCAAAGGCGTCGTAAACCCTGTAACTTACCTCTAAAGCTTTAACATCCCATACACTGCAGCAGAAAATTAAACAGAGAAGAAAAGCGCGCTTCATAGAAAGTCTCTTCCGATATAACTATCTGTTACTAGGCCATGCTGTAAAAAGATCCAGGGCTAGTTAAATGTCCCAAAGGGTCTCATATCTAGGTCTGGGGGGGTCTCCTTAACCTAATATTCTTAAGAATTCTACATACGATTACATTTTCCCCAATGCTTCTACCGTTTGCTAACATGTGTCCTGCTGAGATCTGTAACAATTAAGTGACCTATAACTAAGGCCCCTATCAAACTGTTCTACTAAGAAATTAACCACTTCAACTATAGGAGTTTCCACTGGATCCAAGTCCCTCTCCAAGCACCCGTGTACCCTTTTTTTCCATATTCCATTGTATCTATAGTGGGTACGTGGAGCCCAGGATTCCTCAAGAAGCTTCTCAGGCCTTCCGGAAAAACTTGATCTCCTGGCACTTTCCAGTCCAAACCAGATTGTGTTCTCTTCCATCTACGTCCCTTAAAAGGCCTGCCCCCTGCTGGTAAAATCAAGGGAATATCGCATGTCAATTCCAAGGTCATTGGCAATCAAGCCTGGGATGGCCAGAAGGGAGTTACTAGTACCAGGGAACATTGCTCCTGTCTTACCTTCTAGAGAACCATCTGGATCATTGCAAAGGGGGGAATAGCGTGAGCTCTGGCTCCCTTCCAGAGTTGTAGGAATGAATTGACTGCCTGAGCACCCAGGTCTGGCATCCAGCTGAAGTACTTCAGTTGAAATGTCAACCTGCTTGCAAAGAGATCCACCTTCAAAGGACCCCATAAGTTACAGAGACTTCTGAAGTGGCTCTAGTTCAGCTTCCAGTAACTGTAGTTTTTCAGGAACTTCGAGTTCCAATCTGCTGCAATATTGTTTTTCCCTGGTAAGTATTCTGCTCTCAAGCTGATCTTGTGTTCTAGCCAGAACATCCAAATTCTTTTGGCCAAATTCGACTAGACTGAGGATTTTGTACCCCCTAACCTGATTTAAGTATGCGACAGCAGACACATTGTTCAGTTTTAAAATGACAGTTCTGCCCTACAGATAGTGGTTGAAGCTCATTAGAGCATAGATACCTGCTGTCAACTCCAGATAATTTATGTGGTGGGACCTCGCCATATAGGACCATAAACCTCCTGTGTTCTGGTTGCCCAGGTGTGCACCCCAGCCATAAAGGCTTGCATCCGATTCTAGTATATATTCCGGGGAACTCCCAAAGATTGCCCTGCCATTCCAGGCACCCGTGTTCTCTAACACAAGTCCAATTCTAATCTGCCATCTTGATCTAGGATCACCCTGTCCACATACCATGATCCTTCTCTTAGAGCTCTCGCTTTCACCCTCTGTAGAGCTCGATAATGTAATGGCCACTGGAAATATGGCAAAAAGAGACCTAGGAGCCTGGCCAGCTCTCTCAAGATTATATAGTCCTGTCTCAATACAAATCTTATCTCCTTTCGAATCTTGGTGATTTACTTCTCTGGCAACAGAAGAAGGGTCTTTATTGTGTCTATCGTAAAAACTCAAAATTCTAGGCACCTAGCAGGAACCAGAAAGGACTTCTCCTCCTTTATTATGAAACCCAAACTCTCTAAAAGTTTACCACCAATTCCATATCCTTTAAAATCTGAGAATGATATTGGGACATTATGAGGATATTGTCTTCATAAAGAATTTCCCCCCTCTCTCAGAAAGGATGCAGCCACTCTCATTACCTTGGTGAAAGCACTTAATCAAACCAGAACAACTGTTTGAAGGATTAATTAAACCCCCGACAGGGGTAAGAACCCTGTAAGCTTTGCCCATTATTAAAATAACCTAGTGGTAAGCTTTTACAATTAATAATTCGGAATCAAAGACACTATGGCCATGAATAAGGGAGAAGGTGTCCGTAAATTGGAAACCTGTATACAATAACTAAAAGAAAGGCAACAATCTAAAGATATTACAGAGCGATACTTATATGTGTGGAGCCCCATTTAAAAGAGGCAGATTGTACTGTGGGCATGCCTAATAGGGTTTATGCATTATGGTAGCTCCCAGTCTCGTAATGGAATAAGACTCATTTCTTTCCTTACTGATGAATTCTCACTTCTTCACTATGTTTCCTCACTGCATTGTGCTGAGGGAGCTGCGGGGCAAAAGAAGCTGCAAGAGCCAACCTTCTTGCCTTGAATTTTGGCTCCTACACTCTCCATATTGGACTCACTGTCTCACCTGTCCCTGCCAGGAGTCTCTGAGCGACACACCACTGTACCTGCTCCACTGAGCATGCTTGCTGGTGCTGTAATTCAGAAGGGGATACAAACTAAGACTCCATCATGCTGCCCCTTCCATTCTTCCCCCTCATGCCCCTCCATATTATTTCACATATCTCTTTTAGCCTTATAATAAGTCACACTGCCGCACACCACCTCATACTGCACACCTGTGCACGGATTCTTGAAGGAGAAATTGTTTGGCTTTTCCTCAACCCCAGTCTACGGTCTCATATGTGATGTGCAACACCCTATAAATAAATAATTAAATATATAAATGACCAGCATCCCTCCCATGCTGTGCGATCTTGCTGTGTGGTTTTATGTATATCCTGTTTTATAAGTTAATAATAAACAGTGCCCAGTGTGGTGCAGATTGATCAAACAGTTTAAAAACTATAAGCAGGGAGGTCCCAAAAACTAGTCCCTTTTCACTTTAACTTGGATTCTCCTGCACAACTTGCGCTGTGCAAAACTTTGTAAGCTACAGGGGAGTGGACAGGGCACGCACAGATTTTGGCCGGGTCCAGGTTAAAAATATTTGGAGGTGTCCCAACAACTAATTGTTTGTAATATGGGCTAATTGACATTATTTTAACCTCCAACTTTTTCTTCTCCAACAATTTGCCTCATGCGCCCCACTTGCCATGCCCCCCGCCTTCTTTCCTCATCACCTGCATCCGTCCCGCCTCTCTGTCTGTCTGGCACATCATACATCGAGCACTCTACCTCTCCTCTCCGCATCTATATTTCTCTTCCATTTATCTCTTCTCATGTCTATGCACTTTTCCACTTCCACCTTTACATCTTTCTTCTCTAATGCACCGCTCCCATATGCTATGGTAATCTCCCAAGCATCTGTCTCCTGACCCTCAAATAGCTCTTCCCTATCCAGACTGGAACATAGTGTTAAAGGAGCTCCAGTGCATGTTTTTTCATAACTCCAGACACGGTGGTACCTGGCCTTTTTGTGTGCTCCTTTTCCTGTGGCAAAAAGACCATTGTATGTCATGTGTCGCAACCTGACGACATTTTGTTGTCATGTGTGGTGGCACCAAAAGGGAGCTGCCAACAACTGCAGTAATTGCCACTGGCCCCCATGTGGCTGACAAGTGGACCCACAAAGTCACTGCACCCTAATTCAAACATGTAGTGTTATTGCCAAACCAGACAATAAGCCGAAAGACAGCTGTGCTGATGCACCTCAATTCTGACCTACATTGCCCCGGGCCGTTATGTTTCTGTAATTTTTTCACTAGATAATAGAGCATATCTTGCCTGAAGCGATCCAGCGATTTTAGTACTTAGACCCACAAACGCTTAGTGCGTCCCAAACATGATTTACATCATCCGTTGCTATTCCACCAGTAAGACCTACACACGCCTCTTCCAGTGTACTGCACAGCAGAGATGAGCAGCTCTGCCAATGCACCTGGGTACTGCCATGAAGCACCCCATGCTGATTCACTGATGAACCCACGAGACGGATGTACAATTGCATGTTAATTCAGAGCTGATTATAAATATTTAAATATAAGAATCCCTCTATGCAACGAAAGACGTTTGTGCATAAACACGCGAGTTATTCTGTAATAAACAAATATGGCACTGATGCTCTGCGGTGCAAATGGCAAACTGCACACATTCTGCAGGATGCTCTCTCCTTCGTATGCTCCCGATTCCGAGGAAAACATTGTTCTGATGATGGCTAAAATCGTGTCATAATTTCCAGAACTTGTTTTCCTGCTATAATTGAGGGCCAAAGATCTGCGCATCTTGTAAACTGAAGTGCGGGGCCCTGCTGAGAGCAGGGCCTGGGACAGTTAGCCACAGCTGTAGCCACTCTTGCGTGGAAGGGAGAAAACTGGCAGCTAAGCCTTTTTACACCCCCATACTCTAAGGAAGTGTGGGGGTAAATGGGTCACACACTCCCTAGCTCTCATACCCTACCTTTGCCCTAGAAAAACACGGAGGGAGCAGCTACATCGATCCACCCGCCTTTGGATAAGTTGGAGGAAAAAGGTCCGGAATGCCATCCCGACATTAGACCAGGCAGAGGGTGTTCGAGAGCACCCACTCCTCAATATTTTTTTGATGTCTTCTGATATTTGACAGCATCAGTAGCTGTAAAAATTGATCTTCCAATCCTGCTCTTAAGCAACGCAGGGAGGGGATCCGGACACATGCAGTTCCCCACCATTGGTGCCACTGACATGACACCATCACCCACCCTGGCTGGGCCATGCGGCACGCTTAAGGCTCCTAACTTTTCTTTTCCCCCCATCGCTGGGGCCATGCCGGAGGGGATAAAGGATGTGGTCTCACGGCTAGACTGCCGACTTTGGAGCTGGGAAACCAGGGTTCAAGCCTTGGGGTCAACTCCACATCCTGTGATTCTGGGCATATCACTTAATCTCCCCATGCCTACCAAAACAAGCATTTGCAATGCAATAAGTCTTGTATTTCGAGAATTTGAGCTATTGCCATTGTAAATGACAATGTCTTTTATTTATGTGTTTTAAAACCTGCAAGCAACAAACACGTTGTGCTTATAGTCCTTGCTTATGAACAGCAAGGCTGGCAGGAAAAGAGGCGCAGTTACTGCTAGCCTTGCTTCTCATAAGCAATGACTATAAGTAAAGTACAAATACAATTATTTGTTTTGAAAAATGACAAAATAATTATTATATTAATTCCAGATTAGGTTGTACTCTATGTGGAGCTGATGAGGGAAACTTTATAGAAGGTCTAATATAAATGAGATGTGGTAGGTGCAGTACAGCAAGCTGCACCTAGATGTCCCTAGTGAGAAAGGCACCAGCACTGCTTGTCTAGGTGCAGTAGCACAAGCTGTGCCTCGAGGTCCCTTGTGAGCATCATAAACTTTGAAGATATGGTAAATCGACCATACCCATAATGCATTGCATGCAAGACAGTACCGCGTGCCAGCAACAGAGGTGGGAGCCAGCAACAGAGGGGGGGAACAGAGACCCAGGGAGGAACAGAGACCCAGCAACAATGGGAAGAACAGAGACACAGCAACAGAGGGGGGAACAGAGACCCAGCAACAGAGAGAGGATCACTGGATGAGGGACAGAGACAAAAGGCCAGGTACCGCGAGGGTAAGCAGGAGTAAGACTAGGAGTAAGTATGAGTGATAAAGAGTAAGTAGCAGTAAAATCAGAAGTAAGGAGTAAGAGTAGGAGTAAATTGGAGTATCAGTAGAAGTATGAATAGGTATGATTCAAAGAGTAGGAGCGAAACTAGGTATAACAGTAAGAATAGGCAAAAGTAAAAGTATGTGTAGCAGTAGAGTAAGTAGCAGTAAAAGCAGAAGTAAGGAGTAAGAGTAGGAGTAAATTGGAGTATCAGTAGAAGTATGAATAGGTATGATCGATTCAAAGAGAAGGAGCAAAACTAGGTATAACAGTAAGAATAGGCAAAAGTAAAAGTACGTGTAGCAGTCAGTAAAAGGATAGAAGTAAGAGTAGGATTTAGAGTAAGCATAGGAGTAAGAATAGGCATAATTGGAAGGAAGTGTAGGAGTAACTGTGGGAATAATAGTAGACGAGAAAGCATGTATAGAAGTAACAACAGGAATAAGTTCTAATGAGACTAGGAGTAAGAAGCATAAGTAGAACTTATATTAGTAGTAAGAGTTGGTGCAAGTACGAGTAACAGGGGGCATAAGTAAGAGTAAGTATAGATGTAAAATTAGAAGTAGAGGGTACGTGATTATGCCATGCATACGCATGCCTACAATTTAAAAATTTTTTTTCAATTAAAGCACCAGTGGGGGTAGAGCAATAAGGATGGCCAAAGTAGGGGGGTAAGCAATGCAAAGGTTTGTGTGGGGGAGGGAGTGGAAGCAACATGATGGGAGGCCCAAAGCAACACAGAGGTCAAGGGTGAGGAGAAGCAACTGGTGAGAGATAAGGAGGGGCGTAGGTGAGAGGAAGCAGCACAGAGGGTGGGATTGAAAGTTAAGCAACATGCCTCAGGCCAGGAAGAAGTACATGGGTGAGCAAGCAATGGGAGGGAAGTACGGGGTGAAGGAGAAGCAACAAGCAAGAGAGAAGGAGGGTGCAGGTATGGGGAAACAACATAGAGGGCCATGGTGGGGAAGAGAAGCAAGAGGGGAGAGAGTAATGTGGGGTGGCTGGGGGAGATGTAAACACGTGAGATAAAGCAGCATGGAGTGCAGTGGTGGAAAGAGAAGCCCACTTAGTAGACAGCTGGAAGACGCATG
This sequence comes from Triturus cristatus, assembly GCF_964204655.1. NCBI lineage: Eukaryota > Metazoa > Chordata > Amphibia > Caudata > Salamandridae > Triturus > Triturus cristatus. Next base: position 811,925,425 of record NC_140583.1, on the reverse strand, counting down.
CGCTCGCATGAAGTGCTTAAGACAAAAGAAAAAAGTAGGTCCCTAAAATGTAAGCAATGGAAGGACACAAGTAATTTGTAAATGCTCAAGGGTGGAACAGGCACAAGATGGACAAGGCAAGCCATTGAATAAGAAGAAAGTAAATGAGAGTAAACGGAAGACTAACCAATAGTAAGCAATGGGTGGGCTCCGGAGAAGCATAACTAAGTGCTCTGCACTTTTATAGGCAAGTTATACTCACTGTGTGTTTAACAGTATTAATTTGAGTGCAATTATTGTTTATCAAATGTGGTAAGAAGCTGTATTTACCTTAGGGGAGAGTCACACATATATATTACCGAAATGGAATCAACGCATTTGCTCATGCTAACTGCACTTGTTTGGAAGCCATGTTTTCTAAAGTTGCCCTAACTTGTAACCAGGACCAAGTTGCATGCATTTCACGTTTATAAAATGTTCTGTAAGTCTCATGTTTTTCTCTTCCTGCAGGTGTCTTATCGTGCTTCTTATTAGCTAGAATAGGCTTATTGTTAATGTAAAGAAACTATTAGATAGCTAGACTTTAATTACAATGTGGCTGTGGACATTCAGACCGTAGTGTTGGGAGATATCCTCCTGTACCAGGCAGTCAGGATCAGTGATACATCCAAGGCACAGATGTGAGTTTCTTTGTCCAGAGTTTGGAAACTTGGGAGTCTACCGGCTCGCAGAGAACAATAGCAGCTGATTGGACCATTTGATGCAAACTGATGTGGAGAAGCTTCCAGAGCTTTCGTTCACGTATTAATTATGTGTTTCATAGAACTTTTAGGCAGACCCTGTTCTGACTACGCTGAGAGACTATCCCTTCTTGACATTTGGTGATTTCCCTGCCCAGGGTGTTGAGCTTCACGCTGAGCACCCGTACGTATCCCCTGATCCTTAAACTTGGTTCATTTGATGCTGACAACTTCCTCTTAGAAATCCTCTGTTCCCCTTTCGATGCTTATTCAGAATCGGGACGTTCCTTAATGGAACGTGTCTACTTACTATTCCTTCTTCTTTACTTCATTATATTTTACTTGATAATATACAAATTCAGATTGCATGATCATTTGAATATGAATGCTTATTTTATCAACTAAATTGCTGATTATGGATTGATTCGTAATCTCGACTAAATTTTGAGAGTAAAACTTCGGGAAATATTCTGGCTACTCCATAAACTGGGGTAAGTCGGTGATCTTTGCAATTCATGGTTCGATACCGAAACTACCTCAAGGATGTGAGGTGGAGGTGGCGACAGTCGGATTCAGGTATCGGGGAATCTTTATATCTCCTGACCTTCAGACCTTCTATGATAATAACCTGGCCATTCCACTGGAAAGACTTCGGAATGATGTCAAGCACTGGAGGTCGCTTCCCCTATCCTTGTTGGGTCGAGCTGCTCTTTTTAGAATGCTAAAAGAAACAACAATATCTCAACTGGTATCATTAAGGGAGCCAATTAAACAAGTTTGTGCATTGGTGATTGACCAACCCATACTACCCATCAGAGGTGGCAACATCAAAGCACTTCTGAACAAAAGTGAATGCAAATGGATTACCATCTGCAACTCAGTCAACCTTGGCCTGAACACTATTGATGAATGGAATAGCACAATTATGTTGTAACTTTCCATGTTTGTGCCATTTCCTCTCTATAACCCCTGTTTCCCTTCCTCCAGCTGAGCCTGACATTTTTCCTTCCCTCCCTACTCGCTACCCGCAGCAACCTCGAGTGCCTGGTCTCCTCCCCTCCGCATCAGTGATGCCCCACCATACATAGTTCCGTCACCGGACGTACTCACGCTCCTGCATGAATATACTAGGACGGCACTAATCATTTGAAGTCAGTCGTCACTGTTTGCCTTATTGTCATGTACTACCTGCTGTAAGCATGCAACTCAACGAATACTAGTATGCTTAATGGGTGACATGCAAAGTGCCTTTACTGGGCGCACTCACGCTCCAGCATGATTATACTAAGACTATACTAATTGTTTAGATTCAATCGAGATTGTTTGCCTTTACTGTCTTGAACCATCCTGCTGTTAACATTTAACCCACAGAATATTAGCACGTTCAAATGGGTGCAGGCTTCATGAATGCGCTCTCCTTATGCATTACACACAATTTTCCTCTACCCATGTAGCAACTCATCCCTTGTTCTCATCACCGCCCTCCCCTCTACCACACACGCCCCCTTCGCAGCGTCATCTTTGACACACCCTTCACCCTGGTCACATGACCGCGTGACGTCACAGTACCCGGATATGCCCGTATCCTTATCCCAACAGCTACCGCTGTTTGCCTACCCCAAACCGCACATGACTGTGGCGGTTCTACGCTGACCGGAGTGTTGCCCTACATGCTGGATTAACTCCATACTTAACGGTAAGCCTGGCCACACGTCTTTTCTCCCGCACTGCCCGGCTTCAGTCTGGCCCCTAGCTGATTCTCCCTGTGACTCTAACCCTAGATTCTCCCTACCGCACCCAATTCCTGGGGCACGCCGAGGCCCCAGAATCACACACCTCCAAGTACTGTCTACGCCGATCCTCGCTCACGGCATCCCAGCCCAGAGGTTGGAAACCCCGACTCTGTGGCACTTGTGTTCCCCCCTTAAGGTAAGTCAACACCCTAGCGCTTCTTGACAAACCTCAGGTGAGCCTACCGCTTCTGCCTCACATTCCCTCCCTCGCCCACAGGACTCCCTGAACTCCGTCGGAGCCTCCACGCTTCACCCCACCCCACACCGACTGCCTTCCCACCTGGGTTGTTTCCTCTTCCCACACTGAGGACACGGGACCGTGTCCATCTCAGGTAGACTATATTTTTCTCTTCTACGCCCTGCGGCTGCTACGCTTCACGCGCCGCAGCACCTTAACCCGTTCTCCCCTTCTGGATTTTTACGCCATCCGATCGCAGTCACGCAGACGTTCGCTGCGCCATCTCTGGACCCCCTTCCACCTTGTTCTGTCCACCAAGCCTGACCCTAAGGTAGTCCTAGCCGCCTGCGTTGATTTCACATACGCGAGCCTTCCTGCTTTCCCCTTCCACACCCTGACCCCTCTTCTTCCCTCCATGTACAGCACTGCCCATCCGGCTACCCGGTCCTGAAGATGATCTTGATTCACTAGGATCGAAACGTCATCGACTCCTCAGCGCAACTGACGGCGCAAAACCTCTTGTGGTTCAATTACATCGCTCAGTCATTACCTACCCAACCATTGTAAATCGTTCCTTTGAACCACAAAGTTCGCTGTACATATTTCACATTTTTGTCACTGTGGACCTTTTAGCTGATTTCACATTGTCACTTGCGTCGCCACTTATTTGTGTCACGAGCACAATTGTGCACCAAGTCCAATTCGGGCTGCCTTTGCATTCTATGCCTACAGTGCTGTTACGACTGTACCGTTTTCATTTGTTACTTTAAATATATGATGCCATGTGCACATTTCAAAAACGTATCAAGAGACTCCCTTCTCCTTTCCTTTTTTTTATTTTTTTATTTTTAAGTATCTTTTCCCCCATGGTGGTGGGAGAGAGATTAGCAGTGAAACCAAAATCATACAAACATATGTACATAGAAAATTGTACAGCTGAAATACATTGTTGATTAGACACTGAAACCAAAATCATACAGAAATATATACATAGAGAACAATACATGGACTGAGGTACATTATTAATTAATTTGCCAACCACTCTTCAAAAGGAGCCCAGTTCTTAGAAGCAATTAGACATCGTGTCTTTCCTCTGAACTTTTGTACAGCGGTTTCTAATTTGAACCAGGCCAACATCCTGGCCTGCCAGTGACAAAAAGTAGGCGGTTCAGGATTTATCCAGAGGGACGTAATACAGAGTCTAACCATTGCCATTGCAATAAACAAGAAAGCGTGCATATATCTTGGCCTCTCAAGGGCCGTGGAACGTTGGTAGCCAGTAACTACCATTTCTGCAGAAATTTTAATTGAGGACTGAGTAATCTGTATAAGAAAAGTTTCAATTTGAGTAATAAAAAGTGACAACTCAGGGCAGTCATAGAACATGTGAAGGGAATCTGCAGATGGAAATTTGCATCTTGCACAGAATGAACTTTTACCCCCACTAAGAGTCCCCCATCTGACCAATTTTGCAGGGGTGTAATAAAGATTAAACATGGCCATATAACTTTGAGTGCGAAGAGTACCAGAAACCAAAACAGTCCTAGCTAACATCAATGGGAATTTTAAATCAATACAGGGTACTCCGAATTTAGTCGCCCATTTATTATTATGATCGAGTAAGTCATCTGGGAGTTGCGTGAGGAGAGATTGATATAGAATTAGAAATTAAAAGTGGAATAGATCTAAATAAATATAAAAATTGAGGAAGGACGAACATTTTAAGGACATTGCAACGCCCAAACAAAGAAAGATGGAGATGATCTAGTCTTTCTAACTTATTGTGGAGCAGATCAATAACAGAAGAATAATTCAAATCCGGGATCTGCTCGACTTCGGCCGAAATCTGAATACCCAGATATCCTGTGCACTAATAGGGACCTGGGATATTGACATAGCCGATGTTTGTAGGATTCGCGTCTTTGCAATATTTAGATTATAGCCCGAGATTGAGCCAAATTGGACTGCCAGAGGCTCCAATGCTGCAAAGGAGCCAGCGACATTGTCTGTTAGTATCACTATGTCGTCAGCATATGCCAATGCCTTATATTCAATTCCATGAACAATGATTGGAGAAATATTTTGGGATTTTTCTATCGAAGACAAAAAAGGATCAATGAATAGCTCAAAAAGAAGAGGAGAGCAGGGGCATCCTTGTCTGGTGCCCCTGCTGAAAAATAACATGATTCATTCCCTGAGATACGGATTTTAGCTATTGGGGATATATATAGAGTTTGTAAAGCCTGAATAAATTCCGGCGCTAGACCCTTCCAATGCAGGACAGCCCATAAGTACCCCCAGGAGACCCTGTCGAACGCCTTTTCGGCGTCCAACAGGATCACCCCGAGGGGAGAATTTGTCACCTTAGCCCAATCTAGGAGGGCAATAACCCGCCTGATGTGGTCAGTCGTATCCCTGCCAGGAATGAACCCATGCTGACGAATGGAGACTAAGGGAGAAATTATTTGCGCTAATCGAAAAGCTAAAATCCTTGAGTAAATTTTGCTATCAGTGTTTATAAGTGCTATAGGCCGATATGATGCAGGGTTTAATTCATCCTTACCCTTCTTCTTGAACAAAACAATTGTCGACTGCCGCCAAGAATCAGGAATAACCCCCGTCAGGGCAAGTTGAAAAACCTCTAGCAGCTGTCGCTTAAATAAGTGTGAAAAAGTCTTATAGAATTCGAGATGAATAAGGTCCGGCCTGGCTGCTTTACCGTTAGAAAGAGATTTTATAGCAGCCGCAATTTCTTCCCAACTGATAGGTTCTGCAAGAATTAAGTTCTGATCAGCGGTGACCTTCTGAGTATCAAGAGGTTCAAGGAATTGCGCCAGCCGGGTTTGTTGCTGCTGAATTATATTTGACTCCTCAGTGTATAAAATCGAATAAAAATCAACAAAAGTATTTACAACACCCCTAGGTGAGTCTTGAATTATACCGGACTGATCCTTGACCCTAAGAATTTGGCTAGCTACTGCCCTTTGCTGTAGACGTTTTGCTAGAACCTTTCCAGCCCTTTCACCCACCTCATACATTGAGGATCGAAATTGGAAATACTTGGCTGCTATGTCCTCATAGAGAGGCTCCAAAAGATTAGCCTTTGCTAAGGCAACTGCTTTCTGACTTATTGTTACATCCTCACCCCTACGAATATTAGTACTTAAATCCAGCTCTGCTTGTTGAAGTGCTGCTACTCTAATTTTGACAGTCTGTTGTTCTATTTGCCAGCGATAGGATGCGATTCTCTTAGTTTCGCCGCGCAGGGCGGCTTTAAAAGTATCCCAGACAATGCAAACCGATGCAGTGGAGCTATTAATTTAAAAAAAACTCAGGGGTTCAAACCGACAACCGTTCCTGATATGATTTATCAAATAATAGCTTCCTATCAAAGGTCCATGATCTAATTTGATTAACGGAACGATCCCATGGAAAAATAAAATGATAGGATTGTGATCAGATATGGTCCGGGGATTGGTTTGAATCTTGGTAGACCCCAGAACTTCAGTAGACATAAAAACAAAATCAATGCGGACCATCTTTTTGTGGGGTACTGAATAAAAAGTAAACCCATCTTGACTTGGATGATTATAATGCCATAGGTCTACCAACCCATGTTCAGAAAGTAGAATACGGAGCGCCTTATAAACTTGGGGCTTCCGCCCGACATATGCACTGTGCTTTGTAATGTCTAACTGGCTAGGGATGCTAATGTTGAAATCCCCACAGAAAATCAATGGGTGTGGCCATATAGCTAATTCTAAATTTAGATCCATCAGGACCTGCGGGTCATCTAGATTATATGCATATATCGAACATACAGAGAGCGAACAATTGTTAACCAGCAATTCTGCAATTAGCCATCTGCCTGAATTATCCTGCTTGATCCTATTAACCCTCCCAACCCCGGTTTTAAGAATAATAGTAGAAGTTTGTCGGGTGGAACCCACTAGATCATAACCCAGAAATCTGAGATAGCGACGGCTACCCCAGGGAATATGAGTTTCCTGCAGACAGATTAGGTCCACTTGCATCACCTGTAGCATTTTATGAAATATCCTACGCTTCTTAGGGTCATTTAGTCCGCAAATATTCCAAGTTGCACACATCAATCTAGGACCTGCCATTGATTATAATAAAGAGCAATACGTCTAACAAACAATTTGGGCATTTTATGAGGTATATTCCTACAGTTCATCCTGAAAAATAAGCAAGTTAATAACATCTTAAATACATTTGAGAAACTCCTAGTAAGATCTATATCAGTAGGTCTAGCCATCTCTTCCACCCACCACCACATCACCACCCAGTGACCCCACCCTACCACCCTCCCCACCCCCTGCTGAACCCACCCACCCACCCATTGCCCCCCCTTACCCCTCTCCCCCCATTCGGAGCACAGGACCAAAGTCCTTGTGATGGTTGAGTAAGCGTCACCCCACACTCCGCAGGACCGACAATTTCTCCCTTACAAGAGAAAAAAAAAAAAAGGGGGGGGGAATGATCCTAAGTGACATTAACAAAAAGAAAAATTCAAAAGTTCATACCTACAAGTTAGGTCACCCCCTGAGACCTAAAAAAAAAAAAAAAAAGGATAGAATGTGACCTGCCCCACAGTTAAAAAAAAAAAGAAGAAAGCAAAACCTTAGAAAATTCGGCTACATTGAATCCAAAAATTCCTTGGCAGATATCTCCGACACAAAAAACTTTGTCTGGCCCTTGAAAATCACTTTCAATTTTGCCGGAAAAAGCAAAAACGCCTGGGCCCCTTTCACCTGAAACAGAGAGATTAGCTGACGTAAATGCCAACGGCGGTCAACTGTCTCTGCACAAAAGTCCGAACGGACAAAGAATTGACAACCCTTGGCAGACCGCTTTTTGTTGGGTCTGGCTAAGTCAAATATGCATTCTCGGGCGAGAAAGTTGTTAAAGGACACCAGGATAGCTCGAGGATAGGAGTTATTAGCGCTAGAAGAGGACTGTTTTTTCTTCATAAATGGAAATCGATGCGCTCTCTGGATCTGAAGATTCCAGTCCCATTGAGTGACCTCTGGAAAGCAGGGCCGGACTGGGAACTAAAAGCAGCCCTGGCACATTTTGCCAGACCAGCCCCCGTCCGGTGCGTAGCGAGCGAGCGCAGCGAGCGAGCCCGACCGCTACTAGAGGGTTTGGGGGGGGGGGGAGGGGGGGGGGGGTTTCACCCCCACGAAAATTTTGAAAAATGACAGACCAAAATGGTGAATTTTACAGCACATTTTTCATTACATATTCAAATTGTATTAACTTTCAAAGCACAGTAAATAGTAGATGATGACCTTAAAGAGCACCAGGTTACCCACCCAGGCATATGTACCCATAGACATTCTTTCAGAGAGCACCAAAAATAGACACAAATAGTGAATCAGAGAGAACAAAGTAAAAGTGAGACAAGCCCTCACATGGTGTGTAGTGAGCAAGCAAAGTGAGAAACCACTACTAGGGGGAGTTTGGGGGGTTGAACTTCTCCCCCCCCCAAGAAAATTTGGGAGACAGAAAGGCCAAAACAAAGCATTTTTCAACACATTTTTCATTACATATTAGATTGAATTAACTTTTAAAGCATAGTAAATGAAATTGCATACAGTGCTGCCCAGGACTCTTTAAGAGGCTGTACAGTGATGATCCCAACACTCTTCGGGCCACTCTTCTCTTTTCAACAAAAAGTGCTATGCATTTTAGGCTTTTTTTTTTAAGACTGTTTCAACGTCATAACTTTAGAGCATAAAAACTACATTCTGATATTCTCTTTTGTATTTTCAATAAATTGTCACTCACGTTGTCACACATTAAGCACCGAGGCCAGAAACTGGGAAATGTCACTCATAAGCATCTGATAAATAGTACCTAGGGCACAGAGGCCAAAAACTATGGAAACATCACACCCATGCAGTGTAACTCTTAATAATGATTACAATTATTCCTCGAATTTAAGCAGTTTGTGCAAGATCAGTTGTTCTGGGTACACGTGTTCTGAATAGTGATAATGCTCCCTGCCCCCTCTACCCCAACCCCCAGGCGGACCCGCCAAGAGGCCTAAACACTCATGAAAAACAAATGAAGATGTCTGCATAATACATTCATTGACAAAATATATTGTATAGAAACGCTGGGAGGAACATAAACAAGCACTCACTGCGGCAATAGGTCTGGCTATGTTTTTACGTGGGGAGGAAAGAGAGGGGGGGAAGGAAGGGGGAGAGAGAGAGGTAGACAGAAGAAGAGAAAGGGTGAAGAAGAGGGAGAAAAAGAGGAAGAGAATGAGAGATAGAGGAAGGAGGGGAATGAGAGAAAGACGGAGAGAGGGATGGAAAGACTAGAGAGAGAGAGAGCGATAGAGAGAGGGATGAGAGGGAGAAAAGGCTAGAGAGCAAGGGGTAGAGAGCGAGAGAGATATGGGGATAGAGATGGAGAGAGGGGGATAGAGAAGGAGAGAGGGAGATAGAGGAGGGAGAGAGTGAGAGAGCAAAAGAGGGATGGGTATAGAGAGAACGATTGAGAGGGATAAATGGAGAGCGTGTGAGGGAGCGAGAGAGAGGGATAGAAAAAGAGAGAGAGAGAGAGAGAGAGAGAGAGAGAGAGAGAGAGAGAGAGAGAGAGAGAGAGAGAGAGAGAGAGAGAGAGAGAGAGAGAGAGAGAGAGAGAGAGAGAGAGAGAGAGAGAGAGAGAGAGACTCTCTCTATATCCCTCTCAGAGAAAGGGAGAGGGAGAGACACCTTAATATAGAGCACTGTCCACCCAGTATTTAAAGGTTGCCATATACTAGTCAAGTTATGTCTATTAGCTGATCCATTCAATATAGCAGCTTCCACTTTGAAGTTGTCCATGAACGGTATCACTAGTGCCTATTTCTGTTAAGGGGTCCATCCATATCTAAACTGTGTTTAACCATGCCCAGTCTTGCAATCACCACACCTGCAAACACCATAACTTTATGTTCCCTTGCCATGATTGACTCCTCTGACCCTAAACAAATCTAACAACAGGATGGTATCATCCGCCGACTCTAGAGTGTTATTGACATTTTTAAAAACTGCTCCTCAGATCTCCACCAAGTCCTGACATAGGGCAAACACGTGCATAACATAATCTATGGCACATCGAGGATATTTGTGTGCTTTCCCTCTCCCTCTCTCAACAGGTTTGACATATGTGTTACACTTGAATTTTCAGTAGTACTTGTTTTTTTCCGTCCTCTGTGAACCTTTAGTTGGTGCAGTTAATGGTCAGCAGCAGCCGTACTCTGAACATTGTTCCAGCAGCAAGGAGAGTGCAAGCCAGCACTCATAGGAGCAACACCGAATACTATAGAAAGCAAAAAAAGACTGCAAGCAAGTACCTCGTGTAGGGAGCAAGAGTGAGAGTGCGAGCTGACATGCATTACAACAAGGAGGTGGCGCAAGTCAGCGAGTAGAGACCAGCAGCACCCGTTGTAGCACACAGCAGAGCAATGAAAGCTTGCGACTGTACTAAGACAACAGTAGCAAAGTGCAGGCTATGAAGTTTTATAGGGAAAAACTTGAGTTTGCAACCTGTCATGTGCTACAGGGAGAAACGAGATAGAGCGAGCCTTCTTATACTAAAGAGAGAAACCCAGGATTTCAACCTCTCACGGAACCCCTCAAGTGAGAAAGGAGAGTGTGCGTTTTTTCTATTTATAGGGGGTGAACTGAGAGAGCAAACTGTCACTTATCACAGAGGGAAATAGGCGTTTGCAAACTGGCACTTTTATATTCAGGAAAGTAAAGGCGCAAGCTGTCACTGAACATGCTTCCTTTATTATTGAGAACTCTGGCAAACCACACTTCATTTCACAAAGTCCTCAGAACATGTCTTTTAGATGCTAAATGGGTTGGACATTCTCCTTCTGTCCTATGCTCCCTACCTTGAGGACGCCCGTCTCTGTGTGCTTTATACATCTACAATTAATTATTTCATTCATCCATGGGGAGAAACAGGTGTGCGCGCCTTGAAGTCTAATTGGGACACAATGGGTGTATGCATCCTGTTACACGTAGAGTAAAAGAAGAGGAATACATGCTTACACTTTGAACAGACACGATGTCGATAAACATGTAAAAAATCCATCCTGATGATTTCATTTCAATTTCCGCGGATTGCTGCGTTTTTCCTAGTTCCATCTTTAAGACCCACCTGCTAAAAATGTCTTTGTAGCACGGGCCCTGCACAGTAGTGCTGTGCCGCCCACCACCCATAAATCAGATCTGGCCCCTGACCACTGCAAACAAACAAATACTACACTCACCTGCGCTGCGGGCGGCAGACAGGGGAGATTAAATTCCGGGGTGCGGATCTCTTTGCAGGCTGTCCTGCTCTGAATGCCTGCCTTGACCTCGCCTCAGTCACGCGCACTTCCCAATGCGCATGAGCATCACTGCAGACACCACCCTAAAAAAAACCAGCGGTGACGCGGAGGCAGTGACATATGCGCGCTGCGCGTCTTCAACAACAAAACATCATCATGGTCAGGTGACAGGAGGTGAGGTCAGGTGGTGACGTAGTGTGTAAGTGTAATGAGTAGGGCCGCTGGGCGGGGTGGCGACGCGGCGGCCTGACTGCCCCATAATCAAAATGAAATAATTTATGCGAAATCGGCGCGGCACCGCAGCTCACACCAGGGATCTTAGACAGCAGCCAGGCGGCTGATTGTGATGTGCTTAATGTACTGCTGCTGTAAACACTGTCTGAGTTCTGTTGTTGGGGCCGAAGTGGACCGTCAAATCGGCCCCAACAACAGAACCGGCCCCCGGTCACGAAACCGGCCCCCACCCCATCCAGCCTACCGGGGGATTGCCCGGTGCCCGGAATGACCAGTCCGGCCCTGCTGGAAAGGCATCTGTGAAAAGTTCGACCATGAATTTTCGGGCATCATCGCCCTCCTTGTTTTCCTCTATCCCCAAGACACGCAGGTTATTCCTTCTGGCCCGGTTCTCAAGGTCAGAGAGTTTCCATAAGATATCCTTCAATGTTCATTAACCTCCATGACTAAATCTTTCTGTACGGCCGCGGCATCTTCAAGAGCTGAAATTCGTTCTTCGGCTTCTGCAACCCTTGCAGTGGTCTCAACGGAGGACTTAATGACACGGCGCAGAGAATTTTGCATTTTGCGGCAAACCCATTGAGTGCGGATGTTTTCTTGCCTTGTAGCTTCTCTATGCATCATTATAGTGCGATAAATTGTTACCAGAGAGACCTCCTCCGGAATATCGAAGGAGTCCTCTCCAGTATTACCTGGAGCATCTTGCAGGTTAAGTTGAGGCTGATCCTCTCGACAGTCACCCTGTAGTTTTTGCTCAGTATACTGAAAAGATGCCTTAGACCCAGGGACTTTACGCACCGTGTCTACTATCATATCCCTTGCAGCCTTACTGGGTCGCCAATCAGCCGCATCACTATCGTTATCCGACCACTGAAAGTCAGGATCGTCCTCCCCCCCGGACCCAGAATGATCGGACACGGAGTAGAACTTATCTGTGGACTCGCTGACCTCGGACCCCCTAGCATTATAAGGTCGATCAATGGGCAGCTCCAAAGTAGCGGGTATAGGTATGTTGGGAGATTGAACTACATTACCCAGAATGCACTGGGCCGGGGCGGATACAACGTTAGAAGGACCGGGTGTCCGCGATGCTTTCTCTTGAGTAACATTTATTTTCATGAATCCAGGTGAGTCCTCAGAAGCATTCATATGACTAGGACTTATCACGCTTGTCACAATATGAGGAAGCGGTGAGTCATTAGATACTTGCAAGTTCCCCCCCTCCTTACCGACCAAGCCGTTGGAAATCAAGGCGAAATCCCCCGAGGTAACAACAGGCAAACCAGCAGCTTCATTCAGGGTCAGAGCCCTCTCTCTGGCTCCAAGCTTGTTAAACATATCAGGCAGCGTCTGCCCCTTAACGGGCATCTGAGACACGGGGGCTGTAGTTGCAGAATTCAAAGAAGAAGACTTATCCATGTTTGGTGCTCGACCTTTCAGAGGTGCAGTTCCAGAGCCTTTCGTGTCAATATCCTGTGCGTTACGAGCAGAGCTGCGAGACTTCAAAGCGGCGGCCGCTTTAGAGAGAGCTTTCGGTGGCATCCTCGAGATCAAGGGGAAAGCTGAAGGAGGGATGCCGGGCTTGGAGGGGAGGAGCTGCACCTGAAACGCCGACCACGGTGTACGGAGGCTTGAACACTGAGCAGTCCGCCAGAACCAGTGCCACTTTGAGGCTAAAGCAAACCTAATAATAGCCAGGTGAGAAACGGGGGCCATAAGGTTGTATCGTTTTTCTTTGGGTTTTATCTTCAGTTTGCCATATACTAACACTGCAGGGCAGAGCCTTGATTCAGGGGTCCGTTGCAGTCCAGCAGAGCAAACGCTGCCTCACTCGGCCGAAGTCACGGCCGCCATCTTAGCTCCATGGAAAAAAACTCCCTTCCTCATTCCTTGTAATGTATTGCACATACTTGTTTAATTGACTCCCTTAATGATACCAGTTGAGATATTGTTGTTTCTTTTTACATACCTACCCAGATCTCAATCTGGTCTATGGGTTATACTCCTGTTGTTCTTACAAAAAACAAATCTTTTTAAGATGCTGGCGCTCCCTCGGTTTTTGTATATTCTCCAAAACTGTCCACATAGGGTCCCCAACTCGTATTTTAGGACTATTGACAGTGAATTTAGGAATCTGCTTTGGGATGGGAAGGCGCCCCGTATAGCTATACAAAAACTGATGGTGGTATCGCTCTCTCTGACATGCGCATATACTGCTGGGCCTCTCAATTGATAGTGGTGAACCATTGGATATTTCGTTCACCAGAGAACCCAGCATATCTGCTGGATAAATACCAAATGGCTGGGAGGGATACCTAGGAGCCCTCTACTCCAAAGTTTGGAAAAATCGATACCTGGGTCCGACAGCCCACACCGTGGAGATATGGCACAGAGCGACTCGCAGTTTGGGATGGTCGGGTCGTTTGACCCAAGCCACTCCGCTTTGATCCACCCAGCAGTTACGTTTGTTATGTCACCAACCAGGATTCGATAAGTGGCACACCATTGGCATTTCTTCCATTGGCCACCTAGTAAAAAAAGGTAAATTGCTAACCTTCACGGAACTGACGAATCAACAACAACTAGCTCAAGGGGAAATATTCCGTTATTTACAGATTCGTCATGCCTTGATGGGAGCCCTTTCTGACTTAACCAATCTCCCAGAGTCCTCCCCTCTAGAAGATTGATTGCTATTGGAACCTATGTCAGAGAAAGCTGTCTCGCTGACATACAAGAAATTATGCATTAACCTCGGACTCAAAGTGTCTTCGTGGCTGCAACCAGGTGGCAAATTTTTATCACATTATCTGGGAATGTCCCCGCATACAAATTTTATGGGAAGGATCCACAAGACACATGGAAAGGGCGTTAGATAAAGAAATTACTCTCACGCCGCGTCTAGGGCTCCTTAATGTTTGGGAGGCAATGAATTTAATGGAAGTGGAACAACAAATGACCACATTGGGATACACACTAGTCAAGCGGGCTATTGCAATGAAATGGGGAGTGGGGGAAGAGTCATCACCAAAAAGTTGGGTGCAAGACCTTGATAAATGTATGATAGCTGAGAAAGATGTGTTTAGATCTCGGGGTTGCCCTAAAAAATGTGATAGAAAATGGGGTAAGTGGAACGTGTATCGAGGTGAGCTATGTACTTCGCCAACTGCTGATATGGAAATGAGCCAAGGGGACAGACTGGAGAGCAGAACATAGATCTGAGTTCCCTATTGCTTTTATAGACCATGTGGATGTTATAAGCGTGGTGCCTTATGTACATTTATTTGATATGTGATTTATGTTTTATGTTCAACTTTAATTAAAATTTTTTTTTACAAAATTGCTAGTAAATCCCGTATGGTTTGGACACCATCCTCTCTGTCGTCCTTGGGGAGACACATTGGTTACACTATAATTCATATGTATTGCTACAAGTCCGCAATCAAAGGTCCTTACAACCCATGGAGGATTCTGCTTGATGATTATAATAAGAGAACGAGGTTTAAGGATCCCCGCTCCATCAGCTCTAAACCCATTCTCAGGTCTCTTGATAATCTCATAGAATGTCTAGCAACAGACAGTGCAGGTGCTGTCTAGAGGACTCCACCACGCACACACACACTTTGCACCCCTGAGGCCTTTTATATTATTTGTCTCAAGGGTATATTAAACGATAAAGAAACAATCTGTTGATAGAGAGAATTTAGGCGACGTGATGGGATGTGGCAAGTGGTAAGCTGACAGGCAAGCAGGGTAAGGCCTTGTATGCCTTTGAAAACAAGGGTGAGCATATTGTACTGCATCCTACTTTAGCAGACACCTAACAACCTTCCTGGTGTCAGTGGAGTAAAATAAGTCATATTAAGGGCAAGCACACTGACTCCGCCCTCGTGCTGATTTGCATCTACTCACAATGTTTCACACCTGCTCACATTGAATCACAGTTCCGTATTCTTCCTCGCACTTGTCGTGTTATCTTCCCCATCTTATGAACTCAACCCCACCGATGGTGCTTTAAACCTCCTCCCACATCGGTCAGAGCGTCACTCTCCGTATCATACTTTCTTTCCTCAGGGTAGGGCATCGCTTATATTATTTTCACAACACACGGAATGGCGTTACATCAAGCGTGTCAATCACTCACCAAGTGAGGCGTCTGCATGGACAGGTCCGGGGTGCCAGTGCAGGAAGCAGAGGACGGTGCAGCGGGAAACAGGCACTGTGAACTGATCCCCAGTGACGCTTCTCACACACTCATTACGGTAACGGCCAGATCTGCTCTGGAGCTCTGTACACACCAGACACGCTCTTCACAGTCTCCACGGTGCACTGAAGCGGCCTGCCCTGCAGCAAAATAATAACAATAATATGAATAACACCCTCTGAAACGCTGTGGATTTTCTCTCATTAACTCTGGTGAACCTGCAGCACAGCCGCAGCTTAGTGTGCAGCCTGTGCTGGGGATTAAGGCAGTGAGTTTGAGTGCTTATACAGATGTGCATTATTTACATCCCTTCCTCTGGGGAGGAACGCTGGTAATGCCACAAATCCAGTGTCACGTGCGATAGTTTAATGATGCCTTCTTTTCAATGCCCCTTTTGGATTGAGGTGTTTTCCATCATAACTCGACCGACCTTCAAAGTAACTAGTGTTATTCTTCATCGGTGAACCAAACTGGCGCAGATCTTCCTGCAGACCAATTTAGCAGACAAGTGTATCTAACAAGCATTTGCAATGCAATCGGTCTCGCCTTTGGGACCTTATATGTATTTAGCTATGCAGCACATTAGCCTGGGTGCTGAAACATCTACTGTTCTTTAACATGGAGGGAAATTAAGCACCAAACTGCGTGACACGCTAGGTATGGGAACACATGGAGAGAAATATTGCCTTTCAGCAGAAAATGGTGTAGTCCAAAGCTCTGTTTTTAATATAAAATCCGGGCCTTCGGTGGTCATATCACTGAAAATACAAGATTTGAGAAAAATATTATTGTCTACCGGTGCTCATGGAAGACAATTTCTATGGACTGGAATCTAGAGAATTGTAAAGTGATTCTGGTGTTTTACTGACCTCTGCTGGCCGTTTTCTATCA
Organism: Triturus cristatus; assembly: GCF_964204655.1. Lineage (NCBI taxonomy): Eukaryota > Metazoa > Chordata > Amphibia > Caudata > Salamandridae > Triturus > Triturus cristatus. The sequence continues at coordinate 811,909,047 of NC_140583.1, read as the reverse complement.
AGAAAGTTAAATAGAGGCAGTTGCCAGAAAAATAAAGAAAAGAAAGTCCCTCAGTAGAAAACAATTCTGGTATTTTACTGACCTCTACTGGTCGTTTTCTATCAAGACAGTTAAATAGAGGCAGTTGAACAGAAAAAAAAAGTCCCTAAGTGGAAGCAAACTAGTCCTAGGACTGATCTCCAGAGCCCACAAAGTACATACACATAAGTATATACTAAAGTATAGACAAGAGGTCTTGAATGCTCAACCTAAAAAGGAGGTCCCTCAATCTGAACTAATTTCCCGAATTTTGCGAGTCCCCTGATCCTGGTGTCAGCAAAAATTAGGCAGCAACACAAGCTGGCCCCGGGGGTTGCTGTTTATTGGACCTGTGATTCAGACATAAGTGAGGCCTGCAGGGTTGAGCACAAGATCTGCCATAGAATTGACACCCTTGTTAGAGCAAGCATTGCCTTTTGTACATTTCGACTTTTCAAATTCTGTTTGCTGACACTGTGCAATATCGCAAAAACGAAATTTCATTTTACCAATGCTGTGCATGATGTGCAAAAATAAAACTAAAACAAAGGAAAGATGACGTGGCTTCTGTTACCAGTAGTGTCATTTTGTGGACACGGGCATGTGTCAGGACACATGCCAAATCTACTTAATAACATAGCACAATGTCTTTTTCTTATTGACTCATCTAAGTTGGCGAACCTCACTTAGATCAGTACATAAAACAAGCGTTGGCGTAGCCAATTGGTCTCGCCTTTGGGATCTTATAAGTGTTTAGCAGGAGCTATTTGCTTTGCCAATGTTTTTAAGCTATGTTATAGAGCAATGTGACTTCTATGCAGCATGTTGAAAAGTTATAATAAAAAAGTGTTATAAGAATTGTTGTTACCTTATATATAACCAAGAAGACATTATGTACTACTGAACGACCCTTAACATAAAAAATGTCTTCTCGTTTTTTTTGCCCTAGCAATGCTGGCAACTTCTTTCTGCCTGTTCAAAATAGATATATAAGACCCCCAAGGACAAGAAGAAACTCACATCTCACATAATCATATACAAATCTAAAAATGCCACCCCAAACTTATCTGCCCAAACTCTGGGCTGCTGGCAAGGCAACATCGAGGAGAACACTGATGTGGCACTCAGCCATTAAATGCAAAGAGACCTTTGCATGAACAACAATGCTTGGCGTGCTCAATTAATACATTCCAGAAAAGATAATCGACAAGTCCTTCCCCAGAACTGGGGAAACCACTTTAAGTAGGGAAAGAATCATTACTTACTTTTTTCACATCCAAATCAGAAAACCATTTGAAAATTAAAAATTATGTCATTATGATCTGGAGAGCTGGTGTGATGAGCAATAGTAGGTGAGGCTGTATTTACTCTCAAATATTTCTTATAATAGAGTAATATATGAAAAATGTTAATTTATAAGATGTTGTTCTGAATGTTTTCTCTGAAACTGTACTTGATCAGATATTACTATTGGAATATGGTATACGAATTATGGGAGAAGGAGCACCAACTGATTAGCTAGTCTAACATAGAAAAACCACATTGACCTTAATATTCAAATAGTTCAATAAAAGAAAAATATACCAAAGAAGAGCATCAGATTGTCCGGTATATTTTTATAATCCTTCTTTTCATATTTACGGAAAGAACAATTGAGGACAGAATGCAGAACAATGTCATACATTCACCCATCTGGGCATAAATCCATTGTTTTTTTGCTTCCCATGCCATTCCAGTTTGAACCCAGCCATATGCAAATCAGTCTTGACCCTGCACCCAATGGTAACAGTCCAGACAGTCCAGGTCCTCCCTGGACTAGAACCACGCATCCTAGGACCGGTTTCAGGGTTTGACCCCTCTACAGCCAGGAAAGCTTGACTCCAGTGGCATGGAGAGCACGGGACCCAGGTCTGGGCATATCTGTGACAAATATAAAATTCACTCAGTACAGAGATCTGGGCCTAAATCCATTGTTTCTTTGCTCCCCATGCCATTCGAGTTTGAACCCAGCCATATGCAAATCAGTCTTGACCCTGTGCCCAATGGGAACAGTCCAGTCTGAACTGCCAGGTCAGGTCCTCTCTTGATTGGAAACAAGCAGCCTAGGACTGGTTTCGGGGTGTCACCCTGCTGGAGCAGGGTTTTCTGTCAAAACCCGAATATCAGCATATATTTTTTTAAATGTCATAATTAAAATTACTAATAATTAATTACTAGATATTAATTTTGTTGAAGTTTCTGACTAATCAACCTTACTAATGAAAGAATTATACGTGGGAATGCTTTTATGTTGCTTTATTAATACATGAACTAAATCGGTGAGCAAATTAATTAAATAAGTGTTGCTAAAGTGCTATTGGTTATGTGTTTGCGCTTTAAAATAATGTGCTTTAATGCTTCTTTATGTCGCAGATGGCTAGATAATTACATACACATAAGGGTATTAGTGGAAATTAACACTGTATAATCATTACGATGTAGTAACGTTGTTTTGTGTCTCTTTTGATTAAGATTGTCCATTCTGGCCTAGTCAAAGATGGCCGACAATTACAGCCTGCATTTGAGTAGATGAAATACGAAGAGAGGCCTCGCTGAATATGGTTGAAATCCTGACCTCGGCCTCCGTCTGTATTAAAAGTTTCCGTGAGGACAGCAGCTCTGGGCTTGACGCCAGTTGTCACCAGTTATCCTTGAGAGAGAATAAAGCCACAATGAACTTTGATAAACTTGCGGTGGCTTCACTGTGATTTCGAGGAAGAGCATTCATGGATGTTACATTTTTTAGTTTGTGTTTCCTTCTTCCGTGTTTTTATTTTTGAGATTTTCGAGAGCGGAGGTTTTTTCTAAATGTTGCGAGTCAACATCCTTTCCTGCTCGCTCAGCTCAACAGACGTTTAGAGTTTGTTTGTGACTTTTAATGTGTAAGTTTTACTATAAATATTGTTAGACTAGAGAGGGTCTGGGGCCACTTCTTCCCGAACCTATGCTCGAGAGGATCGACGCTGATTGAGAGGACGGCGACTCGGGAGACTTTACTGAGAGACCTGTCCTGACCTAATTACGACATTTAGCTAGAATAGGTAACTATGAGAATAATGATTTTGCTATTGATTGATTTCCATTAGAACTAATTTAGATAAACAACCTTTTGTTTGAATCACAGTGTCGGGTGGTTATTCCTTGTCAATTTATTGGGATCTCAGATGTGTTCTTATTGTTTATATCATGACTCGAGACATATCAATTAGGTTGCATTGACCTCAGTTTAGATGCAGATTGATTTAGGAGTTCTCTCGTATAATCAGTGTGGATAGAGTAATAGAATGAATGTTAGTGTGATGGGCCCTAGCGTATGATGAGTGTATGTGCGTATGACTGTGGAATTACTCTGTCCGTGGAAGTAGGGAGAATTTATAAGCTCCGATCTGTAGCAGTTTCCTGGTAGCAGTATGATGGTTATGATTATCGTCTTGATCTGATAGATTGCTTGTACATAGGCTTCTGGATTTATTGATTTATTGATTGATGTTGATATATGTACTAACAGTATATGTTAAAGTCGTCGTATTGAGTTCTATGTAGTGTGTACGGCTTCTGGAACGTAGGGAGCTGGTGACGGTTCCGTAGTAGGGCAGAGGGAAGTGAGTGCTGCTCTCGGGAAAGACGGAATTGTTGGCCCTGTACGTATGCAGGGAAAAGCGTGTGACAATTGAAGTTGCGCGTCGCATTGTCTGGGATCGGAATCAGTGACATCGCCGTGTGTTACTATTAGAGACATATTTTCTGTATAAGAGGAGTGTATATGGTAGCGAAGGTTATCTGTGAAACTCTGGTCTTAAGTCCCAGGGATCCGTGAGGTTTGCCGTTAAAGCTTATCGCTGGAGAAGTAATAGGTATTCTCTGAGCTTGATTGAAGGACTAGGCAGAGGTAAGCGCTGCTTGGTTAACGTGTGTTATAATTCTGTAGTAGGACAGACTGTTTGCTGTTCTCGGGAAAGGCAGGATTCTGTGTAAATGTGCTACATTTTCTGGTGTGAAAGTGCGTGAATGTATGAGCATTTAGTTAATTGTGAGACTCTTTGGAGCATTCCTAGAGGAAACAGTTATTGAATGCATGATAGAAGGGCAGAGTAGAGGGATGTGCTACTGTGTCAACAAAAGAAATAATTCCGTGGTAGAGCAGAGGTAAGCGCTGTTCTAGAGTAAAGCGGGATTCTTGTGAAAAAGACTTTCCTTTACTATTCTGTGGTTAGCGAAGCAGACAATGGAGATGTTTATATGTTGTAACTAATAGATTTTGTAGAATCTGAAACGAAGTCTACTGAGAAGGCTTTGTAAAGGAGGACGAGTGACAGGAGACAGAGTAGAAGCGACTGCAGCGACTACTGACGTCAGACAAGTCCGCGCTGTGATTGGGCAGTGGATTAGAACAGTGTTCGCGCTGTGATTGGTGCGTTGGTGTGAGCCGCGCAGGGATTGGAAGGAGTACAGGGTGACGTAGACGCTCCAGGATTGGTGCGTTGGTGTGAGTCGCGCTGTTATTGGACAAAAGATTGTACAGTTGCGGAAAAGGACTAGAGGGTTGTGGTAAACGCTAAAATGTATTACCAAACGGAGGAAAAGAAAAAGAAATCCTTGTTCGTTAAAATTAAAAAATGGTTCGATAAGGACATAATAACTAGGGAAGGCGAACTGCTACCTCCGACAAGAACTCCTGCATCCTTCATGGTTGCGAAATATGGGTATCATACCTGTATTTGGTTAGACAATTGGGCTAAGTACACTAAAGAGGATGGTGTTTTAGCGTTCCTGGAACATGGTTCATTTAATCTGGCCGTGTTGAGAAATTTACGGGAAAAGATGATGTGTCTAGAGCCTAGACCAAGGCCGACACAGTTTGAGGCATTGGTGGAATGGGAAGATGAGGTGCATGAGCGAGAAAAGCAGAGGAGTGGAGGCAATTATAGGTATATTTTTGGGAGGAAATATGATCGTGAAACTCATCATGATCGAATGAGGAGATGGCGAGATGCTAGTATGTCAGAGGGATTATATCCTATGAGAACTGTTGAGGAAGCAGAAGGGAGGAAAGGTGCGGAAAAGGTACCTGATGCAGAATTGAGGAGGTATGGGGCTAATGATTATGAGGATGAAGTCATGGATGACATGATTTACAAAAGACCACCTCCATATAGACCAGAACCAGAAGTGAGAACACCAGTTGCTACTCCAATAAGAGATACTTTGCAGATCATTAAAACAGAAGTTGTGACGCCTGATTTGAAAAGTGGTAGCTCTTTCACGGAAAGAGAGAGAGAGCGAGAGAGTGAGAGTGCAATCGGGGATGAGAAAACAAGAGAGTTAGCAAGAACAACATCTGAGTTGACAGAAAAGATCAGAGAATTAACGAAGAATCTAGAGGCTGTTACAGTGCCTGTAACCATAGGTCCGGTTATGCCTATATTTGATAAGCAAAGAATGGGTGAAAATGGTTTGACGGTTCCCTACGTAGGAAATGGTTTGGTTAATTCTTCGGGAGAGTCAGGAATGAGGATGGAAGAAAATAATTTGAGACAGCTGAGACATGACACATGTGGTGGAGGGTCAGATGTACAGCCTAATTCAGGATTGAATACTGGTTGTTTAGAAAGATCAATTTTGGAACCACAGAGGATGGCAGAACGAGTGACTACAGTGAAAAGATCTACAGAAATAACGGCTGAGGATTTGAATGATTGGTTGAAAGTTCTCCAAAAGAAGGTTAAAGATTCACAGGCAGTGGATGTAGCCAGGTTGCGCATAGAACTGGAGGAACTCATAGCAGGAACAATTCCTACAGAGATGTTGAAAAATCATCATGATGGAAAGTTGTTATTCATGTGCAAGAGTATTACCTGGAGGGCTAAAAGTACACATGACAGGTTGAAAGGAATAGCGAGTGAAATGGGAGTTGATATGGATAAGGTGAAAGCTTTGCAGAAGCCTTACAGGGTGGATTTCTCTGACAAAGACATTGAGAATTTAAATGATGTTGGTAGAACAGGGCAGATTAAGGAAATGATTTCCTTATTGCGAAAATGGGGTGATGTGGAAAAATGGAAGGATAGGTGGTACAAGAAAAGGGAAGATTCAGTGGACAGGACTTACTCAGCATTTCCCATGAGAGAAAAGGAAAAAACAGTGGATGCCTATCCTATGAGAGAGATTCCTGGAGGAGGATATGTACATGTCCCATGGACTAGACAGGATATTTTGTCATTTATGAATGATTTCCCTCGACTGAGAGAAAAGCCCGTCGAGTGGTATAGGCAGGTAGATAGGTTTGTGAAATTGTCAAAAGTGCTGTGGATTGACCTGAATAGTCTGTTTGATATAATTGTTCCAGCAGACTTGTGGGCAGAGTGCAAAATAGTTGTAGATTGGCCTGCTAAGGAGTATCCAAGAGATCAGAAAACAGGAGCACCAGACCCGGAGGTGATGAAGAAGTACGAGCAGGTTATTGTGTTCCTGAAGAATAAGGTACCCCCTAAAGAAACAGACTGGGTTAAGATAGATCGGACACATCAGGAAGCAAAATAATCAGTTCATGCTTTTTATGAAAGGCTGATACTGGCTTTTAAACAGTTTAGTGGAGATGAACACCTGGGTGATAAGGATTTGAGTCATTTTGTATACAGATTTGTATATGGCTTGAGACCTGAAATCAGTGAAAGGATTCGAGAGCACACAGTTGATTGGCAGAGTAAAAAGATTGATGAAATCTTGAGACATGCGAAGTACTTCAGTGATGAGATTGAGGCAAAACAAAGAAAGCTGAAAGAGAAAGCAATGTGGGCACAGGTGAAAGTTGCAGAAAGACAAGAAGCACAGATGGTGGAACAAGCAAATAATCCAGGAAATAGGCCCAGATATGGTACAGGAAAAGGAAAGGGGAATTTAGAAGAGGCCAAAAAGAAGTTCCCATGTCACAACTGTGGACAATTGGGGCATTGGAGATCCGAGTGTACGAATCCACCATTAGTGAGTAATGAGAATAAATCATTGAATCAACAGGTGCAGAACGAGGGGTGTAATCATCAGCAGCAACAGCAGAAGGTTGTCAGACAGCAGAGTCAAGAGCCAAAACCGCCCTTGCCGCAGAATAGAGGGTCCCAGAAATATAACCAGGACTCAGGATTCTACAATGATGAGCAGGTAAACAAACCGAGACGTACTAACCTGGTACAGCAGTACTGGTTAAAGAATGAGGGGAGTGAGTCTGAAGGGGACTACTGACGGTGCCGAAGAGAGGAGGAAGAGTGCATACTTGGAGCAACTCTAGAAATAGACCAGGCAGGACCATTTGTAGATGGGAAAATAAATGGGGAAAGTGTTACTTTTTTGGTAGACACAGGAGCGACGAGATCAACTGTCAGGTCAGCAGATATAAGAAATCTTCCTCTCTCGGACGAAGCAATCCAAGTGGTTGGTGTAGCTAATACACAGATTAAGACTCGATTTACTGAACCAGTAAGGGTAAGAATAGGGAAATTTTCAGATATGCACAGATTTGTGGTCTGCGATACTAGTCCAGTGAACTTGTTAGGTAGGGACTTATTGTGTAAAATGAATTGCACAATTTTTTGTACTCCGGATGGAATAGCTTTTGAGACACCAGATGAGGATGTCTTGTACAGGATGACTCTAGATAATAGAGGAAGTGAGATTGTTGGAACATATGCTGTATTTAATCCAGATGACTTGCCTCAAGAGTTGAGGAATACAGTAAAAGCAGCAGTTTGGGATTTTACTGGAGAAGATGTGGGATTGATGAATAATGTAGATCCAGTGAAGATTTCAGTGAAAGAGGGAATCACTTACCCTAATATCCCACAGTACAGATTGACACCAGAGATAATTGAGGGAATAACCCCTATAATTGACAAGATGATTCAACAGGGTGTTTTGAGAGAGTTACTGAGTAGCCCATGTAATTCACCGATAATGGGGCTGAAGAAACCTAATGGGAAGTTCAGGATTGTACAAAATTTGAGAAAGATTAACAAAATTGTGGTAGCATGTTGTCCCATTGTGCCAAATCCATCAGTGATTTTGTATCAGATTCCTCATGATGCTGAATGGTACACGGTGATTGATTTGTGTCATGCTTTCTTTTCAATTCCATTGCATCATGACAGCCAGCCGATTTTTGCATTTCGGTTTGGACAGCGTATTTTGGCATGGTGCCGTATCCCACAGGGGTATACAGAGAGTCCATCAATATTCAATCAGTTGTTAAAGAAGTCTTTGGAGAGTCTGATCATGCCTGAGAGTTCAGTACTAGTACAGTATATCGATGACCTGCTTGTGGCGTCGAAGACACGTGAAGCTTGTGAAGTAGATACCATAGCTTTACTGAATCATCTGGCAGATTGAGGGTTAAAGGTATCTCCAGCCAAATTGCAGTTTTGCAAGAAAGAAGTACATTATCTTGGACACAATATTGAAAAAGGTCTGAGAAAAGTGATCAATGACAGGATCAAAATTATCAGAGGAATGAGAGCCCCAATGACCCAGGGAGAAGTGAGGATGTTTCTGGGAATGGTGGGTTATTGTCGTCAGTGGATAAGTAATTTTTCCCTGATAGCAAAGCCACTGATTAAATTGACCAAAAGTGAAGTGAAAGACCCATTGGAACTGAATGCAGAACAAATGGCAGCATTTGAAGAATTGAAGAGCAGAATGTGTGAAGCTCCTGCTTTGGGAATGCCAGACTATGAGAAGGAGTTTGAATTGTACTGTAGTGAGAGAAATGGATGTGCACTTTCAGTGTTAATCCAGAAACATGGACGACTGAGAAGGCCAATTGCGTACTTCTCATCAACACTTGACCCAGTAGCTGTGGGTTTGCCAGGTTGCCTGAAAGCAGTAGCTGCTACATGCAGAAGCTTGGAACAGAGTGAGGGTATAATAATGGGATATCCTGTACGGGTATTCGTACCTCATGATGTGGCAATTCTTTTGACAAGAAGCAGGACTCAATATATGTCACATAGTCGGCTGACTAAATATGAGAAAATCATTCTGGGAGCATCAAATGTGACTCTTGAGAGATGTGTGAATGTGAATCCAGCAACACTCTTGCCAGATGCTGAAAATGTGAGTGTGATGTTGATCATGATTGCTTGGATGTGCTTGATTACTGTACGAAACCGAGACCAGACATAAGAGATCTGCCACTACCTGAGAGTGATCATGTGTTGTTTGTGGATGGATCATGTCTGAGAACTGATGATGGTGTATTGAGTGCAGCATATGCGGTGTGCAAAGTTTCAGAGGTTATGGAAGCTTCGTCTTTGAAAGGAGTAAGGTCTGCTCAAGTAGCTGAATTGGTGGCATTGACGAAAGCTTGTAAGATTGGGAAGAATTTGAGAGTGACGGTGATGACTGATAGTCAGTATGGATTTGGAGTGGTTCATGATTTTGGCCAACTTTGGCTTCAGAGAGGTTTCTTGACGTCGAGTGGGACTCCTATAAAGAATGCTGAAGTGATTGGGAAGTTGCTTGAGGCGATACAGCTGCCTAAAGAACTAGCAGTTGTAAAATGTGCTGCTCATGGACAAGGAGATGATTTTGTTACTCTTGGTAATCGTTTTGCAAATGACATAGCACAGTATTGTGCAAAGAACGATCATTCGATTAACAAGGGACGAGAAAGGGAAATGTCTTTTTGTTCTGTGATGTTTACTAATGTCCTGGAAACATGGGATGAGGTGAAACAGTTGCAAGATGAAGCAGGAGATGAGGAAATGAGAGATTGGATCAAGGCAGGTTGTGCTCCAAGAGAGAAAGATCATGTTTGGATCTATAGAGATGGAAGACCAGTTATGCCTAACTCAATGTTGTCAACAATGGCAAAAATGTATCATGGCCAGGGACATCTGGGGAGGGACGCTATGATTAGGTCCTTTAAACAAACCTGGTACAATGCAAAGTTCAGGCTGATTGCAGAGAGCATCTGTCAGAGATGTTTGATTTGTCAGCAGTTCAATACTGGAAAGAAGACGGTGAGCCTAGGAACAATAGGCAGAGAAGGAGGTCCTTTTACCAGAATGCAAATAGATTTCATTGAAATGCCTCAGGTCAATAGATTGAGGTATGTTCTAGTGGTAGTCTGTTTGTTCTCAAGATGGGTAGAAGCTTATCCGACTAGGAGAAATGATGGGATAACAGTGGCGAAGTTGCTGCTAAGAGAGTTGATTCCTAGGTACGGGTTCCCAGTGACAATTGAGTCAGACAGAGGGGGACACTTCTACAATGAGCTCATGGGTTTGATTTGTGAAGCATTGAGCATACAGCAGAAGCTACATTGTGCATACAGGCCAGAGGCTTCTGGTGTTGTTGAACAGAGGAACGGCACAATCAAAAACAGGATTGGTAAGATGTGTTTAGCCACTGGAATGAAATGGCCTGATGTCTTGCCTCTAGTGTTAATGACTATTAGGTCTACTCCAGATAGAACTACAGGGTTGAGTCCACATGAAATATTGATGGGACGAGCAATGAGACATGCATTCGTGCCTGTCAACAAATTGATGACAATAACTGATGACATGATTTTGGATTACTGTAAAGGCCTGGCTGATGCAGTTCATTCTGTGTTTCACCAGGTTGGAGGAGACGCCACCACACTTGAAAAGAAGCAAGCCCATGATCTGAGTCCAGGGGACTGGGTGAGGATAAAAGTGCACAGAAGAAGAAATTGCTTGGTCCCAAGGTGGGGAAGGCCAAGACAAGTCATTCTGACTACGACAACTGCTGTGAAGTGTGCTGGTGTGAAGAACTGGGTTCATGCAAGTCATACTCTGAGAGTTCCTAATCCAAAAGATGGGACAGGGAAAGAGTATTTTGAAGAGTCAGATTCCAGTGATGATGCGGACACTGAAACAGTGAGAAGAAAAAAGAATCCTGAAAGGGGGGAAGGAGAGTTGGAAAGAGAGTCAGGTGATTCTTTTATCTTACCAAGAGAAGCTTCAAGAGAAACATTGAGAGCTTCAGAGGAGAGTTCGGATTCTGTTAGAGTGCCTATGTTCCAACAAGTAGTGGAGAAAATAAAGGAGGAAAGAGGAAAGAAAAGAGCAATTCCACAGAGACTACACCTGAATCAGATGAAGAGATTGAGGATCCACCTGAGATTACTTCTGAAGAAGTAGGGTCAGAAGGAGATAGAGAGGGACAGATTGCGGAAGACCCCCGAGGAGGTGTAGGGAACATTCCTGATAAGCTAGGTGAAGGGACAAGTAGACAGCAAGAAGATTGCGTGTCGGAGACCCGAGGAGGGACAGTAGTAGGGAAATCTCAATCGGTGGAGAAGAAGTCTGTGGAGCAAAAGAAAATTGTTGAGGAACAAGAGGCAAATGAGACCGAATCAGATGAGAGTGAGAATGGAAAATCAGAGGGTCGAGTTCTGAGAAAGAAAACTTAGATCGGAGAAAGAAATAATAAAGAAGTGAGACCGAAAAGGGGTGTAAAAGGAGATCTTTGGCCTAACAAGATAAAGAGGCTGAGGTACAGACTGACACGAGCGAATTCATCAAAAGCTGAACAGGTGAACGAGGTGTCGAGTCAGAATCAGGCAAAAGGTGAAAAACAAAAGGAATCAAAAGAACCGGAGGGGATCAAGAGAATCAGAAAGCCTAACCAGAAGTATAGGTCACCGGAATGGACGTATGTGGCACTGTCTGAAGAAGAAGAGGCAGAGAGTCAAGGAAATCCAGAGGGGACCTTACGAGAAGTGGTTGAGGAGGAGAAAACTGTTGGAGTCCTGAAAGTTATCTTGACTGACATTGGAGAAGAGTCAGATGCTCAGGATATTGAAGATCTAATACAATTTGATGTTGCTGAAGAAGAAGTGAAAAGTGATGAAAATCCAAATTGAGTGAATTGAAGGAGTCATTGGAGAAGAGTGAAAAGAAGAAATCTAAAATTAGTAGATTGAAATAATCTAGTATTCTAGAGATTAAGTAGTGGAGTAATAGAGGCTAAGTCAAAAGACACAGTCAAAGTAGTAAAATGGCTAACACAGAGAATAATCAAAGTAGATGTACCTTCTTGAGAAGATGGTGTAGAATGTGCTGCTGCTGTACAGGATTATTAATGCTACTATGGAGTGTACTTGCTTTATTGGTTACTTTTAGAGTTACAATAGACACTTTTGGAATACATACTGAGAATATGACTAACATAGGGAAGAGTTCACAGAAAGTAGTGCCAACTAGAATTAGTAACCTTTACATACATAAAGATAGATCGATTAATGATTTTTCTAGCAATGTTTTTTCAAAATTGTTGTATGAATACGTAAAGACAATGGAAGTAAGGGATTGCTACGTCTGTATGCAATTGCCTGCATCCGTTTCAGAGGGAGTTACTTATCATCATCTTCCAGCTACGTATGGGATTTCATGTAGTGTGCTAAGTAGTGTTTTTTATATGTTAGGGAAAATAGATTATGAGATGTCTAATAAAGATAACATTTTTGGGCAATTGCCTATGAATAAGAAACTGAATCCTGCAAAAGAAGTTAACATTTTTGGTGAGATTTTTATTGAGACAGAAGAATTAACATTAGATTATATTTTTAGAAACAATTTAACTTGTAGTTTGAAGGAAGAAGAAAAAGCTTTCCTAGACATGGTAGAGAAAAGGAGAGTGAGCATGCATGAAAAGGCAGGAGAATATAAGATAAGTGAGACAGTGTGGGACATTGAGATGGGAAAGGAGTTGAAGAATGGGGCCAGATCAACTTTGGCATTAGATGCACCACAGAAGGGTAAACTATGCATTACCAGAAGGAAATCCCAATATGATAATTATTTCGTTGGGACTAGTGAGTGTCATGATACATACTTTATTGCAACAGGATGGGGTTTTAAAGGTGGAGAAGATCCAGTTTTCCCGGGAGTGTATTATATTTGTGGGAATAAGGCTTATTACAGGTTGCCTGACCATTGGTATGGCACATGTTATGTTGGCCTGGTCTTTCCAAAGATTTTTCATATAGATAAGATAGAGGATGTAGAACAAATTAATTTACTAACACGCTTTAAGAGAGAAACTTGGTCAGAAATTGTAGGAGATATTTTTGGAGCTTTGATTCCAGCAGTGGGAATTTCATTAAATGCATATGGAATTCGGAAGCTGTCAACAGTGGTGGATCGCTTATCGACAAGCACCACTGGAGGGTTTCTATTGGTGAATACGGAGATGGTTGCCTTACGCGCCATGTCTATGCAAAATTGACTTGCCCTTGATATTCTATTGGCCAAAGAGGGTGGAGTCTGTGGAATGCTGAAGGTTCAACATTGTTGCACTTACATTCCTGACGAAAGCAAAGATCTAAAGATCTATATCAAAAATATTACTGATTTGCATGAAGAATTAGTACCACTGGAAGCTGAAAGTATCTGGACTAAAATGGCTTATAAGATGATTGCTGTCAAGAACTTTATTGCTAAGATAGGTAGTACTTTAATTGGTAAGATATTATTTCCTTTGACATGTGTGATTGTTGCTTTATTGATACTTAGATTAGGGTGTTTGTGTTGTAAAAACAGGGGAGGGAAAAAGAAAATAATGAGAGAAAATATTGAAAAGAAACAAAAGAGGTCAAAGAGAGACCCACAAGAAATAGAATTAGAAGAATTTAGGGAGAGTGTGTACCTGGAATCGAAAAGAGATGATGAAAGAGAGACCGGTGTGTAGTGTTATATAAAAGACATTTCAATTTCTCCTAAGAAATGGGGACTACATTTTTTTTTTTGGGTTGGTTTTTGTGGTGATAATATATCACCAAAGGGGGGATTGCTGGAGCAGGGTTTTCTGTCAAAACCCGAATATCAGCATATATTTTTTTTAAATGTCATAATTAAAATTACTAATAATTAATTACTAGATATTAATTTTGTTGAAGTTTCTGACTAATCAACCTTACTAATGAAAGAATTATATGTGGGAATGCTTTTATGTTGCTTTATTAATACGTGAACTAAATCGGTGAGCAAATTAATTAAATAAGTGTTGCTAAAGTGCTATTGGTTATGTGTTTGCGCTTTAAAATAATGTGCTTTAATGCTTCTTTATGTCGCAGATGGCTAGATAATTACATACACATAAGGGTATTAGTGGAAATTAACACTGTATAATCATTACGATGTAGTAACGTTGTTTTGTGTCTCTTTTGATTAAGATTGTCCATTCTGGCCTAGTCAAAGATGGCCGACAATTACAGCCTGCATTTGAGTAGATGAAATACGAAGAGAGGCCTCGCTGAATATGGTTGAAATCCTGACCTCGGCCTCCGTCTGTATTAAAAGTTTCCGTGAGGACAGCAGCTCTGGGCTTGACGCCAGTTGTCACCAGTTATCCTTGGGAGAGAATAAAGCCACAATGAGCTTTGATAAACTTGCGGTGGCTTCACTATGATTTCGAGGAAGAGCATTCATGGATGTTACATTTTTTAGTTTGTGTTTCCTTCTTCCGTGTTTTTTTTTTTGAGATTTTCGAGAGCGGAGGTTTTTTCTAAATGTTGCGAGTCAACATCCTTTCCTGCTCGCTCAGCTCAACGGCTCAACGGACGTTTAAAGAGTTTGTTTGTAACTTTTAATCTGTAAGTTTTACTATAAATATTGTTAGACTAGAGAGGGTCTGGGGCCACTTCTTCCCGAACCCATGCTCGAGAGGATCGACACTGATTGAGAGGACGGCGACTCGGGAGACTTTACTGAGAGACCTGTCCTGACCTAATTACGACATTTAGCTAGAATAGGTAACTATGAGAATAATGATTTTGCTATTGATTGATTTCCATTAGAACTAATTTAGATAAACAACCTTTTGTTTGAATCACAGTGTCGGGTGGTTATTCCTTGTCAATTTATTGGGATCTCAGATGTGTTCTTATTGTTTATATCATGACTCGAGACATATCAATTAGGTTGCATTGACCTCAGTTTAGATGCAGATTGATTTAGGAGTTCTCTCGTATAATCAGTGTGGATAGAGTAATAGAATGAATGTTAGTATGATGGGCCCTAGCGTATGATGAGTGTATGTGCGTATGACTGTGGAATTACTCTGTCCGTGGAAGTAGGGGGAATTTATAAGCTCCGATCTGCAGCAACCCCTCAGCAGCCAGGATAGCTTGACTCCAGTGGCATGGAGAGCACGGGACCCACGTCTGTCCCAGGCTCACTGTACCACTGTATTCAAGCTAGCCTGGCTAATATGGCTAATATGTTGGCCATTCTCTAATGGTTCTAGAAGTCCATTCTCCAAAACCATGCAACGACTTGTTTCAGGCTATTTACAGACAATGATGAAATTCATGTTCTTGATTAAAACCCTGTTCCACTGTAAGTAAACGTGAAACTCATCTGGCTTCACGTTGTCTTAATACAAGTTCTCTATTTCCTCCCCGACCCCGGGGGTCCTGACGGATGAGGGAAGCCAGGGGTTCCATTGCTAATGCAAATAGAAGCGGCGAGAGCGGGCAGTGCCGGGTCCCCTCGGCGGGCATGAAGCCGCATTGATCGGGGTGCACCAGTTCTTGTAAGTGGGGACGTAGCCATTGGGCCACCATGGTGGCGAAGAGTTTGACTTCCGTATTGATAAGGGAGATGGGACGGTAGTCCGTACAGACGAGGGAGGGCGGTTGCGTCTTTGGGAGGACTACGATGGTGGCCACATCAGTCTCTGGTGGGAAGGCCCCCACTTCGACTACGTGCTTAAACAGGTCTTGTATGTGCGGGACCAATGTGTCTCGGTAGGCCGCGTAATATTCTTGGAGGATATTGAAGATCTAATACAATTTGATGTTGCTGAAGAAGAAGTGAAAAGTGATGAAAATCCAAATTGAGTGAATTGAAGGAGTCATTGGAGAAGAGTGAAAAGAAGAAATCTAAAATTAGTAGATTGAAATAATCTAGTATTCTAGAGATTAAGTAGTGGAGTAATAGAGGCTAAGTCAAAAGACACAGTCAAAGTAGTAAAATGGCTAACACAGAGAATAATCAAAGTAGATGTACCTTCTTGAGAAGATGGTGTAGAATGTGCTGCTGCTGTACAGGATTATTAATGCTACTATGGAGTGTACTTGCTTTATTGGTTACTTTTAGAGTTACAATAGACACTTTTGGAATACATACTGAGAATATGACTAACATAGGGAAGAGTTCACAGAAAGTAGTGCCAACTAGAATTAGTAACCTTTACATACATAAAGATAGATCGATTAATGATTTTTCTAGCAATGTTTTTTCAAAATTGTTGTATGAATACGTAAAGACAATGGAAGTAAGGGATTGCTACGTCTGTATGCAATTGCCTGCATCCGTTTCAGAGGGAGTTACTTATCATCATCTTCCAGCTACGTATGGGATTTCATGTAGTGTGCTAAGTAGTGTTTTTTATATGTTAGGGAAAATAGATTATGAGATGTCTAATAAAGATAACATTTTTGGGCAATTGCCTATGAATAAGAAACTGAATCCTGCAAAAGAAGTTAACATTTTTGGTGAGATTTTTATTGAGACAGAAGAATTAACATTAGATTATATTTTTAGAAACAATTTAACTTGTAGTTTGAAGGAAGAAGAAAAAGCTTTCCTAGACATGGTAGAGAAAAGGAGAGTGAGCATGCATGAAAAGGCAGGAGAATATAAGATAAGTGAGACAGTGTGGGACATTGAGATGGGAAAGGAGTTGAAGAATGGGGCCAGATCAACTTTGGCATTAGATGCACCACAGAAGGGTAAACTATGCATTACCAGAAGGAAATCCCAATATGATAATTATTTCGTTGGGACTAGTGAGTGTCATGATACATACTTTATTGCAACAGGATGGGGTTTTAAAGGTGGAGAAGATCCAGTTTTCCCGGGAGTGTATTATATTTGTGGGAATAAGGCTTATTACAGGTTGCCTGACCATTGGTATGGCACATGTTATGTTGGCCTGGTCTTTCCAAAGATTTTTCATATAGATAAGATAGAGGATGTAGAACAAATTAATTTACTAACACGCTTTAAGAGAGAAACTTGGTCAGAAATTGTAGGAGATATTTTTGGAGCTTTGATTCCAGCAGTGGGAATTTCATTAAATGCATATGGAATTCGGAAGCTGTCAACAGTGGTGGATCGCTTATCGACAAGCACCACTGGAGGGTTTCTATTGGTGAATACGGAGATGGTTGCCTTACGCGCCATGTCTATGCAAAATTGACTTGCCCTTGATATTCTATTGGCCAAAGAGGGTGGAGTCTGTGGAATGCTGAAGGTTCAACATTGTTGCACTTACATTCCTGACGAAAGCAAAGATCTAAAGATCTATATCAAAAATATTACTGATTTGCATGAAGAATTAGTACCACTGGAAGCTGAAAGTATCTGGACTAAAATGGCTTATAAGATGATTGCTGTCAAGAACTTTATTGCTAAGATAGGTAGTACTTTAATTGGTAAGATATTATTTCCTTTGACATGTGTGATTGTTGCTTTATTGATACTTAGATTAGGGTGTTTGTGTTGTAAAAACAGGGGAGGGAAAAAGAAAATAATGAGAGAAAATATTGAAAAGAAACAAAAGAGGTCAAAGAGAGACCCACAAGAAATAGAATTAGAAGAATTTAGGGAGAGTGTGTACCTGGAATCGAAAAGAGATGATGAAAGAGAGACCGGTGTGTAGTGTTATATAAAAGACATTTCAATTTCTCCTAAGAAATGGGGACTACATTTTTTTTTTTGGGTTGGTTTTTGTGGTGATAATATATCACCAAAGGGGGGATTGCTGGAGCAGGGTTTTCTGTCAAAACCCGAATATCAGCATATATTTTTTTTAAATGTCATAATTAAAATTACTAATAATTAATTACTAGATATTAATTTTGTTGAAGTTTCTGACTAATCAACCTTACTAATGAAAGAATTATATGTGGGAATGCTTTTATGTTGCTTTATTAATACGTGAACTAAATCGGTGAGCAAATTAATTAAATAAGTGTTGCTAAAGTGCTATTGGTTATGTGTTTGCGCTTTAAAATAATGTGCTTTAATGCTTCTTTATGTCGCAGATGGCTAGATAATTACATACACATAAGGGTATTAGTGGAAATTAACACTGTATAATCATTACGATGTAGTAACGTTGTTTTGTGTCTCTTTTGATTAAGATTGTCCATTCTGGCCTAGTCAAAGATGGCCGACAATTACAGCCTGCATTTGAGTAGATGAAATACGAAGAGAGGCCTCGCTGAATATGGTTGAAATCCTGACCTCGGCCTCCGTCTGTATTAAAAGTTTCCGTGAGGACAGCAGCTCTGGGCTTGACGCCAGTTGTCACCAGTTATCCTTGGGAGAGAATAAAGCCACAATGAGCTTTGATAAACTTGCGGTGGCTTCACTATGATTTCGAGGAAGAGCATTCATGGATGTTACATTTTTTAGTTTGTGTTTCCTTCTTCCGTGTTTTTTTTTTTGAGATTTTCGAGAGCGGAGGTTTTTTCTAAATGTTGCGAGTCAACATCCTTTCCTGCTCGCTCAGCTCAACGGCTCAACGGACGTTTAAAGAGTTTGTTTGTAACTTTTAATCTGTAAGTTTTACTATAAATATTGTTAGACTAGAGAGGGTCTGGGGCCACTTCTTCCCGAACCCATGCTCGAGAGGATCGACACTGATTGAGAGGACGGCGACTCGGGAGACTTTACTGAGAGACCTGTCCTGACCTAATTACGACATTTAGCTAGAATAGGTAACTATGAGAATAATGATTTTGCTATTGATTGATTTCCATTAGAACTAATTTAGATAAACAACCTTTTGTTTGAATCACAGTGTCGGGTGGTTATTCCTTGTCAATTTATTGGGATCTCAGATGTGTTCTTATTGTTTATATCATGACTCGAGACATATCAATTAGGTTGCATTGACCTCAGTTTAGATGCAGATTGATTTAGGAGTTCTCTCGTATAATCAGTGTGGATAGAGTAATAGAATGAATGTTAGTATGATGGGCCCTAGCGTATGATGAGTGTATGTGCGTATGACTGTGGAATTACTCTGTCCGTGGAAGTAGGGGGAATTTATAAGCTCCGATCTGCAGCAACCCCTCAGCAGCCAGGATAGCTTGACTCCAGTGGCATGGAGAGCACGGGACCCACGTCTGTCCCAGGCTCACTGTACCACTGTATTCAAGCTAGCCTGGCTAATATGGCTAATATGTTGGCCATTCTCTAATGGTTCTAGAAGTCCATTCTCCAAAACCATGCAACGACTTGTTTCAGGCTATTTACAGACAATGATGAAATTCATGTTCTTGATTAAAACCCTGTTCCACTGTAAGTAAACGTGAAACTCATCTGGCTTCACGTTGTCTTAATACAAGTTCTCTATTTCCTCCCCGACCCCGGGGGTCCTGACGGATGAGGGAAGCCAGGGGTTCCATTGCTAATGCAAATAGAAGCGGCGAGAGCGGGCAGTGCCGGGTCCCCTCGGCGGGCATGAAGCCGCATTGATCGGGGTGCACCAGTTCTTGTAAGTGGGGACGTAGCCATTGGGCCACCATGGTGGCGAAGAGTTTGACTTCCGTATTGATAAGGGAGATGGGACGGTAGTCCGTACAGACGAGGGAGGGCGGTTGCGTCTTTGGGAGGACTACGATGGTGGCCACATCAGTCTCTGGTGGGAAGGCCCCCACTTCGACTACGTGCTTAAACAGGTCTTGTATGTGCGGGACCAATGTGTCTCGGTAGGCCGCGTAATATTCTTGGAGGATATTGAAGATCTAATACAATTTGATGTTGCTGAAGAAGAAGTGAAAAGTGATGAAAATCCAAATTGAGTGAATTGAAGGAGTCATTGGAGAAGAGTGAAAAGAAGAAATCTAAAATTAGTAGATTGAAATAATCTAGTATTCTAGAGATTAAGTAGTGGAGTAATAGAGGCTAAGTCAAAAGACACAGTCAAAGTAGTAAAATGGCTAACACAGAGAATAATCAAAGTAGATGTACCTTCTTGAGAAGATGGTGTAGAATGTGCTGCTGCTGTACAGGATTATTAATGCTACTATGGAGTGTACTTGCTTTATTGGTTACTTTTAGAGTTACAATAGACACTTTTGGAATACATACTGAGAATATGACTAACATAGGGAAGAGTTCACAGAAAGTAGTGCCAACTAGAATTAGTAACCTTTACATACATAAAGATAGATCGATTAATGATTTTTCTAGCAATGTTTTTTCAAAATTGTTGTATGAATACGTAAAGACAATGGAAGTAAGGGATTGCTACGTCTGTATGCAATTGCCTGCATCCGTTTCAGAGGGAGTTACTTATCATCATCTTCCAGCTACGTATGGGATTTCATGTAGTGTGCTAAGTAGTGTTTTTTATATGTTAGGGAAAATAGATTATGAGATGTCTAATAAAGATAACATTTTTGGGCAATTGCCTATGAATAAGAAACTGAATCCTGCAAAAGAAGTTAACATTTTTGGTGAGATTTTTATTGAGACAGAAGAATTAACATTAGATTATATTTTTAGAAACAATTTAACTTGTAGTTTGAAGGAAGAAGAAAAAGCTTTCCTAGACATGGTAGAGAAAAGGAGAGTGAGCATGCATGAAAAGGCAGGAGAATATAAGATAAGTGAGACAGTGTGGGACATTGAGATGGGAAAGGAGTTGAAGAATGGGGCCAGATCAACTTTGGCATTAGATGCACCACAGAAGGGTAAACTATGCATTACCAGAAGGAAATCCCAATATGATAATTATTTCGTTGGGACTAGTGAGTGTCATGATACATACTTTATTGCAACAGGATGGGGTTTTAAAGGTGGAGAAGATCCAGTTTTCCCGGGAGTGTATTATATTTGTGGGAATAAGGCTTATTACAGGTTGCCTGACCATTGGTATGGCACATGTTATGTTGGCCTGGTCTTTCCAAAGATTTTTCATATAGATAAGATAGAGGATGTAGAACAAATTAATTTACTAACACGCTTTAAGAGAGAAACTTGGTCAGAAATTGTAGGAGATATTTTTGGAGCTTTGATTCCAGCAGTGGGAATTTCATTAAATGCATATGGAATTCGGAAGCTGTCAACAGTGGTGGATCGCTTATCGACAAGCACCACTGGAGGGTTTCTATTGGTGAATACGGAGATGGTTGCCTTACGCGCCATGTCTATGCAAAATTGACTTGCCCTTGATATTCTATTGGCCAAAGAGGGTGGAGTCTGTGGAATGCTGAAGGTTCAACATTGTTGCACTTACATTCCTGACGAAAGCAAAGATCTAAAGATCTATATCAAAAATATTACTGATTTGCATGAAGAATTAGTACCACTGGAAGCTGAAAGTATCTGGACTAAAATGGCTTATAAGATGATTGCTGTCAAGAACTTTATTGCTAAGATAGGTAGTACTTTAATTGGTAAGATATTATTTCCTTTGACATGTGTGATTGTTGCTTTATTGATACTTAGATTAGGGTGTTTGTGTTGTAAAAACAGGGGAGGGAAAAAGAAAATAATGAGAGAAAATATTGAAAAGAAACAAAAGAGGTCAAAGAGAGACCCACAAGAAATAGAATTAGAAGAATTTAGGGAGAGTGTGTACCTGGAATCGAAAAGAGATGATGAAAGAGAGACCGGTGTGTAGTGTTATATAAAAGACATTTCAATTTCTCCTAAGAAATGGGGACTACATTTTTTTTTTTGGGTTGGTTTTTGTGGTGATAATATATCACCAAAGGGGGGATTGCTGGAGCAGGGTTTTCTGTCAAAACCCGAATATCAGCATATATTTTTTTTAAATGTCATAATTAAAATTACTAATAATTAATTACTAGATATTAATTTTGTTGAAGTTTCTGACTAATCAACCTTACTAATGAAAGAATTATATGTGGGAATGCTTTTATGTTGCTTTATTAATACGTGAACTAAATCGGTGAGCAAATTAATTAAATAAGTGTTGCTAAAGTGCTATTGGTTATGTGTTTGCGCTTTAAAATAATGTGCTTTAATGCTTCTTTATGTCGCAGATGGCTAGATAATTACATACACATAAGGGTATTAGTGGAAATTAACACTGTATAATCATTACGATGTAGTAACGTTGTTTTGTGTCTCTTTTGATTAAGATTGTCCATTCTGGCCTAGTCAAAGATGGCCGACAATTACAGCCTGCATTTGAGTAGATGAAATACGAAGAGAGGCCTCGCTGAATATGGTTGAAATCCTGACCTCGGCCTCCGTCTGTATTAAAAGTTTCCGTGAGGACAGCAGCTCTGGGCTTGACGCCAGTTGTCACCAGTTATCCTTGGGAGAGAATAAAGCCACAATGAGCTTTGATAAACTTGCGGTGGCTTCACTATGATTTCGAGGAAGAGCATTCATGGATGTTACATTTTTTAGTTTGTGTTTCCTTCTTCCGTGTTTTTTTTTTTGAGATTTTCGAGAGCGGAGGTTTTTTCTAAATGTTGCGAGTCAACATCCTTTCCTGCTCGCTCAGCTCAACGGCTCAACGGACGTTTAGAGTTTGTTTGTAACTTTTAATCTGTAAGTTTTACTATAAATATTGTTAGACTAGAGAGGGTCTGGGGCCACTTCTTCCCGAACCCATGCTCGAGAGGATCGACACTGATTGAGAGGACGGCGACTCGGGAGACTTTACTGAGAGACCTGTCCTGACCTAATTACGACATTTAGCTAGAATAGGTAACTATGAGAATAATGATTTTGCTATTGATTGATTTCCATTAGAACTAATTTAGATAAACAACCTTTTGTTTGAATCACAGTGTCGGGTGGTTATTCCTTGTCAATTTATTGGGATCTCAGATGTGTTCTTATTGTTTATATCATGACTCGAGACATATCAATTAGGTTGCATTGACCTCAGTTTAGATGCAGATTGATTTAGGAGTTCTCTCGTATAATCAGTGTGGATAGAGTAATAGAATGAATGTTAGTATGATGGGCCCTAGCGTATGATGAGTGTATGTGCGTATGACTGTGGAATTACTCTGTCCGTGGAAGTAGGGGGAATTTATAAGCTCCGATCTGCAGCAACCCCTCAGCAGCCAGGATAGCTTGACTCCAGTGGCATGGAGAGCACGGGACCCACGTCTGTCCCAGGCTCACTGTACCACTGTATTCAAGCTAGCCTGGCTAATATGGCTAATATGTTGGCCATTCTCTAATGGTTCTAGAAGTCCATTCTCCAAAACCATGCAACGACTTGTTTCAGGCTATTTACAGACAATGATGAAATTCATGTTCTTGATTAAAACCCTGTTCCACTGTAAGTAAACGTGAAACTCATCTGGCTTCACGTTGTCTTAATACAAGTTCTCTATTTCCTCCCCGTGCATCAAAAGTAACCCTCTCTATTCCATGAAATCTGAAAGAAGACTTCATACTCCTGCCACATAAATGAGAGGATAACAGGTATATTGTATAATGTTATTGAATGCCAATAAAGAATGTTGCACAAAAAAGTGTCATTTTTACTCCTTATGTCACCATTTACAGAAAGTGGCATTTGTAACGTCCCAAGACATACTGACAGACAGTGGCACCTGTAGAATCCTCAGACACAGAATGTCAGAAAGTGGTAATGCAGCTAATATCTCCAGACACTCATTGTCGGCAAATAGAACTTTGAACACCCCAAAGCATTTACAGTCAAATAGTACCTACTACTTGTAATATACCCAGATACTCATTGTCAGTAAGTTGAACACATAACACGTCACACCCTCCACTGCCAGAAACAGGTACTTCTAATATCACACACAATTCGCCTTCTGAAACAGGCACTTGTGATATCCCAGGTATTCCAAACTATCGGGAAATGGCATTTGTAATATCGTGATACTAAAAATCAGAGGTGGCGCTTGTAACATTTCAAGAAACAACGCTAGTCAGTGCCACGTAACAAAACCCTAACACAGAGGAACAGCTAACAACCGGAGCTATCTAATGTTAGAAACTGCATTGATAACATTCTCAACATCTAATTTCGGAAAATAGCATATAAGCATCCAATAGGCGACGAACATGAAAAGGCTGCACTTTGTTTCCTTAACATACAGTAAATAAATTACAGAAAGTCTGACTCATGGCATCTGATCGCGGAAAGTGACACCTGTATCACCCTAAAGCACACACTGTGAGAAAGCAAAACGTTTAACATCGCGTAAACTTATCTCAGAAAGGAGCACTTGCAGTCTACCAATGCATTTAATGCCATAAGTTGGCAGCTGAAAAATCTGATAACATCCATGAAATACAAGTCCCTGAAGTGGAAGGTGTTAAATACGCTGGCAGACTAAACAGTGCACATATTATATTACAAAAACTATGTGTTAAAGAAAAGGATTCGGATGTTAGAAAATAAAAAATGAATAAGTTGTGTGACAGATGGGGAGCCCTCAAAGCTGCATAACAATGGCCCCATCTCGCCATCAAGTAAGTACACAAAAGGACAGCCGGCAGGACAACTTCCTCTTATCATTGGATGGGGGCAGGTGTTAGGAGCAGCGAGTGTGTGGGCAGGAGTGAACACAAACAGTGGGCACATGCGTGGGTAGTACGCAGGCAAGCTGAGTAATAAGAAGGCAGAGAGCATTGCCTCTGATTAGGGTATGCACTTGTAGATTATTAGCACAAAGAGGGTACATACTGCTGGACCATGCACAAGAAAGTAGATGGGGGGGAGGCAGACAGACCGTGGTCACAGCCAATAATAAGAAATAGCAGAAACTGGCACACGCAGAGGGACGGGCAAGTGTTGCTAGCGGCAAATGACCTTCTCAGAGGGGGCCATCGGTAGAGGGCTTTACCTGGCATAGCACAGGGGTAAAGAACAAGTATTGGGGGTTTGGGCTTGTGTATAGGCAAACAACATCACAAAAAATGACAGTGAGGGCATGGAACTAAGGCATGGGGCACAGGCATTGTAGGAGGCACAGCTCAAAAGGCAGGAGCCGAGAAAGCATGAGCTTGGTGCTTAGGCAAATTTGATATGTTGCTAAGCTAGACAGGAGTCTGGTTTTCATGCAGGAAGGTAGCTTGGCCAGGAGCACTGGCAGGGGAGGACAGTAGTTAAGCAAACGACTCAGGCAGGGTTTCAGGCAAGGGGCACACAGAGGCGACTCCTGTTCGGGTTAAGTACAGTGGTGCCACTGCAGAGTCCCTACCGGGAGGACTCCACGTTGAAGCTGCTGCCGTCTAACAGGCGAATCTTGCAAAACAGGATCCTGTTCACAAAGGGCTTGTCCAGCTCTCAAACATGAAGCACGGCAGCTGTTTAGCTGTGCTGTGCTTTTTTCCAAGCAGACCAAGCCCTCTACTAGTCCGCCCCAAAGCAGAGCACGACGGAAGCTCTACATGGCTACCCCTACAGTGTTAAAAAAAGTGTAACACACAACAAGTACCTATCTGGAGGACCCCACGGTGAAGCTGTTGCTGCCCAACAGGCAAATCTTGCAAACCAGGATGATGCATGATGGAAGCGCTAGATGGCTGCCCCTCCAGTGTTTAAAAAAAAAGGTAAACACAACCAGTGACAGTGGTAGGTGGTGGTGTGGTGATGTCACCGGGGAGAGTAAGTGATTAATGGAACTGCAAGCAGTGACGGGCAAGAGAGGAGCAGGAAACCATGAGGGCGGCAAACTTCGAAGCTTGGAGGTCAACTCCTCTGGCGAGCTAATAAAAATGAATCGGTGGCCGTGAAGCAGTGCGCGCTGAAGAAAGGAAACACACCCATCAACTGAGGGGGTGAGCCGATGCAAGCACAAAAGAGTGCGCAGAAAGTGTAATAAATAACATGAAGAGTAAGAGCACATGTAAGAGGGGCAGTCACATGAGTGGTTACAAAAGTACAAAGGAGGGACTCCTTAGCATATTAATCAAACAAAAGCAGGCATTTACAAAGGACAGCAAAATAAACCAATTTAAAATTTAAGGTGCTTGAAGCGCATATTGTAGATACAGCATGTCTCAAAGAGACTTTGTGCATGTGCTGCCTAGGCAAGACCTAAAAAAGGAAATACACAAAATAACTTTTTTTGTAGCGCCCAGCAACAAATGACAGCTGCTGGGCTCTCCAAAAATGGAAAAAAAGTAACTGCCCGCAGGTGGGAGAACAACAGATGAGCAGGTTAGGGAAGCAATTGGTGGGGGTAGTTAAACATAAAGCTGGTTGTGGGGGAGCAGCACATGAAGGGGAGACCAACATGGACTGTGTCGCTGGAGAAAGAAGTACACAAGAGAGAGAAGACATGAGGAACAGAGCAAAACAGGCAGAGCATATGGGAAGGAGAAGCACATGAGAGCAGTGCACAAAAGAGAAAGAACAACATGGAACATGCAGGGTATGGAGGAGAACACAGCACAAGGAGGAGATAGCTAGAAAACACGTGCACTTTTATAGGCAGAAAGTCCAGTTTTTCGCGATTTTGTGTTTTGCAAAATAAATGCTAAAGTAGCTGTGAAGTCTGATCCCCACAATTTCCCAGACCTTTGCTGCAATAAAAGCAGAGAAACATTGCAGTCACTTGACACAGTGGTAAATGGTCAAGGTAATGTACTATAAAAGTGTCAACGCTTTCTCTGTGTTGTCTAATCTTGTGATTCGTATTAAAAAAAGACTTGAAATAAACCATGAAACCCCATTTGTTACTTAAATGAATAGGTTGACAATTGTAATGGTTGATTTTTTAGCAATTAGTTGTACCGTCCTGTATTTAAAGATTTTTGTGTGTAAATTCTATCCTAATAATAAAAAATATAAAACGTTGTAAAAAAAAGTAAATAATTATTATTTAAACTCCACTTTATTGTGACAATTTGTTTTATTACAGCACCTTATTACACATTTCAAGTAACTTATGTCATATGACAGTTATCTAGCATATAACTGTTTACCAAAAGCCCACATTCATTACAAGTTTCTCGTAATTGCTGTGTAATTTCTATACTCTCTGGGCCAAATTTAAAAGGAAGTTCCATAACGCTGAGTAGCAATAAAAGCTGCGGTGCTATATTGAGTAAAGGGAGAGGACAAATTAGCGCAATATCTAATAAGGTGTAGCACTTTTTTTTCTCTTCCTACGTTGGCTGACTGTAGGCTGCCTTGCTCCAATTCACACATCATTGCACCATAGTCCAATAGTGTTTGTGATGTAAAGCATAAGCTTTGTATTGGAATGGGGCCCTTTCTGTACAAAATATTATGCTTTCACATATTTTTTAACACATTTATAACTTTTTATGTGTGCTGTATAGTATAACATACATGCACATTTAGAAACGTTTTGAGAAAATAAAACATTTCTCTGATGTTATGCCTGCCTCGAGGAGATGACATTTTTTGTGTAACTCTCCGCCTAACAATGAAAGTAGATCGGGATTTTCATCAAAAACCCATGGGTGGTTGCATGGGAATGCCCATATACCACCCACTTTATGCCCAATTGACACAAAGTTGCGATAGTTAGTGCAACGCTCTACTTTGTGTTACTTTTAAGCTACTTTCCCAAAAAAAAAATGTTTTACGCTGGAAAGTAAATTCCAAAAATCAATACTTTGCAACAAGTTTGCATTACAGAAGGGACACAAACCAGTACAAAGTGTGATAGATCTGTCCCCACATTTCCAGTTACCATATCACCTTTGTCTTTCATTAAATTGAGAAAACAAGAGTGCTACCTTTCTCCAGTAGGAATGAGTTTGGAGCACTCAGACATTAATCTATGGCAACTTTTCAACTTAAAGAATCGTTGGGTAATTGAGAGTGTGGCTTTGATTGTCCCACCCCTACATATTGTACACCAATAGCCAGATACATCTTAGTCAGCACCGGCTTGCCCCGATAAGCTATCATGCTATGAGAGGAAGGTCAATACTACTGACATGCAATGGTTTTTTTTTTAAGGATCAACCTTCTTCTCTATGCGTGTCACACTTTCATCTTCAACCATTTTTGTACCCATCGCCTCCATTGGATCAGAGAGGGGGCTGTGGGAGATGTCCAGGCCATGGTCAACAATCTTTAGTCACGTAGAAGTGCCTGGTTTACAAATCATAAGGCACGTCATGCAGCATGAAGCTGCCTCAGAACATTTGAGGTGGATCACAGAATGTGATACTCTATAAATATCTTGGTATACAGCCAGGTGCTGCTTGCTGTACTAGGCTAAATGCTTTGAACTGTGATCTTTTTCTGATAGGAAGCCAGATTAATGTTTCAAGGGCAATAGTGAAATGATACTGACTTCTTAGTTTCAAGATTAACTGCGTTGTCTTTTTTGAGCTCTTTGGAGGTTAGTACAGCCCTTTCTATAGAGCCCTGTGCAATAGTTCAGTTGTAAGATGACCTCAGCTATAGCCAGAACTCTTTTATAAGGATTCCACAAAGTTGTCATAGTTGGTGAAACACATTTTTGGTTTACTGAGTTGTAGCAAAGAGATCACTATCAAGCAACACTTCTAGGTTTTCTGGTGTTGGGGATGAGCTCATTGTGTCAGACCATGTGAAAGATAAAAGAGAGAGATAACCAGTTTTCTGACCAATGAAGCCGAACCCTCTGACCTTCGTTTAAATGTGGATATCTTTCAAGCAATTTGCCTGGGTGTTGTTTGCCTGGTCTTATGGTCTATGTTACGTTATGTATGTATGAATAGATAGGGTATTAGGGTATTAGTTAAAAGATCATTATTAAAGAAAACATACATTACACCATGACACTCACCATTGCGTAGTGATGGTTCAGCCTACTTTCCATTGCAAAGCATTTTTTTGATTTGGTTCTAACATTTGACTGCATGGATGGATTTGCACGAAATGTTAAATATAACATTAAATATATAATATTAAATCGGATAGTTAAGTTTCAGCATAACAAGTTTTAGTAAGATCTTTTCACGGAAAAAAGTGAATGGGGAGGTTTTGGTTCACTTTTTGCCAGCTCAGCAGAGGCCTGCTGCTGCAACTAATTGAACAAGTTAGTTCACACTCCCTTTTGCCCTGCCAACCGGGAAGGACCAGGTGGATCCTACATCCTATGGAAAATTGGTATCCATCTGTGGGATGTCTCAGAAACATTTAGGTGCTGATGTATTGGTTGGCAGAAAGAGTACCCCCCCACCCTCCCCCAGTTGGCCTGCCAGATTTAGAGATGGGCAGACTGCCAGATTTACCCCCAATTGTCTAAATTTTACTACATTGGCATAAACCATCCTCTGATGGCCCAAGGGAGTGGGGTGGGTGCTTTGGGAGGTTACCCATCAGACCATCCACCCTATTTAGAGGGAGCTGTTAGGTGGCTTTTTTTTTTTACTGTCTCTCAGGGATAGTAAAAAAAAGTCAAATGATTCCCACACCATGGGATAAAACTCCTATGGTCTGCGGGCCATTAGTTTTTTTTCTTTCAAACAAACCCCACCTTTGGGAGTTTGTTTTGGAAAAATGAAAAAACAGGTAAAAGTTTGACAGGCAGCATGCTGTTTGAAATCGCCATCTGTCAAACCTTTACAACATTGACAGGAACCACGATGATGGTGGTTCCTACCAATGTATGGAGGTGTCCGCAGGGGCCAGTGGACATCTCTAAATTTGATGGGCGGAGTAAAGGCAGGGCGTACAGGCCTCCACCACCCTGTTTGCCTTTCCTCGATACGCCAAACCATAGTTCAGTCCCTTAAGGGAGTCCAGGGTTAGGGACAGAGATTCCAGTCCTGTTTTTTTTTGATAATCAAGTTTATTAAATTTTTCAGATCAGAAAAACATTGGTAGCATTCAGACACAGTATACAGATATATTATATTAAATGGGATACGATTTAGCCTCAATCGACACTTGTGGGCGAAACCCTGCCCTCGCCCACTGCTCATCACATACACGACCATTTGGACCCTTCACACTGGCGATAAATTGAACCATTTGTCCCATATTTTGTCAAAGAGTTCTGGGCAACCTCGGGCCTCGAAGAGGGGCTCCTCTTGGGTACCACACCAGTCCACCCCCGCCTCCAGACCCTCACGGTGGGCGGCTTGGCCTGGGACCAAAGCGCTGTGATATCACGCTTTGCCACTGCCACTGCCGTGCCCAGAAAGCGCTTGTCGGCCCGTGATCCATCAAGGCCATTGAACACTCCCAGGATCAGGCGTAGCGGGTCACTCTAGAGCTTGTGTAAGTTCACGCTCCACCCCCACCCAGAACGGTGGTAAAAATCGGCTGGGGCGTGGTTGCAGCGCAGGCATGCTGGGGAGGGCCGCAGGCGAGCGCTGAACATATGTGCCGGGGTGAGGTATCCCGTGTGGCGGTAGTAGAGTTGGACTAGACGCAACTTGGAGGAGGTCGTCAGGGTCTTGGGTGCCATAAGGGCGTCCCTCCAGTCAGCGTTTTCTAGGGGACCCAGCCGCCCCTCCCACCAGGCACGGAGCAAGTCTAAGGACGCGGGACCGTTGTTCACCAAGGAGCGGTAAATCCGTGACACCCCCCCCCCCCTCTGCCCAGGTTCCCCATCATCACTTGGGCCTCCAGGGGACTACATTCGGGGAAGGAGGTGGGGGACGGGATGTGGACTCAACTGCAAGTATTTGTAGAATTGGGAGGAGTGGGGAGAGTGGCGGTGTTGTAGGTCTGCAAACGATCTGACATGGTCCCCCACCCAAATGTCCCCAAGCAGTGAGATCCCGATGTGGTCCCATTTATGGAAGTTCTGGAGGGACGAGACCTCCTCTAGCCAGGCCCCACTCCACAGAGGCGTCTGCCTGGTGAGTTTCCGATCCCATTTAACGTACCGTAGGGCGGTTCGCCATGCCATGAGCACCGTTCTAGTGATGGGGGTAAGATCCCGTCGGACTGGGCTCTGTTACAGGTAAGCCTGGAGTTGCGCAAAATCCGTCGTCCGGAGCTCCACTCGGTACGCCGGGTCAGACCAGCCGCCCGCGAACCAGTAGTGGATCACGATCAGCCTCGTGGCCAGATAGTAGAGGTGGAGATTGGTCACCCCCATTCCTCCATCATAGGGGGGGTATGCGGCAATGCACTAGGGACACGCGCGGTCTCCCTCCTCCCCATAAAAATCTGAGCCCAGAGACCCGTTCAAAGGCCGAAAGGGTCCGCCAGGAAAAGGAGGACGTCATCGGCGTACGGGGCAATTTTGTCCATCTGGTGCGGATCCCAGGCCCAGCCGCGGATGAGGGGGTCCTGACGGATGAGGGAAGCCAGGGGTTCCATTGCTAATGCAAATAGAAGCGGCGAGAGCGGGCAGTGCCGGGTCCCCTCGGCGGGCATGAAGCCGCATTGATCGGGGTGCACCAGTTCTTGTAAGTGGGGACGTAGCCATTGGGCCACCATGGTGGCGAAGAGTTTGACTTCCGTATTGATAAGGGAGATGGGACGGTAGTCCGTACAGACGAGGGAGGGCGGTTGCGTCTTTGGGAGGACTACGATGGTGGCCACATCAGTCTCTGGTGGGAAGGCCCCCACTTCGACTACGTGCTTAAACAGGTCTTGTATGTGCGGGACCAATGTGTCTCGGTAGGCCGCGGAATATTCTTGGGGGTAACCGTCCGGCCCGGGCGTTTTGCCGGAGCGCAACAGTGAGATAGCCCCATGTATCTCTTCCGGGGTGAAAGGCCGGTCTAGGGACTCGGAGTCCATCTGGGAGAGGCAGGGCAGTTGAGTCCCGGTCTCGTCAGCAAAGCCTCCAGTGAGGTCTGGGGAGGGTGAGCTGCGTAAAGGGCTGCGTAATAGCCCACGAACGTCTGGGCAATGTCTTGGGAGGTAGTGTGGTGCGTTCCGGTTCCATCCCAAATCTCGGGAATGCGATTAGCTCTAGGGTAGGACACCAGATTGTGGACAAGTTTGCCATTTTTGTCACCCCAACCGTACACACGCACAACCGAAGAGCGTCAAAGCATTTTAGCGGATTTCATCGAGATCCGGCAAATTTCCTCTCGGATCAGTGTAAGCTGTCGGGTGGAGTCATCGCTATCATTGGTAGCCTGGGCATCCTCCAGATGCGCCGCCTGGGCCTCCAGCTGCGTGAGTCGGGCGGATTGTTCTAGACGTTTCGCCTGGACCAGACCCCTAGCCACCCCACGCATCACGGCCTTGCTGGCCTCCCACAGCGTGCCCGACGAGGGGACCGAGCCCGCATTCGTTGAAAAATATTGCTGCAGTTCCTGCCAGAGGGACTCCGCGAAGTCTGCGTCCTGTAGGAACCAGGCATTCATTCGCCATACCGTGCGGGCACCGCCAGGGGGGTGTCCGAGACAAAGGGAGACGGGAGAGTGGTCTGAGATACCCCTGGGTAAGACAATGGACCCGGACATCAATTGACAGTCCACGGCCGATTGTAGTAACAGGTTGATACGAGAGTGAGTGTGGTGAGCCGCCAGCGTGTGGGTAAATTGGACCTTGCAGGGATTCCACACCCTCCAGGCATTGCAGAGACCCAGGGCCGAGGACCAGTCAGATAGGCGTTTTGCAGAGGCAAGGCGGGCTGCCGATGAGGTACCCGTTGTTTCACGTGAGGGCTGTAAAACGGCACCTCCTATAACCGTCAGGCCTTGTGGAAAGGAGGAAAGCTCCAGTGTGAGGCAGCGGAGGGCAGGGGCCATGACGGCGGGAGGGATGTATGTGCATAGGAGATTAATGGGGTGTCCCTCAATCCTTCCCGTCAGAGCCACATAGCGGCCTTGTGCGTCTGTGTCGGCTTGTGTCAGGGTGAAGGGCAGCTCTTCCCGGAGTAGAATTGCCACTCCCCAGGAGTCCCGTGTGAACCCAGAATGCCAGGCCCGTACCGGGCGAGGAAATTACATTGTGAGCCCAGAAGATGCGTTTCCTGCAGGAACAGGATATCTAGTGCATACCGGTGGGCGCTTCGAAGGACAGCAGTGCGTTTTATGCGGTCTAGTAGGCCGTTGAAATTCCACGAAAGCACGTGGAGGGGCCTAGGTAGGGTGGACACCATCGTGGTGAGTGGTATAGGGAAGAGAAGGTGCAAGCGTAGGCAGTGTCTGGTCCTGGTGTGAACGGGCTTCTGGGCAGGAGGTGTGCATCAAGGTGAGTCTTGTGTTGTCGCTAGTGACGTGTATGCATGTGTAGCTACGAAAAGGAACAGAGAACAGCGGCCCGTGGGCGGCTAAAAACAACAAACGAACTGGAGACAACGGTCTCCCCCCTCTTTGCCTCCCAACTCCCCCCACCCTACACTTCAGAACGTGAAGTATCTGTCGCCCTGAAAAGGAAAACAAGTTAAACAACAAGAGACTGGTCGCTAAGCTAGAGGGTACTCTTGCACCACTGAGTTATATGCATCCAAAACTAGTATGGGAAGCCCTGCACAAACTCACATGGGGATACTATTCTATTGTAGCATGTGCATAGCTCTTACTCCCACTAGGTGGGGTGCTGAAGAGTTGGCACACATGGTTAGCAAGCAACCACGTAGGTTGCTGTGGAAGGGTGTTGTTTATGTGCTTATGTGGAAAGTTTTTTCATGTCATGTGTGATGAACACCGAGGCGTGGTTATCGTATTAGGTAGCGCAGAGCCTGACTCTGTGATAGGCGAGGGTATGCTATAAGTAGACGCACAAATTATAATTCCAACAAGGACCAAAACATATAGGCACCTCACATCACTGCCAGCTAAATGCTCAGCCTGTGTACACCAAAAAATCCGAGAAAGTTCCGCAATCCAAATGGAACATGCGCCAGGCAGAAATGGTACTGGATGAAAAAATAGGATGCCATAGTGGAAGAATTGGAGACATGAATAATGGTCGTTTTGTTTTTAAAAAGCAAGGATTCTGCTTACTGCTGAACAAATACGCCTCATGAACGAGAAAGCAAATGGAATAGAATTCAAGGCTAGCAACCTGTGCAGAAACTACTGTATCTTTAAAAGGTTCAAATTCCACCTACTCCTCCTAGTCCCAAGTTAGCCAAATTTCCGAGCATATGTTCAGGCCTCGGCGCCTCCCAAGTTCCCAAAGGCTCCTATTCTTTCTGATCCTTTTTACATTACTTGGGATGGCTATCAACCCTCGGACAGCATGACGGGCACTCCTGCTAGTTCCAGAGCCATCAGAAACCTGCAAAACCCAGCTATACAGTGTAGTGCCAATATCGGCTGAAGGTTTATTAGCATACCAATATGCCAACATGGTGGGTTATCTTACAGGCGATCCAAAGGCAAGCCGCCCCTTGCGGCCTACCACCTGATGGGCCAACTTGCATCGTGGTCTTAGCCAATCGGTGCTTAGCGGTTGTGGTGAGGGGAGCCCCTCCCACTTCCGGTGAACCATTGGTCTACCATATAACTCACACGCCCCCCCCCACGAGGGGCGTAGCGTTCAAGCTTCCCCCGGTTGTACAGGTTTCCAACCGCCCGTAGGACAGATGGGGTGGCGTCGCACCCCAGGGTCCACCGCACAGACTTCCTGGGGATATTCGGCCTCAGCATCCTTTGTGCTCCTGAAGAGGGTATCCCTGAGTACCTGTCCGCCTCTGGATCGCCATGTAACTCCACCACAGCCCTGGGTGTGGCGACCGTCGCAGCCAGGGCCCCCCACCAAGGCCGGCATTCCTACTTACATCCTGCTAATTCTAGGGCCTCTCCCCTATCCGGCAAGAACAGGTCTATGCTTATACTGGACAGATGTACCCCATCGTCCTAAAAACACCCTGTGAATTTGGCGTGTAGCACCCATGTCTAATGAAGCCAAACCCCCTCTGCTCAGTGAATTTACGTATAGCGCAGATGAACCTCCTGCGCGCAGGCTCCATCGCTCCCCCGACCGAGCTCCATGCCACGGGAGCCGGGGGGTGATTTCAGACCACTGAAGTTCACCTGTCCCCAATTGGTTGCTAATTTGCACCGTGTGGTCTTCGTGGTCTTCTTCTAGGGTGCATTACTTCGCCACATTGACCAGACAATTTCATAGTTCTTTTCAATTTATCCCTGGTGAACATAGTAATGGTGTCACAACAGGTTTGAAGGAATAAGTATATGGTGCCCGTTATTAGACACTGCACCCTTTCGTGAAGTGACAATTTATGCAGCCTACCCTGCTTGCTGAACCTTCGACCGGTCACAGATGCCCGGTGCCTGCTATCCACCTGTAACCCTTGATACTTACACCAGTAATGGTTTTGGACTACAAGGTTTTGTGTCAAATGTTTCGTTGTAATCCCTTTGGTGGATCCGCTGGGACCCTTCTGTATCCCTGCAACTGCTGTGTCACGCACTATGGCCCTTTAATGCCCTTGCCCGTCCCTCAAAGACACCTGACAGCCTGATGCCCCCCGCAGCTTTGGTGAGGGGTTTTGGGCCCAGCACACCAAGTCTGTGCTTCTAACATTTATCTACCCTCGAGGCGCCAGTTACTGTGAGTGCCTCCTGTGAGTGCCTGTCAATGGCCATTCCCCCTTTTGATGACTATCCTGCCATGGGATATGTGACATAAGCACGGATGTCCCCGTGTACCTGCCGTGTAAGAGGGGGAACAACATGAACGAATACTTGCCCCTTCTTGAGCAGTGGGAACGCCAAAACAATCCTTCTTCAAACATTTTAGCCAAATATGCTCTGACCCCATGTTTCCCTCAGCTTATTGCACCGCAACCCACAAGTTAGCTAGCAGCTTCTGCAAATGCCTGGCTCCCTCGCTAGAGGGCGGGTCTTTCTGTCTGTCCTGGATGGTCTCGAGGATCCATCTCCTCGTGCATGCTTGCAACCCTTAACATTATCACATTAGTTGGACAAGCCCACTGCCTGGCCGCAAGCTTAGCTAACGTTTCCAACATTGGCGTTATGCCGTCTATGGTGTTAAGCTTCCCTTTGCTCCAGGGGAGAGCAGCCCTGTCTGGCGGTGTGTGTACTGAAGGAGATGTGTCCTGGAAGTACCATTGATTTGAGTTCAAATGTCACTTCTTTCACAGTACTTGGTGTGTTTAATAAGACTAATAACAGGTCCAACAAATCACTCGGGCATTCCCCGCTTACTTTAACATGTTGGATTGAGGGGATCCTGTGAAATATGTCAGCTATCTCCCTTGGCCTACCATCCCTTTAACACAAGGTTTACCTCTTTAGGCATGCCACTAATTGTCTCCATCATGCGTTTAAGTCTAGTTTGAGACCTGCTTAGACAACATCCCTTCTAACACACCGTGTAGAGTAACTATTCATGTTTGTCTCTTGACAAGTCGCCCCGTTTGCCTGGCCCTCGTTGGACCCAAGGCAGCTTTTAACAAGCACCCTCCACTGCATGTCAACCCCTGTTGTTGAGTTTTCGACTGTTGATTTTGCCTGCCCACATCCGGACCCTTCCAGTAAAACCAGCCACACCAATTGCCTACCTGGCCAGTAACGTGCCAACATGTGTCCAATGAGATTAAACCAATTAGAGGCTTTATTGTCTCAGCCAGACCCGAGGTGGAGCCAGAGCTGAATGGTCTTAGGTGGTCAGAATGGAGGAGGTATGTGTGGCTATTGCAGGCCCAAAATCTGTGCAAATTGATAATGCATCACCATAGTGCCAACGGGCCTGAGTATAAGAAACTTGCGATGCTGTGATACAACTTATGTAAATGTCTCCGCCTGGGCCACAATGTAGGAGGTATATGTGTGGCTTGTGCAGGCCCAACTAATCTGCAAGGCTACCTAGCTCGCTCAGGCAATGTGCTGCATATTGCCTGGTATTTAGCCGCTATGTCATTGCCTCCCTATATTTACTACAAAAGGAGCACTACACCTACAAGCCCATCTGTTGGCTTAGTCAATGCTTCTTAGTTGCATAAGATAAATAAGCCACAAATATAGCTTTCTTGCATAGCCAACCGAGAGCTAGCCGCCCCACCCATGGCTGCTTAGGTTTCAACTGCTATGTGTGACATTACCCTCATTTCAGTGCACTAAGAGTGACATTTAAAAGACTATGAATGACACTTTCTTGCTAGCAATCAAACCATGAAGATGAGGGAGACATACCGGTATCAGTAATTACGCCCATTTGACCAACAAGAAACTCTAAGAAGATCAAGGTTTAAGGCTGCTTTTGTGAGATATTCCCGAGCTTGAAGTGTGCATGTGTGAGACAGTAACATATATACAATACTTTGGGAGTCAAAGTGCCTGGTCTGGTATGAGACTGACGTAGTCCAGATGGAGCAGAGTATCACAAATATACACAGTCAGTCTGAACAGCCTGGCACCGTAAGTACAGGCGATGGGCGCCTGCAAACTACAAGCCTTGCATGATGTACACACCTTGCGCTGAGGGAGGAACCGGCTCGTGCCGGCTTCGCCTCATACTGAGGACGCCACTCACTGACCCATGGTGCCATCATCAAACTGCACCCCAAAGGCCCCCCCAAGCAGCAGCTGCATCTAGAGAGAGCACTGCCCTCCACTACCCGGGGACGGGAGGCCCGAATCTGCCCCTCTCGAGCACAGGACACCAACAATGCGAACAGCCCCAATATGGCTTTGGTGTAGTATTATACTGAAAATGCAACGATTCTGGACAGGTGGCGCATGTGCTTGCAAAGAACACAGTCTCTTATCAAATTGGCGCCAACCAAGTACAAGTCTCTTTTTATTCTTCTCAACTTGTGAGAGCAAAACTAACACCCACGGTCGCACTACCGACCCACAGCGCTCCGATTCCCGAGCCCAGTGTGCCTCCCTGCAAAGTTTCACCACGCGCCACTTGGGCCATGTGTTCCACCCTTACAACATCACTAAAATGTTTCTTTTAGATCAAAACAAAACTTCCTAAATGCTAGTTGGTAGAGTCACCTATTATTTTCATTACTATTAGTGAGCTGCTGCTGTGCTACCGTATTGCAAACACATCACCATCCCCGAAAATTGTATGGAAACACATTTAGAAATTGGAAGAGTATGCCCGTGCACTGTCAGTAACTCTTCCCAAAGTGGGCATGAAAGAGCTGTACTGTATCAAATTCAAAGCTGTTCCAAACAGGGGCCCCCAAATAAGTTTCTACCAAGGGCAACTGATAATACTACCGCATGTGCTGTTGTACACGTGTATGCACTCCTGACCTGGTTTGGAAATTATATGAATTGTGCCCACTGTGGCGCCGCCGCACACTTTCGCGGAGTGACAACTTACTCGGTTCACCATGCAACTGACCCTGTTGCTTAATACAGTCCCTTTATGCCCTTGCCTGTCAGTCACAGATCCTGACAACATAATGCCCAGCAGCATGTTGGAGGGGAGAGTACCACGTACCAGTTTGCGTTTCCATCATACCTTTACAGAAGCTCCTGTTCGTGTAAAGTGTGTGTCACTGTCCTGGCAAGGCATACCCAGTAACCCGTCCCAACCCCCTCAAGTTGACCAACCCTCTATCCCAAAGTGGCCTATTTGGTGTAAACATTCTATCGAATCCATTGTTGTGATCTGTACAATAGAGCAGTGGATTGGGGATCTATAGGAACGGCATGCATTCTCTACACCATATTGTAATGCTCCTAGTATCCTGATTGTGCTACTACAGTGACAAAATGTGGCCCAAAGCCTGTACGTGGAGCACATGATCCACTTAATCGCAAATCACTCCCCCCCTCCCCTAGTCAGGGACCAAGAGGGGATGGAAAAGGCCATGGCCCCTCAAAGGAACGACATTTGAAAGGCATAGTCCTGTTCAATAATACCCCATTCTGCTTACCCTACGTTCGTTTTTCCAAGCTTGCCCTGCCTAAAATTCTCTTAATATCATCGTTCATGTACCACCTCCCATTTCATAAATGAATATGATATGCCGCTAGCCTGCAGGTGACCACTGGTGGTCAACAGGGTTCCATTTGTACGAACAGCGCTCTTCAATTCTACTATTGTTAGGGAAACAACTCAATACAGTCACGGTGATTGAACGGTGTTTCCAACCCATCAAGCTCTTTTCATATCTGAGGTGTATTAAAAGATTGCATATTCAGGGTCAGCCAAGTTCTAAATGCATAATACTTACCACCGACAGCCAGCACATGCAGTCGGGTAAGGGCCATTTTAACGAACAAAGCAGGAACACCCGGACTGCTAACCACCTGCATGCCCAATAGTAATGGTGAAGTGTCACCCATGGTCGTAGAACTGTCCTATTATACAGAAATTAGGAACATGTCGGTCAGGCGCCATACGCTGTTAGTAAACACTCCAATCAATGTGTTGAACCCGAGGTTATTCTTTGCTTCATTCTCTTTTAACCGAGTTCTGCCTGATATCCTTTGTACTAGTTGTAGCCGCTTTGTATAGCGCGAACCCGCCCAGCATGTAATGGAGCGCTCCACGTGAGGACCCGTTACCTTCCACAAGGACATGGTCAATTATTGTAGACCCGGGGGAGAAAGGGATTTGCCCAGGATTAACGTTTTGCGATTCGAGCCCAGACTCGGATCACATGCTGCAGGCACAGAAATGTGCACTTGTATAATAAGCAGTTGAGAACCCTGCCGCCTGTGCATTTCAACGCGGGAAAATTGTTGTTTTAATCACGTACCCACAAGTACCTCTGGTGAACGTTGGGAAACGACTATTTTAATTAACCTGGTGCAGTCTGAGCAATACGTTCTCTTCATTTATTCCAAAAACGTGGGGTGAAGGAGAATGTTTTTTCATGAAAAAGGGACCAAAAAAGTTGAAAAAATAATGATGACCAGGGATGACTAGACTTTCGATTGTATCGTTTTTAAAACGATGCAGCGTCAATCCTGTTTTTAAATGGTCTGTATTAATAAATACAGCAGTACTGTAGCGCTAGCCTGCGCACCGCCTTCCCTTGTACATAGGCTCGGAAGATAAGTGATAAGCCTAGAAGCCCACCAACTGTATTGACGCATCGGATTACAATGCACTTGGCACGGTAGGTAACTAATTTGCCCCGAAGCACAAACTGGATTGATGCGTTACGTGCGCACGCAAAACCCTCAAAGCTAACCACCCACTATGCCCCCTCAACCTGCTCTGCAACTACAGCTGATAATTGGCCTCCTAGCAGGAGAATGCATGCAACATAGCGGGCAAGGAAACATAGCGGATCAGAGAACATATCCAACCCCGGTTATACACATTAGCATACTATATTCCTTGGAATTTCGAAACAGATACCTTGACTTCTGGTATCAGAGCGCTTCATATGAGCACCAGGTCCGTTATCTGGTAACGCATTCAAGTTATAAGGTACCAAAAAGAATACAATTATTATTATTATTATTTTTGTATCCCGGAGGAGGCAGGGGAAGTGTAGGATTTCTTAAAGCTTGTCAAACCGCTACACGAGCGCTTGAAAGAGCCTTGCTTCTATCCAGGTTGAGCTATGAAACGCTCGCGTTCATAGATTGCATGCCGCTTTTAGGGGTTATAACTAAGAGGAATTAGTGCACGAGAAATCAGGTAGCGCCCCACCTGGTGCCAGTGCAGTGGAGGGCGAAAACGGCACACAGTTTGCATGGCACAAAGTGTGACACGGGTGACCCTCAGGCTTCCACCCCTGTGAGTCTTCATTTTGCCTGCATACACCCATCATCCCAAGCCCAGTCAACGTGCGGCAGACTGGAAGCCGAGCACCTGACCCCAAAATCCTGCACAGATCCCCCGGATGACCGGTTCCACCCAACCAGGCTGTTGGAGTCAAGGACACAGGGAGGGGAGGGCCCCACAGCTCACATTGTAACGCAGGCAAGCCTGGCACCCCGCGCCAGTCTCCACATAGGCTGTCCCCTAAGGAGGACACGGGCCTAGCGCCATATCTGCTCTTACCTAAACCCAAGTAAAGAGAGAGGCAAACTAAATTCCGCGCTTAGCCAGGTTGGTAGAGGGGCAGCGGCAGCACAGCGGGCCTCGGATGCCCGTTGGGCCGCACGGCGGCAGGGATTTACATCGGAGCTGAGCGAGGAAACTGGTGTCCAAAGCGGCACGCGGCAGGACACACCTGGTAAAGTGCACCCCCGCCCTTGTCTCGAGGAACTGGACGCGCCGGGTGACCCTATCCCCCAATGCGAGGCCACGCAAGGGACAAAAGAACATATAAACGCCATATAGCGGCAGAACCGACTTTCTTGCGACACTGCCCAAGCAACCCCTCACAAGTGCTTTCGACACCCCAGCGCCACCAGGCCGGGCGAGGGCAGCCGCTGGCCCCGCCGCTTACACCAGCACACCAGAAAACGCAAGCGCGCCCCACAGGAGAGTAGCGGGGGGCCTGCCAAAGCAACCAAAGGTCCGTCCAGGAGGGCTGAGGGCCTAAATACCTGTTACAATGCACATATAATTGCAGCCCAGGGGGATCGCCACAAGCTTGAGCAGGCACCGGGCGAGCCGGGATACCCCGCCACAACGTCACCGCAGCACGCATGGAAGCAGGAGGTCCCGGGCCTAAATCCCCGTGGATGGTGTCCCGCATGAAGCTCCGCCCCCAGCGCCGCCGGAATCCTTGGTGCCCCCACACGCAACACGGGCCTAAAGCCCCATATGCTCCTGACCTCCTGTGCTCAATAAAAAAAAAAAAGGGGGGGGGGCACAAACCCGCTGTCCCCCCCATCCCTCTAAATCCACCACCCGGGCGGGTGCCGGAAAGTGGGGGACTCGGTGTTGGGCACAGCTGACGGGGTGGGCAGCCCGACCCCCCCCTTACCCACAGGCGGCCCGAGACAAAAGCTGGCCCGCGCTACAGCCAAATGAAGAACTGGGGGGGAGGGTATAGCTATGCCTTACTGCTCACAATGCAAATCAAGTCAGCAGCTCCCGAGGGGCACCCGAACGGCGTCAGTGATGAAACGCCTCCTAACCGCAACCCAGGCCCAGGGACGTCACATATGGACCCGTGGAGCTGTACCAACCACCCCACCCCCCCACACTTGGCGATCCGCAGCCGCGGCGATGGCCCGGCGCAGGATCCCATGCCTATTTAAGAAAGTGGGTGGGGGGGGATACGGAGTTCACCAACTCACCGCAATGTGGTACAGCTCCAGGGAGACCCGTCCAATCAGCGTCAGGGTGAGGGGACAAAGAGGCCGCCAGGTGGGCGGGGGAGGAATTTATACCTCTCCCCGACCCCACCCCGGCAGGAAGTGACGCGCGGGACCCCCAAGGGGTCTCTGGACACTAGGCTGCCCAGTGTGCCATCTTGTGGCACTAAAGAGGCCGCCCTCTTATGAGGGTTCCCTGCGGTGACTATGTTGGTCAGCCCCCATTTGCTAAGTACGTAAAGTACTGTACAGGTTTATGGCTATCGATTGGCTGTAAATTTAGTAGGGATACATTTTCAATTGCTCTGCATGCACCACATAAACCCTACTGTGAATAGGCCACACCTCACTGGGCAAACGAGTCAATCTACATATCTTCCAGGGAGAGCTAAGACCCGCTACCTCACAAGGATCCACACTCGGCTTCTAACGATACTCTCATTCCGGTGGCGTGTGGGTGGAATTCTTGGGGAGTGGGGGAGGCTACCGAAAGTCTACACCATTAAGAAATCTTATAGCATAATCCTGCAAAAAAAAAGTAAAAAGCTCAAAATGATCTAAAATCTCACTTAAAAAGCTATTAATTACACTAAAGCATTTTAATGATACCAAAGGTCACTTACAAATGTTTAAATCAGGAGTGTGGAATTTAATAACATATCTACTTGTCCATGGGGCAGGTTACTTCATAAATCTACTTGTCCTGTAACAAAATCCACTTGTCCCTTTTGTGCCATGTAATGCGGTGACAAATTATGGCAGCAATACCCTTGTATAAGAGCTCCGAAATAGCCTCTCTGAATATGCCAGGGCTCCTTCCATAGCAGGGTATGAATACTAGCAATTCCCTTATGTTGCCACATTTCCGCAGATCTACATACTGGCGCTGAAGTTAAGCAACAGTTTCAGGGTTGGAATGCCCTTTTGAGTCTGTGCAAACCTACTAACTTGCATGTTTTAAGGGTTTTCACCAACTCTTCTCTATTTACTACTGACAATGGCAGACATAAAACTTCTTCCTGGGTCGGGAAAAAAGTGGTTGGAGGGGAAGTAAACTTGCAAACGTTCCGATTTTCGCATGAGCAAATCTACACATGCATATTTGCTCATGCTAAAATGCAGTTCACAAATATTTTCTAGGAGTAATATTTCTTGGCCTACTTCTGTAAATTCTTGTGAATTCAAGAAAGTCATATAGCTGCACTTAATGCAAGGACATAAGTCCACTTTTGAGACTTTACTTAATAATTGGCACCCTAATTAGGTCTGGCGTTAACCATGACATGTTGTATTTATTCAAATGTCTCTCTCTGTCAGTTGACTAGCTTCACTGTGAATGAAAGCATTCTGTTCTTTCACAAGGAGCATAATTGACACACGGTCGTTTTGTTCAGTGCCAGGAACTACTGTGGCAATGTTTGCTTTTTGAGACCGAAACAATTTTTGCTTTTGCCAATGTTTGTTATAATGATGCGGGCCCAGCAGCACCCACACCAATAAGGTTTTACAAAAAACATGCCAAAACAAGTCATGCATTGATAAAACCAAAAGACTGACCAACAATTTCAGACCAATTGGCTTTACCAATGCTTGTTTATTTTTATGTTTCCCATAATCTTATTAAAACTGGTTACAGTGATTTTCCATTATGAATATTTTTGGGAAATACTAGCATGCATCAACACATTTTACTAAATGATGCTGCAGAAAAACGCTCCCTAAAATGTTACAGTAGTTTAGCTGAATGTTTTGCTTTTTTTGTGAACATTTTATCTTGAAAGCAAAGAATAATCAGTCTTGCTTTCAAGCGTCTTTCAAGCATAGCCTCATAGTGCTAAACAATAAAAGCGTGTGCACCCATTTTTATACTTTAACCACTGTCAGTAGTAGTCTGAGCTTACAACATGTACTTAGATCGCTCACCCTAATAATAAAGGTTTTGTATTTATGAACCATAAATACAAGTTTGAACAGCGTTAAAACATGGAAACAAATATTACCTTAACTACAGGCAATGCTCTGCCTGATCCATCATGTGGGACTATAAACTGGCAGTCAAAGGGTTTGTGATGTAGGGTGTTGGGCCTACTTGTCCCAAGGACAAAATACACATGGAAACTTGTTGCCCTTGACCTCAAACAATATGTCCCGGGCGTCGGGCTATAGGAATTCCACATCCCTGTTAAATACCCCACTATCTGCCAGAAGCTTGGAGAATTATAATAGAATTATGTCAATTTCCCCAGAAA
The DNA here is from genome assembly GCF_964204655.1 of Triturus cristatus. NCBI lineage: Eukaryota > Metazoa > Chordata > Amphibia > Caudata > Salamandridae > Triturus > Triturus cristatus. The sequence continues at coordinate 811,864,721 of NC_140583.1, read as the reverse complement.
GGGCTAATATGACCACAATTCTCTCGGAAATATTTATTGAAAATGACAAATGGATTGAGTTGAGTTACTTAGGTAAATTCTTTATTGGCACATAGTTATTTACCTCTGAAATCAGTGGTGTAACGCAAAATTATGCCCCCCGTGCAGAAAGTGCTGAAGGGCCCTTGAGTCTCCCATATCTCACAAATATTCATTAGCTTTGGGCTTAATGACCCCCCCCCCTATAGGTTTGGGGCCACATCAATGGTCGCCCCCCCCAACCCCTGCATGTGCCACAGGGCTGCATTACACCCCTGTCTGAAATACATTTTTGGCCATGGTGCCACTGAGACTTTGCACTGGCTAAATCACTATCATGTTTACCCCGTGGATGCCATTTCACAAAAAACCCGGGGGCTGCTGAAGTATCATTACAAAGTCTTTGAACTTTCCTGACATCACACCGTGAACCCCTTATTTATTCCTTAGTAGGCAGGGATGGGCGAGGTGGAAACTAAGAAAGTAAGCAGTGTGGTTAGAGCCATGTAAACTTGATTATCTTGCTCCTAACTTCCAGGGGCAAGGGGCACTATGAATAGAGCAGTATGTTAAGTGATACCGCATCAGGGGTAAAAGGGTCCAACTGCACTCGAATTATCAGGGGCGTAGCATCAGGAGGGGGTGTTTGGGATGTTACACCCCCGAATAAATGTATTTTCTGATGACTAGTAGGGTTTGGATGCTTTCAGTTGGGTATAGTGAGGTGTCTCTCATATTTCACCTTAGATTTTTGCATGCGCACACTGACAAAAACACACACACTCTCTCTATCTCATCTCTGTTTTCAAAGTCCTAAAAAATGTTGATCATTTTTCAAAATATTGTCTTTCTCTCACTTAGTACTCATATCAATCTGCATTCCTCTCCTTTTCCGCTGCTCTTTAAGCCCCTATCATGTGCTCTGCTTGTCTGGATATTGTATTTTAATATTATATGCCACCGTGATTGTCGAGAAATCTGAAGCTCACACCCCCCTAATCTTACTGACTAAGCTACGCCCCTGCCAATTATGGTAGTCTTTTACTATCAAGTCAGGTGTGAAGGTCCATTTCCTCGCTTGCACCATGGCACCCTTGCTACGCCACTGCTGCCTTCATGAACCCTTAGACCAGGGTTAGGAGATGCCATGGTACAGGTGGTACCACCGGCTACTGACGCCCACACAGTGGCCGAAGGGCATTAAAAAAGTATGGGGACTGTGATGCTGCGCGCAAGGGTGCGGGGTGAGTGAGCGTGTGCACGTGGCTAAAAAAAAATATTCCGTAACTTTTTTCAGTATTTCACCTTCTAGTAACTACATACTGGGAGTCTGAACATGTTCCCCACCAGGCTTTGTATTACAGCCTGGTGGGGAACATGCAAAGTGTGCATGACTGGTTGGCCGGCCCAAGATGCCAGCCAAACAGTCATGCGCACTTTACTGAGTACCCACCATTTCTCCTCCTACTCTGCAGCCAGCACAGCCCCGCCCCACCCGCACCCTTACAGCGCCAGTCGATAGTGAAAAATAAAATGATAATAGCATTGTTAATATCATTTTATATTTCCTGTGAGGCAATACTCCTCCGCCTTAGCGGAGGAGCCGCCACTGATAAAAAGTGTTTCCAAAATATGGATTTTTTTGCAGTCTGTACGTAGTGCATTTTTTTTCTAACCGTCTTAAAAGCACACACTTCACAGCTTAGCTTGTAGCTCTCTTACAACACCCCTCAAAAAGAATAAATGTGCGTCATCATGAAGCAATTTTTTGGGTAACTGTCTTTTAGAAGCACACAGTTCACATCTTAGCTGGTAGCTCCCTTACAATACCTCTCAAAACGAATAAACGTGTCACCAGGAAGCTTCAAGTAATTCCATCAATTAACACCAATACCAGCTTCCAGGCGCCCTTTACATTTGCAGATTGACTGGTTACTCACTTTCCCATTTCTTTCAGGCAGCAGTACCCTGGCAAGGTGGCTTGTATAGCTGCCTGCCCCTTCCTCGGTTTCACAGCACAGGAGATGCCCTGAATGACGCTTCAGCCGAAGCATTTGAGCTGACGGAATTAACCGTCCCGGGACGGTTGTCTTTTGACAAAAAGTAGATGAACCATTTCCCTAAAATTAAAAGAATATGGGCAGTCATGCCCCTCAGTTCCCGTCCACTTCGACCACTGCGCCCACAGTGCACTCGAGGTGTGCAACCTACCGCATCAAGTGTAGAGACGGCACAGGGCCCATCTGACTCTCGGCGTCTACCTCAAGTATGCTCGAAGCCACACACGGACACACGCAGACGCACGCAGACCTGAAACTCAAGATCCGACAGAAGCCAGCGCCCCTCCACGACGAGGGAAGCCCAGCCCTCGTGCGCGCGCTAAAGTCTCCCTGCCCCCAACCCTATGACGAATGATCCCATTACCGCCTTTTTTGGGCAGCTCGCCGCAAGGCTGACAGAAGAGGCTTCGCGGCAGACGCACCTTATTCATAATAAATGAAGATGTAATTATGCTTCTATTTAAAGTCCATCGTGCCTTTATAAAATATATTAATTAACCAGGTCGCACGTTCGAGTATATAAATTGATTCCTACCTTATTTTAAGTCCTTGGCCACTCCAGGCAGGATTGAGTGAGTGAGGTACGTTAAGCGGAAATCTTTTTGAGGTCCCACTACGAGAGAGTCAATACGATGACGCAGGACAACAGCGCGGAGCTTTGCCAGGCAGGTTTACTGGAACATTATGGTGCGGCAGCCAGAGCCTCCAGAGCTACCCCGACTATCAACTTACTGGCCACCAGTGTCACACACCATTGAGAGAGACTGTGAAAAGACGGGTCCCTGACACCACCGACAATAGAGTTCGATCTCAGGTGAACAAGTGCTTCAGTGTCTTGTTACATTTCTCTCCAGTATGGAGTATTATGTCCCTTTCGTCAATGGTTTAGTATTGTGTTTTATTACTCTCCTTTATGGGACGCAAGCCCGGCCCCAGGATTTTTCCTCTGGGTGGGCCATAGAGAAGCATGTGTGGGCCATGAAGATCATTGAGTACTGGTAAGTATTTCAGAGATTTGATATTTTTGGTGTTGGCATCTGTCATCTTTTGATATTTTTAACTCAATAACCACCACCCAAAGAGCCACCTTAGGTAAAGGGGAAGGACGTTGCTAAATGGGGAGGGATGTTGCTTGTCAGACCTTTAACGTGCAGATGCAGACGTTGAAACTGAAGCATGCTCCTGGTCATCAGTGGTGTAGGAAGGGGGGTGCATTTGGTGCGGGCCGCCCTGGGTCTCATCACTGAGGGCGGGGGGACAAAATGGCAAAAATATGTGTTTTAAAAACATTTTTTTGCAATTTAGTCAAGATGGGGGTGACAAATGTCATCAGTGAGGGGGTGACAAAATGACAAAAATATGTATGTTTGTTTGTTTTGTTTTAAGAGTTTTATACAGCGCGAACTAGACCTGAGACATGGGGGTATCAGATTGCTTTACATGAGCACCAGTTTCATTACAGATGGATTCATTTTTGTTAGGCACGGGAGATTAAGTTATTTGCCCAGAATCACAGGATGTTGAGCGTCATTGCCGAGACTCAAACCCGGTTCCCCAGCTTCGAGGCCGGCCGCTCTGGCCATAAGGCTACATCCTGTTTGAAACACATATTGTTGCTATTTTGTCAAGTTGGGGGTGACAAGAAATTTTCAGCACCGGGTACCACCTGACCTTGCTTCGCCACTGCTGGTCATGTGCAGCAACAGAAACTTTTCTGCTGCCACACAGGGCTACTTTAAAGCTTTAATAAAAAAATATATATATATTTGGCAGCTTTTTACATTGAAAAGCATTGGAATTAAAAAATATGATACAATACGGCCAGAATCATAACGACAGAGAGAAGAGATGAGAGAGAGAAGAGAGTGTGTGTGTGTGTGTTTCAATGTCATGTTTTGGTGCTTATATTGCACAACATGCAATAGTATAAAAACCCATAATTCACAGGGAACCGTGAAATATGGAAAATATTTCACAGTGACCTGTGAAATATGGATTTTATCATCATCATGGCATTCCCCAAACCACTTGGCAGAGCTTTAACATTGTCAGAGTGACTAGGATTAAGTGGTATGGGGGACCAAATTATACACTTCTACATTATGCTGCAAAAAGTTATGCAGCACTTTGCCTAATATTATTTCCATCCATCTCAGAAACAACATTTCTGGTGAACTCTGCAAATATTGCACATTGTGGCAAATCCAATAAATCCATAAATATGTAGTAAACGCTGCAGCCAAAGGATTGCCTAAATCCACTGACCGTCACCATTGATGTTTCTATTGGATTTTATTGACCATTTATTCAAAAAATGTGAAAAGAAACCTAAACATTCTAATTCCCTCCAGTGTCATTGTTAGCTGCACTTAGAAGTAAACTGCCCTTTCAAGCTAACTACACAAAAAATTAACAAGTAATAGAAACAATAAAAAACAGTGCCAGATTTAATATGGTCCAGTATTGCAATCCTATGGTTCTAATGACATTTACAACCCACTCAGTCTTCGGTTCATGGTTTATGATGTCACCAGAAAAACTCAATGGCAATATTGGACCATATTACATAGTTACCTAATATGCATGCTATGTAGATATTATATATAAACTATTTTGGGACAGACATTTTAAATGTTTTAATAAAGTTTACCAAATTTCGGCTTCTATCCAGGGCTGTACATTTGGTTACATACACAAAGGTAGGTGAACCTTAATCAAGGATTTCATAGTTTATAGGCTGAAGACATTTAAAAAAAACATATACATTGTATTGAGTATTTTATTATTATGTTCATTCAAACAATTGGTGAACTTTTCATGACATTACAAAAGGAAAATGTGGAGTCTCTGCAAGATGGTCATATTACGTTAATGATCCATTACAGAAATAATGCAGGTAAAATGACACAATAATCAGTTCTAAGCGGTTTAATCTATGAAATACTACTCGCAGGATAAATGTTTTAGTTCACGCAAAGAGTATGCATTTAGCTAACAGCACTATGGTACATAACTTCCCACTTCACTTGACGTGTTTTTTTCAGTTAGTCAAATCCATTATATTCCACCCATAGGTCCCAAGATTTTAAAAAATTTCTTAGGAAATCCTCTACCTCTATACACCACCCTAGCCTCTGCCATACACCAGTCCATAATGTGAGGTACATTTCTCAATATCTAGTGGTGGTGCGCTGCCCATCATTGTGCTATCTTTCTCTTTGCTAGTGGAACTCCCAGCTTCTTTTCAACACACACTCAGTATTTGTCTATAATCAAGCAACTCCTCAGTGTGTGGGCAAAAGTACCCACTCAGTCACAGCTTCATGGACACATTTTGTTATTAGTTCACCCAACTGTGCACATCTGAACCCTTGCATAGTGCTCTCTGGAAAATGTTCATTTGGACCTAGGTAAACCAGATCTTGCCGGTAACTCGGGGTTGTAGGTACATGCTTCTTCATATAATGCATTTTGTACTGGGCCTCTCTTTCTCCCATCTGGCTTTGAGTCTGTCACGGTCTTTTTGTCTGAGATGTTGCTTCTTTTGGCCATTCCATCCTCTGGTAGCCTTACCTATAGTGGTGACACTTCTAGCAATCCCATCACCACCTTAATATGTATATGTTTGGGTGTTTTGTAACCTGTATTTGGCATGCGATTGTGTAAATTATGCTTAGCATGTACCAAGTGAACTGACCATAAAGGAGCTGTATTCATTTGGGAAAACAATACTGCAGTGCCTATTACTAAACAAACATAGAAAGCATATATGCTCAGACTAGACAACACTATACTGTGCACTAAGTAGCTCTGCTTAGACACTAATCCAATCTAAAGTTTTCAGCACAAGTTAAGGACACAGTTAATGCACACTATGAACCTTAAAACTCATATCGCAAATGTACTGAAATGCATCAGATAAGGTAGTTTGAAAAAAACATAATAGTGCTATAAAAATGCTTAACTAATTATGAATGTTCATCAGTGTTACACAATACAAGTTACTGTAAAGTTTAGTAATAACTGATGTATTAATGATAGTATTATAATGCTTTTTCTTTAAAAAAAAAAAAAAACACTAGAATTATGTCTGTACTGGTTAGATTGTGTTCCTTAAATTTCAGTTTTTTCCTTATGTGCTGTAGGGTGTAGCAGCTATAACTTAAAAGTCTGTTGAAAGCCCCTTGTTTTTTGTGTGGAATCTGCTGCCACAAGTGTTCCTATTAGTTGACAATGAAATACCCATTTTATCAGCCCTATAAGAATGAAATCCTGAATTGACCATGCTGAGAATCATTGAAGTGTCTTACCGGTTACACATCTGCAGGACCACTGGAATTATGCGGCAGGGGAGGGCTAAATTATGGGTCAGGGTTGACTAACTGATGCGGCAAGAAAAGGCAAATTATGCGGCTTGATGCGGCACATTTTATGATAGTATTATTCAATTTGTTTACACTTGTTAACATTGTCTGGGCATAGGAGGCACCTAACTGGTACCAGTTTAACACCTAAATATAGCACTAAGCAACAGAAAGGTGACCAGACAACCTTTGGAAAGGACCTTCCACTGTGCATCAACACATGTTACTGTCTTTCTTAGTAGCGTTTGAGCTAGAAACTTTTTTTAAAAAATCTGCAGATTATGCAGAAGATAATGTATTATGTTGCAAATCCACAACTATGAGAAAAACACAGCTTCCACACAATCACATAATTCTAGTAGCCCTGCCCATAAGTCTGTACAGAAGAAATATTTCTATCATTTGTAACCATCTACATACATATGAATGTTGTAAAAATTAATGTAATGATGCATAGAATGTTCTTTCATTTGGCCAATGACAAGCTAAAACGTTTCTTTTGTTATCCTTTTCCATTCATTTATTTTTCATGTAATACTGCAAGTTAGTAATAGCTTCAAAGCAGGAAGAAAATAAAACCTACCCCGGGTAAATCTATATCCTAATTATATACACATTTGTACTCATTTTTCTGGGAAAAGAATAATACTTTGCAAAGCGTTACATCACTTTTTTCAGCTCCTAGTAACCTTGTGATGGGAGCCTGCAGCCTCTTTAGTATGAGTGAGTGAAAGTGTTCACAATGTCCGTGCTGTTCATTTGTACATCGTAGCAGCTAAAATCCTTGCAGAATTTCATACCACTCCCTAGGTCTGAAACCAACGTATATCAATGGTGTTAATAGTTATATAAATAACGAGGCACAGTCCACAGGGCTTCACGCCCCGGTGAAACATTAGGGTGAAAAAAGCTTGTGTTTCAGTACTAAATGGCCTAGAGTGGGCCAGGATATTCCTTGGGTGGGCCTGGCCCACCCTCAAGAACCTGGCCTGATGGGACATCAGGTCTCATTCCTCTGTGATTTAACATGTTTTGTTGCTTCTCAGTGATGGACTATTATGCCCTATTACTCTGTGGTTTAGAATTTTATTCTTTTGCTCATCATTATGGGCTATTATGCCCATTGCCCAATTTCTCTTGATCAGTTCCAGGCTGGGAGCCCAAAAAAGCCCATGGAAATTTTGTCAGACCAGTCTCCGCATGTTGTGTAGCAAGGGAGTGGATTGAGAAAGTCTGCCCACTATAAAGGGGGTTTGTCGGTTCTCCAGGCAAAAATGGTGCATTCTACAATGCAGATTTAATTATACATTCAACTGTATTAGCTTTTAAAGCATAGCTAATAATGACCTTGGAGTGCTCCAGGATACCACAATCTTTGTTGGGGCCCTTTAATGATTCCCTTACTATCACCCTCCAACAGTGCCCCTCATCTCTCCATAGCCCCTCTCACACTTGAATTTCACTTGTTTTATAGAGCCTCTCATATCAGTTTAGGTCTTTGGAGCACTTTACATTACACATACATAGAGAAAATATTACATGAGACAAAGGGGCCTGGGAGGTGTAGGCCTTTTTAAGAGTGTTTGATTTGGAGAAGTACAAACTCAGGATTCAAAACATAACACAATGGTTAGGGTTGGCTTCACGAATAAGAATTTATTTCTACCCAAACAAACCTTTCTTAAGGAACTTTAGGATAATGAAAAAGTGGGAAAAAACATACTTTTCTAACCTGTACCATGCAGTTTGCATGCAGCTCTTTGATCGCAGTTCATAGCTCACTGAGCTAGATTCTAATTGCAATTCATGAGCTGCACAGTAACAAAAGGATCTCAGTGACAAAAGCAGTATCAACAGAGCTATCCACATAAAATACAGTTCTGTGATCTACATATTTGCAACAGGCATGTTACCCGCTGCGTTACCTTAGATGAGTCAAAACTGCCACTAGACAAAACTACCATCCCTCTCCAACAGGACTATTAATCACCAGAGATATCTTGACACTTTTGTTATTGCTGAAAACTGCTGGACATACAAGGAACTCAGAGCTTTTTAAAACCATAAATTTTCAAAACAATAGCAATTCAAAACACAGGAAGGCTGGAAACGAAAGTAAATGCTGAGTGGATTTTGCTTTCTGCTTATGTAACTGGGGCCGATATTGCAGCGCTGCTGAAAAACCGGCCCCCACCTTTACAGCCTCCCGGGGAAAAGCCCGATGCCTGGTCTGGCCATATTGCGTCCCATTTCTCTGTAGTTTCGTATTTTCCCATTTGTGTTCTTTATGGGAAATTAATTCTCTCCTACAATGGCTAAAGAATTTTAAAAAAAATTGCCTACAGGATGATGCTGCTGCTTATTTCCTTTTTAGTTACCAGTCTGAGTTAGGTGAAGGTCAGTAACTAAAAAGCAAAAACATGGAAAAGTGTTTTTTTAAACTGGGTGTGGGTGAAACACATAGGGGAAGCAACACGGCGTGAGTGGTTTTGTGTCCTCAGTTTGGGGGCCAGACCCAGAAGAAAACACACAGAGGCAGGTTGGGGTGCTTCACTATTCTTTATTCCTTAGCGCAGACCTTGGCATCGGCGCATCCTGCCTCGGCGTGTGTGTATGCTGCAATGCCTGCATGTGTGCATGTTTCCTGCTCCTGCCTCCCGCTGCCTGAAAGTGGTGGTCAGTTGTCCAATTTATGTGTGGCAGGTCCTAGAGCCCTGCCGCGTCCCCACCGCGACATCTCCCCCCTTTCTGGTAAACAAAAATACCTTCCTGTGAAGAAGATACAAGGGGTATGAAAGGGGGGGAAGAGAGAGAGAGAGAACAGGAATGAATGTCAGACTCAGCCATTCTGATCTTGGGTCACATTTCTTCGATAAGTCTCTTAGGCTTTTGAGTTACTTATAGTTGACGCAAACTTTCTTGTTGCGGGGGCAGGCCTTCTGACCCATGTTCCATTTCTTCATCACAAACGGCTCTTGCACCTGCTAGTTCAGTGGTCCCATCAGCTTACACCTGTGCGTGCTTGCTCCCATTGCTCTCATAGTGTTCTGGGAGCAGGAACACCTTGAAGTGAGAGCTGTTCCTTGTGAAGGAATAGGATCCTGCTGCGATCATTGATCCTTTAATGTTTGTGACAGTTATGAGACAGTATGAGACAGGGTGTCTGACTTCCTTGTTTGTCGCCGGCGTACCAGTACGAGGTCTCCTGACTTGAGCCTGCATCCAGTTGCTTGTTCGTCGGGAGACTGCTTGTTTGTTCATCTTTACCTTGGCTGCTTGGTCACAACCAACAATGACGATGTGTCCTGACAGGGCCGTGTAATCCAAAATCCAGTTGCAGCAGTTTTGTCCTGCCTGTTCTTCCTAGTACGAGTTCCACCGGGCATTGCCCGGTGAAGCTGTGTTGGGTGTTGTAATAGTCTCGCAGGACTTGGCATAGGATTGGCCAACTGAAATCTGTGTGAGTTTGGCTCTTTGTACTGCTTTTTTTATGTTGCCCATGAATCGCTCAGCCATGCCATTCGCTTGGAGTCATAGAGGCATTATCTTTTGATGGTGTATGCCTAGGTAGGCCATGAATCTACAAAATTCCTCCCCTGATAAAGGTGATCTGTTGTCAATTTTGGGGGTTAGCGGGACACCCCATGCTGAGGAAATTTAATCTAAGATGAGTAGTATGACAGTTGCCGACGTGGACGATACGTGGCACACCAGGGGGAAACAAAACTATTCATCAATGAGGACCAGTAGGTATCTATTGGAGTCTAATGGCCCATAGAAGTCTTCTGATAATGTCGATCACACAGCCGGAGGTCAGACAATGGTAGTCGGCCCCCGGGGTCACCTAGTTCTTTTCTCAAAATGTTGGATGAAGCCATTGTGCATAGAGCTTTAAAATACTCAAAATATATATTGCTCTGAGATTTTAACATTAATTTTGCTTGTAGAGAAGCTCCCGATACTCATACTCTTAATGAGTCATTGGAACTTGGCCAACTGACACAGTGGATTAAATCCCCCACTCATAGCGGTGGCCATACTATTGACGGGATCTGTTCTAATTTTCCACTAATGGTATTTGACCCTCTTCCGGTCACTTGGTCGGATCATTTTTTAATTCAATTTTCTTGGTCCATTCAGCCTCCCACTTCTGCTATGAATGCCCCTGTGGTTAGACCTCCTCTTTGTATAGAACTGGCGGCTTTTGGTGGGGTCCTGGCCGACACTCATCTAGATATGTTAGGGGACTTACTGGAAGCAGTTGGCAGACTTAAGATTTGGTTGGCCGGAGCAGTGGAGAAATTCTCTGGTCCTCTAGGTCATAAAAGAGCAACAAAGTCTCCGTCCCAACCTTGGTTTTCTAAGGAATTAAAAAAACAAAAATCTGCATGTAAAAAGCTAGAACGGGTCTGGAGACAGGCTTACAGTCCTCTAGCTAAATCAGCCCTTAGGAATGCTCAGAACAACTATTACTCTATGGTGAAGGTTGCCAAAGGTCATTTTTTTGCAGAGCGCATTGCCCAATCAAAAAAAAGAATTCTATAGAAATATTCTCAATTGTTCAAAGCTTCCTTGATCCCAGGGATGAACAGTGGACTTCTCCCGGATCTAATGATTGGTGAAAACAGCTTTCCGTTTTTTTTACTGACAAAATTAAAGCCATACAGGATAGCTTTGGGCCCGTCAACCAGCCTCAGGAGATTCAGCTCCATCCTAAATTTGTAAGGCCGGGTTTAGCGTGCCCTTCTTTGGCTCCATTTTCTACTATTCCCCTGTCCGACACCCTGACTATTCTTAAATCGCTCAAATCAGGCTCTCCTACGGACCCGTGTCGAGCAAGGCTACTAACGGCAGTTGCGGATATAGTCAACCCGGAATTAAACAACATTGTTAATATGTCCCTTCAGACCGCTATGATCCCACTTGAGTGGAAGCAGGCAAAGCTTCTTCCCTTGCTGAAAAAACCTTCACTTAATCCCACAATCCCGGCTAGCTACCGTCCTATCTCACTTCTTCCGGCTGTGGCCAAGGTATGTGAGACAGCTGCCCATAAGCAGCTCTCTGAGTTTGTCGAGACCTCGGGCGCCCTCCACCCTGCCCAGTCGGGCTTCAGGGCGTCCCACAGCACTAAGACGGCCTTGGTTGAGATGGCGGAGGCTATTAGAGAGTGTCTTGATGCTGGCGGCAGAGCAGCATTAGTGCTTTTAGATCTCTCTGCCGCGTTCGACACCGTGCCTCACCATCAACTTCTGGCACGGTTGTCCCACATCGGCATCTATGGAAGGTATGGAAGTGGATTGAATCCTTCCTTGCCAATAGATCGCAGCAAGTATGGTTGCCTCCTTTTTCTTCTACCCCTAGAAGTCTGAATACAGGCGTCCCTCAGGGCTCTACATTGAGCCCTCTTTTGTTCAATGTTTTTATGGCCCCCCCTGGTCTACTTGGCAGAGGAGCTGAGTGCTAAGATCATAGCCTATGTTGACGATGACCAGCTCCTCTTCACGTGGAATACAACAGACTCCTCTCCGACCATTGCTAAGAATTGTCTCGCTGAGGTCTTTAAGTGGCTGGCAAAGGCCCAATTGAAGTGCAATGAGGAGAAATCGGAAGTGCTCCTCTATGGTTCCTTACCCCCACATTTTAAAGAAGATATTTGTCCTGCGGGCTATCCTATGCTTAGTTCTTCCAGATGTCCAGCAAAAAATCTGGGGTCTGGTTTGGTGAGGATTTGAGATTTCTGTCTCAGATTAACAAATTGGCAGGTGTGTGCTTCGGCACACTGAAATGCCTAAAGACGTTTTTGCCTCTTTTACCGAAAAGGGCTAAGGAAATGGTGACCCGCTTGCTCGTCCTGTCAAGGTTAGATTATGCCAACGCCCTGTACATTGGTCTCCCGGCATATCAGCTAAAAAAGCTACAGATTGCCAGAACGGGACGGCTAGAACCTTATTGGGTATGCCAGGCAGATCCAGCGCTAGTCAGAACCTTCGAGATCTACATGGGCTCCCGATTGAGCAGCGAGTACGGTTCAAGGCCCTGACATTAGCCCATGGTGCCCTACAAGGTGGGGCCTCAATACTTTAGGAGACGGTTTTCGTTCTATGAGCCATCTCGACATCTTCGTTCTACAGGCTAATGCCTTGCTGTGGTGCCTAGGTTCCGCCAGACTAGGTTAGGCGGTAGCTCTCTTTCCGTTAAAGTGGCCAGGGCTTGGAATGCCCTGCCCTTTGAATTACGAAACATTGAGAGCCTCAGGGTGTTTAAAAAAAAGTTAAAAACCCTGCTTTTCAAGTAGTCTTTTGCTAGGTCATTTCTTTTTCCCTCCTCTTCCATTTGGCTTTCGCGCTGGGACACTTTCGAGTAGCCGTGCGCGTTATAAATGGAGGCTAAAATAACAGTTGCTCTGGCTTGGGTGGCCTTCCTGTGGTCTGGCAGAGGTGGCATGTCAGGATCATTTCTTCCACTAAGCTGCCTCTACCCAAAGGTTCTGTAATTCTCGAGACTGACTCCATTTTATTGTGCCACCATTTTGTGTTGTCCTCACGTAGGCCTGTGAAGGTAGCCTGGCGAACAAAGTGGCCTGGCCTTCTTAGTCCATGTATACATTAAATAGGTTTCTTTCTGACTCTGGAATGAACTGTAAGAAACTGACCTCTTCACCTGAAACTGACCTCGCAAAGCCAATTTCCCTGATCGATCTTTGTCTGAGATTGCCAAACAAGATACTGTACATGTAATCATGCCATGCCCTGCAGTGCCATCTAAATCAGATTAATCTTTGTGAACTATGTAATTATAATGTTTTTCCCATATCCTGCTAAAACCCCAAAGGCTACTCACCTGCTGACCCTCCAGATTTTCCATTTGTTTAGGAATGTAATTGGTACAACTCCCTTACATGCCTGGGTCAGGATAAAGAGTATATAAGACGTGAAGTAAGACCATTCTATGGACTACCTCATTCAGTTGCTACGGCTTCTGTGTGACGTAGTCACACTCATTTGAGTTTAATAAAAATGTTCTTTTATATTTCAGCTTCTGTGCCAAATTCTTTATTATTGGTTTGAATGGACTAAGTATCAGTGAGACCCCTGAGAAGGAAATCATATTTATTCAACCCCGGAACCATATATAATCTTTCTCTCATCATTTTCTTGGGTGTAACCATTCCCCTGTGACTCTTGTGCAAGATATATATTGTTCATCGGCAAACTCTTTGCGGGATAACTATCCTAGTGCCTCAAAGAAGTATTTAATGCTCTGTTTCAGGCAGTTCTTCCTGCACATTCTTGAATGCGATGATCTCCTTTTTATTTACCTCTTTTTTTAACTGGCTGTTATTGTTTGCGTGCCTCCACCGTTGGTGCTTCATGGTGCTGTTCACTGCTTTCAGTGTGATGTTGGTGTCTGATTCCTGTATCAGTTTCTCCATAGTGATCTGAGCTGGAGTGTTCTGCCGTAGCACAAAGTGGATGTATTCTTCCGCCATGGAAGCTGACTGTTGGGTGCTTGGCAGTGGGTGTCTTGACACGTAGTCAGCAGGGTTGTGTTATTTCCCTGGCTTGTGTACTATCGAGAAGTTATAATCCATCAGCCGTATTCCCCACCTCTTGATGCGTGGTGGAATTTTGGCATTCAGGTTGCTGTAGATCATGACCATTGCTTGATGGTTTGTTATTATTGTGAACAGCTTTCCATATAGGAACATGTGATGGTGTTCACCAGCTCTCACACACCTGCCAGGCTCTCTTTATCAGGCTGTGAGTATTCCTTTTCCACTTCTGTCAGACGCCTGCTCACGTGCGTGATAATTCGCCTTGGGGTGTCACGCCCCAGCTTATGTTGAGCCAGGATTTCCCCCTAGTCTTACGGAGCTGGCATCGACGGTGAATTCAATCCACAGTGACACATCAAAGTAGGCAAGGTGTTCTGCCCATGCGACCGCCTTCCTGATGTCTGTGAATTCCTTCTCACACTCCACGGTCCATGTGAATCGCTGTCCTTACTTGGTGAGTTCTCGGACTGGGGTGTTTACTGTTGCAAAGTCTTTGATTTAGCAGGAGCAGTAGCTTGCTAGTCCAAGGAATGACCATGTGTCTGCTACATCAGGTGATGCTTGGGTTCTCGTGAGTGTCTTGACATTGCTTGGGTCTGGCTGCATTCCGTCTCGGGAGAAGATGTGGCCAAAGATGATGAGTTCTGTCTTCTCTAGTTCGCATTTATACTTATTTGAAGTTTATGCATCTTTTTAAGACGACTGCACACTTCTCTTAGGCCTTTGTCTTGTTCGTCTTTTGTGCATCCCAACACCAGGGTATCATCGCTGTAGTTCAAACAGTTTGTGACTGGCCGTACCACTCTACTCAACATTTCCTGGAAAACTTTAGCTGCAGACAACAACCCAAAACGTAGCTGTTTGTAGTGGAACAGTCCAAAGTGTGTTGCGAATATTGTAATGTATCACAACTGGGGGTTGCGTTCGTGTTGAAGAGATCGAGCTTGGAAAATATGGCAGCTCCATTTAGGTGTGGACCGGGGGTGTCTCTCTCTTTCTATGGCTGTGTTTGGTAGATGCATGTCCACACAGATGCATATTTTGTGTTGATTTCTCTTTGGTACAGTGACCATGAGAGACACCCATCAGCCATTTCAGTGATGTCTTGTTCAAGCAGGCTTTTAAGCTTTTCCTTGAACTGAGGTTGAAGATGCACTGGGACTTGGCGGTGGTTTTGCGCCACAGGTTTGATCGCTTCATTGACGTGAAGGGTGACTTGCGTACCTCTTAGCTTCCCCACCCTTTGAAAAGTGCTGGGTGTTCCTTTAGTATGTTGTGGTGTGCTGACACTTTCTATGTCATTGCAATGAGTCCCATGAGTTATGCCGTGACATTGCTCCGGAGACATGGAGCTGGGGCTTCTTTTAGAACGTGCATCTTGTCTTGTAGTAATACTTCATTGTAAGTGAGCATCTCAGAGAACTTCCCTAGGTTTGTCACAAGGTGCCCTGCACCCCATTAGAACACGTCCACGCGGAATGGTGACCGGTTGGGTTTTAGCACCATTTTCATGTATTCTGACAGACACATGATGTTGCACGTGACTCCATTGTCCAGTACAAATGGAGCTGTGTGATGTCCCACCCCAAGATATATTAATGCAGTCTTTTGGGTTATTTCATTTTTTTCCAGTAGTTGTACGTCTTCCGACTGCTTTTCCAGTGTTGCTGCTTCTGTTGTGACATATTGACGCTCACTAGTTGCTGATGCTGGGTCAGAATCCGACTCTACTGAGGAGCTTCGATCGTCTGCATCCATGTGCCTTGCGTCATGATTCGAGTATGTCCTCGCCCTGTCCGGTCAACCCCTTTCTGCCTTTCATCGAACCGCTCCACAGATGCTTGCAAAATGGTTGTTCGTGTTGCACTTTCATCACTATTGTCCCATATGCTAACATGCGGATATGTTAGTCCATATCGGTAGCATGTTCTTTCAGCCTTAGCAATCGCAGGCTTGGTGCTTCCTCATGTCATCCGATGGACTTGTTTGAGCGTTTGCATTTAGCCACTTTCCATGTTAATGTTGTGCGATGTGGCTCTGGAGTCAGACCTTGCAATGACTCGTAATTTGTCCAGAGTGCATGTTTCATTCAGTAGTTTTGTGAGAAACCCAATGGAGTAGCATCCTTTAAGGATGCACAGTAGTATTGTCTCCTCATTTGTCAAATTCAAAGTAAGCTACAAGCTTACGCAGTCTCGTTGTTAAATCATCTAGCGAATCATCCTCTCTCTGGTATGCCGTGTTGAATGGATATCGTTCATAATCGATGTTGTGGTGTGGATCAGAACTGTCTGTGAGGCATTTGATTTGGCCTTTGTATGTGGTGATGGACTCCGGCGGGAACGTTACAAGCAGGTCTTCTATGTCTTCACCGACTAAGCTGAGGAACAGATCTTTGGCCTGTTTGTCCAAGTGATCTTTGCAAGTGGGTCACAGGTAGTGGTCAAATCGTAAGATCCGTTTTTCCCACCTCGCACCTTTTGTTTGGGAGTCTGAGAGGTCGAAAGGTAGAGGGCGTCCAAAGAGTGCACTGGGATGCCTTTTTCTGTCATTGTGAGATCTGCGTCGCCGTATTTTGGTCACAACTGCTTCTTTCTGGCTAGTGATGTTTCTTTCTTGCTTTTTCCATGGCTTTCTCCGCTTGCCTCTTCTTTCTTTGTTGTAAATAGCTGTTTAGTAAGTTGCCTTACTTCAAATGGCCGCTCCTACTCATATATTTGGGCAATCAGTCTTGCCTGGCTCAAAGATTGACACTCGAGGTCTCGTGAGAATTTGTGTTATTTCGTGCCTGCAATGTTTTCTGAGGTGCTCTGTTTGCTTGCAATGACTTCTGGGGCGCTTTTTTGTATTGATTGCGGTCATGCTCACTTCTGAGCGGCCGTGAAGGCTTCTGGGGCATGCGGGGCTTCTTTTGAAAATGCACGCTTTGGTGTCTGTTGAAAGTGTTGCAGTTCAGTTCGAGGCCTCCCTGAGATTGCCCTCACCTGCGGACGGGCTCGTTGGGTCACGGGTCTGCATGACAAACGATGGTGCACAACGGAATGATAAAGTCACTCCTAGATCGCGCCTTCATTGGACAGTTCTCATGTCCAGACCCAGAAGGAAACACACGGATGCAGGTTGGGGGGCGTCATTATTCTCTATTCCTTAGTGCAGACCATGCCATCTGCATGTCCTGCCTCAGTGTGTGTATGCTGCAATGCCTGCATGTGTGCGTATTTCCTGCTCCTCTCTCCTGCTGCCCGCAAGTGGTGGACAGTTGACCAGTGTGTGTGTGGCAGGTCCTAGTACCCTGCCACTTCTCCACCACTGCGACAGGCGGAAGCAACACAGAGGGCGCAGGTGGGGGGGAGCAACACTGGGCTGAAGGGGCAGATGCAGCATGGAGGGCGCAGGTGGGTACAAAAGCAATTTGGAGGGCACCGGTAGGAAAGGCAACACGGAAGATGCTGGTGGGGAGTGGAAGCAACACAGAGAGTACAGATTGGGGAAAGGTAAATGGTAAGAGAGTATAATGGAGCTGGCGGTGAGAAGCACACGAGCAAGAGAGAGTAACACGAAGCACTGGGGAAGGGAAGAGAGAAGTACACAATGGAGACAGCTGGAAATTACATGCACTCTTGTGTAGTGCTTAATGAAAAAGATAAAAGTAGTGCTTTGAAAGTGAGCAATGGAAGGACACAGGTAATGCATCCATGCTGCAGGGAAGGAACAAACAAAAAAAAAGAAATGAAAGCTCATCGAAAATGACAAATAAGAAGCAAGGAAATGACGGTTACAATAAATCCAACAACTGTAAGCTAACAGTACGTCTCACAACAGACAGTGCATGCGCTGCATAGTCAACAAAACCTAAAAAGTATCTTCTCAAGTTATTCATCAGGTTGTCGAACACAGTAGTGAATGATGAGGCCATGAATGCTCTAAGCACAAACATTGTGTTATGCCTTAATGTGGATTACCAAAAGTTAATACTACACCAAGTGGGGCAGGAGCTGCAAAGGTAATTAGAGGCATTGGATCCAAAACATTGTAAGTTAGTGAGCACTGTCACCGCCCGCAAGAGGAAATAGAGTTTGAGTCTCAGTTGACTGACAGCTTTCCAAGTTGCAGTGGGCTATTGATTGTCCAAACTCCATCAATTCATCACTAGGGAACTACGCATCCTGCTTGAGAGCATGCTGGGGCAGAACTTTGAATCTTTGAAGCCCACATTACTCACAAATGGCAATGTTTGAAAATGTTTTAATCAAACAAGAACCCAGAGTGGAATCAGATTGTCTTCCTTACTCCACACCATGACAGGTGGATGTAAAAGGAACAAGAATTGGCAAAGACAATAGGACTTGCTTATGCAAGCGCTATTGGCTTTGGCAATGTGTTTTAGCTATGTTGTACACCAGTGTGGCTGCTGTTCAGCATGGCTAAAAGTTAGTGGCGTAGAAGAGAGTGGCGTGGAGTGTCATAGAGGGGAATGATGAAGCGTGGAGTAGAGTTTTGTAGAGTGGATTGGAGTGGCAGAGAGTGGTGTGTACTGGAGTGGCATAGTGTGGAGTTGCATAGAGTGGCATATACCGGAGTGGCATAGAGTAGAGAGGACTGGTGTAAAGTGCATTGGCATAGAGTGTTCAGAATATTGTGGCATATAGTGCAGTGATTTTGAATGCAGTGGCATTGAGCGGCGTACAGTGCAGCGGTGTAGAATGCAGTGGCATAGATTAGAGTGGTGCATAGTAGAGTGCAGTGGCGCAGAGTGGAGTGGCGCAGAGTGGAGTGGTGCAGAGTAGAGTAGGGCGCAGAGTAAAGTGGCGCAGAGTAGAGTAACACAGTGGTGTAGAATATAGTGCTGTAGAGTGCAGTGGCAGTGTGTGCTGTGGCGTAGAGTGTAGTATCGTAGAGTGGAGTAGTGCAGAGTACAGTGCCAAAGAGTTCAGTGGCGGAGAGTGCAGTGTTGCAGAGTAGGGTGCCAGAGTGCAGTGGTGCAGAGTGGAGTAGAGTGGCATAGAGAGCAGTAGCATAGAGTATAGTGACACAGACTAGAGTGCAGTGGCATAGAGAGCAGTGGCGTAGAGTATAGTGACGCAGAGTAGAGTGCAGTGCCATAGCGTGCAGTGACATAGTGTATTGGCGGTAAGTGCAGTGGTTAAGAGTAGAGTGGCGTATAGTGCAGTGGCATAGTGTAGAGTGGCGCAGAGTGCAGTAGAATGGTGTAAAGTGCAGTGGTGTAGTGTAGATGGTTTCAGAGTAGGGTGAAGTGGCATAGAGTGGAGGGGTGCAGCTGTGTAGAGTAGCATAGAGTATAATGGCATAGAGTAAAGTGTTGTATGTACCCGCCGTACCCCCAGCCCCGTATGTACGCGCCGTACCCCCAGGCCCCCCGTATGTACGTGCCGTACCCCCAGCCCCATATGTACGCGCCGTATCCCCCAGCCCCCCCGTATGTACGCGGGGGCTGGGGGTATGGCGCGTACATACGGGGCTGGGGGTACGGCGTGTACATACGGGGGGCTGGGGGTACGGCACGTACATACGGGGCTGAGAGTACGGCGCGTACATATGGGGGGACTGGGGGTACGGCGCATACATACGGGGCTGGGGGTACGGCGCGTACATATGGGGCTGGGGGTACGGGGCGTACATATGGGGCTGGGGGTACGGGGCGTACATACGGGGGGCTGGGGGTACGACGCGTACATACGGGGGCTGGGGGTACGGCACGTACATATGGGGCTGGGGGTACGGCGCGTACATACGGGGCTGGGGGTATGCGCCGTACATACGGGGGGTGGGGGGTACGCGCCATACATACGGGGGTGGGGGGTACACGCCGTACATACGGGGAGTGGGGGGTACGCGCCGTACATACGGGGGTGGGGGGTACGGTGCAGACATACGCGGGAGGGGTGGGAGGCTTGGGGGGGCCGTACGACTCGTACCCCGGGCACAAGTGTACCCGGGGTAGGGGTCGTGCAAAGTTCGCTCCGTACGGGACGTTTTCCATACGCTTGTGTATTCGGGACGCCGGTATGGATCGGACTTGTGCGCTCGGACTTCAGTTTACGACTCGTACGTAAAACTGTCCGGGGACGTCTCGTAAACTTTTCCCGAGGTCATTCGTATGTATTTTTCACGTACGAATCGTACTTCGCCGTTTGTGTTCCTAATTCTGATATATTCTGTAATACACAGTTCATTTAAATGTTGTCGTGTGGTAGAAAAAAACTCGTTCCTACCCCCAGTATCCAGCAAGATTGTCACATAAATCCTCTCACTTTGAAGTCAGAGAAAGAAAAGTAAACAAGGTCTCGGAAGACAGAGCCTGACATTTGACCCTGGTCTTTGAATGCACAGTAAATATGATGAGATAAGAACAAGATTTACAAGCCTGTTTACAGAAAGGGAGCACTCGAAAGGCTACAGTAAATAAGGTTTGGGCAAGGGAACGTAGGAACTCAAGCTGGACAGCATAAAACAAATTAAGCCAGCAAACGGAAAGCAAGAAAATGAGAGTTACAAACGATAAAGCCAATAGCAAGCAATCAGCAGAATGCATTCCTAGGCCAGCTTTCTGAATGTCCCCAATATGTCCTTAGCAAACCAGAGAGCTGCACTGTGGAAGGCTGAGGCCTACAAAAGGATTGTGGATCCTGCTGGGGCAGAATAAACCATAACAATGGCAGGCATGTGCTGGCCTTGGGGGACAGGATCTGCCAGAAGGCCTAATGGCAAGAGAGCTATGTTTAGCATGTGGTGGAAAAAGAGGAAAGAACACTATCTGGTCCAGGATGCAAGGATGAAGAGGTCTACTTCATTACAGGTATCAGAAATACCAGAAAGTTGAAAAAGTCTCACCCATAGCATTGGGTCCAAGCGCACGTTAGACATTGTCACTCTATCAGGCCACTGCATAATGGTCAATGTAATGTCCAATAAACAATCCTAACAACTGTTGCTAAGATCTCTGCTGACCAAAACCCAAACAAGAATCTGTGCCTAGGGTGGAGCTATACTGACCCCCCTGAATGTCTGCCTTGAAAGCATCATACAACATGAACCAAGGAAGGTGAAGGCCTGTGCCAATGAGGCCAAAACATAACATGAGTGCAGCTACAGCTAAGTTCCAACACTACTGAAGAAATCGAGTTAATACAGTTCCCTCTCAGTATCTGAAAATGTGAAAATGAAAGCATAATGGAGAAGTAGGAGTGTTTAGTCACCTGAATAGTATGAGCTGGATGCAAGAAAATCAAGTTACACATCCACTCGTAGTGCAGCCAGTGTCACTGCATCAAAGAAGATACTGTACTACACGGAATAATAATAATAATAATATTAATGGCATTTGTAGAGCGCAACAGCTACCTCAAACAAAGGTGTCCCGGTGTTTAATGGTATATGCACCTGAGGATCAGCCCCACAGTGGAGTTAGCCTTGGCTTAAGAGCCAAGTTTTTAAGGTTTTCCTGAACTCACGTTCTGACTCAATCAAGCGCATATGGGAGTGCAGAGATTTCCACAGCCTGGCCTCCTAACAGTGAAGGAGGAGCTGCCTCCTATACGGGACTTAGAATATCGAGGTTCACATAGCAAGTGCTGGGAGTTACATCTCAATGTGTAACTTTGTTGATCTAAGCAAAGCCTTCGCCTGAGATAACTCGGACCGCTGTCGTGTAATGCGCGGAAGGTCATGGTCAGGTGGAGAAAGAATTGAAGATAAGGGTTTATTTAAGAAGTAAATCACCTTACGCCATGGTCTCTCCTATTATAGCTACCTGCAAAGTGTGACAAGCCAGGTCAGGATTCATGTGATACTCATATCATAATATGGGAGAACACACCCCGTAGTCAGCAGGATGCCAGCTTATCTCATTGGAAAAAAACTGGTTCTTAAAATTTGTTCTCAATGCCAAATGTCTCAAGAGTCCTGATATATCTTTAGTTTCTCCGCCTTAGAAGACTAAGTGCTAGTTTTAGAGTTTGGCAGAAAGGATACTCCATCGTAAATGCAACAGAGTACTGTGTCTGCCAAACAGATGGTCTGCCCTTCCCTATTTAGGGCTAAAAAAAACCTCCTTTCTGTTGACGGAGCCCCGATTGGCGCTATCAACAGAAAGTTTCCTTCGACAGCTTAGCAGAATAGAGATCATTGGAAGAAGGGCATTCACCACCCACCATATTTAGGGTGGCCGGTTTGAAGTCCTTTTTTTCTGTCTTTCGTTGCTGGGTAAAACCCTGAGAGTGTGTTTATGAAAAACTAAAATTTTGTAAAACATTGGTGGATGACCATCAAAACTAACGGTTTCTGTTTACCAAAATATTTTGTAGGTTCCTACCAAGGTACAGAGAACATGGCAGGGCCAGCGGTGATCTTTGAATTTGGGAGATGGAAGTACATCAGGGTGGTGAATGAAATGTCTTCTGCCACCCTGACAGACAGAGTACTATATGCCAAACTTTAAATCTGGCCCTATACTTTGAGTTGTTGTTAGTAGCAGAAATCATCCAGAAAGCAATACGAGAAAAGCTGGCAGACCTTCATAGGTGCTCAATGTCAGTAGTAGCTGATTGGTCCATTGTTCCAACAAAAACCAATAGCTTTAAACTGCTGAGCTCCCACAGAATGCATCAACTACTGTGGCTGTTTTATCCCTCTCAACATACTAACCAATATATCAAGTGACGTATAAAAATACTGCATTTCTATGTGCATGCAACAACATTCCAAATCATCAAACTGCCCTTCTGGATGACACTGTAATGGCCTACTTCAAACCCAACTTCAAACCCGCTTGGCCTCGAGGGCTAGTGGTAGAAGCCAATCCTGCTTCAAAATGACAAGTGAGAAAAATGTACACTTGTCAGAACCCCTTTTAGAAGGCCACTTGGCACGCAGGGGTTACTGGGTCCAAACTATAGGCGTTGAGGCCTCTTACACCTGATGTCCTGGTGCCTGACCTACTATGGATCCTGAGCAACTGGGCCAAGTACCCCTTCTGTATGTGACTCTCAGCAGTGGACTTGAGCAAGCAGTCTAAGGCTCCCTGGTGGGGGGTGTAGATACAGGTTAGTGAACACAACTCATAACTCAAAGAGAAAGCAGCAGTAGCAATAAATCAATGCCCAGTCAAATAGTTATTTTTTATAATAAAAATAAGTATTTTATTTCTAACTGTACTCATGTAAAGGTAGGCTATGACATTTATAGACAACAACATGTTTCCCCTTGGAGGTCGGGACTCTTGTGTTTCAATGGCAAATCCCAGTCCTACTCGCTCCTTACAATGGGATCAGGGTTATTACCCATTCACTGGTGGCCACATCCAGGGAATGCTCACTAGCAGTCCTTAACTCAAAAGTCCATTTTGACAGTGTATTTGCACTGCAGCACTCTTAGCAGCAAGTCTCATAGTGCCCGGTAGGGCCGTACTCCGTACAACCTCCTGGCAGTGAGGAAGCATGTAGCATCTTGGAGGTTGCCCCCTCCATGGACACTCTCACAGCTCCGTCCCTGCTCGGTATGTCGGCTACATGTGAGAGGTGCGCAGGCTATCCTTGAAGGTTACGCGGTCAGCTCCAGCAGCAATCATGCTCCTCCTGTAAGGTAAGTTTACGTGTTCCCTAGAAAGGGGGGTTTGGAGGCGATTCTGATGCTCCTGATCGCGATCCCATGGATGAGGCTCTGCATCCATGACGTCCTACTCAGTAGACAGGGTTGGGTCAAAAGCAGTTCTCTTTGCTTCTCATGACCCACAGGTCACCAAGTTTCACAGTTTTCTGGCTCCGACCTGATCTGCAAGGCACAATTATCTCTGGTGGCCCCTCCTCGCATATGGGGTCACTGCTACAGTCCCACAAGCTTCAGCCTTCTTTAACAAGCAGTATCTTCCACGGTGACCGTCCTGGCATACTGGGTCACCGCAATGATGTTGTACAGGCTTCGGCCTCACCACACGGCATTCGTACCATGGCTATCTTCATGGTGGCCCTCCCCAGGGCTCACCACTGGACCTCTCTCACTCCAACGCTCTACTCTTCCCCACAGGCCACACTGGTCTTGGCAAGCAGGCAGGCACTGGTACTCCACGCTCTAGAGCAGATGGTCTTGGTTTCCTAGGGTGATGTTCTCACCCAGCAGGGAGCCTAGCAGGCCATGGCTTCCAGTCCTGGTCACAAGCAGAAGTCTTGAAAAGGTTTCCCTCCTCACACAGTCCGTCTGGCTGCTTGACGGAGGACAATTTAAGAGTCTCAAACTCCCTTTCTTATAGCCCATTTCCAGTTACCATATGTGATTTAAGATCTGGGTCTTAGAAGTTTTATGTTGGGGTTCTGCTTCTTTTGAAGAACATACTTCTTCTCTCCCTCTTGAAAGGCTGCCTGTCACAACAGGAGGGACTCCAAAGCTGATAAGTGCACAACACAGGCCATGGAATAAGGAATACAGTTCACACCTGGATGCCAGCCACAGTGATATGTGCATCAAAATAATATTAAAAAGGAATTTGTAGAGCACCTGGTTACTCCATTCGGAGTGTCCCGTGCTAGAATTTCAGAACCATAGTAGCCCAGCGACAGAGACCTGGTTAAGATTGTCTAAACAGCCAGGTCTTGAGGTTTTTCTGAAAAACTAGTTCAGAGTGTTCCTGTCTAAGATCAACAAGGAGGTTGTTCCACGGTCAGGCGGCCAAGAAACTGAAAGAGTGGCTTCCAATGCGTGCTCTTTCCACCCTATGAATCATAGCACTGCTTCTGTGGATCTTAGACATCTGCTAGGTCGATAGGCCTTAACTAAAAGGTGAATATATTGAGGGCCTTTCAAATTTAAGATTTTGTGAAAAAAGAATAAGGCTTTTTTTAAAGGATACTCTTTTTCTGATTGGGAGCCAGTGGAGATTGACGAGGGCTGGGCCTAAAGAAGAGAATCTAGGCATGTTCGTCAGTACTCGTGCTGCTGCATTCTGCACCCTTTCGAGCATCCTTAAACTGCCTTGAGTGACCCCAAAGTATAGCACATTACAGTAATCCAATTTAGAGATCAATAGGGCCTGCACTACGGTCTTCCTGGTGACTTCAAGAAGACCCAAGATCTTACGTAGCATTTTTAGAATGCCACAGCAGACCCCAGCAAGACTGGATATCTGGCTGTCTAAAGAGAGAATATTATCAAACCATATACTGTGGTGCTTGACTTTCTGCTTGGGAGTTGGTTTTGGCCCTAGAGTGGTTGGCCGGTATAGCCGTTGAGGCCTGACGCCTTCGTTCCATTCATGGATTCAATTGCATTGATTATTTTCTCTGTTGTGAAGGGTTCCACCAGGAATTGTTGGTGAGCGGATTCCAGCCATACCATCGCAAATTCCTCCAAATATTTTTTTCTTTCAGATGCATTATCCATTGCCCGCGTTGTATATAGATTAGTGTAGAACTCAAGGAGTTCGTCCCGTATGACTGGAGTGCCAGTTTTTTTGGGTGCCTGCACTGTTTTTGAGACTAGTTATGTACGGTTGGCTTCTGTGGGACCCAATAATCGTGCAAGCGTGCACCCTGGCCTTTCCCCTTCCCCATATTTTCTGGTGGTGGCATATTTGCTTTAGAAGTGTGTTTCCCTCACCGCTGCCTCGTGGAACTCGGATAGCAGAGTCATCCGGCGACTCAGAGACGCATGTGTTTCTCGCTCTACGTGATCCATCTCATATAAGCTTTAAACGCTTCCCATAGTGTGGCACAGGATTTGACAGATCCTTTGTTTCGATCAAAAATCTCCACAATAGCCGCTCAAAGCTCAGCACGAAAAACCTTGTCAAGCAGCGCCTGCCTCGGGAACCTCCAGTGTCTCCCACACCCACCAGATCTGGGCACTTGCAGCTTAAAGATAACTGGGGAGTGATCTGATAGTGTTCTGGGGAGGTGATGTATAGCGTTGTGCCATGGTACCATATTGGGGAACAGTATCCAATAATCCAGGCGTGTCCAAGTGTCGTATGGTGCCGCATAATGCATGTAGGCTGGCTCGGATGGGTGATAGTGGCAGCAAACATCTATTAAGTTGTGTGTTTCACAGAGTTCGGTCATTGCCCGGCGTGTCCTGGGTTTAGAGTCGGGAGTGTCTACGGTACTGTCACGTCTAGGGTCTAGCAGTAAATTGAAGTCACCCTCCATCCAGATGTAGTCCGCATCAACCTGCTGAAGCTGGGCATGCAGATTGTAAAAGAAATCTGGGCTATCGGTGTTGGGTGTATACACACAAATAAAAGCCATGCGGTGGCCCACCACCATGGTATAGCGTCCCTCAGCGTCCGTGCCGATCATCGAGGTTTGGAAGGGTATACGCATGTGTATCAAAACCGCGGTCCCCCTGGCACATGTGCTGTAGTTTGCAAAGTATTGGTGTACCTCCCATGAGGACACGTATCCAGGTGTTGTTTGCGGGAGGTGTGTCTCCTGCAGTAATACTATGTCTGCCTTGTGTCTTTGCAGGTAGTGCAGAACCTGTACCTTTTTGTGCATTATTTAATCCCCTAATGTTCCAGGTAACTAGTGTTAACTCTGAAGAATCGACCAACCTACCCTGCATGGGCATGGTTTAGTAAAGTCAGGTGTGTATGTCTAGTGTCGAGATGTGTGGAAATCAGCAACCATGACATGCAACCAACACAACCTTCCTATTTAACTCTGCAACCCCTACCCCTCACCCCCTTCCCATCCCTGCTGTAGCCATAACAGGGAAAACCCAACAAACCGAAGTTGCTGTTCATATAGAAGAGTAGGAAAAAGATTAAAAAAGAAGATAAAAGAGTTTCCTATCTATGTTCCAACAAAAATGTGATACTCACTGAGGGGGTGACAATGCTACACCAGTTACCCAACCTTGTAGGATGTTACAATTTCTAAAACAAGACATTATTTTTGCCACATTTCTAGTTACAGGGCACTAGAGCCATACTTAAACATTTGTGTCATTATTTAGTCCGCTCATTATACATGTGTCACTGGGGGTCATACTTGTGGGCGGCAGTTATTCCATGGAGAAGAGATCTTCGCTTGCCCCGGAGCCACTGTGTGGCGGGGAGTCCCTTGGCTGTTCCCTTCAACGCACCCCACGGGACTCCAAGTATTCACAACAGAATTCCTGCACTACCGCAGGAGTTTCAAAGAGTCGTACTCTGTCCCCCACCAACACACGGCGCCGGATAGGGTAGATCATGCCATATTTGAGCCCCAGATTCTGTAGAGTGGCCTTGACTCCTGTGTATTTACGTCAGCCTTCCTGCACCATGGCCGTAAAATCAGGATACAGGTAGATCGACGAGCCCTGCCAGGTCAGCGGGCCCTTCTCCCTCGCCAGCCTCAGTGCTGTGTCTCTATCCCTGTAGTTGAGCAGCCGGGCAATTAGAGGCCTGGGGGGCATCCCGGGTTTAGGCAGGGACCCAGAACCCGATGGGCTCTTTCCACTAGAAAGGAGGTTGTGAAGGTTTCCTTGCCAAATAGATCTCCGACAGGAGTGTTTCCACAAAGTGATCCAGGCAGCCAGTATTTGTAGTTTCCGGAACCCCCAGGATACGTATATTATTGCGCCTGCTACTTACCTCCAAATCTTCATTTTTCATTGCAACCGTTTTGAGGAGCTTTTCCATACGATCTAGTCGGTTTGTCGATTGTGCAGCGATGACCTCAAGGTGAGACACTCTACCTTCGACGGTGTCTAGACATTTCTCATGCGTGTCTATACGGGCCAGCCATTTTTCCAGGGTATCAAAGCATCCATCTATAGCCCTGAAGCCAGCCCTGAGCTCTAACGTTAGGGCATCCACTCTGTCCGGTTCCATTTCGACCTGGCCTGCCGTGCCCCTGATCTCAGCCAGCCTCGCACCGGGGTCCACTTCCGGGTCCTTTGGTTTACCGAACTGCAGTTGCCTCTGTTTGGGGTCTCTGTGGACCATCTCGTGCACTGTCAAAGTTGTTGTGTGGGCCACAGGCAGTCAGGCCCCCGACTCAGAGTGAGTCCATCTGAGGGGGCTGTCTGCAGGTGCAACTCCTATGGGTCCAGAACCCACCACAATGTGCCCAGTTACCCCGCTGTGTTTAAGTGTCCGGGGGGTAGAGACTGCCAATGAGCAGCCCTCGGCTTCCGCCACGATCAGTGGCCACGAGTGTGTCAGTCACTCACACCACTCCACCCAAAGTGAGGCTTGTGTTCAATATGGCAGCAGCACGCTGTTCTGTAGGATCTCAGGGTCTGGGGCCTCAGTATTTGCTGTTCTGCGGGCCCCCCCGGGCCAAGCCAGTAAAGGATGTAAGGCCTGATGGCCTCGGAGGCCGTCCAGAAATCAAAAGCAAAGGCCCTCAGAGGGGGCGGCAGCTGTCACCGTGGGGCCTCCGGGAGCAGGGCGAGCCAGCTTAGCTGCTGCGTGGCAGCACCCCCGGTCTCCAGCGGCTGCCCGAGTGTTCACGCCTCCGTCCACAACGCTCAATGTCACGGGCTCCTAGTCCAAGGCCTAGGATGGTAGTACACGGAGGCCCCCTCCACAGCAACAGGCCTCGTCAGCGGGCCGTGACGCAGCAGGGCCTCTGATGTCGCACAGCCCCCGATTGCTTCGGCGAGCTTCCTCACAGCCCGCTCCACAGCGTTCAGGGTCACCAGCTGGGAACGGAGCCCGCTCGTGCACCTCCGCGGTAACTCTGGTGCCGATAAGCCTCAACCACCATCTCTTGCAGCCCTATCCCTCAGGAAGGATGTCTTTGCTGTCCTTAGACATGGCAAGATGTCGGGATGGCTGGTGGAGCTTCAGCGCTACGCGGCCATCTTGGTCGTTAGCCTGGCCACACCCCCTATCCCTTTTTAACTTTTATCAGGTTTCGGGAACTGAGGCTCTGAGTCCTGTGATGGTGACCACAACATTTTCTATCACTGTTGTGGATAGGTAATCAGATCCTTTCAGATCTATGGATCCTTATTTTTAAAACTTTTGGATTCATGAGTATCTAATTTTCTGTCAAGTTTGGTGTAATTCCGATCAGCTGTTTTTTCCGTATTAAAGAGCAAAATACTTTATGGGAACAAATATGAGAAATTGCATTTTTGGGACTCCTTTCCCCCTTTTACCTAGTCCCCACATGTCCAATCGGCTCAAAACCTTCCTTGAAGAATCCAAAACGGATGACTCTTTTTTGGAAAGATTCACACAGCTTCTTATAACGGTGGTACCACAGTTATTAAGAAAACAAAAATGCCATTCCTATGGAACCTCTGACTCAACTTTAACTACACAGACGCTATCACCGCTATTGTAATGTATACTGATTTGCTTAGCATTTTAGTACTGTTTGACAAATCTGGACGAAATTTGGCATATTCATCTATTAATGTTTTTAAATTTGTTCTTATTCATCAAGTCGGGGTACATTTACAAGAGGGTGTTCAAAAAGTGTTAATTTATTAATAACTGTGGTATTGGGACACTAATCAGCATGAAATTTGGCAATCCCTTAGCATGTTTATTTTTCTCTTGGCATGTCAAGTTGTATGCAGCTCAATCAAGGGGGCAAGATTTAGTGCAATTGGTAGCAAAATTTTTGATATGCATATATTTTGGTGCCTTATCACACATCTGCACAACATTTATGAGGCACTTATCATGTTTAACTTACTCTTCATATGTTGAGTTTCATGCAAATCCGCTAAGGAGGGGGTGGCCAAGTCCAAAAAAGTGCTCATTTACAACGTTGTCACTGGTTAACGAATCAGCATGATATTTGGTAGACCGTTAGCAAGTTGAGCCAGGTGCAGGAATTTTAAGTTTTAGGCAGATCTGATAAAAGAGCAAAGTTGAAGTGTAGGTTAAAAATTATTTTATTTCCTAATATCTTTGTTGTTGTATCATGAGCTGGTTTGAAATTTGGCAGAACCTCAGCATGTTTACCTTACCCTTAGCATATGGAGTTTCATGCAAATCCTTCAACAGAGAATACAGTGTGGCCGAGGATGGAAAAAAGGTGTTATGTTGCTAATAATTTGCTACGTTCCGTAGACTGTCAACCCCTGTTGTGCACAACCTTCAAACATACTTAGCACGGTCTGGCCTTCGAACCAGGCCTGTAGCTTGGCAGAGTATTTTATTTGTGAACCCTTTATTAAAGGGTTCACAAACCAAACTTTAATACAGCGGGCATGAAATGTACAAATTGAGCTAAAAGCTTCTTTGTCCAATGGGGGCTTTATTTTTAAATGTAAGGCCACAGAAAGTCTGAAAACCTGGGGTATGAGAATGGCTTGCACAATAACAGTCCAGCTATTTCTATCTTTTAAGACTTTCAGGCCCAGTGACACATTAGTGTAATACACATTACTTGCAAACTATTGAATGGATATACACCAAACCAAGCAACAAACTTCCCTGAGTAAAGTTTTAGTTTAGTTTCAAGTTTGATATAATTCTCTTCGGTGTGTTTTAGTGCAGTGGAGAGCAAAGTTTCCTTTGGGAGTTATAATGGGAATTGCTGCATTTTTGACCACCCCTTTAAGTATACCCCTCTTGATTGGTTTGCATGCAACTCAAAATATCAGCAAGATAAAAAGTGTGTCTGTTAAGTGTTTTGCAGAGCTATAAAACGGTGGCAAAGTTATTAGCGAATCAATCCCCCTCCCCCCCCCCCATTTAACTTTACCACCCTCCTTCTCTCATCAGCATGAAACCTGAGATTGCTGCACTGGGCTTAGCATGCTAAGAGTCTGCCAAAGTTTATGTACATTCATTACAAAGCACCCAAATTTATTAGCATATGAATTCATTTTTGCCCATCCGCCCCAAATGGATTGGCACAAAACTTGCCATACTGACAGAAGATTACACAAGATAAATATCTGCCAAATTTCATGTGGATTGAAATGTTGGCACATAAAACAACCAATCAGCTGATTTCTACTCTATATAGTACTGTGCAGGCTGAATTGCAGGTTATAGAGTGCCCCCTAAAAAATAAATGGAGAAGCTGGAGGAGAGAATTTCTGAAAACACTTGGAATATCTGTTGTGCCCAAACAGGCTTGATATCCTCTACCAGTAGATTACACATCATGCACTATAAAGTCTTGGAGAGAGCATGCTACATCCCCCATGCAGTATGGAAGTTTCTCTTACGCAAGGACATCTGCTGAGTGCAATGCGGGACCCTGCGACATGCCTTCTTCATTTGTCCTGTGTGTGTGTATCGAGGTCTCCCTAACGTGAGTTGTTGAGAGCCCTTTTTCAAATGAATGATTGTGAGATTCAAATTGGCATATAATAGGTTGGATACACTACTCATAAAAAGTTAATTGCTCTTGCACTACTGCTAGCAAATAGGGAGGTGGTAAGTTTTTTAGGTAGGCATATCAGGTGTGTGAATGCACAAATCAGATAGCACTTGTCTGTTAAGTTAATGAGGAGACAGCTATCAAACACATTTGTGGAGGTATATTTATTTAAGCTCAAGCTTGAGAGACACAAAGCAGTTGGCTTCCAAGTATGCCCTGCCAGACGCATCTGGCCTCAATCTTTTATACCGTTTGAACATCATTGTTATATGTTGAATTAGCTGAATCAGACATGTATGATCATGATAGATTTTATAAGTTGAGCTTAAGGAAAACATTAACAGGAATCTTACCAAAGCATGAAAACATCCTCTCAGTGCTGAGGACAGGTGTTGTTTTGACATCTGCTGTTTGTCGTTCTTTCTTATCTACCTCTATTTTTTATATATATTTCTTTATTGGCAGTTTTAAAGACATGCAGGATACACCGTTGAAGTGACCTGCACGCTGCACCATTTTGGGAAGACTACACTTCCCAGGGCACCGAGCGCGCAGCAGCAGGAGCCGCCCGCGTTACGGCAACAGCGAGACCACGCCACCACGCCCATAAAGTGGGCGTCTTGCCATCGCTCTGTCAAATTCTACTGTTCGCAACTTGCTCTGGGCCACTGTTGCAAACTTTGCTGCACCTTGTTGGGGCCCTTGAAGTGACCTGCACGCGGCACCATTTTGGGAGGACTACACCTCTCAGGGCACCGAGCGCAACAGCAAGACCACGTCACCACGCCCATAAAGTGAGCTCTGCCCACCTCGGCGCTGGACGCGCGTGGGCGTGCCGGACAAAGTCCGGGCCAAGGGCAGGCCCGTCTGATCCCGTCAGAGTCTGGAAGAGGCTGGACTGGGCTACGGTATTGACATTTCGATTTTAATATATTTGTTATTGGCATAGGCATAATCATATATACGAAAACGGACATTGAGAGACTTGCAATATAACCTACTATATACGTGTGCTAACAGGGGAGTAGTATGAGTAAGTGAAAATCATTAACTGGGCAGCGGGTGGTGGGGACTTTAGACGCATTCCTTCTGAGGGCAGAATCAGCCTTGAAACAGGAAATCGCTCTAACTGAGCGCAGGCTGTCCCTCAA
Source organism: Triturus cristatus (assembly GCF_964204655.1). Lineage (NCBI taxonomy): Eukaryota > Metazoa > Chordata > Amphibia > Caudata > Salamandridae > Triturus > Triturus cristatus. The sequence goes on along the minus strand of NC_140583.1, from coordinate 811,832,285 downwards.
GCCGCTAGCGGGAATGCCCCGATCACAAAATTACACCTCAGATCTGCCAGTCTCTAGATTTGTAGAAGTAGCTAAAACCTCTCCATTGGAAAAAGGCCGTTCACCGTCTACGACTCCACAAGTAGAAGCCTCACCGGCTTTATTGGTAGTAACATCAGATCCACCGGAGCCATCAAATCCAAATATCAAATCGAACGTCTTGACGAGGTGCCAAAAAGTAAAGATTAGTCAGGGTAAAGGACCAGCCCCTCCATAAATTAGTCCCCCCTAGGCATAAAGGCTTAGGATTGGTGACGGAGAATGGAGCTACAGTGCAATCACAGGAATGTCCATCGACCCCAGTCAATAATTTACTAGTTGGGGTGGGGTTCCAACTATGAATCAACTGGAATTCTGGGAAAAACTGGAGGGCACAATGTCTGCTATAATGAGACCCTGATAAATATGATATCCTCTATTGAGGAAAGGTTACTTAGTCTGGAAGGAGCCGTGGAGCGCTCACTAGTCCCCTCGCAGGCTATAGTGCAGAAAAGAGGTGAAGCTGAAGATATAGGTTGTAGAGGAGGGCCCACGGAAAATAACCCCCAGGGAATTCCTGCAATCGGAGTGTTGCAGTATGTACATACACCTGACCCACTGCCCACAATTAATTCAGAAACGAGAGCTGGGGCGCCGACTGCCACAACATTGACTTCCCAACAGAATCATTATGTCCCTACAGCTCATGGCCAATATGGTAATAGAGGGGCAGAGCGCCCTGTATGTGCTCCTATACAGGCAATACAGGAAAACCAGGCTAGGGAGCTACATGAATTAAAAAACGGGAGACAGATTGGTAACAATTTAATAAGACCAAGTATGGAGGGAGGTAACTTATCAGAGCTAAGGCAGTTGCACCTCCCCCTGCAGGCTCCTCCCTATACCATTATTCTAACTAATGTACCTATACTTCCACACGGAGAAATAGAGCACTGGTCCACTCTGAAAAATAAAGAGCTACACTTCCTGACAGCGAAGACAGGCTAAACAAATACCTTGTTCTCTGAATTTAAGATGGTGCGCCGTATCCCGTGGGTTGGAGGTTCCCCTAAATCGTTGCCTGGGGATTGTGTTGTGATTACTTTTAGGTCCCCAGTATTGGTTAGGAACATATTAGATATGGCCGGCTATTATGCGACCAAGAATTGGGGGATAAGTGTGGTCCCCCTCGTTTTTTTCTATCAACCTACATTGGCTTCCCAGCGCGCTCCAACAGCAGAAAACACTAGAGATGCCCTACAACAGAGATACGGTGTCCCAATATCTAACTTCTTTAATCCCCTCCGCAGTTTGGATGGGGTTGATTGACTGACGCTACCTGTTGATATAGCAGGAGGTAGGGGAGAGCATCGAATTATTAGTCCACTAGGTATGTCCCCCCAGGTTGAGTTACATCTACAAGAGGATCCAGTGGGGGTTTCACCTTCAGAGTGCTCAGAGGAATATACAGGTGCAAGAGGCGTTTATGTGAGTTCAGTCCTGATATTAGAACAATACAAGGATATTAATGGACCATTGGTGTCACCTAGAGTGGACCCAATCATCGAAGGGGGGCTGACTCTTATTGACCCTCTGCCCAAACCGATCTCAAATATTAGCTCTTTTGTTTCGTGGAACATAGCAGGTTTACGCTCAAAATTACAGAATCCAGTATGGGAAGTACTCATTGAGAACATAGATATCCTATGTTTGCAGGAGACCCGGGCAATTGAACCCATTCACATAAACGGTTTTAAGACTTACCACACTCAGGCAGTGAAGCCCCTGGGAGGGAGACAAAAAGGAGGCATCTCTACTTACATCTCTAACACGATGCCCCTGAGCAATATAAATTTTTATGAGGGAGACTGTCATTACCACCTTGTAGACCTAATATTAAACGCAACATATCGCATTATATTGATCAATTTATATAATAACGCTCTTCAAGATGGTTTAGGATTGGTGGTAAAGAACATCATGGAGAATTCAAAAGGCATGTGCACTAGGATAGGGAGAGATACTATGTTTCTGTTGATGGGAGATTTCAATTGTGCTCTATGTAATTACACTGACGACAGAATGTGTGGTTTGTCTAATGAAGTGGATAACAGTACTCATTTTAACCATTCCAAAGCAGGGGATTTATTTAATGGGCTCATTTTTAACATGGACCTTGGCTACGCAAATTATTTATTGGCCACCCCACGTTGTATGCCCCCCGCTTATAATGGGAGAGGGTTTGCAACCACAATTGACTTCATACTGATTTCATTGTCTTATGCGCACTTGGTCATCTCCTTTGAGGTGGGCGACACTGCCATAAGTGATCATTTCCCCCTTTTTTTAAAGCTCAAGTTGCCTATCTACAGACCCGAAAAGTCCATGCAACCAACTTGTGTGTTGGGGAATGTAGCATTGAGCAAAACAAATGGTTCTTCATTAAAGTGGGTTAATGTGGATGTGGATTTGCTGACTAACAATGTGATAGTGAATTGTAAGTTTGCTCTGGATACTTGCCGGAGCGACGTTGCATCTGAGGTTGCTATTGTGCATGCTTTTAACGATATCACTAAGGAGGTTAAAAACGTGTTAACAGTACAACAAACAAAGTAAAAAACTGAAATCTCCTTGTTGGTTTAATGGAAAATGTACCAGGGCTTATGCCAATCCAAAAAAGGAACTGCATAAACAGCCTAGATCACCGTCTAAAATTAGGCAAGCTAGATCAGATTGTAAAGGGGCAATAAAAGAAAGAAAGCAAACCTTGTAAAACAAAGCCTGGGACTCCTTACACAGTGTGGCCCAGATGAAAGATAGCGTTGAGTTTTGGAAGGTTCTAAGGACTCCCATACTATCTCCTAGCAATGGACCTTCTGTTGAAGTAGCAATCACAGAAGATGTATGGATTAGCTACTTTTCTGGGGTGTACAATGAGCAGGAAAGCATTGGGTGGCAACATGACGATTGTATCATAAATAGTAGTATCCAGGTCGATCTGGCAATTACCCTAGAAGAGGTGAACAGGGCCCTGGCTTATCGTCTGGGTGCTAAAGCCCCAGGACCTGACGGGATCCCTGTGGACATGTATAAATTTAACGTTTCCTTGTGGGGCCCTATTTTAACACAGGTTAAGCAAGCAAGGAGGGCATCTCCGCCTTCTCATCCCTCCTAGTCTCCCTCATGTGTGCCTCCTCTGCCCCAGCCCACTCAAGCAAATCTTTCTCCCAGGCCTCCCGTGTTGGAGGTTGTGCACGCATTCAGTGAAATTCTATATGCCTTTTCAGCACCATGAGCCCTGGTATTGTGTAGCGCATTCTTTTTTTTTTTTTTTTTTTTGAAATCTTTTTATTAGGTTATTCAACAAAACAGAAAGTAAAAACCACTCTCTCAGTGTAGGGCTGAGGACAAAGCAGATTAGAATGTATCTTAGCAGTTCAGCACAAGTATTACAAAGATAAATAGGCAAGCAAAGGGTACAACACAATAGTCTCCATCCCCAACCGTTGTGCGGGACAGGGCAACTAGTCATGGTCGCTGAGGTCAGATTCTGCTGTATCGGGTGGGGGCTCACAGATGTTCCCTCTATACACATTCCAGCCATCCCACACCTGGGACCATTTCTTTGGGCATCCTCTATGTACATATACCGCTTTTTCCGTCACCATTACAAGGTCCATGTCTCGGATCCACTGTGCCAGGGTAGGTGCCTGTCCCGATCCCCATCGCTGGGCTATGTTACGTTTTGCGAGCATGAGCCCCAATGTCACCCAAAGCTGGGCCACTCTTACGTGGTCCGTCTGCTCCCAGACATTGAGGAGGCAGAGCCGAGGTTCGGGCAGCGTGGGGATTTTGGTTACTTGGGAAAGAGTACGGAACACCCCCTTCCAATAAAGCGCTATGATAGGGCAGTCCCATAGGGTGTGGAGGAAGGTTCCTTCGTGGCCACAGTTCCTGAGGCACAGTGGGGACTCCGTCCGTTGTAATTTGAATAGAAGTGTACGGGTATAGTATGTGCGGTGCAGAATTTTAAGCTGGACAAGCCTTAATTTGGACGATATGCCCACTTCCCTGGGGGACGATAGCGCGGCCAGCCACTCCGTATCATCGAAGTCCCCAAGTTCTGCCTCCCATTTCCCCTTAAGGACCAAAAAGGGGTCAGGGCGATTATTTATTATTTTCCGGTATGTTAGGGACGTCGCTTTTTGAATCAGATGTTCAGCGAGGAGCCGGTCCTCCAAGGGCGATGACTCAGGGAGCCGAGTCCCGGGTGAAATCGCCGTTCGAAGTGCATGCTGGATTTGCAAATAGCGGAAATGTTCGGTGTTGGCCAAATCGTACTCTGCCTGCAGTTGGGAAAAATTGATCACCTCTCCCCGCCGCCAGAGGTCCCCTACTCTAGAAATGCCAATAAGATCCCACTGATGGAATCCCTTGGTGGTACGCAGCATCCCAAGCTGTTTAGCGTCCCATAGTGGCGTTGCCTGGGTAATCCTACCCGCCCATCCCATCGCACGCTGTGCCGCAAACCATATCTGGAGGGTGTGGGCAGCGGGCCCTGCCTGGACACGACCTCCTTTAGGGTTATAAAGGGCTCCCATCACCCCCCCAGGGGCAAGCAGTTGTCTATCCATACGGTAAGCAGGGTCGTCTCTCGATACATGGAGCCACTGATTTATGATCATGAGGTGCGAGGCCCAGTAGTAGGTTTTGATATCTGGGAGGGCTATACCCCCGTCGTACCACCCACTGGTAAGCTTGTGGAGAGCAATCCGAGGTGCCCTGTCTTCCCAAAGGAGACGGGTGATCTCAGCATTAACAGCCGTGAAATAAGAGGGCGCCACCGGGAAGGGGGTATTCTGTAGCGCATAGAGGAATCTAGGGAGGGCGAGCATCTTAAAGAGCGAGGCCCTTCCAAGCAAAGTCAGGGGCAAGGCGCGCCAGTGTTTGACATCGGTACGAAGCCGTTGGAGGGGCCTCATTAGGTTTTCGGCCACAAATTTATCCCGATCTGCAGTGACATATACCCCTAGATATTTTAATCCTTCCCGGGCCACGAGAATATTGCATCCCCTCGGGGGCCGAGGCGGGGAGCCTCGGAGCATATATAGGATGGATTTCTCCCAGTTGATTTCGTATCCCGACCGCCGCCCGTACGACTCACATATGTCGAGGAGACAGGCGATAGAGCGCGCCGGCGAGGCCAGATAAAGCAGAATATCGTCTGCATAAAGGGAGATCCGATCCTCCCAGTCCGGCCTCCATTTGAGGCCACGGATCACCGGATCCTGCCGCACCCATGCCGCCAAGGGCTCGAGAGCCATGGCAAAGAGGAGCGGGGAAAGGGGGCAGCCCTGCCTTGTCCCCCGGCCCAGAGGGAAGGGGTCAGAGACACGGCTGTTTATGTGTAGCGCATTCTTAATGTACTTTTCGGGTTGTTGTGGAGGAGTCCCAACACGCATTTGTTAATCATGCACAGGACTTCCGATCCCGTCAGTGTTTAAGTTGGGACAATATCTTGAGCCAGCAGGAGACGATCTTCGTGCAGTGCCACACCACATGCAGGAATTCCACCATTGCAGCCCCACAGCAAGGGCAGCACTGATCTGTAGTTAGGTATATAGAGTGCAGTCGCTTTGCGGGGGAAGAAGGTCATATGGACTATATTAGCTGCAGTTGGACTGTTAGGTAGTATAGTTCCAAGTCTGGAACTTCCATCCCATCTTTGTCCCATTCCCTCTTAAGGGTGCCAAGATCTATTGTGCATCTCTTCCCACTTCAGAGCAGCTCTACCAGTAGGTAATCCAGTTACCAGAACACCACCCGAGGTATCTCATAAATGGCTTCCTGCATTACATTCAGACATCTTGGCAATACCACAGTTGTAATTGTTATTGTTAATATATATTTGTAAAGCACCAAATCACCAGCGGTCTCTAAACGCATTAGTTTCCCCATCAGGGATAATTTTAAGGTGTTCCAGAATTGATTTGCGGTGTGTAGATTATTGAGCACTCGTCCCATATAGTGGTTATAGAACTGCTGCTTGCCATGCGTGATTTGGATGCCCTAATACCTGACTGAGTTCACCTTCTAGGGCAAGCCATAGTCCGGGAGCTGGTCCATGGGTAGTCCTGTGAGCCACCCCAGAGGGAATAGAACCGACTTGGTCGTATTGACCCGGAACTCTGAAAATTCCCAGAATTCTCTCATAACATTAAGCAATTTGGCGAGACATGCCCTGGCTGCGCAGATAAATCGTGGCATCATCTGCATATAGTGAAATATATGCTCCGTATTTCCTACCTGTATGCCCCAACCACCGAAAGTCTGCCTAAGCTTGCAAGCCAAGGGCTTCATCATTATGGCGCATATCAGTGGAGATAGTGGGCATCCTTGTCGAGTGCCCCGCTGCAGGATAATTGCTGCCGAGACATAGCGTCCCCGTGCGCACCCTTGCGCACAGGTCTTTATAGAGCAATTTAACCCATTCAATAAAGTGGCATTCCAGTCTCATTCCATCTAGCACTTGCCAGACATAGTACCACAGTCAGGACATAGCAATACCTATTTGTAGGAGACAGCGCAATAAAGTCCATTTGCAAATGTTCGAAGGGTGCCTCGGCAGGTGCAAAATGCCCTGTAGGGGTAGGAATTCCTTTAACAGCATTAAACTGTGTGCAAACGATGCAATTTTTAAATATATTAGCGTTTTCCAAAAACAGTTTCATGCTGTTTACAATGCCACCTCTTCCCAAATGGGAAGGGCCGTGCATCATCAATGTCATAGGTCTCATTCCATCTAGCACTTGCCAGACATAGTCCCACTGTATAGTGCCAAATGCTTGCTCAATGTCCAAAAACGCATACTGGCCATCAGTCAACTCCGGTGAATGAATAATATTAGCAAGCCGGGGAAGTTTGTGCCTCATGTTCCTTTGGGGGTAAAGCTCGACTGATCTGCATTAATCAGGCTCCGGAGATTAGGGAGCAGCCTCACCACCAACAAAGTAGTTTTTGATCTAAATTTAGCATGGAGATTCAGGGGTCCCTTCCCGGCTTCAGAATCACCACTATGAGGTCCTCTCTCATGGGATCCGGAAGTTACCCATTTTCTAGTGCTTCAGCGTACACTATTAACAGCTTGTCTATCAGGTTTCTCAAAAGTGCTTATAGAATTCCGCAGAAAGGCCATTGCCTTCCAGCATCTTAGCAGTTTTTAAGGCAGTTAATGCTCCCGCAAGTCCTGCCTGCTCAGTAGGGCCCCAATAATTCACTGTCCTTCAAGGTGAGCCACAGTAGTGGCAGCCCCGCCAGGTAGGCAGACAGAAGTTGGTCCCCCTCAAGTACGTGGTGGCGCCATGTACACCTCGTGCAGATGTGCTGCGAATACATTATTAATCACCTGTTGCATGTGCACTACTCAGCCCCATCAGTCCCTAACTGCCAAAATGGGCTGTATCGTGGTCTCTTATCTGATCAGCCATGCCAGCAAACACCCTGTCTTATCACCCTCCATCTACCAGCGCCTCTGCACTTCATTCTGAACATGTATTTCCAGTTGGTCCCATAACTTGTGTCGCTGTCTATCCCAGTCTTTTTTAGACTGCCGTGTTCATAGAGAGAGTGCTCTACAGTGCCTCCAGTGCAGCCTCCTGTCGGGTTAGGTCCCTCTCTAGAGTTCGATGTATGCCTGCGGTGGTCACCAGGCAGGCCCCCCAAGCACCAACTTCATGGCGTCCCACTCCACTGCCCTGCTGCCCAAACTCTTCCAGTTGCATTCAAAGTATTGTGAAAGAGCCTCTGACAGTGTACCCTTGAAGGCCTGAACAGTCAGTGCATCAACATTAAGTCTCCATAATGGTATCTTCGGCGCTTGTTGTAATGAGCATGTGATCAGAAGTAGTGAGTGATCCGAGATATTCAGGCCAAATAATGTGCATCCACCACCCTGTGTGCTCTTACTGTTTGTATGAAAAAATACTCTAGGGTGCTGTGTGTAACTGCCGAAGGGGTGTAAAAGGAGTACACAAGCTTGTGTGGGTGTTGCATGCACCAAATGCTCTGACAAATCACCCTTTGAACAACTGATCAACATATTGTTCTCATTTTGCCATTCAATATGTATTTGCATTAGTGCAGCCACTTCTTCTTCCCGCTGTATCATGATGCTTCAGACATGAACATTACTTGGTGGAAGAATGCACAATTTGGTACATGCCTGACAGCAAACAAGAAGCACATTTACACTTAAACAAACAGCTAATATTTCAATAACTATTCTTTCCGTTAATATAGTCCAACCCCAAGCTCCAAGTAGTGAAAAAATATCATCCCACAATGTTTGTTCAGCAAAATTATGCAGTTGTATCCCTATGTCATGTAAATTCTCTATGGCCTTATAAACATTCGGGGCATTATTGGGGATTAATGTGCAACATTCAGTATGTATCATTTTACAAACACTCCCTTTCTCAACGAGGAGCATATCAAGTATCAAGTGATTTTGGAGAATTACCTTTCTCATGGCTACCATTTCTACTGTAGTATTAGCTAGGGTACCTGGTATTTTGTTTATTGGTGCTTCCAACAAACAGCCTAATTGTCTTATTGTTCTAGAATTCATTGCTAATCCTAGCATAGGTATTATTCCTAGCACTAAATTACCAAACTCCTACGCAGAGGTATCCATCTAGTATATTTCCCATTCTCCCTCAGGCTTCATTGTTTGTTAGTAGATATTTGCAAACATGTTCCTTAGAATGGTGTCTAATATGGGGAAGCACTGGGCCCAAATTACAAGACAACACCTCAACCCTTGGGAAACCAAGGGCATGCTTTTTTTCTACAGAAGAAATAAATACCCTCCCCCACTGCTACTGATGAGAGCCAAGACGCATTGGCCAGAGTGAATACATGGGTGCAGTTATTCCATCTCATCTCTCCCAATCCATTTGATACGAGACATAAATGCTTGAGTTCTCTTGTTATCCACAAACCTGAGGGATATCTAAATAAAGGGGAGATGTGAATTGAAATATTCATCCCTAGGATGAATTGCTTATCTCTTTTACTCATGACACTATCATTGAAGGCGTTCCTGTAGTGTGAACCTTCGCCCCTGACGGAATAATCCAATGGTACTAGTATTTCATCTCTGTATTTGCGTCTGACAGCAGCCAGAAAAACTGCTTTAAATAGAATATAGCATGAGTCATTACGCTTCAAACTCAAAAGCAATAAAGGCATCCCGTGTTGGGTTACTGAAGTAGGTTTTAGACAAATCCAATAATCTGAGACATTTAATTCATTGTGATAGGCATTCATCATTTGTATGGCAACATTTTCATGGCACTCTTTAAAATGGTGGCCATTCAAATCTTCAGTAAGCGTGGTGTTGTTTGAACCCAGTAATTTCAGGAAGTATAGAGTATACAAGTAGAGTATGACGGCTGTTAGGGTAGTAATGATGATCATGGTAAATGGTATGCACAATTTATTTGTCAGCATGATTCTTTTCCATCCTGAGTGTTCCTCCTGAGTGGTTAGGCTGTTTTGTTCCTTATTCTTCACCGTCACTAGGCTGTGAAAGGTCATCAGTACTTTGCAGCTTTGGACCAGATAGCAAGCTATGACTGGTTGGGTCAAGAAGATGAACTTACGGTAGTGCGTGGGCACAGGTTAAATCGAGGACCCGTGTCCTTGATGGGCTGAGGTAGCACAGTCGTTGAGGCAATCCGCTGAGGCAAGGGAGCTCTTTTCACTTTAGATGCATAAATCCAATTCTTATATCCTGTACACTTCATGCCTGTTTGGTTTGCCAGAAGAACGTAGTTGTAAACAGCTCTCTGAAAGTTATTAACAACCACCCATTCAACAGATTGAATATTGTGTCCAGGTCCCTGCCGAGGTAATGGCAAGGTGTCTTTCATCTGTTCATTAATGGCAGAAACATGTTTTTTCAACTCATCACAATGTTTTTTAGCAGTGTTTTTGGGAACCCCCACCAACAGATAAGGGGGCATCTAATCACTATTTCATGTGGATGGAGATGTTTTACAGAATCTGGGTAGTTGGCAAGGCATCCACCCAATTCAAAACGAATTCTGCACATATTTGAGCTATCTTGGCTTTCAGGTTGCTATTTCTACTTTCGATGACTTCAGCTGCTTCGGCGTGTTATACACAATGAAACTTCTGTTGTTCTCCTACTGTCTTGCAGACCAATTCCATTACCTTATTGACAAAGTGCACCCAGTTATCACTTGAAATTATCCGGGGCAAACCAAAGCATGAAAATAATTCTTTCATCAAGCATTTAGCTGTTGTCATAGCATCGCATCGCTCAGTAGGGTAGCTTTCAATTCACTTGCTGAACATAAATACCACAGTCAGGACATACCGATACCTATTTGTAGGAGACAGCGCAATAAAGTCCATTTGCAAATGTTCGAAGGGTGCCTCAGCAGGTGCAAAAGGGGTAGGAATTCCTTTAACAGCATTAAACTGTGTGCAAACGATGCAATTTTTAAATATATTAGCGTTTTCCAAAAACAGTTTAATGCTGTTTACAATGCTACCTCTTCCCAAATGGGAAGGGCCGTGCATCATCAATGTCATAGGTTATAATAGTTTGCCAGGTAACATGACTCAATAACCATGTTGATCCTTCCAAAAGCCATCCACCAGAGTACCATATTATTGCCCTTTTTAGGTCTCAGCTAGCGAAGGCTGCGCTTGCGCAGTCTCGCTCGCGAGATTTAACGTTTTTTTGTACGGGGCTTGAACCCGCCCCTCTTCTCCATTGGCTAGCTTCCTAAACGGAGGCCAGCCATTGGAGGAGAGGGGCGTCTGTCCGTTTAAGCCCCGTCTTTTTCGGATTCGGGGGCGTGTTTTTTACTTTCTTTCTCTCCTCTGGAATGTAAACATTCCAGCCAATGCCAAGAGGAGAGAAAGAAAAGCACGCCCCCCAATCCGAAAATGCCACTGCGTTTCTCCGAGGCATTTCTGCTTGACCTCGGAGAAAGGCGGTGGTGTTCATGGCGTCATCCCCGTCCACCACTCCCCCTGCTCTCGGCTCCCTCGGCGCTTTTGGTGTCAGCGTCTTCGGGTAAGGTGGGTCGGAAAATCTCTCCACCGAGTAAGCGAATTTGTAATAAAACTTCTATTCTAACATTTCTTAACTCTGCTGTGGGAGCCATTAATGAGAACATCTCGAAAGTGGAGGTGGAAATGTGATATACATGTGACCACAAATAAGGAGGCAGTTATTACAGCTCTTCTACCAGAGTCATTTTATGTTGTGCGGACTCTGCAGACTGGGGACGTATTTGTTGAGTATCTCCTGTGGACGCCATAACTGCTGTTCGCTGGGGACAGGACTGCAGGTCCCAGACTGCCTTCTTGTCAGGAGGAGGAGCTTATATGAAGCCATACTTCCACGCGCCCGGATATAGACTTGGCCAACAGGGGGCCCACAGGGGGCCCTTCATCGCCCGGGAGAGGCTGGGCCTTTCCTTTCGGTGTCAGCGTCTTCGGGTAAGGTGGGTCGGAAAATCTCTCCACCGAGTAAGCGAATTTGTAATAAAACTTCTATTCTGACATTTCTTAACTCTGCTGTGGGAGCCATTAATGAGAACATCTCGAAAGTGGAGGTGGAAATGTGATATACATGTGACCACAAATAAGGAGGGAGTTATTACAGCTCTTCTACCAGAGTCATTTTATGTTGTGCGGACTCTGCAGACTGGGGGACGTATTTGTTGAGTATTGAAGTGGAGGTTAATCAAACGAAGCCTCGCAAACCTACTTACCCTTTACTTATGGCAAAAACCAGAAATTGACTTGAGCTTACATCGAACTCTGCAGTTAATTCAGGCCCGCCAAATGTTTGGGAGGGGAAGCTCAGCTGAACCTATTTTCCGATTATAATCTAATCATTTGGATTCTAGGTTGGATGGGTTTCTCCAGAAAACTGAATTGGTAATATCAAGCTCCTTGTATGATTGTTTGCTACGTCTGACTAAAATGGAAAAAAACACAGTCCTCGAATTACAGGTATATTTAAATAACGTCACGAATCAGACAGGATCAAACCGCAGTCAGCGTGGCGCTGAGCTGCCACTTGCCTGCCCTCACCTCTGTGGGTCTTAGAGGGGGGCCCGACAAGGGCTCCCCATAGGGAAACCTGGATGTAAGAAATCATCTGTGCTATTGGACAAGCCTTCATTTGTTTCCCGTGAATCTTCTACTAATCGTGGTAAAGAATATACACCTAAAGGGGTCACTGGTGTGACTGGTGGTGGGAGCAGCCCCTATCTAGTAACCTCCCTTTTTTGGGGGGCTTTGCATACCTCGTTTGTGTTTGTGTTAGCTAATGTTCTTCAACTTAGACCGGGTTCACTTGAAAATTATTCTCAGTTGGAAACCAATGTTGTAATTCCAGAGCCAACAGCAGATTTTCCTTGTTCCAACATATGAACATGCTCAGAAGGGTAGCCTGGGTCGATAGGGGGCCTAAGATCTTTGAGAGGCTTTGTATAGTTGTAAACTCCAATAGACCTGTGTGCGTGTAGGAGGCTCTGTGTGTGTGGCTCTGTAGGGGTGGCTTTTTTTGTAGGTGGCTCTATGCGTGGTGGCTTTGTCTGTGTGTGGGTAACTGTGTGTGTGTGTGTGTGTGTAGGTGGCTATGTGAGTGGCTCTGTGTGTGTGGGTGGCTTTGTGTGTGTGGCTCTGTGTGTGGGTGCAAATGCAATATGTCTCGCATTTGAGAGTGATTAAGCTATTGACATTGTAAATAACAATGCCGTTTCTTTAAATGTTTTAAAAACAAAAACAAAAATAATGTCATGAGCAATGCCAATAGCTCTAACTTTAACAATGCCGAGACCATTGCATTGTAAATGCTTGTTGTATCTTTTCTTTACTTGCCTGTTTTTGCAAATCTGCTATGTCTCAATCACTGAAGTCATATGCACTTTCTTTCTCTTCACTAAACATTTGATGGGAAACATATGCTAATGACATAACATTCTCTGCAGTCTCTTTGGCTATCTCATCAGGAAAAGCATTCACTTTGCCAATGTCATCTACTATCTTTTTGTGTGCATTACATTTGACGATAGCTACTCTTTTTGGCAATGATAAAGAATTCAGTAATTTAATAATCAGTGGACCATGTTGTATTTTTATTCGTTGAGACGTGAGGAAACTCCTTCTGCCCAAACGCTGCTAAAATTATGTGCAACTCCAAACACATATTGGCTATCAGTATATATATCCACAAATAATCCAGCACTTAGCTCATAGTCTCTTGTTAATGCTATTAACTCAGCTGCTAGTGCCGATAATTCTAATAGTCTACAGGTTTCAATGACATTGTGTAAGGTGGTAACAGCATAGGCTGCAGTATTTGTCCCATCCTTGAGCTTAAAGAAAGAGCCATCAACCCATAAGTCACCATCTCTTTCTTCCATCAGTGTGTCCTGAAATCTGTTCTCCCTTTGTTGATGTTCAGTTAACCATGGTAAAGGTTGTGAGGTGTCTTTAGTCGTGAGGTTTAACAAGGGTTTGGAAAGAAGGGAAAAGGTACGGATCCATTGTCTGCAATAACCTGCCATACCAAGGAAGGCCCTCACTTGTTGTTGTGTTGTAGGGGGTTGAATATTCAATATAGCTTTCACTCTTTGAGGGCCGCGCCTCCTTTCCAATATCAACAGGTGGCCTAAATAGGCAACCTTCTGTTGAACAAACTTAAATTTAGTGGGGGACACCTTGTGGCCATGTGTAGGAAGGAAAGTTTGTAATACAGTGGTGTCAGAACTACAGTCTGTATCGCTGATATTGGCCAATAATATATCATCTATGTATTGTATGAGAGTTGTTGTTGGTGTCAACTGAAAAGTATTTAGTTGTACTTTTAGTGCCTGTGAATAAATCGATGGGCTTTCCATAAAGCCCTGTGGGACACATGTAAAACAGTAAGAATGATTTTCTAATAAAATCTGAATAGGTATTGTGAGTCTTCATGCAGGGGAATGTAAAAGAAAACATTTTTCTAATCAATGAAAGAAAAGTAACATGCATAGTGGGGAATGTCAGCTAGCATAGTGCCAATATTAGGTACTGCGGGGAAATGTGGTTAGACTATTTTGTTAATCTACCGGTTGTCAACCACTAACCTCCAGATGTCTCCCTCAGTAGGGTCATTGCTCTTTTTTAATACACAGAGGATCGGGCATTGGAAAACCAGCATCTCTCTTATCACACTGATCCTAAGTAAGCCTTGTATCGCTATTTCCATTCCCTGTTCTCCATCTGGTGATATTTTGTACTGTGGCACTCGTGGGGGAGGAACATTTTGTTTTATTGTTATCTGTACAGGTGCTATTGTCATGCGTCCCACATCATTTTTACCGGAGGCCCAAACATTGTTGTCTACTTTGTCAAACACCCATTCAGGTACAGTAGTTTGGGGTTGGGTGAAGTAGACATTAGTGGTAAAAGGAGAGTTTTCGATACATTCAAGATATATGACATCTGTGGTGCATTTTATTTTTATGTTTAATGTTTGAAGTAAGTCTATGCCCAATAAGTTAAGGGTGCATTTGTCTGTCAATACTAAACAATGTTTATCAGTTATTGTGCCAATGGTATATTTCAGTGGGGCGGGATGGGACTGTGCACAGGCACATTAGAAAATCCCACAGATGTATTATATTTTCCTGAAAGTGGGTCATGTGAGATAATGTGTTAAGAAGTTAATGGATTAGTGGCCCCAGTGTCCAGGAGGAATTTCACCTTCTGTCCTTGTACCATTGCTTCAACATATGGCCCTCTTGGATACACTGGATTTTCCACCCGTACCTTCCCCCTGACCCACTCTTTTGAGAAAAATCATAACAAGGCAAAGGGACAGTTACAATTTGGGATCCGTTAGCCTGTCTGTAAAAGTAGTTTTGTTGGTGTCCTGAATAATGGGTGTCATTGGTATCATAAGCATAATATTCAGCATAGGGGCCAATATTGGGCACATCATTATGTAGTTATGACTCTCTATTAAAGGAATTTCTGTAGCCCCCTTGGGCATGTCCTTGTGACATGGAACACCCTCTGTTAGCTTTCTGTAGTTACAGACACTCTCTAATCCAATGATTAAGGTAGTTGCAATTGTGGCACACATTATCTATTTGGGCATTCTAGGGTCTGTAAATTGGTGCAGAGTATCATTTTGTTCCCCCCCGCCCGTTGTCCCTGGAATGTGGACCTGGCTTTTCCTTGCTCTAGTTGCTGGAGCAACACTTTACTCTTTAACTCCCTGTGTTTCCTATCCTTATTCTGTTCTTCCTGTGCCTGTCTCTCAGCGTAGTATTGGGCAATAGCCTGTTCGTGCTTTTACTTCCCATGTTGGCTTATAGGTAACGACTTTGTTTACGTTCTGAGACTGCTGCTCAATATTTCGTTTCCTTTTTGCCTCGCTTAACCTATGCCTAACGTGCTATGTGTTTTTTAATGTTTTTAACGAATTGTAACTTTTAAAACTGTCAAACTGTTTTAAGAAATCTAATCCCTACCTGCTGCTTTCACCTTTTGCACTGCCATTTGCACTTTAGTCGGCCGGTCCCCGTTCCGCCACGGCTTGGGCTGATTGAGCGGAGGGACGTGAGGCCATTTCCGGGGCGCTCTGCTGTGCCGAGTGACTCCCGTCCTTCAGGTCAGCATACTAATTGCTCGCCCCGCCCACTCCGCCTAGATCACGCGGATCAGGGCGCGGACGTGCGCAGCCAACGACTTTGTTTACGGTCTGAGACTGCTGCTCAATATTTAGTTTCCTTTTTGCCTCGCTTAACCTATGCCTAACGCGCTATGTGTTTTTTAATGTTTTTCACGAATTGTAACTTTTAAAACTGTCCAACTGTTTTAAGAAATCTAATCCCTTCCTGCTGCTTTCACCTTTTGCACTGCCATTTGCACTTTAGTCGGCCGGTCCCCGTTCCGCCACGGCTTGGGCCGATTGAGCGGAGGGACGTGAGGCCATTTCCGGGGCGCTCTGCTGTGCCGAGTGACTCCCGTCCTTCAGGTCAGCATACTAATTGCTCGCCCCGCCCACTCCGCCTAGATAACGCGGATCAGGGCGCGGACGTGCGCAGCCAACGACTTTGTTTACGGTCTGAGACTGCTGCTCAATATTTCGTTTCCTTTTTGCCTCGCTTAACCTATGCCTAACGCGCTATGTGTTTTTTAATGTTTTTCACGAATTGTAACTTTTAAAACTGTCAAACTGTTTTAAGAAATCTAATCCCTACCTGCTGCTTTCACCTTTTGCACTGCCATTTGCACTTTAGTCGGCCGGTCCCCGTTCCGCCACGGCTTGTGCCGATTGAGCGGAGGGACGTGAGGCCATTTCCGGGGCGCTCTGCTGTGACGAGCGACTCCCGTCCTTCAGGTCAGCATACTAGTTGGATACTAGTTGCTCCCCCCGCCCACTCCGCCTACATAACGGGGATCGGTGCACGGACGCGAGCAGCGGCGCACCAAAGGCACCTTCACTCAACCTATATTAATAACATCAAATTAACTAAAAAGGCATATCTCAGTCAGCGTATAAATAATGCAGCACACTCCAATAAAGAACTTTACAAAATACTGAAGGAATTTACTGCTCCGCAGGTCGAACAATCCTCCTTTTCGCCTACGCAAGAGTGGGCCGACTCTGTTTCTTTGTTTTTTGATAATAAAATCAAAACAATATATGCCTCATTTCCTCATCAGGTTGATGACCATAGTTATCATATTACTAATGTGAGTAAATCTATTTCCTTGTTGGAACCTCATAAGGCTCCCTTATTAACGGAGTTCGAACCTATAGCTATCATTGAAGTAACGGAAAGCCTAAGTAGGATTAAATCTGGCTCTCCAGCCGATCCCTTCCCCCCCGCTCCTGTGCCAAAATCTTACCGCTGTTTGCTGATGCCTTAACTACCATTTTCAACATGTCACTGAATCAAGCCAAGGTTCCGCAGAGATGGAAACATGCTCAGGTCAAGCCTATTCTCAAAAAACCTTCGGCCGACCCCAGTGCACCAGTAAATTACTGTCCCATTTCATTGCTCCCCTACTTTGGGAAGGTACTGGAGCACTTAGTTAATAAACGTTTTACTGCTCATCTTGAGATCCACGGCCTTCTTGATCCCTCCCAATCAGGCTTCCGTGCTACTCATAGCACGGAGACCGCAGTGATTGAGGTAGTGGATAACATCAGGCTTGCCTTGGACCATGGAGAATCTGCAATCTTGGTCCTCTTGGATCTGTCTGCGGCTTTCGACACCATCTCCCACAGAACTCTAAAACATCGTCTGTGGGAGGTGGGTGTCAGGGGGAAGGCCTTGGATTGGTTTGAGAGCTACTTGGCTGATCGTTTCACTACAGTTTCTGTAGATGAGATGGTCTCCCGTACTTATCCAGTAACGGTCAGGGTTCCGCAGGGATCTATTCTCAGTCCCATGCTGTTCAACGTATACTTAACACCTTAAGCGGATATCATTAGATCATACGGCTTTGAGACTCTGTCTTATGCTGATGACACCCAGCTGCTCGTTACCTGTGATTCTGAACAGGATGGTGTTCAATCCCGTTTTAAGAGCTGTATGATCCGGATTAATGATTGGATGAGCTTAAACATGTTGCAGTTGAATGGCAGTAAGACTGAGGTCATCCTTTTCGGGAAAGCTGAGCAGTTCGGGACTCGGGACTGGTAGCCTACGGAGTTGGGCACTTGTCCCCTACCCAAGCTAGCAGTCCGCAATCTGGGTATTACCATAGACAACTCCCTGTCCATGAATGTTCATATTAATCAAGTGCTCGGAGTTTGTTTTGGCATTATGCGTAAGCTGCGAAAAATCTTTAAATGGTTACCCATTCAAGCAAGGAAACCGCTGGTCCAGGGACTTATCATTAGCCGTCTTGACTATGGTAACGCCCTGTTTACCGCACTTAACCAAACTTCAAATCCTTCAGAATACGGCTGCCAGACTTGTTCTTAACCTCCCCTCCCGCACTCCGTAAGCTCCTACTCTTAAAACTCTGCACTGGCTCTCGGTTCACCAAAGAGGACGTTTTAAAATCCTAAGCATTACACACAAGATAATGCATAGTACTGGTCCTCAATATTTGGCTAAAAAAATTCAATGGTATGTACCTGGAAGGTTCCGTACGGTCAAGTACAAAATTCCTTCTTGCCCAACCACGCATTCAAACGGTCTGCAATGGTGGCCGATCCTTCTCATACTTAGCTCCTTTGCTTTGGAACAAACTTCCATTGGAGCTGCTATCTATAACGGACCATTTACACTTCCGAAGAAACCTGAAGACTTGGCTTTTTTCTCAATAAAGTTCGGTACTTGGGTAATTTGGTCACTGTCTGTCTCTCTGTCTTGGCTGCTAGCGCCTTGAGACTTTTTTGGTGATGTGTGCGCTCTATAAAAACGTTTGACATTTGACATTAGGTATGGATGGATGGATAATCTTATACATTCTTGGAGGCCATTCACAAAACAACTGGATTGGGCTTGTTGGGCACCGTCATCAGCATCCATCCTACTATGGGCAGAGAACACCTTTTGTATGTAAGAGCCGTACGCTGCAACATTTTTTTGTTTTGTTTTTGTTTAAAGTTGTTCATTTTTGTCCAATCTAATCTCTAACAGGGCACTAATTCTTGCAATCTAACCATGAATTTGCCTGGCGGGGCTGCAGTTTCATCAATCACTTGACCATCAGCTTTCCGGGCATCTCCTGTAGTAATAATTTTGGTCCAGTCGACATCTTAAACGTTTTCTTTTCTACACGTCTTCCATATATCAGGTGAGAGAATGCAGGAAAGCATTTGGTCTGTGTCATTCAATGTTAACTGGCCTAAGCGCAATATCTATTCAGTTCTGGTATACCATTCACTGGGACTTTTCCTTATATCGGGATAGTGTTTGGAAAAGGCAATGATATCTGTGTTAGTCCAGGGGACATGTACATAATAATGAGGGTTATTGGTGTCAAAATCTGGTACTACAAGCAAAGGACATCATAGAGGCATATAAGAATTGCAACATGTCATTCCATTCAAGATAAAAGGCAAGCGCAGTATGACATTCAGCTTCCCTCAAGCCAAATGTCTCAGATTAACTGGAATGATTGAGCAGAGTCAGGTTCTGTGGTTGACCCTGTTTAAATCTAATTGAATTATAACTAATGCATAAGGGTATAACCTTTCCCATTTCTTGTATCATAGAGTTCTTTACTTCATTTTCACAGGTGTTCAAATTCCTATCCTCCTTATCAGCATATTGCTTAGTGCATTGCTTCACGCAGTTCTGAATGAATATTTTAATTTGAGCATGCATTTCTGGTGTTATGTTGCTTCTTAATGATTTAGTACTGGGAGCAGGTCCCATGTGGGTGACACATTGCGGGGAGGAGGAGAAAAGTAGGGTCATCCTCCGTTGAGTTTTCCTGTTCTTCAAAAGCAGGCATATTGGAACCAAAGGCTTCTGTTATGACCTGGGTTCGCCTCAACTGATCATTGGTCACTTGATTGGGTGGCAGGTACGGTCTTTTAGTGAAGATGTGATTAATTATAGGATCCTACAAAATGGAAGGAGCCACGGTCAATTGTTCTGGTTTATATACCACAAATATCTTAATCTCCTTCATGTGATGTTCCCTCTTCTATTTAGCAAATTCATCAGCCCTTTTCTTTCTGTCATATTCCCTTGCTTTCTCCTTTTCAGTCTTCATTACCTCCTTCATATGTGTCTGCCTGGCATATTTTTCCCACCTATTTAGCACATCAAATTGCAACAGTCTCACTTTCCTCTTTCCTTTCTCAAACAAACATTCCCTTAGATAATTCAATTTATTATAATCAAAAGTGCCATTCAATGAAAACTATGAGGGATCCTTGTCAGTATATTTATGCCATAAATGGTAAAACAGTCCAGTCTTGTTCAGTCATCATCTCCCAGGCTGGAGTTCCTTCTATTGGACATGG